>NC_065448.1:8850000-9475000 GCF_917563875.1 Diabrotica virgifera virgifera
TATAGGAAATGCTAGGGACCAGAATAAAAATTCGAATTAAAGAAGATTTCGAATTATGGAAGTTCGAATTAAGCAGGTTCCACTGTAATAGGTACCTACGTCTCTTTATAGATCGCTACTTCTTATGTAGGTACCAACCAGGGAGCATTTACAATGCCTCTCTGTGAAAACTTTGAATCATTTTGATGTTACTCACACTGGAACATCACCAGAGCTTTACGCCATATATGTTCATACCGGCTTCAGTGCATGTTTAAATATCATGAGCTTCTTATGTATTGACAATTTGGATTTTTTTCCAAGGAGCCATTACAGCTTATTATATTTGATTACCATGTCTTTGCCGATGACACAAGCAGTTCTTTGACCTCAAACAAATTGAGAATTAAGAAATTATACCTACAGTATTGTGTTTGTATTACGTACTCTACCAAGATGTCTCTTTAGGAATATGAGGACAGCTGCCATTCTGCGTTATTAGTTTTTGGCAGGGTTGGCAAAAACCAAGATTTTTTCGAAAAAACCAAAAAACCAGGTTTTTTTGTTTAAACCAGGTTTATTTGGTTTAAACCAGGTTTTTTTGATACAAAGTAGTAAAATAAGTCTAAAAACTTTAAAAATGAATAAAATATTTTTTCTACAACCGTGTTAAAAATGCAATTTTTAGCACTCCATACGAGCGTTAAAAATGCTACTTTAAGGCCTAGTGCTTTAAAATATTTTTAAGGCACTGCAGTTCGTATTGACCGTATAGACAATTTTGATGTAATGTCAAAAAAATATAAAAATGGAATGTCAGTCACGTTCAAGTAAAAGTTTTTGTAGATATTGTCCTGTAATTACGTTTGTAGAAAAAATATTGTATGATATGCGTGTTAAAAAGTACATTTTTAAGGCACTCATGTGAATTGCAGAACTCGCTATCGCTCATTCTGCAAACTTTCACATGCGTGCCTTAAACGTGTACTTTTAACACATATCATAAATAACTATTATAAAATTAACTAATAAACAATGAAAAAAAAAATGATTAAGACAACTTTTATTTTTATTTACACACACAAAAAATTAATATGACAACAAAAAACATCATCAAACGTTATAATATTCAAAATAACTAAGTTCAAAAGTAAAAAAATAGAAATTATTTATCTTAATTTTCTTTATTTGCAGCAGCTGTAGTAAAAACTTCAAAAAAAACACCAGTTTGGAGGCTATCAGTAAAAAAAATAAAAATAAAAAAACTGATTTAAACTAACTGGTTTTTTTAAGAAAAAAACAGTTGGTTTAAACCTTGGTTTAAACCAAGCTTTTAAGCATGTTGGTTTAAACCTGCCAACCCTGGTTTCTGGAGCCATGCTGTGAAGTTTTTTTACTTTTTCATTGTATTGTGTTAATGTTTACAGTCTCTGTGCATTCTCTGTTAATAATTCCTAGAAATTGACGTTAAGTTTAATAGTTAAATAAAAAACTAACATATTTTACAAGAATCGTGGAGTGAGAAAGAAAATATTTAAAAACCCATAAGATCTCTGACACGTAAGAGTAAAATGGCAGCGTTCACACAATGGAAACTGAAACTGGTTTGCATACATAAACATCAAACGAGTATCACGTATTTGTACTTGTATATAAACAGACAACATTGCAACTTACTTTTAATACCTATTATAAAGTCTATTAAACTTATCTCCTTCATTTACCAACGCAAAACTTGGTAAGCGCTAGGAATCTTCTACAAAATTACTTTACGGCGAAAGAGATATTTTTAGAGTGAACCAGGCGTTTAGAAAATTATGTATTATAGTGCATGTTGCATATTTTAAAACATTTTTTAATTGAGATCTGGACTGAATAAGAACTATGGACTGGGTAACCGCATCATTCTAAAAGTTGACGACTATCTTAGTGCAGATTAAGAAGCAGTAAAATTATGAATGAACGAAGTAGTGAAAATTATGTATGTTGGTATAAAGGTATGAAGAAACATATAGGTCTGGATACCGCGTATGAAAAAAAATTGATTAATAGCAAGCTGAAAATTTGTTAATAGCTTAAGGGTGTCTAGTCGGATAAACTTTGATATATGGGAACACTGGAACAGGGTCAGTTTTAATTGTGGAACAGGTTAAAAATTTGGAACGGTTACACCACGAAAACGGCACATTTATTTTGTCCGACAAAACAGACTTAAACTCTCCGAACAGAGATTAAACTCCCATGCAAATATCAGACAGCTATTTATCACCTGTCATAATTCCTGTCATTTGACATATTCTACATGTTCCACTCATTAAAACGCCCATTTGGTGATAAATAGCAGTCTGATTTTTGCATGAGAGTTTAATCTCTGTTCGAAGAGTTTAAGTCTGTTCTGTCGGACAAAATAAATGTGCCGTTTTCGTAGTGTAACCGTTCCAAATTTTTAACCTGTTCCACAATTAAAACATCCCCTGTTCCAGAGTTCCCATATATCAAAGTTTGTCCGACTAGACACCCTTAAGCTATTAACAAATTTTCAGCTTGCTATTAAATTCAATTTAGTTGCACTTGCATACGTTTTATTTTAATCTTTAAGTACGTTTTTATTTTCATCTTTGATATTTTAGTGTATGTTTCTAAAATCAGACTATAATTTTTTTTAAAAAAAAATTTAATCAAAATTATCGCGGATATAAAATATCCGCGAAACGTAAAATCTATAGTTCTCTTTTAATTATTTACAAAACCAAACATGCTATGTACATACAACCTTATACCAAAAGAAAGGTTGTAATATTTACTACAATAATATATAGGGTGTATAGGGTTGATGTAATATATAGGGTGTTCTATTTAAAAAAACACAACTTTGGTTCGTACCGTCGTTCTGACTCACCCTGTATAATCAAAAATAATTTTAAATTATAGACGGTTTTGATATACATTAGTTTTGTTAATAACATTTTTTTGTATATCCCATAGTTTAGCAGTAATCAAAGAAAACCAGAAGTTTGGCGCACCCTGTATAACGAACCAAAAATAACGACGATAATAAAGCACAGAGAATGCTGTGTAAAATATTTAGAACACATTGAATTTTGAAATGATGAAAAAGGAAAGAATGCCGAAAACGGTATCACGAAAGCCAGGGCCGCGCCAAGGCTTTCAAGCGCCCCGGGGCAAGTAATTTTAGGCGCCCCTTTTCTCCACCCCCCCTCTTGTAAGTAGTTTTTGCAACTTAGTGAATAAGTCCATTTACTCACGGTTTTTGCTCCGGATTTTAAAGCACCGCTTGGATTGATAAAGTGATATTGTGCCGATGTGTTCTTTTGCTCTGAGGGTGAGTTTTACCCCTTCTCTGGGGTGAAAAACTATACGTTTAAAATAAGTATGGAAATGGATAAACTGACTAATTCTAAGCCACTTTTGTTCTATAGAGAAAAGTCAATACTTTTCGATTATTTGCTAGTGAATATGTCCATTTTTCAACAAAAAAAACACGTTTTTCGCAAATTACTCTAAAAGTATTTTATCGAAAAAACCTTCTTAGCAAAAATATAGCTTATAAAGAAGTGAAAAAAAAATGGTGTATGCATGAAGTCAGTAGACTCAGATGATGCAGAATTGTAGCTAATGAAAACTAGGTTCTTATTCGTCAAATTCCAAATCAAATACCTATTTCAACGAGAAATAAACAAAAAATGAAGCACTTTTCGGGGTAAACTCATTACAGTAAAAAAATGTACGTTTTGCTTTTCTGAATATTTTGAATCTTTTGTTTTTCTGTAAGACAAAAATTGGTTAAAAAGCGGTAACAAAATGTAAAACCGTGGAATTTTGAGAATCAACACCGATTTTAATGAAAATTTGGATTTAAGCTCGGTTGATCTTCTTCTTCAAAATCTACCCTATGCCGAACCGGGCTTTTGCCCTGAGGGTGAAAACAACCCCATCTAGGAAATGAAAATTTTTCAATCAAAATAACTATGGAAGTCGTTAGATTGACCAATTCTGAGTAAATTTTGTTCTATAAATTATTTTTGCAAAGTTGATATTTTCCAAGTTATGAGCGATTGAAACTATGCATTTTTCATTGAAAAAACTCACGTTTTATGACCGTTTTTCATGAATAACTTATATTTTTTTAATGGCCTATAAAAGATGTCTCTTGCTTTCCTAAAAAAATTTCACCACATTCGAGTTATTTGAGATTGAAGGTTCTCATAATTCGGTTCCAATAACTTTCAAAGTATCAACTTTCCAAAAAAATTTTATAGAATAAAATTTACTCAGAATTGGTCAATATATCGACTTCACTAGTTATTTTGATTAAAAATATTTTCATACCCTAGACGGGGTTGTTTTCACCCCCAGGGCAAAAGCCCGCTTCGGCGTAGGGTAGATTTTGACAAAGGTTAAAATCTACCCTACCCTGAAATCGATCTTGATTCTCAAAATTCCACGAGAAAATGTTGATTGGACAGATTGGACTATAAGATATGGCTGTTCAAAATTTGCATACTCTCGTGATTAGGGACTCGTTCAAGCCGTTTCAACTACAGCCCTTTAAAAAATAAGAACTTTGAACCGACGAAACTTACAGATAATAGAAATAATACATAAGTAAAGTAACTTGTGAAGCGGTAACGGTTAATTTCATTTAGGATGCTAATTAGGGGGTGATTTTCACGATTTTTTTACCAAAAAAAGGGATCAACTTTATTTTGAGTGTAACTTGCTTACTTTTAATGGTAGAAACTTTTTTAAAAAACAAAAATAAACAAGTTATGATAAGTTTTCCCCGAAAAGTGCTTTTCGTGGGTTTCTAAACGTGTTTTTGTTTGTTGAAAAATGGACATATGCAGTCGCAAATAACTCGAAAAGTATTGACTTAGTGAAAAAAATCTATACAACAAAAGTTACTTAGAATTTGTCAGTTTATTAATTTCCGGACTTGTTTCAAACGTATACTTTTTCACACCCGAGAAGGGGTGAAACTCACCCCTAGGGCAAAAGCACATATCAGCACAATATCACTTTTTTATTTGGCAGATTAGCTATGTGTATGCCAATGTTTTTCATGTCAAGCCAAGCGGTTTTTTAAAATTCGGAAGTTTTGCAATATTTTATTGTGAGTGAATTCACTAGAATCTGTATTCGGTATTCGCTCCGTGCGTGACCATGGTGGGCGTACCTAGAAACGATGTCGGCGTGAGTAGTGGCAAAAATGACATTATTGGAGCTATTTTTGTAATGTCATTGGCATTGTTGGTATAACAAATTTTATAAAAAATGGTAAATAAATGTTATCTATTTATCATATGCTTAACGTCAATTTGTGAGATCTAAAAAGGTCAGGATCTCGATTTTTGACCCTTCGCTTCGTTATCGAACGTATTCACTAATTCGCTTCGTATCTGTTTAGTGTACCGATAGCGAATGATCGATAACGAAGCGAAGGGTCAAAAATCGAGGTCCTGGTGAAGCAAGGTGTTGCGTCAGTCATGCACGGAGCGAATACCTACAAACTATTTGTTATGTGTTTAGGAAAGTAATATACCTATAAATATTAAATAAATATTTACAAAAAACAACGATTACACCATCAGAGAACAAATATGGTTCAGTTTAATAAGAGACATAAGGGTTCGTACAATTATGGGATCAAACTAATACTTACTGCCATTTTTATACCTACCTACGATTGGTAAGTTTTAAATTTTACAAGATAATAAAATATTACTAGTATTTCTGGTAATTTCGGTATTGTAAAAAAATTTTTTCGGCTCCTACTGGCGCCTTTTGAATATGGCGCCGGGGGGCTTCGCCCCCTTCGCCCTTATGGACGGCGCGGGCCTGACGAAAGCTAATACAAAAAGAAGAAAATATAGACCAAGAAGGAGATAGAAGGACAGTTTGTATTAAGACTTGCAAAAAAGTAATATTGAAAATTTCGAAGGTAAAAGCAATTCACCGATTACCAAAAGGGTTCTAGGTCAATTGCTCGAATGCAATTGCTCGAAATCAATTGCTCGAAAATCAATTGCTCGACATGACAATTGCTCGAAATACAAATTGCTCGAATAAAAAAGATAAAATTAAAATTTAAAATATTTATTCACAATAATGCAAAATGATAATAATACATACCCAATAAAAAAACATTGATAATGTCATATAATGTGTAAGCATGTTAATAGGTATATATTGATTTTAATCTTTCCCTAATTCCTGGAAATTATTATAATCCTTAATTATCATAATGAGAGAAAATCAAAACCGTTATTTTTCTTATTATTTTAAAAGTTCAAAGATATTTTAGATTCGTAATAAATACTTTTTCAGCATAAATTAATATACGATTATACAGGGTGTTTCATTAATAATTGTCCATATAGTAACTGGAGAAACCTTAGCACAAAATACGAAGATTTAACCTAAAACACTTAAATAAAATGTGGTTACTTACTGAGTTACATAAAATGTGGTTACTTACTGAGTCTTACCTAAAAATTAAAAAACTATTTTTGCTCAGCATTTTGACAATATTCAACGTATAATTTTCATACTTGGCAAAAAGTGCGACTACTATACACCCTACTAAATTATGATAAACAAACGTTTCTAGCTGCTACCAGAGGCGTGCGACAGGGGATAGTGAATGGTTGATCCTTCTCAAATTCTACGCCACTGGAGAAATTACAATTTTAGTGCCATTTTTAGATTCTCCAATACTTTCTACGTAAATAACATACTCTTAATTGGTAACGATAAAGTCATTAGTCTTCGAGATATTTGAAGTTAAATATGAAACCGGACAGTTATTTTGATTAATTTATGATATTATGATTCATCTGAATATAATTTAAAAATTATTTGTACCCAGTACTTTAAAACTATTTGGCATATTCTTATCATACTTGGCAGAAAGTGTAAGTACTGTACATCCTACTAAATTAAGATAAATAAACGTTTCTAGCTACTACCAGAGGCGTACGACAGGGGATAAAGTCTGGTTGACCCTTCCCAAATTCTACGCCACTGAAGAAATTGCTATTTTAGTGTAATTTTTTGATTCTCCAATACTTTTTATGTAAATAATATACTCTTCATTCGTAACGATAAAATGATTAGTTTTCGAGATATTTGAAATTAAAAATGAAGCGACACAATAAACTAATCAAAATAACCGTGTCTTTTCATTTTTAACTTCAAAGATCTCGAAAACTAATGACTTTATCGTTACGAATGAGGAGTATATTATTTTCATAGAAAGTATTGGAGAATCCAAAAATTGAACTAAAATAGCAATTCCGCCAGTGGCGTAGAATTTGGAAAGGGTCAACCATTCACTTTTCCCTGTCGTACGCCTCTGGTAATAGCCAGAAACGTTTGTTTAACATAATTTAGTAGTTTGTACAGTACCTATACTTCCTGCCAATTATGAAAAGGATACGTCAAATAGTTTTAAAATGCTGAGCAAAAATATTTTTTAAATTTTTAGATAAAACACCCTGTAACTCAGTAAGGAGCCACATTTTATTTAAGGGTTTTAGGTTAAATCTTCGTATTTTGTGCTAAGGTTTCTCCAGTTACTATATGGACAATTATTAATGAAACACCCTGTATACGTGGAATATCACATAATTTGTCCTATTTCAAGAATCTTTCTTATGTCTATATTTTGTATTATCGTGAATAAACATTTTAGATATATAATTTTCTTTTTTATTCGAGCAATTTGTATTTCGAGCAATTTTCATGTCGAGCAATTGATTTTCGAGCAATTGCATTCGAGCAATTGATTTCGAGCAATTGCATTCGAGCAATTCACCGATTACCAAAGCATTGGACAAAAATCAATAGACGGAAGTGGGCAAGAAATGTATCTATGGAAAAACTATATAAGAAATAGTAAATTGTAGTGGTAAATGTCAAGTTTTCAGCCCTAGGTCTTCAAGGCCTGTTGAGATTTATAAATAAATAAATTACATAAGATTTATGCTTCCTTTTTGAAGATTGAATTTAATCAAAATTATTACAAAAGACGACAATTTTCAAACAATTTTCAAATTGCCACGTATATACCCTAACAGAGGCGAAAATCCAAACTTCTATTACTTATAACAAACTTATAAATAAATATCTCTCGTAATAGTAATAGCAACCTTGCACCGCTAATCAAGCGATTATTTAATAAAAATGCATCAAGTGTGCGCTTGTTTGATACTCGCGGGACGAGGGGTCCGGAGAGGATCGAAGAAAAAGTGCGGCGGTCACGGCAAACCTGATTTGATCTATAACTGAGAACTGAGCGAATTCAAGTTCGAGAGTCTCTCTATGACCTTATTTCGCGATTTGCCTGACTGCCTGCCTGCAGTTAATATTATGCTCTTTTTAGATCGGTCCCAGAGGATTTTTGTACGCGGATGAATCTATGTCCGAATTGTCTTTATAGACGAAGCAACGAAGCACTAAAAAGCCCAAAACCTAGGAATTTTGTGCAGTAAGATGAATCGTCATTTAACTTTTTGCATTCGATTAGAGAGAGTGTCAGGCAACTTTGTGAACTAAATTCATCTAGGGCAAAAAATTTTGTGCATCAGAAAATGCATTTTAAAAGTGCATCTCGAATAGGTGAAAATGAAAAATTTAGAACTTGGGAAATATTGACGGAAATGAGTTGAATTTTTATACTCGGGGGTTTTGGGGATCGCTGAGCACGAATTTAATGTTGGCGATGGCATCCAAGATACCTGGTGCCTAGGGTGGAACTCGTCGCCTAGAGTTTTTAGTTATAATTATCCAAAATCAGCCAAAAACTATTACCCTGGGGGTTTTGGGGGTCGCTGAGTACGAATTTCATGTCGGCGATGGTCTCCAAGGTACCTCGTGCCCAGTGTGGAACTCGTCGCCTGGAGATTTATGTTATAATAATTAAAATTCAGTCAATATCCATTACACGTCGGTTTTTGGGGTCGCTGACCACGAATTTAATGTCGGCGATGGTTTCCAAGATACCTGGTGCTTAAAGTGTAACACGTCGCCAGGAGTTTATAGTTATAATTATTCAAAATTAGTCAAAAACTATTACCCTGGTGGTTTTGAGGGTCCCTGAGTACGAATTTCATGTCGGCGATGGTGCCCAAGGTACCTGGTGCCAAGGGTTGGAACTCGTTGCCTAGCGTTTTATGTTATAACCATTCAAAATCAGTCAATAACCATTACTCGGGGGGTTTTTGTAGTCGCTAAACACAGTTTAATGTTGGCGGTGGTCTCCAAGGTACCTGGTTCCCAGGGTGCAACTCGTCGCCTGGAGTTTTATGTCATAATTATTCAAAATCAGTGAAAAACCATTAATCTAAGGGTTTTGGGAGTCACTTAGTACGAATTTCATGTCGGCGATGGTCTCTAAGTTACCTGGTGCCCTGGGTGAAACTCGTCGCCTGGAGTTTTATGTTGTAACCATTCAAAACCAGTCAATAACCATTACTCGAGGGTTTTTGGGGTCTCTGAGTAAGAATTTCATGTCGGCGATTGTCTCCAAAGTATCTGGTGCCCTGAAGAAGAAGAAAGAAGCGATTTTTTGTGTTTTCTGCGGTATTATTTTAATTTTTAGATTTCTAGTCTGCTTTTATATAAAAAAACAGTGGTTTTAGAACTCTTTAGCGACGTATTAGTGTAATATAATGTTGATGGATTACCGTCGAAGGCCGATATGATCAAACAAAAAAGAAGATGTATATGGTGATTTTTCTATTGATTTTCTTGGGTCTGAATCTGTCTTTTTATTTTACTGCTCCTGGTTTAAAAACAAAGTATAGTATATATGTGAATACCTCCAAGCTACACTTTTATGTAGTTCTGTTCTTTAAAATTTTTTAATTATAAAAAAACATCTAAAAAGTGATACCGTATTTAAAGCAAAGTAAGTTTTTAATGTTGGTGTTTTGAAAAAGTCATATATTTTATACTTATTAGTTTTGTTAATTACAGAATAAATAATAATATTATACTATCAAGCCGTTTAAGATTGGTATTAAAGGAATTTTCATTATCTACAGTCTATAGCTGCGCTGTTTTATAATTTTGGTTTTCGAAATTGCGGAAGAGAGAAATTTGTGTAACTTCAAGTAAGTAAATATATTTTTTTATTTTATTTTACTTTTTTATTAATTTTTTCATTATATTATACAAATAAATTGATTATGAATACGTGCACTAACATTTAATTTAACACGTATTTTTTAGATTATTGTATACCTACCTTGAAGACCATCGCCAACATGAAATTAGTGCCCAGCGACACCTAAAACCATACTTATTATGATTATACCATACAACTCCAGGCGTTGAGTTCCACGCTGGACACCAGGTACCTTGGAGATCATCACCGTCATGAAATTCATGTTCAGCGACCCCCAAAACTCCCGACTAATGGTTTTAAATGATTTGTAATAATTATAACATAAAACTCCAGACGACGAGTTCCACTTTGGGCACCAGGTACCTTGGAGACCCTCGAACACATGAAATTATTGTTCAGCGACCCCAAAATTCCACAGAGTAATGGTTATTGACTGATTTTGAATGATTATAACATAAAACTCCAGGCGACGAGTTCCACGCTGGGCACCAGGTACACAGGAGACCATCGCCGTCATGAAATTCGTGCTCAGCGACCCCCAATACCCCCGCGTAGTGGTTTTAAATGATTTGGAAAAATTATAACACAATACTCCAGACGACGAGCTCCATCTTGGGCACCAGGTATCTTGGAGATTATCGACCACATGAAACTCTTGTTCAGCGACCCCCAAAACCCTAAGAGTAATGGTTATCGACTGATTTTGAATGATTATAACATAAAACTCCAGGCGACGAGTTCCACTCTGTGCACCAGGTATCTTGGAGACCATCGCCAACACTAAATGCGTGGCTGGCGACCCCAAAAACCCCCCGAGTAATGGATATTGACTGATTTTTAATGATTATAACGTAAAACTCTAGGCGACGAGTTCCACCGTGGGCACCAGGTACCTTGGAGACCATCGCCGATATGAAATTCGTGCTCAGCGATCCCCAAAACCCCCGATTATAAAAATTTAACTCATTTCCATCAATATTGCCCAAGTTCTAAATTTTTCATTTTCACCTCTTCGAGATGCACTTTTAAAATGCATTTTCTTACGCACAAAAATTTTTGCCCTTGATGAATTTAGTTCACAAAGTTGCCTGACACTCTCTCTAATCGAATGCAAAAAGTTGCATGACGATTCATCTTACTGCACAAAATTCCTAGGTTTAATGCTTCGTTGCTTCGTCTATTAGTCTTTGTGCTTATAAGTAGGTAATGTCTTGTTCTACAAGGCTTGTTTAATTAAAACTCATCTTTATCTCAAAAAAAATGTTTGATCATTACCACCACAGTAAAGGTACATATTGCCTATACAAAGTACCTACGTATACCAACCGATGTATACCCTGCTTAAAGAATTCTGGTAGCTATTACTCGAATAATTCTTTTATGGCGTTTGTACATCTTCGTCTGACTGAAAACAATTACCTTATACATAGCACCTTTTTCAGTGATCCAAAGATGTGAAAATCGGAAGACGATAAATCGGGTCTATAGAGTGGATGTTCTAATGTCCCCCATCTCTTTCGTTATAGATTTTCTGTCACTACTTTGGTAACATGAAGCCGATCATTGTCGTATAGAAGAATGACGCCATGTAGTAGTGGCGTAACCAGGGGGAGGTTTTGGGGGTAATAGGAACCCCCCCACCCATTGTAACCCCCCCAGAATAGTCCTGGTTACGGCGTTGCCATGTAGAGAGCTTATCTGGACGTTTTCTTCTTATTGCTCCATGGCAAGAAAATATAAAATAATGCAGACATCTATGTTCGTTGCCATCAATTATTGACCGTTTTGAAAGTCATTGCCCTTTTGCCTGTATTCCGTGAGATGTTGCAAATACTAACCCATACGCAAACTTTTTTGGTCCTCTGACAAAAATGCAAGGAACATATTGAGCAGAAACTTTCCTGTAATCCAGTTTGTGTATACCCCAGTTTGTGTACGACACTGTGAACAGATGTTTTCGACGATTTTCTCTAAACAAGTCTTCCACACATGCCACATTCCTGTCTGTTGATGCATTACTCAATACACCTGGTCGCGGCTTATTATTCATCTCCTGTCTTCCATTTCCACTCTTAAATTTTTGACACCATTCCTTGACTCTTAATTTTTCCGATGATTTTTTAGGATCACTCTAAAATATGCATTTGCAGTGTCAAATAATAAAAATATTATAAATTATGTTTCAGTGTTAGTTAATATAAATTAACGTTAGTGTTATAAAACTATTCTTCTTTTTAACACACCCTATCAAGTCCCCTTGACGTTGGCGATTAACAAGACGAAACTGCCTCTGTCATGAGCTATTCTAAATAGTTGCTCTGATTTCTTTATTCCTGTCCACTCCCGGATATTCTTCAACCAAGGCCTGTTTTCTACACGTAAGAGGACGCAATTCCTCTGCGTCCTTAGATTTTACTTATCATAATAAGTTGAAGAATATTATATCGTGTAGATATAAGAATATAAGAATATAAGAATATAAGAATATAAGAATATAAGAATATAAGAATATAAGAATATAAGAATGTAAGAATATAAGAATATAAGAATATAAGAATATAAGAATATAAGAATATAAGAATATAAGAATATAAGAATATAAGAATATAAGAATATAAGAATCAAGGGCGGATCCAGGGAGGGGGCCATGGTGGCCATGGCCCCCTCCGAGAATTTAAAAAAATAGAAGTTTAAATAGCAGTTCAAATATTTTTAGATTTAAACACATACTTATATATGCACAAAACAGGGGATACATATATGTTTTCTGAACTAGAATTGAACAAAAGCAGTAACGGAAGCTTCAAGAATGATATAGGATGTTTTGTTAATCAAAATGTTGATAGTTTTACAAAGTGCCATCTGTTAGAAAGACTTTGGCAGCCACCAATCGTATCCATTTCCATATTCTGTACACACAAAAAATAAAAAAGAAATTAAGCGTTAGTTGGGTCACCAGCACTTAGAACAAAGGAGTTGGTACTTTCACACATTAAAAAAGGGATTGTTTTGCAAGTATGTATTGCGTTTTATTTTTCTAATAAAATATGTGGTTACAATAAAGGGATGACAGCCCAAAGCCTTGTCACGAAACCTTGAACATATTTCACCAAAGTCATGGGCAAATACGGAGCCATACAAATCCATAAAGTTATCGCAACCCGCAAAAGTCAGACATTAGCTAGAGGCTATAGTGTTCTTAGGTCGACAAATTATTCCTCTAAGAGGCCATCGTGATGATGGCCTTCTGCTTCTGGAAGAAGCAGAAGGGGCTTGAGGGCTCTAGCAATGAGGGAATTGTTAAGGTTTAAAATAACATCAGGAGATAAGACTTTTAAACAATACCTATTCCCAGCATCTTCCCGAGCAACATACGTTGGCAGCACCAATCAAAGTCAATTGATAACATGTTGTGATGAACAAATAGGTCTGGATTCCGCGTATGAAAAAAAAGTTGATTAGTAGCAAGCTGAAAATTTGTTAATAGCTTAAGGGTGTCTAGTCGGACAAACTTTGATATATGGGAACACTGGAACAGGGGAAGTTTTAATTGTGGAACAGGTTAAAAATTTGGAACGGTCAGACCACGAAAACGGCACATGTATTTTGTCCGACAGAACAGACTTAAACTCTCCGAACAGAGATTAAACTCTCATGCAAAAATCAGACTGCTATTTATCACCAAATGGGCGTTTTATTGAGTGGAATATGTAGAATATGTCAAATGACAGGAATTATGACAGGTGATAAATAGCAGTCTGATTTTTGCATGAGAGTTTAATCTCTGTTCGGAGAGTTTAAGTCTGTTCTGTCGGACAAAATAAATGTGCCGTTTTCGTGGTCTGACCGTTCCAAAGTTTTAACCTGTTCCACAATTAAAACTGCCCCTGTTACAGTGTTCCCATATATCAAAGTTTATCCGACTAGACACCCTCAAGCTATTAACAAATTTTCAGCTTGCTATTAACCAACTTTTTTTTCACACGCGGGATCCAGGCCTAAAATGATTGAACAAATAATGAATCAGGTTTAAAGTGCAAATTTTAACTCTATCATATTTGACGAAACGACCGACATATCCCACGAGGAACAGATTTTTCTAAATATAAGATACATACACAATAACATTCGTGAAGACTTCGTCAAGTTTATTCACGACTATGAAAAGATAAAAATAATTAGTGAAAATCAAGAATGCAGGGAAGAAGAAGGCCTGGCAGGAAAAGCATTGGGAAAAATAGTATTAATCTTGTTGAAAGAACTGCAGTTGGATCTGAAAAAATGTGTAAGAATCGGTATTGACTTTAATAATACTTTTTCTACAACCGTGTTAAAAATGCAATTTTTAGCACTCCATAGGAGAGTTAAAAATGCTACTTTAAAGCACTAGTGCTTTAAAAATTTTAAGGCACTGCAGTTAAAAATGAATTGTCAAATTGTGAAACGTCAAAATATTTATATTTCATTTATTAACATTAATAGTACAACTTGCGCAATTTGAAAAAGGTGGTTTAAAAGGTTTTTTAAGATTTAAATTAAACTGTATTATTGCATTTTTAACACGTTTGTAGAAAAAAACTAATAAAATTTGTTAGAATATACAACAATAAAAGAGATGATATTCTATAGTTGTTATGATTTACGTATTGACAGTATAGGCAGTAATGTCAAGAAAAATAGAAAAATGGAATGTCAGTCAAGTTCAAGTAAAAGTTTTTGTAGGTATTGTCCTGTAATTGAGAATGAATAAATTATAATTGTTGATATATTAGACGTTTGTAGAAAAAATATTGTATGATATACGTGTTAAAAAGTACATTTTTAAGGCACTCATGTGAATTTCAGAATTCGCTTCGCTCATTCTGCAAACTTTCACATGCGTGCCTTGAAATTGTACTTTTAACACTTATATCATAAATAACTATTAAAAACGATAAGTTTTGAATGTCTTTATGGCACTCAATGGTGTGAAAAGTGCCTTAAAACTCACCTTTGTAACCCAAATTTTTAAAAATTACCCCCAGACCCCTAGTCTCTCCCCCAAAAAAAAATTCATGGCCCCTCCCGAAAATCGGTCCTGGATCCGCCCTTGATAAGAATATAAGAATATAAGAATATAAGAATATAAGAATATAAGAATATAAGAATATAAGAATATAAGAATATAAGAATATAAGAATATAAGAATATAAGAATATAAGAATATAAGAATATAAGAATATAAGAATATAAGAATATAAGAATATAAGAATATAAGAATATAAGAATATAAGAATATAAGAATATAAGAATATAAGAATATAAGAATATAAGAATATAAGAATATAAGAATATAAGAATATAAGAATATAAGAATATAAGAATATTGTATCTACCTACTGCGTGTCCAAAATAAGACATCTTTTTAATGTTATCAAGCAGCTCGCGAGCAGCATTTGCTCTCTTATGGGCTGCCACATTTGTCAGCATAGCCGTAAGAGTAAGAGAAAACAACTACAGAGTGGTGTTTACAAACTAACTTGTGGTGACTGTTCGAAAACTTACATCGGTCAAACTGGCAGAACCTTTGACAAACGGATAGCAGAACACAAAAGGGCTTTCAACAATAGAAAAACAGACACTTCTACATACGCACTTCACCTTCTAGATTTAGATCATAATCATTCTTTTAATGAACAGTTTCAACTTCTGCATATTCAAAATAAAGGCCATAAGCTATCTTTATTAGAATCTATGGAAATTAATAAATTTAAAAATACAGATATAATTCTGAATGACCAACTCGAGACAAACAGCTCCCCACTCCTCAACCTCTTCAGTTAAAGACTTTAAAAAGGCAAACCCATAGTAATCTAAATCACTTGAGAAAGGCACTCTGCCGAAACAGCTGTAGTCACATAGTTGCAATAAATTTTGTGGAAGTATAGAAAACAAAACGTTTTCAGTGTTTTATTGTTAGATAACTCTGAAAAAAAGTTAATTAAATAGTGTGCAATAGCTAGCAGAATACTGAATACACAGTACAGAACAAATTTTGCTAGTAAAAAGTCTTGATTTCTAGTCGATAGACGTTTTGAAAGTTCTAAACACCTCATGATCGGCCTATAACAATTTATGATGTGTTTATTGATCTCACGGCTTGGTAATGCTCTCACTTTTATCTTATTCTAAATAAATAGTCATGTAACGGTTGCTATTATAGATGAATAAGATGAATAATGTTTACGCAATTTCATTTTGCAGACTGTCTGAGTAATGACAAGCGGCGGTGTTTTTGATCGTGCTTGCCGCCGATACAAATATTTAATTGTTCCATTTTTCGGTTTTTTGAAGGATAATATTTAATATTTGTAGATTTATAGGATGACAGTTATGTTTAGCAACCTTAGAAGCTTCCTGAAATATTCGATTTTTATACTAAATATCAAGAAACTGAAAATAAAATTATTATTCATAATATCAGAGGAATTACACAACGAACTAAAAACATGTCAGACTAAAACAAAATGGAAAAATATATACAACTAGACTGTGTGATGGATAAAGCTCGGATTTATAGGCAACAAAAATTGAAGAAAAAGGCGCCTATATAGGCAAAAATTTTTATTAAAAAAGGCAGGAATATTAACATTTAGGCAAAATATAGGCAATAAAGGAATATAACTTATTATTTATAACCACTTAAAATGTTATCATTAATAGAAACAACTAAATGTTTTTCAATATTTTCGGTCTTAAAACTATGTCTTCGATCACTTAAAATTAATTTGTACATTGAAAACGAACGTTCGACATCGACAGATGTAATTGGAGCATATTTCAGAGCGGATAATAAATCTGGCATAATTTGTAATTCCTCGGAAAATGTCCCATTCAAAACTTTAGCAACATTAGATAAAAACGAAAAACCTTCATTCTTGTCGAAAACATATTTCATTTTTTTTTAAATTAATTGACCGTTACTTCCAGGTGCCGATTTAATTTTCGTCTTTAAATTATCTATTAATTTTACTGACTCACATAAATTTATCTCTTGTTTTTCTAATAAGGTAATTGTGGTAACTATTAATTTATAATTGTCATTGAAATAAGCGAGTTCCTGTTTCAATTTGTGATTTTTTAATATTTTTTTGCTTCTCGAATGGCTTCAGAAATATCATCATCAAATTCTGACATAACTAATTCTATTTCATTTCAGTGTTCAAAGTAAAAAAAACTGCTTCGAACCAGGTTCCCCACCTTGTAATTACTGGTTTAGGTAGCCAAGGGACACCGGGAAGTCTTTCTTTATATATTTGCACCCTCAACGGAGCCAACGGAAACATATTTCTTATTTCTTCAGCAATTCTATTTACCCCGTGGGCTACACAAGTGCAATGAATTAAATTAGGATAAAAAATATTTAAATTAACAGCAGCTTTTAACATATATGCCGCAGCATCTGAAAGCATTAAAACTATTTTATTCACTGGTATAGGGTTGGGTAAAAAGAGGTTTGTTAAACTATCTTGTATAAATCGACTTATTGTTAAATTGTTTGTTTTTTCCAATTCTTTAACGGCAACTAAATAAGGTTTTCTCGCAAAGTTTTCGTTCAAAATTCCAATCATTAAATTAGCTATATACCTTCCGCATACATCTGTCGTTTCATCCACGATGATATACAAAAAATTGCCCTCTAACTCCCGCTTAATTTTTGAAATACATTCCACATAACATTTTTCCACAGTATGTTTTCTCAATGTACTCTCGTCCGGTAGGGATTTATTAGGATATTTTTCGAAAAAGCATTTAAAACTAGGGTTATTAACTTTATATAGAGGAATGTTGGATGCAATCATCATCTGGCATAAATCAAATTTAAATGCGTCTTCCTCCTTTTTTTTTTGAACTGCTTAAACTATCCCGCAGAGATATTTGGGCTAACTTAGAGAAATTTAATTTTTCCAAATTACCTACGTTTATGAAGTGGGGTTCCACAATGCTGGCCAATAAAGTACTTTTTTCTACTTGAAATCTGAGAATTAAAAAAAAAAATAATTAGAATTCTAAAACCGCTTTAGAATTTAGTTATGTTGTGGGACGAAAAAAAAAAGAGAAAAAATAAAACTTACCGATTTGCCGCATGGTTTACAAAATGCTCCATCTCCTTCTAGAGAAAGTTCCAAATAAGGTGCGATCCATAGCCTTAATTTAGATGTCATCTTTTCACACAAATGTCTAAAACGTTTTAAAACGTGTTCTTTGCTTTTCGGTATACGCAACAAAACTAAACTAGGATATAGCAATTTGTGACTAAACTCTGATACAGTAACCGACTGTACAACTGATAATAAACTAATAAAGCTTAGGGATTTCCAAATAGTTAACCCTCAAGTCTCGATCAGGTACATTTTCCTAGAAATCTGTTATATAAACAAACCATTTGTAACGGTCCACCCGTTATAATATCATTTTTAGCGCTTTAATTATTTTTAAAATTATTTTCTTTTGACCTTCCATTTAAATTCTTTAATTTCTCGTAAAGGACTTCTCATGTGACGTCACACTGTACGGAACATAGTTGAACCGTTCATTGTCATTTAATTCGTGTTCCGTGAGAGTTTGACGTCTTCCTCGCTGAATGAGAGAGGAATGCTCTTTACTTGACTGTGAGCTGTGGTTCGAATCGGTTATACCAATGGCGGGTTGATAATTTCAACTATTTAAATCATTTTTGTTAATTTCCAAGTGAAAAGTTATCTGGAGCCTGGAGTATGGAAACATATGTGTAACTCAACACCTCATGGAATCTGGATAAGAATCAACCCGGTAAAATATTTAGTTTTTCATAATAATTTTTTTTATATAGCCTGGTTTTTTTGTGATGGAACATTTGATATATTAGGTTCATTGTTAAATTTCTTAGTCAACTCATTATTTGGATTTTATGTAGATTATTTCGATTATTGAATATTCATTCAAGGAAAATTATATATTTAGATGTCATTATATATTTAGATGTAATTATATATTATATATTTTATTATTGACCCAAAATTTTATTATAGAATGGTTTAGTAATAGAATAATATCATGGGTAGTACCATGAAATTTTAAAAAAGGGACAAATAGGCGGAATTTACGAAAAAAGGCAAAAAGTGCAAAAAACAATTATAATAGGCAAACTAGGCAAAAAAAGGCAGTTTGCCTATAATCCGAGCTTTAGTGATGGAAGCCATTAACTTCTTCTTTAAGTGCCATCTCCGCGACGAAGGTTGGCAATCATCATGGCTCTTCTTGGCAACTTCAAGGCAACTCTGAACAGTTGCCTTGAGCTGAAACAAACCGTTCTCTCAGGTTCTTCAACCAGGAAACGCGTCTCCTTCCTACGCTTCTCCTACCCTCTATTTTTCCCTGTATTATGAGTCTCAAGATGTTACATCTTTCGCCTCTCATCACATGTCCGAGATATTGCAATTTCCTTTCTTTTATTGTGTTCAATTTCCCTCTCTCTGCATATTCTTCCCAACACTTCTATATTTATGTCTCTATCTACCCATCAAATCCGTAACACTCTTCTAAATGTCATTGTATTTCGGTTTAATGTCCATGATTCAGCGCCATAATAAAGCACACTGTGTATATAACATTTAATTAGGCAACTTTTTCATTTTCACAGAGTTGGCACGTGATTTTTCAAGTCTCACTCTTATTCTTCCAAGTTGTCGGCTATTATGACTGTATCGTCGGCATACCTAACGTTATTAATTAAACTTCCATTCACTTTTATGCCGACTGTCTCGTTTATCAAAGCTTCTTGTACGATTTCTTCAGAATAAGCATTAAACAATAAGGCGACAGTATGAAACCCTCCTGACCCCTCTCCTTAATATTGAACATAACAACTGAACCATTATGCCATTAACATTGGTTGTAAAAATTGCAAGGTAAAGATGACATAAAATAAATTCTTGAAAATAGGGTGTTATAAATAAGAAGTGTTAATGACCATACACACCTGGATATCTACCATTTGTAAGTTGGTCACACCTGGACACCCTTTTTAGTAGATTTAGTAGGTGAGACGAGTGATGTAATGCGGTGTCACCTGTCGTACCTAGTACATACCTTATCCAAGATATAAGTATTACAGACAGCGTCAAGTTAGCGGTGTATCTTTAACAAAGTGACAGGTGTCAAGACTGGGGTTTGATAATGTATTGGTTTTATATACAAGGGTGTCGATAGTGTATTGATTTCAGTTACATAAGGAAGATTTTTAAAAACAGGATCAAACGGAAATATCAAAAAATTAATATACAGACAAAACACACAATAAAAGAAGTAAAAGAAGCATATAAATTAAGTAAATATCAAGAATTTGAGGACAATGCAGATTCTACGTAACCATTTCACCTTCTAGATCATAATCATTCTTTTAATAACCACTTTCAAATTCTCTATATTCAAAATAAAGGCCTTAAGCTATTTTTATTAGAATATATGGAAATTGATGAATAAAAAAATACAGATTGTATAATAATTATGAATATGACCATTTATTTCACCATGCTTATTTCCCATTTAGAATAGTTAATTACAAAAATGCCACAAATATATAACTTCAGAACAACATGAATATAACCAACTTGAGATAAATAGCTCTGCCCTCCTTAACTCATTCAGATCAAGTAACTGCCCCGAATCTATCACTTACAAAATTTGTTGTTCCAGATTTAATATTCAGCTGTTTTAATTAGTAATATGGAAATATGACATAAAAACAAAATGACCAGAAAAGCGATTAATAATATGCAAAGTTACAAAAATATAATCTAGTAAAAATAGACAAAGCCAGGCACTTTGATCAGATGGATCATTAACCGAAATAGAAACATTGACATCGAGCCGTTCCTGATTTCTTTTGAACGTTTTACGAAACCGTTGCGTTGCATTGTGATTTCTTTATTGAATAATAAAAGTTAAAATATGAATGTCTCCGTGCGTCCCGTTAAACTGTCATGTAAATATCGTAAGAATGGATAATGAACGGTAGAGATGTTGAAAAAGTATGTATTCGTTACAAAGTACTCGTTACTTACGAATACCGAAAATAACGATTACTATACAGAGAGACAAATCGTTACTTTGATTACTTTGATTACTCTGATTACTTCGTACTAATCGTATCAGAGCGAGTAACGACTATTGTATCTACTTTGATTACTTCGTACCAATCGTATCAGAGCGAGTAACGACTATTGTATCTACAACCAGTACACTTGATTACTTTCTTCCAATACTCGTCCCAGCGAGTAACGGACGGGACCGGTATTTTACGAGTGTTATCGAATATCGTTATCGGTATGAAGCGTTTTCAGGGTGTGAGGGTGAGGACTGAGAATTACGATTCTCGATATGATTACCGGTACTCAAACACGAAAGTAATCACAGTAATCAAATCATTTTTATCCCTTAAACAGATCGGTGAAGGTCGTTGTTATATCGGAATACTTGTATACAAAATACCTACCTACTGAGAAATACGATTCTCGATATGATTACCGGTACTCAAATACAAAAGTAATCATAGTAATCAAAGTAACGAATACTGTAAATGATTACTTTATATTGTTATTGCTCTACTTTTTCTATTTATTTAGATTAATTAGCAAATTCTTAATTTATTTGATTATCCAATTATTTTATTTATTGCCTATGTAAAAACACAACTAAATTCCAATTAAATTTTCCAATCAATTTTATTCTCAGGGCTAATTTAGTATTTGATACAATACCTGTGATCTGTGGCTTCTAGTATTTCTAGTTGCGTACTTCTTCCAGGGTAGAAACAGGGAAATTGAAAACACTCAAAATCATATAAATGTAATCTATTGTTTTTATCAATTAAGCCGTGTACATAAATATGATTCAAAAAATACTAAAATTTAACATTAATTTCTTATTTACTCATACTAAATTGAATGAATTTTACTCTTCTTCTTTTGAATTGATTTCTCAAATTTGAAATGACTAACTGCGTTAAAAAAATTGTTCAATAAACAAATAAACAAATATGGTTTTGATATAAATAAATTTTCTCCATTCAGAAAAATGATTTGACTAACCTTTTATTCTTCACTCCCTCGTTTTCTGGATTGCGCCGTCCTTGATTCTCTCAATACGTACTCTCTGGTTGTTGCGAAAAAGTCCCTCTCGTCAAAACGGCTTCCAAGAAAAACACACAGGACTTGCTCGAATATCTTGTGCACCAACGGATAATAATCAGCTACTCGTTCTAGACAAAAAGGAATCTCCTTCGGACCAGCAAAATTAACTCTTCAACGGGTCGACGATTTGGTTTCAACTTGATTCTGCTCGCAAAGGCCGATCACACCACTCTACACTGATTATACACTTTTAAAACTCGACTGCCTTCTTCAGATGTCAATTACACAGTGTCTTTATTTTTCTCTCAAATCCATACTCTCACATTCATTATCCCTTCTCCTGATATTTTCCATCCAATAAACAACAACCTCTCTCAAACCATTTATTTCTTAAGAAACCAAATATCCCTCCATATAACTTTTCCAATTTGTCAAATTTCAAAGAATATCATAATTAGTTCTTTACTACTTTCTACTTTTACAACTAAGAACTAATACAGTTTGTTTACCACATTAAAATACCTTCCCGGAAGGATCTTAAAAACGTTATTGTCCCGTCAACGCTCTCTCCACTTTCTAATCACCGAAATGTTTGTTAATGTACCATCCATTTCGTCGAATAATTATCACTAATCGTTTTAATTTTTCCGAAACACTTGTTTAATAGCAAAATGAAATTCTATACAACCTTGGTCATATACAGGGTGATGAAAAACTATGATTTTATGGTCGTTGATATAAATTTAATTTTTTTGAATTTCCTTAAAAAAAAACAATTCCACAACAATATGTACAGAAGTAACGATTTGTAACGAATACTCGAAAGTAACTATAATCAACATTACTAATGCACGGTAGAGGTGAGATGGGTCGTTCTCATTGATGATCCGAACCGTATTTGCTTTTTGTTAAATACATTCAGCCATGTTCTATAACTTTTAACAAATCGAATAGAAATGACCAAGTCCAAACGTAATTACCCGAAATCGGAATATTGGATATCTAGCGCGTTGTTTTCGTGTTTGGATTGGCATTTTGTAGCTCACATCGTAATCAGTGTACATCGAAAACGCCAACTTACAACACCAGGAGGCGGTGGCAACCCCGCACTGGAAAGTGAAATAAGTGGTCTGTGATGTTAAGCTACTGGAAAGGCTCGTGCTGCGCGAGGTCTTCATCAAAAAAAGAAGAATTTTTGGTTTTTTTGGTTTATGTTGGACAAACAAACTCATCACACGAATAAAAAATATCATGCGGAACACGAACACCAAAAAAACATCTTCTGAGCATTTAAATTACGTAGTAGACTTTATGTCTGAACATAAAATATCATTGCACGGTAAAAGTAAGTTTTTTCCTAAAGAACAATTTTTGTTTTATATAAATACGTTCAAATCTACACATTCTACCAGTAAATTAATTAGAGTAGCAATTCTTAAAATGGTTAAAATGATTTCTATTAACCTTGAACCATATGTTATGTATATTTTATTTCAAATATTTTTTTAATATTTAATTATAAAAATGTCTTCGATGTTCACCTTATCGGTGAACTCATCCATTTTCCGACGTATTTCAAAGTTAGTTATTCATTCTTTCTTAATTCATTCTTAAGAGCTGTTTCACATTATAAGAATTTTGAACGTGCGAGGGTTTTCTCGTGTGATAGTTTTGACGCACCTATCCTTTTCACACAATAAGAATTGAGTCGCACGAAGATATTTTGCTGTGTTGTTTGGTATATTATTTTTATTTACACTTTGTGGCTGAGGTAGGTATATGATACGATGTCTGATATGTATCATTACGATGTATCATTACAAATGGGTATTTTTTGTTCATACTTTTGTCCTAATGTACTGTAATGCGTATTTAATTCATTTGCAATTTCTATTTTGTCAGTTATTATTTCCTATGTTTTTAATTAAAAGTTTTAATTTGTTTTTATAATCGTTGTTCTACTAAGTTATCTGTGGGATCTTGGATTAGCTCATCTAATTAGCTCATACAATCTATGTAATAAACTATTCTAAATGGGAAATAAGCCACAATTGAACTAAAAAAATGATTTTATTAACGTTTCGACATCCGATTTGGGCGTCGAAACGTTAATAAAATTATTTTTTTAGTTAAATTGTGGCTTGTTTCCCATTTAGAATAGTTTCTTACAAAAAATACACAAGGAAACAGCTTCAGAACAACATTACAATCTATGTTTTTCATGTACAGAAATTAAAAAACCCTCTGTCATCCACTCATTTTTAAATGTTGTTCCCCTCGTTTTAATGTTGTTTTTAGATAATTTCACACAAGACGTGACCGCCGCCCTATTCCAGTCTTCACCGAGTAATTTACCCTATAAAACTAAATATAATTTCGTAGAATAAAAGGTATAGTTATATTATATGGATCGAAATCAAATTATAGCGTTGTGGTTACTTTATCGTCGAAGAAAGAGAAATAAGAGGAACCGAATTCACTGGGTCCACCCTATTAACGCAAAAAGATACGACTTATATATTTTTATTGTTTTGGCCTCATTATATTTATTTTATTCGAAGTACCTGGTCTATTTACTGATCCAGATACTGTACTATATTTTTCGATTTTTCGTTTATTACTTTTAGATATCAGTAGTAACTAGTCGTACTCTCAGTAAGTAAGAACACATTCAATTGTTAAGTCGTTTCGTATAGTAACAAGTGCCACCACCAAAAAATCGCTGGTTCATTTATACTAAAAAATGAATTAACCCTCTATCCTTCCTTTCTTTCCTTAGTAATAACTGAAGACATCAACACCTACCAGTTAAATAAGGTAAGAGTTTATTTGTTATAATTTCCCTACAGTCCGCTCAAAATTTGATTTGCGTAACCAGCATTAGCCTATTCGCCACCCCATTTATATTCACACATATTGATGGAACACCCTCTATACTCAACGTTAATTGTAACCATGTAAAATAAAGTTTATTATAATATACTTAGCAGTTTTAATTATTGTTGTTATCAGTAACATATAAATAATTTTGCTGTACTTACCAAATGTGTTTTTTCTTTATCACCTAATTCGTCAAATTCACTGTTAAGTGCACGGCATACACCATTCCAAGCCTTTCTCGTCAAGTTTCTATCTTTATATATTTCTATTGTTTTGTCCCAAAGAACAGGTATCGCTTCAGTTGATGTTATTAATATTTCACTATTAATCTGAGACATCATAATATAAAATATATGCACCTACTTCAAACCACAAAGCGTAAATGAAAATAATGTACCAAACAACCAAGGAAACTACCTTCGTGCGACTGAACAACAGTATCATATGAAAGGATGCATTAAAGTCAAGCGTCCACAGACCCGCATCGTACGCAACGGATTTTAGTTTGACAATCGATAATGCGATCCGTACGATGCGGATCAGTGGACGCGGTTACATAAGTTTCTGTACAAGGCAAACTAAAATCCGTTGCGTACGATGCGTCCGATGCGTACGATGCGGGTCTGTGGACGCTTGCCTTAAGTCCCCTATATTAGTGGGTGAGTAAAGACGGCACAGCTGCCGTCTGTTGTTGTAGCAAGGGACGACATAAACACAGCGACTTCACCGAACGTTCTAACCACCGTCTAGTGAGGAAGGCTCCATATGATTACATGAGCCACCATTGGAATGTTGTCGTGCGTTCTAATCCTCGCACGTTTAAATTCTTATAATGTGAAATAGCGCTAAAGATTGTACTCAAACTGGAATGGCGCATCTCTAATTTTGCGCCCATGTTACATCACCAAGAAAACTGTAAAACGAAATTACCTTTTAATTTTTTATCGTTGTTCACCAAGACCAAGTGAAATGAACATGAATTTTGACCAAGAGGTTTCTCTTTTATTATTTTTTAATGGTTTGTGCAAAGTTCGCCGAACAAAACGTGTTTAATGTGAGCAGCCAATATTCAATGCAGTTGTAAAACGGTTTTAACGTAAAAACAACTATTATGTGTATTAGTGATGTAACGAATATTCGTATTCGCATTCGCATTCGCGAATATTCGCATGTTTTTGCATATTCGCATTCGCATCCGCATTCGCGAAATTTGTGCGAATGTTTTGCGAATATGAAAACCAGAAAAAAAAATAATTTTAAGATAATATTAGGTTAATAAAATCAAAATCTATTCACTTCTCATCTTTTTTTATTAAGAAAAGGTAACTTAACCTCAAACATGCAGCTACTCTCAAATGGAAATATGCAGGACATAACAGCAGACAAAGAGACGGAAGATGGAATGAAGCGATAACGATAACTCACTGGAGACCTTGGGACTACAAAAGAGGAAGGGGCAGACCACAGACGAGATGGTCGAATGACCTAGATACGCAGCGACCAGATCGACAGCATTAGCACTGAACCGAGAAGAGTGGAAAAGTAAGGGGGAGGCCTACGTTCAACTTTGGACAAATGAAAGGCAATAGATAGATAGAACTTAACCTTGTATAATCACATTATCAGCCTTCATTTTTTTTATTATTTGGTATTATGTAATAAAGCTTATGATTCAGATTGATTTACACTAAATATCAATTAACTTTTCATTAAAAATTTAGGAAACATTACAAAAATAGAAACAAATTAAAAAAACTGGACATTCGCATTCGCATCCGCATTCGCGAATGTCAGTAGCAGATATTCGCATTCGCATTCGTATTCGCGAATGTTAAAAAAATGACATTCGTTACATCACTAATGTGTATAGTGTATAATAAAATAAACAAATAAAATATCAAAAATGTATTTGCAAAAAGAAATTACTATTTATTAAACCGATATGTTTCATGATATAAATGTTTACTGCCAAAATGTGATGCCGTGGCTACTATTAGGTTTGTTCGTAGAACGATCAGCAACCGTTGCCAACCATCAGAGGCATGCGCGTTCCTAATCTACAAACTCTAACTGTTAACTGCGCAGCGCCAACGGTTAACTGCGCATGCGTCTGATGGTTGGCAACGGTTGCTGATCGTTTGGATCGTACTACGAACAAACCTATTAGTTTTATGTAATTACAATTTATCCTATTCATGAATTGTTTTGAGATGATAAGCTGAAATTGTCAAGAGGTGCAAAATCTATCGAATAAGGTGGATATTGCTACAATTCTTTGCTTTAACTTTTTACTTTTATGATTGTTTTTGAGCTGTGCGAGAAGTATATCTTTTCTCACTATACTTTTAATTTTACAATACTAATTTTCAATTTTTGTTGCAGGTAAATAATATCCAACGCCAATCAGTAAGTAATGTAAAACACTACTAATCTTGAACATCCTCTTTTTTGCTAGTAAAGATAAAGTCAAGTTCGTTTTTCTTTAAGCCATTTTGTAATTGCCAAGCTCTCTGTCTTTGGAGGCTTTTTTTTAAAAAGTGTTGGTGACATAATAGCCTATATTGCGATTTTACATTACTGCAGAAGCATTATATACTGAGGTTTTTGAGTTATTATTTTTATTTAGTTTAAATGGATTCAAAAAAATTATTCGGAGCGTAAAATCGAAAAAGAAATGCCGAAAAACAACAGAGCAAAAAACAATTTGGCGCTCTTAGCTAATTTCTTAAAAAAGCTAATATTGATGATGTCCATAGTGAAATCCAATAATTATGTTTCACTAAATTTTGTACGAGTGCCAAAAGATGAAATAAATAAATAGATACGATTAAATTAAATAAAAAACGAACAGCTCCTATACTAGTTTGGGAGGTGTGTTTGACACCTTATACCCTAGCGCCGGGACTGTTTGAAGTTGATAAAACTTTGGATTTTTGAGGGATTATATTCAATGTATTGTAAATATTCAATGTAATGAGAAGTCCCAGATGTAAACAATAAATCTGAAACCTCTCGTTGAACCAATTTCTGGGTACATTCTTAATCTCTGCTTTTTCCAATTTATAAGACAAGGAGACGACGAATACAGAAGACGAAAGGGACTCTACAATATGCAGTCACATTCCGTCTATTCGTCTAGGAAAAATTTCAACGAAAACTGATCTCGTGTACTCAAAATATGAGTAAGATGAAAAATTAAAGACAGCTTATGATTCATTTAGGTTCCGAGATGATCCACCATCCCCATACGTGCGTTTCGGTCTCTCCAGACCTCTTCGGTGGGACTACATGAACATCTCTGTATCGAAACGAAACCATCAAGCTGTCTGTTTAAGCAGAATTATAAAAATAATTCGCGTATCGGACGCTGTAGCGACATCCATTAAAGAAATGAGATCTATTTTATAATTCTGCTTAAATAGAGAGCTTGGTTTCGTTAGTCAGAGGTGTTTATGTAGAACCACTGGAGAGACCAAAACGGACGTATGGTGATGGTGGATCATCTCTGAACCTAATAAATGAAAGATAAGTTCTCTTTAATTTAATTTTTAATATTATACATTGTTAATATACCTATATATTATTATGCTCTGTATTTTCTCCTATTTATGAGATTAAGATGCCTCTTATTAATTACATTAATTAACTAATTATTTTAATTGCTACTCATGACAAAAAACCAAAATTTAATAAAATTTTTCAATAAAAAAACAGGGCTCAAGGCTAATTGATTGTATGTATTACCTTTATTTTGTGGCTTCTAGTATTTCTCGTTGCTTGCTTTATCCATGACAAAAAGGGAAAATAAATATACTCAAAACTCATATAAATTTTATAACTACTATTTATTTATATACTATACCATAAATATAAAAAATTCAACTTTATGCTAAACTTTATTCTGTTGTAAAATTTTCGAATCTAATCATAAAAAAAAACCTTTAATTCTATTATCTCCTTTTGTGAACCAAATTCATTCTTCTCCTTCAAACTGTTTCAAAAAAACAGCACTCGTTCGAATTCTCTCCTCAAATTAAAATCTCTGACTCGATAAAAACAATATCAATCTTTAGACTCCAAACATTTTTCCCTCAGCTAGGTATCCTGGTGCAAAATTTATATAATACTGCTACTCGTTATTGACAGAAACTGGAATATTTTCGGACACAATGTGTTTGTCCTTCTCGACTTGATCTCGTTTTCGTCTCAAACGAATCTGCTTCCACGGTCACCAAATTAACACACTTTGCACAAATACACTACTTTCAAACTGGACTGATTGCTTTGGATGGTAATTACACACAATGAATTCCTTTTTCCCTCATCAATTTGAAACTCACCACCCTATTCTCCTTCCATCGCTCTCATAGCCAACCGCACGCATTCTCCACACATCATATCCCTACTTTCTTTTCTTAAGAAAAAATAGTATTGGATACAAAATTTCTTTCTACTCAATTTCTAGGAGATATTAAAATTATTTTTATTTACAATATAAAAAAACCCTCTATCCTAAACTAAATAAAAATGTTTACTATCGTTTCGTTCTAGGAAACCATTTAGAAAGCACTGTCTATTGTTCAATCAACCGCGGTATACATTATCTTTCTAAACAACCGTTGTAGTCCGTTCTGTTGAAATTTATAAAATGTTCGTGGAAACTCTACCACTAACATTTTACTCTTCCGCGAAACACTGCTTACTGCTAAATTATTTTATTTACAAAATTTGACCATATAGGTACAGAGTCATGAAAATCTACGGTCTCGTGATCATTGACATAAATTATTTTTCACATTCTCTCTATAAAAATTATTTAACAATATAATGACCAAAATATAATTTTTTGGGTCACTATTGAAGTCGTCTTCAACTAAATATTTAATAAACTTCGGACTGAACTACATTTATTAATGTTAACCATTCCCATTCTCCGTACGTACGTATGTCCGTAGAAATAAACAAAACATATATGAAATACTTTTATAATTCATTTAACCTGGCGTGAGGACTTGGCACCGAGACGACGTAAGTCTCAAACTCAAGCGTTAATACTAATGGCATGGAAATAAGTCATATATCTGTTAGCAGACAAAACAAGATCAAACATGCTGGCTGGTTCTTTAGAATTAGCGTAAGAAGCGGAATTTATGCAACACTTGTTTGCAGGAGACTTTTTAATTCTGGGTTGTAGTGCATGCTTTCAGTATTTGCATACTTGGCTTTGTATTACAGTAACGGTGACGCTGCTAACGTTACGTTAGTCATTAATTTTTACAACTTTTCAATTATTAATTACCTCTACACACATAACTGTTATGTGTTGTCTATATTTGGTACCTTTAAATTAGTATACATAAGTATTTTTTTTGTTGTGAGTTTCAGTATAGTGCTCAGTAAATTTGCCTAAACGACACAATTTGGAAAAACAAACACCTAAGATTGGAAACAAAGGCCCGAATATATAAGTCAGTTATTAGGCCAGTTATGACTTACACGGCCGAAACAAGACCAGATACAAGCAAAACACGAAGACATCTGGAAACCAACGAAATGAAGATCTTAAGAAGGATTGCTGGAAAAGGACTACAGGATAGGGTAAGAAGTGAGGAAATCAGACGCATATGTGGAGTAGACAATATAAATACCTGGGTAAAGAACAGAAAAGAAGAGTGGAATGAGCACATAAGCAGGATGTCTGAATCAAGGATAGTAAGAATAGCCAGGGACAAGTCAAGGTTAGGCAGAAGAAGTATAGGACGCCCAAGGAAAAGATGGAATGACAACTTAGGGGCAGAATGAAAGGCACCGTTGAAGAAAAACAGGCAGTATTGCCTATATAAAAGAAGAAGAAGAAGAAGAAGAAATTAGTATACTCGGCAGTGTGACTGTAATAATTGAATTATGGCATCTTCCTACTTTCACCCCGAAACGTGTTTCGATTTGATATTAAGAATTTATTTTAACAATAAAAAGTCAAAAGTTTTTGTACAAAAATCTATACGCCGTAAAAAAATATTTCAAACAAGAAAAGTAGCTGAGATAATTTCGAATAAAAATGTTTATTAGTGTTCTGTCCCTCCACATATTTTTTCTTGTATACAGGGTGGTTCATCTTATTCGCCTCGGTCTCTGTACGGAAAACCACTTGATATTTAAAAAAAATTTCTTCACAGAAATATACACGGCCTTTAATACTACAATCTAAAAATTATGTGAATTATACAGGGTGCTCCAAGAAAGAGTGGTATATCAAAGTTATATTTTTTCTTATGGAATGTCCTATATCTGATAACATTATTGAATTAACCTTAAAAAATAAGCTATACTTTCATAAGGGTTCCCTATACCTAAATACAGGGTGTTTTGATTTATTTCGATTTTTATAAAAATGTAAGGTTTTAGAAAAAAATAAATATTTACGAATCTAAGAAGCAGTAACAAATTATTTCTTGGATCTTAATAACAGACTATTTAGCATACTTAAACAGATGCTTATTGCAACAAAATTTCTTACAGGGTGGTCAAAATATGAGATTGTTCTATTAACAAATTCAAGCTGTAATAACTTACTTATTTTAAATGGAACACCCTGTATCTTACTAGTCTATCACGTAGAAAATTTACTTAGCTTTCAATTTGTATTAGAGTTTCCTATACCTATTTTTTACAGGGTGGTCAAAATATTAGATTGTTCTATTAACAAATTCAAGCTGTAATAACTTACTTATTTTAAATGGAACACCCTGTATCTTACTAGTCTATCGCGTATAAAATTTACTTAGCTTTCAATTCTTATTAGGGTTTCCTATACCTATCTCCCTTCATTTTTTAAATATTTAAAGATTTCCTAATTTGTAAGCTTTAAAAATTAGAATTAAATACCTATGTCGTGGTTATGTACAACACATCACCAACACCGCCAATATACTTAAATATCTTAGTCAAGATAGTTTCATTAATAAAATTCACATTATTATCATTTAATCACACAGAGTGTTCTTATTTTAAATGACATACTCGATATTCTATTCTTTATAATGGAAGATATTTAAAATCTCTACAATTCCATGTAAATATTCTCAATACACATGTTATTCTGTAAATATAAATTCCATGTTATTCTGTAAATACCCATTTTTACATATTTTTGTACAATAGGCTCGTTTTCGTCAAAGTAGCCATTGCATTTAATTGTTTGTAATTGCTATTCAAAGATTCAAACAAAAAGTGGTGTTCTTAAATTTACTTAATAACCGTTGGGTTAATATATGGAAAATATTTATACGGAATGAAATATAATTTAAATATCTTCCAGAATACGGCATCTAATATAGGGTTTGCAGTTGAATATAAACATATTATTCAATGTCACATGTAGGCCAAAATCAACTAAAATAATACAATTCTCTGTGTGATTACATGATAACAATGACAATTTTATTAATGACAGTATCTTGTCTAAGTATATTGCCGGTGTTGGTGATGTGTTGTACACGACATAGGTACTTAATTCTAATTTTTAAAGCTTACAAATTAGGAAATCTTTAAATATTTAAAAAATGAAGGGAGATAGGTATAGGAAACCCTAATAAGAATTGAAAGCTAAGTAAATTTTCTACGCGATAGACTAGTAAGATCAGTGTGTTCCATTTAAAATAAGTAAGTTATTACAGCTTGAATTTGTTAATAGAACAATCTAATATTTTGACCACCCTGTAAAAAGATAGGTATAGGAAACCCTAATAAGAATTGAAATCTAAGTATATTTTCTGCGCGATAGACTAGTAAGATATAGGGTGTTCTATTTAAAATAAGTAAGTTATTACAGCTTGAATTTGTTAATAGAACAATCTAATATTTTGACCACCCTGTAAAAAGATAGGTATAGGAAACCCTAACACAAATTGAAAGCTAATTAAATTTTCTACGCGATAGACTAGTAAGATACAGGGTGTTCCATTTAAAATAAGTAAGTTATTACAGCTTGAATTTGTTAATAGAACAATCTCATATTTTGACCACCCTGTAAGAAATTTTGTTGCAATTAGCATCTGTTTAAGTATGCTAAATAGTCTATTATTAAGATCCAAGAAAGAATTTGTTACTGCCTCTTAGATTCGTAGATATTTATTTTTTTCTAAAACCTTACATTTTTATAAAAATCGAAATAAATCAAAACACCCTGTATTTAGGTATAGGGAACCCTTATGAAAGTATAGCTTATTTTTTAAGGTCAATTTAATAATGTCATCAGATATAGGGCATTCCGTAAGAAAAAATATAACTTTGATATACCACTCTTTTTTGGAACACCCTGTATAATTCACATTATTTTTAGGTTGTAGTATTAAAGGCCCTGTATATTTCTGTGCAGAAATTTTTTTTAAATATCCAGTGGTTTTCCGTACAGAGACCGAGGCGAATAAGATGAAGCACCCTGTATATATATACTTAGTAATTAATATCCTAAATTTTTATTATTATTCATTTTTTATTTTGTTTAACCATGTGTGTGTATGTTGCGTACCAATACGGTCCTGTGGGCTCCACCCCCCAAGCTCATAGCCACTTAAGATAGTTTGGGGACGCTAAGGAGATACACGCGTTGATTCAGATATGTATAGAGCAGCGTTTCCCAACCGGTGGGTCGCGACCCACTAGTGGGTCGCGGGCAGATTTCAGATGGGTCGCGGCGTGGTTCTTACAGTAGCTGAATAACGTACATATATATCATCATGGGTGAGGAATGGGTCACGAATATTAAAAAACATCAGAAAGTGGGTCGCCAGACATAAAAGGTTGGGAACCACTGGTATAGAGTATAGACATTCGTTGTAAAACGACACAGTTTTATATAGTTTTAAACCAAACCAGTGCCAAAACCGCCACCCACCCTAGTCGACTAGAAGAAGTAGAAGAAAAGAAGAAGAAGACATCATAAAAGGTACCGTACCTACATATACATAACACACAATTTAATTGATTAATTTTGCCTTTATAGCCCGATCAAGGTACAAAAAACTTTACAAAAACCTCAAAAAAATTAAAGGAAGGATGAAAATTTGGGAATAGGTAGTTGAAATTGTCTATTATTATATAAGAAAAAGTTTACAATTCTAAACTGTCTCCATTTTATAAAAATAGGGAAATAAGGGTTGGTTTTTCATTAAAAGTGCTGTATTTTAAAAATAATGAAATAATAAAAAAAATGTAACAGTGAAAAATAAAATAGTCATTAGAGTGATTTAACCTTAAAGAATGGTCTTAAATTTTTTTTTAGATCTCGATAATTTTATGAGATATAGCCTATTTTTAATAAAGGTTGAAAACCAAAAATTTTTAAAACGGTCTTATTCGGTTAGTTTTGTATCAATTAATCTGAAAATTGGTGAACACACTCTTTACAGATCTATTAAGGGCTTGAGGTTAAGATTTTCCAAAAATTTTCAAAAAAAATTTACGACCAGTGGAAAAATTTTGGAAATTTTTTTTTTGAATTTTTGGAAAAGAACTGAAAACTTTGGTTTTTCTTGTAAGTATGTACTTACATGAACGAATTACATGCGCGTGCACGTATCCTATATTATTTTCTTTTCGAATTAAGTTAATAATTTGAAAAACTATAATTTTAAAGTACATACTTGTATTTTTAAGTTAATTATTTCAATATAAACATATAAAATGAAAATATATGTATCAAAATTTCTCAAAAAAATATTTATTTTACTAAATATTTATTAGGTTTTCTAAAGTTCATTTAAAAATTAAATTAACTTAATTAAAAACAAATGTACTCTATTAAGAGGCTACATCAGCGCGTCATCAATATTTTTTTTCGATAGTTCTCCGAACTTTCAACAGTGCCGCAACAGTGTGTCGGCAGTACTACAGTGTCAGTGACACTATACACTATACTATCAGAAACAAAGGCACAGTCAAGTTCGATTTCTTGTTATAGATAATCGTTTTTTAGTAATTGCATTGTGACACAAAATCTAGAAATGGGATAAAAAAGTTTATTTGAAAAAACTGTATTTTTTTGTTCTTCCTAAACCGGCAGACTCGTTTTTTATATTTAATTTAATTTTAGAGTAATTTCTACATAATAACATGTTTCTTAAATTGGGCTCTGTACCACAATTATTTACTATATTGCGAATATGTGTGCCAGATATCTCGACAGAATATTCAAAATTAAAGTTGCAATCTTGGAACGCGTTTTTCGCGCGCTGATGTTGCCTCCTAAGTTAAAGGATCAAATGAGTATGAAGTACTAAAATGATAAAAGGTGCAATGAAAAATCGTTTATTGTATATCGAACTGGATCGTCACTGTTTACATTTAATTAATTAATCTAAATTATTCAAAGTTAATTTTCATCTTCGTCTGATGTAAAATTTGTGTCTGAATCAACTTCATTTATAATATGATCAACTGTAAAATCATAATTTTGGGTCTCTTGGCAGCTACCATCTAAACTATTATCATCTTCATCATCAGAAACTATAATGTCTTTATTTTTATGATTTGTACAATTACCAGTTTGACAACTTCCGCATGCAGCATGAAAACGTTTCTCCTCTTTTTAATACATATTTTTGTCTACATTCTAATTTCATCACAGTCCAAAATCATTTTGTGTCTATCATCTTTTCTTTCCAAACTTACACTTTTTAATGTTTCAATTCCACGTTTGACAATTACAATTTTTTCGTTATCATATTCTAAATGTTTTTTACAAATAAAACAAGAATTATTATTTGTTTCATTGTTCGCACTCATTGTAAATATTTACACAATTATTTTATAACAAACAGATCACTTTTATTGATAATAAGTTATAAATTCAAAAACTTTGACAGCCGAAAACGATAAAAAAGCATTGCAGCGTGAACATTGTTCCTTTTTTTAGGTTATGTTCGTCTACTGTGTTTAGGAAGCGCGCCGTTTTCTCTTTTAAGCAACTTTTTCACCTGTGTTTAGTGCCCCATTAATTTTTACCTTTGCAATAGGCGTGTTGTATATATATGTAATATGTTATTCAAGCCTTTCTTAATATGTTCTCATATTTTCATTTAAAAAAAGGCTTTCAGAAAAGAATGGCATCGATTTTATTAAAACATGACATTTTTTTGTAGTTGTTTATAATAAGTGAGCCTTATTTAAAAAGTATTTTATGCATAAGAAAAATAGATACCGCTTTCGAAAGAGTACATTTTCAAGTATCTACAAGCATATTTTTAAAGTTTTTTATGAATTTTCAACAAAGATATTATTGATTGAAATTTTGAAAATTGACTTAAAATAAAAATCAAAAAAATATCCATTTTTTATCGCCATACAAATTTTTATCCTTTAAAGTAACGTTGTGCAATTTTAAATCTAAATGTTAATTAGCCATCTTAAAACGTAAATCTAAAAGGAATTTTAATTTAAATGATGATGTAAATTTTTGTGACATAAAATATGTGTTGCTCTCAAAACTTGTATTAGTATATTTTAAAACATATTTTTCTAAATTAAAAATTTGTAATTCACAATGAAAATATATTCACGTTAAAATTGATATGTTTCTAAAGGTATTGTGTTTTTTTCGTACATTTTAATGTTTGATAAATGCCCCAAATTATCGATTTAAAAGTTTGTTAATTTTAAAATGTGACATTTTTGTTGCGCGCGCAATTCAAATAAGCGCCCCTGTTAAGTACTTTAAAAAGGGCTATAGGTTAGAAACGAATCAAGATGCAAACAAAGTTTTTAGTCAAAATGTTAGAATAAAAGTACCTTGATGATTTTTAATTAAATTTTTTTGTTATTATTGCCTTATTTTCCGAAATACAGCACTTTTAATGAAAAACCAACCCTTATTTCCCTATTTTTGTAAAATGGAGGGGGTGTAGAATTGTAAACTTTTTTTTATAAAATAATAGACAATTTCAACTACCTGTTCCCAAATTTTCATCCTTCCTTTATTTTTTTTTTGGTCAGATTGTTCTTTGATCGGGCTATTAACCTTTTTTCAAATTATCATATAAAAACCAGCACCCGTCTTATTTAATGTCTTATTTCTAATTGTTAGAATCTATAAGTAAGTACAATTAGCACTTTTTGTGTAGAATGAACCGTTCTCTCAGAAACAACGTTGGAAGCGACCGGCGAGTTTGAACGCCAGTTACGCTAGTTAGGCGCGTATACAATTTTTTAAATAAAAATTGTATAATCTTTTTAAATTTGTATACCGTCGTGACGTTCTTTTAGTGGAAATGTAGTTGCTTGTTTCCACTATATTTATGTTTGACCACCAATACTAGGTGGTTTGTTTCCTGATTCAGTTTAGTGTTTGGGCCTTTATATCGGTTCCTAATTCTCCCATTCTCAAGGGATTTAGTAGCAACGTGGTTTGGTATAACATTGGCGGTTTATGTTCCTTAGGATTACCACAAGTTTTTTGACAAGGTTCCTTACTATTTTGTGTCATGCCATGTTTTGTGTTATGTCCATTTTTTTAGGATCTCGATTCAGTTTTTCTTTTGAGCTTTACTCAGCTTTTGCACTGGGGCTACCCTGCAGTCAACAGTTTCTTGGCTGAAAGAGTCAGCTACATGTAGGGTTTTGTTGTTGATGTTCTCATTAGTTCTTTAACAAGTTTTTTAGCAAGGTTCCATACTATTTTGCGTCATGCCATGTTTTGTGTCATGTCCATTTTTCTAGGATTTCGATCCAGTTTTTCTTTCCAGCTTGACTCAGCTTTCGAAATAGCACTGCTCTGCAGTCAACCGTTTCTTGGCTAAAAGAGTCAGCTGTATGTAGGGTTTTGTTGTTAATGTTCTCTTTAGTTCTTTGACTAATTTACATCCCGGGATCATATTGTTGTCTACATCCCTTGGAAATAACTTTCCTAGCCACATTTCTTATTAATTATACAAATTTTTGTTAGTTTTCTAATTTTGGTTCAAAGAGTTACGTCCTACAAATATTTAGAGGTTGGGTTCACTGATACTAATGACCAGACAAGAGAAATTAAGAGGCGAATAAAGATAGCGAGACAATCATTTGTCAAAATGAAAAAGTTCCTATGCAGCCGGGACATAAATATAAACTTAAGAACCAGAATGTTAAGGTGCTATGTTTTCTCCGTTCTGCTGTACGGCATTGAAGCTTGGACACTGAAAAAGATAAACATCAAAAACATTGAGGCATTCGAGATGTGGTGCTACAGGAGAATGTGGAAAATACCATGGACAAAGAGAGTAACAAATCAAGATGTTTTGCTGAAGATGGGGAAGGAATGCGAAGTCATAAAAACCATACAAACGAAAAAACTGGAGTATCTAGGCCACATAATGAGAGGAGAAAAGTACTCTCTGCTAAGACTCATAATCCAAGGAAAAATCTCGGGAAAGAGAAATGTGGGACGTAGGAGGATTTCCTGGTTGCGAAATTTAAGGGAGTGGTATGGGTGCAGTTTAATACAGTTGTTCAGAACTGCAGCCAACAAAGTTAAGATTGCTGTGATGGTAGCCAACCTCCGATAGGAGACGGTACTGTAAGAAGAAGAAGGTTCAAGAATTAGCAACTCAAAATCTAGCATGTCCGCAAACTTTTTCTGGGTTGCCTTTTTGAAGTTAAACCTCCTTCTGAATAGGCTAACTTGTGGTTTTTCAGTTGGAAAGCTTTTCCGGATCTTCTTTTTTTTGCGATTTTTGAATGATCCGGGTTATATCGTCTTTTTCAAACTCTGCTCTGAAAAGATAGTGGAAGTTTCATCATCACCAACAGCGGGTGGAAGTTTAGGATCATGGATTAATGTGAGACCTCTCGTTAAGTAATGACGTTATAAATCATCTAGAATCTAGGAATTTATTTTGGGAAAAAATAAACCCATTATCGTAAGCATAAGATAATTTTATATTATTTGCGTGACCAATTCCTCGGTGTTATCGAGTTTGGTAATATTTGTTTTCACTTATACTGTACATACTTAACAATTTTTTTAACTAAACCGATTCTAGAAAGGACTGTAAGCTTTGTGTCCAAACTTTATCTGAATTGTAGAAGAAAAACGCAAATGGCGTAATCGTTGAAAATGTTCAATAAGTTTCCCAGAGTTAATTAATCCATTCCCGACAGTATCTTAAAATATCCGTTACGATTGTTAAAAACTGAATTATTAAATTGGTTGAAAAGTTGTAGAAATCAAAAAGGCCAAACACAATAAGGTCACGCTTAATAATGCACATCGGTTGATGTATTTGAGTTTGATTTCTTGCGAAATAAACGTAAGTGTAGGGTCTTGACTTCCATTGTTGTGGTTCTGTAAATACTATTTATACATACATTATCAATATATTTTTTCTTTATCTCAATGGCATTTGGTCCAAAATATCACACATTTTTTATTGTTGTCTGGGTCTTTGGAAGGTTTGGAAACTTTAAAATTGTGGCAATATAATTTTCTAGCTCAAATATTTTGCTCAGCGTTTTACTAAGCAACATATTATTATCTTTTGAGTATTCATATGATTAACTGGCGTATGTTTTGTCTAATTAAAAAAAGTGTAATACTTATGCCCTGTAACCACACTCTTAAAGTTAAAAACTGTTGTGTAATATAAACACATACAAATTCAAATAACAACCAGGAATGTTAGCACTTTTTGTTAAATTAGTCTGGCTAAATGTTTTCAAACACTCCCATTTCATTCCATTCTGAATTTGTTACCGAGATGGCACACGACGTTAATTTTTAAGTGTTTGAGTAGTGAAAAAAACTACCTTCTGTGGTAAGTTTTGAATTTTTTTTGAGTAATAATTCTACGCATTTTATTTATGATATTGGTTTATTGGTTGATATTATTTATGATATTTGCTTTATTTAATGCCAATTTTAGCAGTGTTGCTTATATTGTTATATCTTTGTTTCTTCTCTGATCTTCACTTTTTAGTAGTTATGATTTTTCTACCTTCCGATCGCTATAAAATAAAGTAAGGAAACCAGTGATAACGGCTCTCATATTTCTCATTCAGTCATTCATTCTTAATTCATTTTTATTACTTTCCAGGCCTAGTGTAGTTCTTTAGCTGCTTTTTTATTATGTTTCTGCTTTCTTTCCACTCCTCATTTATGTTTTCATGTTTGAGTTTGATTTCTAGTTTGATGTTTATATTTTCTTTATATTCTTCATTTTTTCTCCGTATCTTCTACATTATATAGTTCATATTTACAATCTCTTCCCTTTTTGATGTTTGAAATTCTGGCCTTTAACCTATAGGTCTGGATCCCACGTACCAAAAAAAGTTGATTAATAGCAAGCTGAAAAATTTGTTAATAGCTTAAGGGTGACTAGTCGGACAAACATTGATATATTGGAACACTGGAACAGGGGAAGTTTTAATTGTGGAACAGGTTAAAAATTTGGAACGTCAGACTACGAAAACGTCAGATGTATTTTGTCCGACAGAACTTCCAATTGATTTGTTACCCTTTCATTATACTCTCATGCAAAAATCAGCCTGCTATTAATAACCAACATGATTTCTGTCATTTGACATGCTCTTCGTGTTCCAATCATTAAAATGCCCAGTTGGTGATACACACCAGTCTGATTTTTGTATGAGAGTTTAATGAAAGGGCAATAAATCAATTGGAAGTTCTGTCCGACAAAATACATCGGACGTTTTCGTAGTCTGACGTTCCAAATTTTTAACCTGTTCCACCATTAAAACTTCCCCTGTTCCAGTGTTCCTATATATCAAAGTTTGTCCGACTAGACACCGTTAAGCTATTTTATAACAAATTTGTATAACTATGTATTTGCTATGTATAACAAATTTTCAGCTTGCAATTAATCAACTTTTTTTCTTACGCGGGATCCAGACCTACTACTTTCGACTAGGTAGTGATCAGAATCTACATTTGCTCCTCCCCTGGTGCGAATGTTTTTTTATATTCTATCGGTGTGTTGACTTTATAATTACGTGTCTATCATATTTACTGTGTTAGTCTGGTTTCCAGACGTCTTCTTGTGTATCTTTTCGAGCGATTCGTAATTAGGCTATTAAAAAGTGTTATGACGGTCTAACAATTTGACGTCTTAATTATGACTATGTATTTGCAAACCGGCCCTGCTTTAGTAGCCATTTAAATGCAACATTTAACAGACTGAAATAACGTTGTAGAAACGACATTAAAATGCAAAAAACAAAACATAAAACGTTCACCGCAGTGAAAAAACAAGTGAGTCCACGGGCAGGCGAAGAACCCATTATCAATTCTTTCATAATTGACAAAATGATATATGGTATTATAATAGTGACAAATTGTAAATGCTCAATACGTGTTATCGTGCTGCGGTTTTTATATAAATTACCGCTGGAACGTAGACTGTATTGGAATTGAACCTGATATATTATTTCGTAATTTTTAAATGTGTATTTTGATAATGGTTTTATGGTGAAATTAAAAATACGCAAAAAAAAAAGAAAGAAATGAAGAGGATGGTATAGTAATCTTCAAGGTTCCTTCCCCTATCCTATTAGACGTTTATGTTAAAGGCTGTTCTGAATAGCTGTCATGAGCTGTCATTTTTAAATTACGATCCTAAGTAGGTAATATTTTTCTGCTCTAATCATGCGAGCTCAAGTATTCCAGTTTTTTTTTTGTTGTTTTTATAATCTGTATAATTTTTAAATCTTTGTTTAGGCGTCCATTTTTTTGGTGTATATTGGTGTGGGGCTCTTTCGAAACCTTTGTATTTTTAATATTTCTTGGTAACACCACATTTCGAATTGATTAATGTTCTTTATTTGTACCATAATATCTTATATTATTTTATGAGCTATCTTTGTCAATTTTGTCACGATTTCTGGGATACCATACTTAATAAGCTCGTTATTGATACCATCAGTTCCTGGCGATTTTCTGTTTTTCATTTTTTTATTGTTATTTGTACCTCTTTCTTCACTAGTTATACCTTCGTCATTGTCAATATCTTCGTCAATTACCAGAGAACGGCAGTTCTCGCCAGTGGCGCACAACCACACTCCCTACACGCGACACTATAATTTATATACACGAAATTTTCTATTTTCTAAATCTGACTGAATTGAAAATTGGGCCAACTTTCGTCTTAAAATTCAGGAAAAGACTCACCCATTCATATTTCAACCATCTATTTTGGTCCAAGAGTGTGGATTTTACGGCCCATTCCTATTTAGGATCTGTTTTTCGTTCTCGTCCCCAAAACTCTCAAAAACTTCGAAAATTTAAGTACGACCTTTGCGGCTTCTAATAGTACTGATCATTACCTTTCCAACGCATGTCTAATTTTGAAAATTGGTTATAAAATTCAAAAGTTACCGAGCTCAGAAATATGCCACAATTTCTATTTAAAAAAAGGGAAAATGTTTGTGGATATGTATGTATGTATGGGTGTAGAAAAGTTAAACCGATCTGATTTTTTTTTGTGTTGGAAGAGGGGGTCAGAGCCAATTCAGAACCGGTGTAGTTTGTGACTTTTGACCACCCATAAGCCAGCTATAGGACTTGGTAGGGACAAAACGGCATATTTTTTGGGGGTATATATCTTCGGTTCAAGAAGAGACAGAAGAACCGTAAATACACCAAATCAATAGTGTTGAGTTAAGCTTTCAAATGGTCTAAGCCGTCAGGATCAGACATATCCGCGGCTTAGTATAGCCGAAAAACTGAAAAACTTAACTCTGAAAATTTTGGTTTTTCGACAATTACTCGAAATTTCAACCTACGAATTGCGCCAATAACTGAGCGTTTATAGAAGGACTCTAGACGAATCTGACGGTGTATACCTCATATCCGGAAAAATTCGAATTTTTAAGTTATAGGCTTCATAAATATGATCAAATCTATTTCCTATGGGAAAAATGGTTTTTCAAGCTCAATAATTCCTATAATAGCTTCAGTTATCATACTTGACCCAAGATGCATCAGATACTACTTGTCAATACGTTTCAAACTCATGTTTAGTGATCAAATTCGGTTAAGCCGTTTAGAAGTTATTAAGCTACAAAACTATAATCCAATAATTAACGATTATTCCCGAAATGGTTTATAGTTTATGTAGTTGTAGTGGTTACGACGCTAAATTTGATCTGGCAATCAGAGTTCATTAACCGGCCATACCAATATTTTTTTTCAATCTATTTCGAACAGAAAAAAACTAGTGCACATTTGATGGACACTAGATCACATAGATAATGCGACAAAGCGACCATTTATAAAGCTTAACGTGTAATCGAGAAACATTGCATTCAACTTCATTCATTTCATACATTTAGTTTATAAATAACTTTGAAAAACTCCTTATACAAGAATAAAAAACCGCTAAACGCCGTAAAAATGAGTGGCGCATACAATATTCCAGCTACAAAAGATCTGATATGTTTTATTTTAAAAGATTTTTCCATAATATTTGCTAAATTTGAACATATGTTATGTTTCCTATATGTTTCCTTTGTTTCGTTTTTGATCTATTTAACCACCAATTGATTTGAACATGTGTGTATTATTATTATGTTTATTGCACCTATGAGAGTTTCCATTCATCTCTACCAATAGAAGCTATCGAAGGCATAGTAAACTAGTAGGTATTGTAATAGTTTATTGTTTGTTTTGATTTTATTACTCGTTTCGTTCAATACCTGCTAGTAAACATAACAGTAACTTTTTTGTGTACACTTTTGTACTAAGGTAAGTTGGATTCAGTCAATTTATTTTTGTCCCCGGAATGCATGATTTAAATTATGACATACCTTTTTGAAACACCCTGTATATCTCTCTTTTCTAGAATCGAATTAAAACCTTCCAGTAATCAAAACGTATTATTGAACTTCATTCGGCGACGTCTGTGCTCTTTTCGAGGTGCTCTGTATAATTTCAAATCGAAGAGTAACCCTAATTCACAAGAAACCAGTCACAAGTGGAAACTCGAAAGAAAAAAGAAGAAAAGGAGGATGAGTAAAAAGTCGCAAAGACGCGTTAATCTTATGTAGATTATTTCGAGTGGGATGTACACTGGCAGACAGAGGAACTGTTCAAGTGGCCAAGAGTAATACTCTAAACTTAAATTACAGGTCTGGATTCAGTTGCTGATTTTGTTATCCCAAAAATATATTTTTATTAATAATAAATTGTGTATTGATATACTATAAAAAAAAAAGAATAAAAGAGAGTAGATGTTTTTGTACAGTTTTGTCGCGAAATTATTCAGTTTGAAAATGTAGGTAAATGTCAATAAAGTCCACACAAAATTAATAGGACAAAAAAGAGTAGTAGTTAGAACGTTCATTTAAAGAAAGAGTTATTACATTACAGAAAACTATGATGGTGACATGATTGTGAAAAAAATAGTTTTAGGTACCTAAAACAAAAAAACAAAAATAATGAAAAATTTGGTACCCAACCAGAACATCAGTATTGGTGGGAAAGAAATAGAACTCGTAGATAGATATAAATACCTGGGACATGAAATTACGATTGGCAGGGATAACCAGACTCATGAACTGAAGAGAAGAATCGGCCTTGGTTGGGCAGCATTTGGAAAACTGAGAGAAACTTTTATAAGTGAGTTGCCCACATGCCTAAAGAGAAAGGTATTTGATGTCTTGACGTACGGATCAGAAACACTTACCTTAACTAAAGCCTCGGTTACCAAAGTAAGAGTCACGCAGAGAACAATGTAATGGTCAATGTTAGGAATAACTCTGCGAGACAAAATCAGAAACGAAGAAACCAGGAGAAGAACGAAGGTGACTGACACCATCGAAAGGATAGCCAGGTTGAAGTGGAGATGGGCAGGACACATAGCCAGAATGACAGCTGGGCGATGGACAAAGAGGTTATTAGAATGGAGGCCAAGAGAAGACAAGAGAAGCGTCGGTCGACCGCCTACAAGATGGACTGACGACTTAAGAAAGCTAAATAAAAACTGGAGGAGAGAGGCGCAGGATAGATGGGACTGGAAACGAGGGGAGGAGGCCTATGCTCAGCAGTGGACTTTTGAGGCTGGATGAAGGATCGGTATTAAAGAGTAATGGACAAATGGATGGAGATGCATCAAGTAGGGGAACAACGAATGCATATGGCGAAAAGGAGAATGCCTAGATGGATGAGAAGAGTAACAAAAAAGAATCAAATCAACAAGTTTAGAGTTTGGCATTAAAATCTGGACTTTGATTAATTTAGTGCCAAAATGAGAAGCATATGTTAAGATGGTTCCAGCATATTCATCGTCGAGACTTTAATACCCAATACCTACGAAGAATTGCTGATTTGCATGTTTTTGGGAGCAGTAGGAAAGGAAAATCAAGAAAGACCTGTGGAACACTCTTAGGCAGGACATGTCGGATTGATTGAAGATTGATATTAGTATAACCCAATATAGAATATTATCGTCGATAATGTGCATAAAAAATCTCTATCTTCGTTAATCATCATTCATATATTTAGTCAATACTAGGCAACATCCAACGCTTCTTCTTGCTTGCTAAACCATAGGTCATTTATTATTATCTCGTATTTTTTGTATACGCAGGTTCAGTGTTCTTCGTACAGGTCACTTGGAGTTTGCACCACTGGGTCTCTCCTTGACGAGGTGCTAGTTAGCAGGATAGCCGTTCAGTGCCACATATTCAGGATTTGTTGCGAGATTATATTCTTTTGGACTTACACTCAGCGCTGAAGGACTCAGCTCTGAATTCAAGTCAATCTAACTGAAAATTATTATAATTGGATGGTCTTCCATTGTCTTCTCCATTACAGAGTCGCAGCTGATTGATAATGTGGTTGCCACTTGGCAGTATTTGATAGAAAGTTTCTCAGCTTTAACTAATTGATGTTTTTTTTATTTAGCGTATGGCTTAAGTATATCACAGAATATATTTAGATTTATGCATTATACAATGCATCACAAACAGATGTCCAATTTTTTTATATATTCGATTGACCCTTCGGTTGCCATTACAAAGTCTATAGGGTCGCCTGTGTATGCTCTGCGTGGGCAGTCCTGAACAATGTGACTGATCGTCTGTCTTGCAGCGCCGCAGTCACAAGAAGGCGAGGGGAGTTTACCCCATCTGTGGAGGGAGTCGGCGCATCTTCCACAGTTTGTTCGAATTCGATTGAGGGCTGCCCAAATCTTACGGGTACGTTCAAATTCGCCAGGTTTCCCTATGATGTCCGGTAGACTATGGTAATGCGGATCTGTCCTACTTTCCCAATCTTCTCTCCATCGGGTATTTAAGTCAAAGTTGGATTGCTGCAGCGCTTGAGCAGATTGTAGAGGGGGTAACCTGGATCGGAGACGGTTTCCAAGAATATCGGGGATGTCGTTGTGGACTAGAAGCTGGCGACTGTCCATTATTTTGTTATATTCTTTAACCAATGCATGTTCGCGGCGTAGGTTGGGTGGTGCTATATTACTAAGGGTAGGTAGCCACATTGTAGGGGTGGGCTTAATTGTGCCTGTTATCATACGCATAGTACGGTTTAGTTGGGTGTCGACCAGGTGGGTATGCCTGCTATTTAGCCACACTGGAGCACAGTATTCTGCCACCGGATATATCAGGCCAAGAGCAGAGGATCTTAATGTTGATGCTGTGGACCCCCATGTAGTGCCGCAGAGTTTCTGTATTATATTGTTGCGTGTTTTCAATTTTGCTGCTGTTTTCGTCAGGTGTTCTCTGAATGTGAGCGTTCTGTCTAGAGTAACCCCAAGGTATTTCGGGTATTTATTGTGTTTTAACAGCTTGTTATTAAAATACACTCGCAATTCTCTGTTTGCCAACTTGTTGTTTAGATGAAAAGCTGATACTTCAGTTTTTGTAGTACTTGGCTGTAGTCTCCATTTCTTAAGGTATTCGCTGAGGATGGATAAGTCATTCGTGAGAGTGATTTCTGTAGTTTCTAAAGATTGGTGGCTTGTTGCAAGGGTCCAGTCGTCAGCATATCCAAACTTCCGAGATTCGGTTTCAGGCATGTCAGCCATATAGAGGCTGAAAAGTAAAGGGGCAAGGACAGAACCCTGTGGAAGACCATTGTTAAGTTTCATCTGTCTACTCGTCTCCTTTCCCATTATAACCTGGAAGGCTCTGTTGGTCAGCATGTTGTCAATGAGGTTAATTATTTTTCTGCAGAGGATAATGCGGGCCAGTTTATATATTAATCCCTGTCTCCAAACAGTATCATATGCTGCTGTTAGATCTATAAATACTGTTGCTGTCTTTTGTTTTTTTTTGAAAACTAGTTTCTATAAAAGTTGTTAATGACAGCACTTGGTCCGTACAGCTTCGATGAGGGCGATAATTGATGGTATATCATAGTTTCTTCTTTTTACCATCTGTTGACTATTTGACTGTAACTCTTCCCACGTATATTTAGGAACGCTCTCTGTCAGTCGGGAGAAATCATTATAACGTTTGTTAAACATAATATTATATTATCCTACAAGAAGCTTTTTATTCATCATTTCTTAATCTCTTGTGTTTTTTCTAGGTAAGTCAGAGAACCCTTTTACTACTTTTGGTTTTCGGTAAGTCATTTTAAATAGTTTTTAATTTGCCTGTCAACACAATCAGCCAATTAATAACTTCAGTAATGCAGATATTATTTTTTTTATAACTTGGGCATTTTAACCCGGGAGCATTCGCGCTCACTTCTGTCACGTAAGTAGTCGCGCGTGGAGAAAAAATCTCACAATACGAATTTAAAACACATTTCCATTTTATAATATTTTTATTTACTTGTTATGTTAAAAATATCTATTTCTAACAATTTACGACAACACCCTTCCTCCAGGCACTTACGAGTGGAAAGTTATGTTGCAAAATTGTTCATCAAGTTATCACGAAAAAGGATAAAATGTGAGATTTTTTCTAACGGCGCCACTGCTTCCGGGTTAATAACACATCATAATTGACATGTTTTTAATTTAAATGAAGTTTAAATGAAATAAAGAATTAGAAAAAAATTAATAAATAGCTACATATTATAGAAACAATATATGGAAAAGAAGTTAAAAAAATTTACGTGGTGGTTGAAAATACCTCAGGATCGTCAAATAAGTATATGAATTTTTGTAATAAGGGAGAAGGATTACTTTTGGGTAATTTAAATCATCATCAACCCGTTTTAAGTCCACAGTAGGACATAGACGTTCCCTGTTTGTATCAAGAGAGTCTTGTGTAGTAGGGATCCAATTTTTCGTCATTTTTTGTAGATCCTCTTACCATTTGGTAGGTGGTGCATTCAGTTAACTTCCATGTTCACCTTCCATCATTTATCCTTGCCACGGGGTCAGCCCATCTCCATTTCAATCTTCAAGCTCTCTCCACAACATCTGTAACACTGGTTCTGTTTCGTAGGTCTTCGTGTGTGATCTTGTCTCTTATTGTCACTCCTGTCTTGGAACGATCCATTCTTCTTTGTGTTATTCTTAGTTTCAAGAGTCCATATGCTGCCCAACCATATGATATTCTTCTTGATACCTCCCCTATTTGGTTGTCCTTGTCTATTCTAATACCGTGTCCAATGTACCTACATATATATGTATTTATCAACAAGTTCTACTTTCTCTTTCAGATTTCATTGAAGGCTGTCTCCAGTTCTTCTAACATGGTTTTGATCTCGCCTAGGTCATCTCCTATGAAAACTATGTTATCAGTAGTAATTGTACAAGAGCTCTAAAATTCTATATTAATTTTAGAGATCGAGTGCAATTTGTTGCGATTATTTCATGAATAAAACTGTTCAACACCAAAATTTTATTGTAATTTATTTATGTAAGTACAACAAAACACACAGTTGTTATAAATATTAATTTGACGGTTGAAAGTCATCACTTTTATAATTTTTAAAACCTTAATTGCCATTAATGTCACTGAATGTATTTTTTCGTAGCAATGAAGGGCATCTGACGTAATATACTTGACGACGGGAAATGATCAAAAATTATCGGGTATAATATCACAAGAGCGTGAGAATAAATTGAAAATAATGCGATAGTTTTTCGAAAATTTGTTGTCTGGTAATAGGCACGAGAGCCCGCAGGGCCCGAGTGGCTATTGCCCAAGGACAACAAATTTGAGTAAAAATGAAGCATTATTTTCTTATTTATTCTTACTGTCGAGTGATATTCGTAAGATTATTTTTTAATACGTATATTATGGATATTTTCTTAAATGTGACAGTTGTCAAAACTAGGAAACTGGTTGCCATTAAACAGAAACAATCTACTTAAAAAAATTCTATCGGTAATTTTCTAGAGTAGATAATTCTCAGTATAATTTTAATCTGATTGGACAGAATTAAACACGTGATCAAATATCTTACTATACGATTGGAAGTTAAAATCATTAAAAAATAATCGATTTAATTTAGATTTATGTAGCTTTCTATTGGTCAGAATCTCATATGAATGAAATAATCTGCATAACTCAGGTGGTGCAGTCTTTCCGTGTCGACACTTATCCCTTTATGATCCCCATCAAGGGTTTTAAAAGCATGTTCTAGGGCAGTTATAAAAAGCTTTGGTGATATTGTGTCATCCTGTTTGACAAATTTTTATTTTGGTACTGTTTTCGTGTAACTTTATTACGTTTGCCGCATTTCTATAAATATTGTATACTAATCTGAAATTTTATAACACTTTCCTTTTTTTAAATCGTTCCAAAAAGCCGTTGTGGCCCTGCGTTTTTGTTAAGTCTACTCGAAACACATAATAGACGACTTAAAGACCTGATGGTCGCTCCTATTTACCATAACACTTGCTTTTTGTGGGTGTTGTTTGTTCATGATCTTGTCCGCGCTCTCAATACGTGTGATGTTCTTTTGTGAGTGTCTAAGACCTTAGATTAGGGCTATTTAGCACCCTTTCGCACCACCGCCTACAGAAAATTCTTAGATGTATAAAATAGAGTAATATGTCACGTACGGAAGAGTTTGTCATTAGGACGCTTTGACCTCGAGAAACTTGTGAGCTTTGGCCAATAATCATGTGGTTTTGGAAGAATTATATTTTGTTCTAATGAAAGAAATGCAAAAGTTTCTAGAATCCCAGATAAAATTAAAAATTCAGTATATTATATGAAAGCCAGTAGACAATGATCAATTATTATCATTGCAGCAAAAAAGGAATAGATGTACTGTTTGAAAGATAATTTAACACATATAGTGGCCAGAATTTTGGCCACTATATGTGTTGATTTCATAGAAAACAAATAAAAACCGTAAGTTGGAAAAATCACTAAATTTAAAATGTATCAATAAAAAAAAAATAAAAATTATAATCCACTCATAGTTACAGTTTCCGCCAAATCGTTGTTTATTATTTGCGGTTTTTCCGATATTTTTGTTTATTTAAAATTGAAAATAAATCAAAATCACCTCTTCCGTTGGCCGCAGCATTTGCATCCTCTTTTAGAAATGATGCCAGTGTACCGGATTTCGCTCTAATTTTGGGTAAAAGTGATTTAACTTTTTGTCCACAAAACTTCCGCCTTACCTAGTACCACGAGATGGTTGCTCATTTTCCAAGAATAAGATAAAAATATAGGATATGGAGATAACAATATTTATTTATTTATTTATTTATAGAAGAATTGCTGTAGAAATTGTTGCAGAAGTTCAAAGATCGGTCGATAATATTATACAGGTTGTTTCATTGGGGAATGGAAATACTTAAATGGTGAATAGATGTCACCGAGGTCTAACTAGACTATTTTAAGAATAACTTTTAAAGGTATTTTAAGAATAACTTTTTTTTCGTAAAACTGATAATAAAAAAGTTATTAATAGGTTCCAAGATACGCATACTGTATAAGAGCTAAAAAAAATTTTTTTGATGAACATTTATTATTGTTGAAGCTTATTATTAAATGTATTTTAGGTAAGTTTTACAGAAAAAAGTTTTGATCACTTTGTGTAAACATTTTTTAGCTGGTAAATTTCGGTTTTTGTATTACATTTTTGTTATTTTTCTTAATTTTCTCAAAAAGAAATAGTTTATTTCATTTCTAAAGTAAAATAATTTAGTGCATTTTAAAGATTACATCCTAAGCTTTAAGAAAGCACTTATAAAACTGTAATAGATTTGGTCAAACTTGAGCAATGCCGTCTTAAAGTGGTGGTAATTCTATAAAACTACGAAGATTTCAAAAATTACAATTTTTGAGACGTCATATCATTTGAATTAAATTTTTAAGATTTTTTTTGAATGAAACATCATTTAGTAATATGGTTGAAAGGTAAGTTGTGCAAAATTGAGGCTTTTATAAGAAAAATTGTAATAATTACACATTTTTAAATCATTTCTAAACAAAATTCATATAAGGCTCACTTTCTGCCCACACCGTACTTATGCCCATACATTTTATTTCTTTTTATTATAACCATAAGATATCTTAATTATTCTTCTTTCATGTTCAATTACATTAAAATAACTCAACCGTGCACTTCGCCGTACGCTAGTTTACAGTGCGCCAATGTTTGTGAGAAGGGTGACTTTAGCGTTTTAAATAAAAAATTATAGAAGATACAGATTTAATTTTAGAAAAAATATTCAAGCTTACATAACGGGAAACGATGCATTTTATAGAATAAACTTGTTAAGCTTTTGTCAAAGTACTTCGGAATACCTATCAAATGAGCTCCAGTAGAAGTCAATAGCATCAAAATTAAGCAAGTTATGATGAAAATAAGAGAACTCTTTCGAATTTTTTAGGAAAAAGTGAAAAATAAAGCATACGCCATTTCCACATAAATTAAAATTAATAGTAATCATTACTAGAATTTCTTTATATTAGCATAAGTAATGATTTCAACAATTTTGACCGGTCTAGAATGCATATTTTTGCATAATTATTGCTGATTTTCATATTCTTTTAATAATTACTCCAGAAATACTCAATAGACGTAAAAAATGATATATAACCAAATTTTAGTTTTTTCTGTATCAAATATTTTACCTTTTTTGCTATTTCTGTAGGGTAAAAAATAACCGAGATAGAAACGGTTAAAGCTTAAATTTTGCTGTGAGAACCATGTAACCGGGCCCATTTAACCTTTTATTTTTAAAAAAGTAAGGGGTTTAAAGGATTAAATTCAACGTGATTTAATAGCCCTTGAAATTAGTTTTCAAATGTGTTTTAGATGAACTTGATATCGTAAAAGTTAACGGAGTTATTTACAAAAAACAATAACATTTTTCGGAAAAATTCTTAAAAGATAAATTTTGAAAAAAAATTGTAGCATAAATATTAATGCTATTACCTTCTTCGGAGGCTCATTTGATAGATATTTCTAAGTACTTTGGCAAATGTTTAAAAGTTTCTGTTATAAAATGCATCATTTTCCCGTAATTTAAGCTTGAACACTTAGATTTGGGTACTCGCCGAAAAAAATATACATTCAATTACCTACAACTCACTTTTAGTTAATATTAAAAGGTTTTTCTAGTCAGGAGTTTATTTCATTTTTTATTGGCTTCAATTTTGGTAATAACAACTTTTTTGTAAAAACTTATAGTTTTGGAGTTACAGATGAAAAATCGGTTAAAAACATTAATTTTTCTAACAATAAAACACTGAAAACGTTTGTTTTCTATACTTCCACAAAATTTATTATAACTAAGTGACTACAGCTGTTTCGGCAGAGTGCCTTTCACTCATTTCATTAATTTTTCTCACGAAACATTAAAATTTTTGACCTTTAATAACTCAAAAACTTTTGATTTATTTTAATAACTTTATAAAACAAATTTTGCTTAGAATTTGTCCCTCTATTGAATTATGGGGTTATTTTTAATAAAATAATTTTCACCTTAAAAGGGGTAGCATCCACCCCCAGGGTAAAATCGCAAGTTGGCATCATGTCACCTTTGTTCCTTGAGATATCGTCTAACCACTCACCAATTTTCATGCAAATCGATGCAGGTTCAACGAAATCGGAGGTAATAGTTCATATCCACCTTCAGTGGCTGCACTATTACGAGAAGTATTAAAAATTTAGAGTGTTCTAGATTTACATGTCATCGAAATATCTCGAAACGTCTTGTAAGGTTTGGAACATCAGAAAATGTATATAATCAGAAAGTTGACAGTTTAAGAGATGGTAGTAATTGAGTTTTAGTAATAGAGTAATTAGAAAGAAGTGTGACAGTGTAATATTCCAAATAGCCAAAAAGTCTACTAAAAAACCCGCATTTAAAATATTCCATAGTTTAGATCTAATTATAATCTAACACACTGTTTAATCCTCAAATATAGGTCATAAAATTATGCACATAAGAATAATAAAATAACAAATTTCTCACTGAAAATTCTATTTTTAAAACGATGAACCAATACAACTTTTGAATGTTGTAAGTTCTGCTTTTCATTTTGATAATAATCGTTCCTGAATCCCGAATGTATATTTTTATGTTTACAGATTCGCAACAAAGTTAAACTGGTAGACGGTGCCGATTATTTTGATAAAAAAAAATCGGGATATCCAATCTTTTGTTTACATTTCCATGCAAACCTCAATTGAATGTGTGTTTCGCGAAATCATTTCGATTCCGTCAGGGTTAATAACCGAGAAATTTTCGAGAGTTTAAATATTTATACGATGTAGTTTTGGGCTGGATGCTGGATTCCGCATGGAGATACATCAATGATCCGAGTGTTATTTTTCTATCAGCAGCTGCTGACGTTTTGGGGCTATGTGCTATGTGCAATCCCATTTCAATAGTCAGTTTATACTACTATCTGAACATTATTTATTCTATGTTTTTTGTCTTTTTTTATAACGTTTATGATAATAGAGGGTCTTTAATTGAGGGATTTCTTGTCGGGTCGAAAAAGAGGATCTTTTAGTAGCTGTAAATCCTTGATTCCATAAGCCGTGATCGTTGTAAGTAATCCATAGGATAGTGGAGTGTTCTTCTCTATCGATGGCCCTGAGCATTTCTTACATTATTAATTAAACCTTTTTTACGTCTGAAAGGCGTCTGCATTTCTTACATTCTGAAATGATCACAGGACGAGCCAGTAAATCACAGCTTTGTGGACAGCCAAGGAAATCGTGTATAGAAATGAGTTACGGATCAGTGGATGGTTCTTCTAGAGGAGAAGACTCAATCAGAACCCGAATGGACGGGACTCCCGCTTATGGGATTCCTGGTCGACTACGAGAAAAATCAGTGGTGATCTGACCTTATAGATGATTAACAGATGTCGATGACAAAATAAATTAAAAACATTTATTGCCTTAAAATTTACGTTGCACTTAAGACATTGCCTTCTTTCTTCCGACGCGACGTTCCGCTTATGCACCTCGTCCTGTTTGATCTGCATCCTCTTCGGATATCTTGTTATTGACACCTGGACATCTTTTTCTGTAGGTAGGTACCTACTTGTTTTCGGCACAATACCTACTTTCCTGATTGGTTGCCTTCAGCAACCACCTGGCGACATCTTGATCAGATGGTTGATCAGCCGGTGTTTTTGTCTGTATGCGATTTCTAGCGAAGATTTACTTAGTCTTGTGGCTTGGTGGAAGAAGTAGTTTGTCCTGTTCTTAGCAACCTTCCTCAGTATTTAATAGTATCAGCTTTAGTACTGGAGCCTTTCTCTAATAGTTCCATTTGTTACCCTGTCTTCCCAGGTCGATCCGTCGCGTCGATTAGCCTGTAATATGACGGTTCTGTTCTTTCTAAGTTCTTCCAGTTGGTCTCTGCTCTGGAATTCCAGACTTGGACTGTGTACAATATCACTCATCTGACTTAGGCCTGCTACAGTTGGATTTAGTTTTCTGTCGAGGTAGACATTTATATGTACTTGTCGGATGCTTCTGATTATATGATGTTTCCTCTTATCGTAAGTTCTAATATTTTAGGATTTAGTTGCTGCATAAAAAAGAAGAAAGAAATGTGGAAGAGATACATAAACACAAATGAAGACCAAGACAGAGACGAATACAGAACACAGATAAATATAGTGAAAGAACTAGTAAAAGGTGCGAAGAAGAAGAGCTGGAAGGAATTTGGTGAAGAATTGAACAAAGGTTTTGGAAAAAACAATAAACAGTTTTGGAATAAAATAAAAAGCATGAAAGGAACAAAAAGGAAACAAATAAGAGGAATTAGAAATGAGCGAAATGAATTGAAAACAAACATACAAGACATACTAACCATATGGAATAAGCACTATAAAGAAAAATTCGAGGCAAGCAACCAACAAAATGAGGAGAGAGGACAGTAGGAAAGAGAAGAGGATAGGGACAATCGAGTAGACGAAATTCATATCAAAGATATTGAAGACGGATTGGCAAGAATAAAGATTGGAAAAGCGGGAGGTGCCGATGACATAGATCCGGAGATGATGAAGTACGTGAGAGAACGAGGCAAGCTTTGGCTACTGGAAATAATGAAGGAAGCATGGAGAACAGAAAAGATACCGAAAGACTGGGAAGAAAAAATATTGATACCAATACACAAAAAAGGAGATGAAGCGGAATGTGATAACTATAGGGCTATATGCTTATCATCAGTGGCATATAAAGTCTACACCGGGATAATAGAAAGGAAGCTCAGGAAAGAACTGGAAGAAAAACTAGAAGAAGAACAAGCGGCTTTTAGGAAGGAAAGAGGAACAACAGATAATATTATATACATACTGAGAAATATAATTAAAAGGAAAAACGAAATAGGAGAAGACTTATATATTACGTTTATAGATATTAAAGCTGTTTTTGATTCTATAAATAGAGGAGTAATATGGTCAGTAATAGAAGACCTGCAAATCCCGCAAAAGATAGTAAGCGTGGTAAAAAGTACATATAGAAACGTACTTGCTAAAGTACAAATAAACGGCAATAGATCGCTGATAATAAACCTAAGGAGAGGAATAAAACAAGGGGACAGTCTCAGCCCAGTTTTGTTTATATTAGTAATGGATATAGTAATGAAGAGCGCTAAAAGAAGGTCAAGGCAATTACAGTCAACAATAGGGTAAGTACAGGAATTTAGTACCAGTGAGAATGAAGGGATTACTATATGCAGATGACCTAGTAATAATAGCAGACAATAAAGAGAAAATGCAAAAATTAATCGATATCTGAGTGGATTAAATAGAAAATTTGAAAATGGAGGTAAATGTAAAGAAAACGAAGACCATGATAGTAACCCAAAAGAAAAGGGAAGAAATAAACCAAACGATATTTTGGTGCAAAAACGAAATAATAGAAACAGTCTCGACGTTTGAATACCTGGGAGTAATAATATCAGAGGATGGAAAGCTAGATCTCAAGAAATCTCATACAGGACGAAAAAAGTAAATAAGATCTACTATGCACTAAATAAAACAATATTTGGACAGGAAGAAATAGATAAAGAAATAAAACTGAAGGTATACAATGCAATATCTGTACCAACTTTAATATATGCAAGTGAGACATGGGTAAACAATGCAAAAATAGACAGTACAATAAACGCAGCGGAGATGAAGCAGCTGAGAAAAATAGCAGGAAAAAAATGAAATTGGACAGAATAAGAAATGAAGACATTAGACAAAGACTGAAACAGGAATCGATAATAACCAAGATCAAAAAAATAAAATTGAAATGGTATGGACACATTAACAAAATGGACCAGGGAAGACTACCAAAGCAGGTGATGGAATCAAAAATATATGGTAAAAGAAGAAAAGGGAGGCCAAGGAAGAGATGGATCGACCAGATTATAGAAATTGGTCAGGAAAAAGGAAAAACAAACCAACAAATGAAAGAGTTAGCAAAAGACCGCAAGAAATGGAAGATATGGATAGAGTATGAATAAAACCTCCGACGCCCCTGAGGGGCATAAGGAGTTTCGAGAAAGAAGAGAAGAAGAAGTTGCTGCATGAAGATGATAAATTATGTGTTTTCCGTGTTGATTTGGATCTTCCATTTAACAGTTAATTCTGAAATTATTTTTAAGTGATTTTTTATAGTCTTGCCAATGCTTCCATCTTCTTTACCTGCTGTGTATATAGCCGTATCGTCCTCTTATCGATCTGTACTTGTTCTTGCATCTGTTGGTAAGTCTGAAATAAAAATGTTGTATAAAATAGGCGATATAATACTGCCCTAAGGCATCCCTTCTTGAACTTCCTGTGTCCTGGACATATTTTGGCCAGCAGATTTACCTCTTAAAGTTTATTGCACTTATTTACTAACAAACTGTATAAAAATATTTAACATCTCGATTTATAACTCATATGCTTTCATAATAAAGGAGTGACGATAGACGGCGAAAACCTAAACCATCTGAAATGTGTTGATGATGTTGCGCTAATAGCAAAAGACAGAGAAAAATTGCAGGAAATGCTACTAGACCTAAATACAAAATCAAAAGATATAGATGATCAAAAGTAACAAATGTGATCCAAAATATTGCCATATTAAAATAGAACTAGGCAGGACACATAGAAAAATTAAAGACAACCGTTGGAGGAAGCCAATTCGTGAATGGCAACCAAAGGCAAGTAAGAGAAGTAGAGACAGACCTCAAACAAGATGGACTAAGGACATTAAGCTAATGGCTGGCCAAGAATCGATTCGAAAAACAACGAACAGAAATGAATGGGAGATGATGATGATACTTTCAGAATTACACGTTTTCATACTATATTATAAAAACATAATAATATCCGTGATAATTTTGAAATGAACTACAAAAAGTAGAAAATAGCTTCAGAACAATATCTTTATTATAATTTTATCGACTTTCTGAACCGTAAACGATATAATTGGAAACACAGTCAAATCTACAAGACCTGTTGGATAAATAAACATATAATTCCCCTCTAAACGAATAAAACAAAAGAAAGACCCGAACGGAACATGCATAATTAAAGGGTTTTCATTGTAAAGAAATCAAACGCGTCCTCCCCCTCTGCCTCTGCCTCTGTCGACGACGAGGAATTAATCTGCGTGTCGTTTTTAAAAGTAGAATCAACAATTCAGGGAACACCAATTAAATTAATGGAATTAACAGGATATTTGTTGAGATCACACTGCTTTTTGCCTTTCTGCATATCCTAGTAGGCGGGAAGTTTGTGTTTAACGAGTCGGGAATAGCGGTCTGTTCAAATAAACTGAAACTGAAATATATACAGAATAGGCCAAATAAAAACGGGGCATACAAAGTTAATACGGGCATATACTAGTTCGCTCCGGCGGCCAGATTTTAATACCCTACAGAAAAGGGGCATAGGTAAATTCGCTCCGCCCATATATTTCTTAGAAAAGGTAGTTTAAAAATGCCTTTACTGGGTATACAATGAATAATAATGAATAGCCAGGGTCAGCGTATATGATGTTTCCTTCATGAAGCGGGTACTTTGATATATTTTATTAGTAGGGGAGCAAAGTATGCTAAATGTGCAGTCACTCGAGCGCTTTGGGGACCTATTGGGTTGTGAAGAGTAGGTCGTAAAATCAAAAAAAGTTAAGAAAAGTTTTTCATTTTAGTGGGCGCTTGCCATTTTTTAATTTAATTTTCCATTTCCAACAATCGTTTTTTCCGGTTATAGCGCCATCTATCCATAGTTCGAAAAAATGTTTCGATTAAAAGTTGCTTATTTTTACGTAAATAATCCAAAACTGGAATAAAAATTAGGGGCTCCTATTTAAGATTTTAAAGTAACCCCCTACCCCACCTCCGTGGGTGGTCGTGTTTGGTACTATTCGATAGATTTTTCAAAAATATTGATTAAGTGTATTTTGCAGTTTTTCGATCTAATGTTTATTTTGTGAAATATCGCGGGATTTGTATTTAAAATTTAAAATTTACCCCCCATTCCTCTCCGTGGGGTGTCATGTTTGGTATCATTCGACAGATTTTTGAAAATATTGACAACGTATTTTTTAGTTTTTCGATCTAACGTCTATTTCGCGAATTATTTGCTTTTTTTTGGTGAAACTTTTTAACTCGCCCATTTCCTTACGCCCCGCTCAAATCGTCAGATTTTTTAAATATAGACTCTTTTGCATGTACTTAACTTACCTTATCTTAATCTGACAATTTCGAGTAATTTTAAGGATAGATTTTTTTTTCGGGCCCCCTTTACGAACTCCCCTGTGTTAAGAGCCAATATATGGTAGAGGTACATCTGCAGGGCACCAGGTTTCTGCCCATTTGATAATCTGACGCGCTCGAGTAACTGCAAAAATCCCCGCTTGGGCTCCCCTACCATAATAACAATCTCAATAAATATTTCTCAAACTTTCTATTTACCTAAATATAAAACTACTTCTTACTTAAAATTATATTAAAATCATAACCATATTATCACTGAAGTATTATGATGTTAGAACTCATATTCCCTTGTTCAATATTGGATTTGGGTTTTTACGTAATATGTATAAGAAATTGCAAGTGATATATTTCTTTGAAAAGATTGGTAATTAGTAGTCGCCTGAAATTTTATGATAAGATAGAGGGGTGGTGCAAATCTCATCATTATTACTTTAGTTACGGTTTGAATGTCTTTAGTTCATGATGGAGAAATTTGAAATAAGTGAAATGGGAAGTCTATGTTATTTATTGACAATAACAAGTATAACTTCCATAAAATGCTTGCTAATAATATCAAAAGCTGGCAGTGTGTAGAAAGAAGTTGCAATTTACTAAGTAATATTTTTATTATATCTTTATTGAACAATAAACATGATTAGTTAAAAATACTGTTTTGTTTGCTTCATTCTAAATTTTCAGAGTTCATTTCTAAGATTAGGACAAGACGAACACCCACCTGAGTGACTGAGCTAAGCTAAGGGTGGAGCGATGGCTATCTTAGATGATTGAGGTAATATTTTCTAATATTATTTCAATAAGCTGGGGTAGTCCATCGCTTATTTCGTTTCACTGGCATTCAATTGAACGAAGCATTTGTTAAAACTTTAAATATTTGTAACAGTCTAGTTGAATATAGTGATAACCACACCCATGAAAGTTTAACAAAAACAGCGTTAAACCAGCAAAAATTAAATAATGGTGTTAAGCGGAAGGCAACGCAACGGACCATTTGTGTGAAAAACCATTGAAATTGATACACAGCGAAATTAAACAAGCTGTATTTTTGTTAAGCCTCTAAGTTTTTCAAGAAAATACTTATTTTTTCAGTTATTTGAGAAAAAGCGCACGAAAACGTGTTTTTTTTTGTCGAAAAATAAACATTTTTACTCGCTATTAATAACTCGAAAAATATTAACTTATTTAAAAAACTCTCTAGAACAAAAGTTGCTTAGAATTAGTAAATTTATCCATTTTTGGACTTATTTCAAAAGTATGTTTTCTCACCCATGAGAAGGGGTGGCTTTCTAACCCCAAATAAAAGCAACCAACGGCACAAGTCCAACTTTGAAGTGAAGGGTAAGCAGAACCTAAAAGGAAATTTTTAAGCAAATCCGTCGTAACACAGAAAATTACAGTCCAAAACGGTCATTTATTGCGCTAAATCTAAATAATCTAATTCCACTGTCTCATACATTTATATAAATATGTAACAACCAATATTTTATATAATTTCTGTATAAAATACAAAAGTCACAGTACCAATTTTGCCGATATTAATTTTCCTAGAACTTAATAGATAAATACTTAAGCCGCTGAACAATGGGAGCGAACTAGGTTATGGTTTTCGGAGCGAACTAGTATGTAATTAAGACGGTTTTTTGACCACGGGAGCGAACTAGTGTGCTCCGGTTAATACAGTGTATCTGAACTACATTTGAAATAGTTGACCAATATAAAAGTTCGACATAAATAAAACATAGCAACTTTAAGATCGGCATGTATAAAATATTGTTCAACTACCTGTCTCCTTTTAACGAGCGAGCCCATGAGCCCAGCCGAAAGTAACCGGTCACGTATCGCGGCAGATTCATTTTTTTTTTCTGCATATATCCCCCTCTCATTTCCATTTACTTAGTTTCATCTTGTTAGTTTCTTCTTCAAAAGTCGTGAACATTTTTCGAAGTTCTATTCTTGAACGTGTCAGAAACACCAAAAACCTGTTGTCTTTTGTTCAGAATCGTACCGCTCTTCTGGATATTGGATCTTCTTAATTATTTTTTCTAATACTAGGTTGAGTAAGTTGGTTGGTCTCTCTGTTTTAATCCTCTATTGACGTTAAACTTATTTAAAAAACTTCCTTCTATCATGACTTTATACTTACATGGTATTAGTTAGTATTATTTTTAACAACAAATACAAATTATGTAAGCTTTGTTCGTGCAGGCAGTCCATGACTGGTTTCTGACTGATTCGCATGCGTAGTTCTGTTTTCAAGCACTTGAAAACGGAACTGCGCATGCCAATCAGTCAGAAACCAATCATGGACTGTCTGCGAACAAAGTTACAGACACATACTTCATGTAGTATTGCGAGAAAGAGTCAGATAGAGATAAAAGAATGTGGTGGATAAATTTGAGTACACTGGTTCAATCAACAATCAGTCAACATCTGTACTTCAACGAACAGCAGAATCTGCCGAAAGCATCAACATTGTCCGTAACGCTGGGACCGCAGTAACGTCTAATGCCATTAATTAACGCGTTATTTGCCAACTCTGACATTAGACGTCTAGCGAACTTTGCGTCATGACTTGGCCTGGACACGTACGAAAAAAGGGTGTTGTTACACAGGTGCACTCAGGGGATTTTTACACAAAAAGAACAGACACTCGGAAAGTGTTATCTTCTTCTTCATGTTCCATATCCTTACAGAATGTTCGTTATCATCATAGTAATCTTAATGATATATATAGCAACCTATATTTGGGAACTCTCATTACATGTCCGAAGTTCTCCAGCTTTCTCATCTTGATGTTTTTTATAATCTCTTTAGTCTTGCCGAAGCGTTCTAATATTGTGGAGTTTGGAATTAGAATCTTCTCCACCCAAGAAAACTTTTAAAATTCTTCTTCAGTACCATATTTCGAAAGCCTCAAGGCGTTACCTTACAGTAAGACCGAGATCACGTATCAACGAAGTAGGCAGATCTGCAATGTCAATTTTAGGTCTCTGTTACGTAATACATACCTTATACATCCTTGTAAAAACGGCTTTGGTCTGCTCTATTCTGGATCTAATTTCACCGTGTTTCTGCGTTACAATTTAACTGCGATCCAAAGTAAACAATTTGTTCAACTTATTCAATTTGTCCAGACCTATTTCCCTACAGCTCTCAATAACATATCAAGTAATGTTTGCAGCTTGGAAAATTCGATGTAAATATCAGGATCAAATTGTTTTGTAATGCCCCTTTGTTCGCTTCTTCTCGATCGACGATGGTAAATAAATGTTTGAGTGTGGAGTAAAAATATGGTTTTATTGACAGCTACTGAGTATTACACTATAGATGTTGTTCAGGCAACTTTTTATAATAGACTGCGACCCAAAATAGTCCATTTGGCTAATTTATAATCTCATCAAAATATACAATTCATCAATAAGTTGCATGACAACAGCAACGAACTTTGAAATCTTTTGAAAGCTTACAACTACAGTTTAATTGAAGAAACTATTGCGACATGTACTAGGAAATACAATTGGAAATATGTACCACGATTTGGCAATTTATTTAGGTTCACTGGACTTTAATAATTAAAATATTACTCGATATATTTTCCCAATATTTCAATTATACACGGTGAAACTATAAAAGTTTAAGAAGTTAAGAATCATCTGAGATTACAAATTAAGGGATTAATTTGAGATTGAACACAGCTCTTCTTAAGTAGAAGCTAGGAGTACTGTGTCGTCCGCATATCTTAAATCATTGATGACTTCACTTCACCGTTTACAATTATTATTCCTTCTTGTTTTTCAGAAAGTGCATTTCTGAAGAATCTAAAGATTCTTTCGAAGTAAACGTTGAAAAGCAGTGGCGACAACAGGCATCCCTGCTGTAATCCTCTTTTAATATTAAGAGCATGTGCTTTCAAACCGTCTATTGATCTATTGAAGCTGATGTTTAATTGTACAACATCTTTTGTGCATCTTATTTCCCACCTTTTTGTTTCTTACATTTTAAACAATAGTGATGAAAATAATTGTCAAAAAAAGTCATGAAAAGCGATAAATACCAATACGTAACGAACGACCAAAATAATATAATATCTAATATCACCCAAATAAAAAATTTGTCTTTACAATTATTACAAAATGGAAACCGTAAACAAAATATATGGCGTAAGCATCAAAGTGGCTGTGAGTATTTGCTGTCACGCTAATTCCCACGTTTTGAATATGAAACAAACCAAAAAGTTTTTCTAACTAAAATACTGGTTCGCGGTTCGGTCAACGATCGACAGCGTATTTTCATATTTGTGTATTTTAACTGAAAAAAAATATTTTCGTTTGCCGCAAATATCAGATGTGTGTGTGTTTGTGTGCGATTTGATCTGTTGGATTTTTTCGTGTTGCGATTTAATTTAGCAAATCTACCGGATTGCCGCAATGTATGATGAAATTAAATTAAGTGATAGTAGTTAATATATTTATTTTTTGTGTGCTTTAATCGAGATTTAAAACCTTTTTATTTACGGGGCGGGTCAAAGAAAACAGTCCAATATATTGGGCAGTAGTTATTAGATTTTAAGGAAATTACGAAATAGGTCGATTTTTGTTTTAAGTCTAAGGGGGACACATTTTTACGATACATCTGTCATTTATCAACCTCCTCCCTTCCACTTCCTTAACCCCTAGTTTTTAAATAGGGAATATACCATGTACATACGTAACATCATTAGAAAGGCAATGAGATGGAGCATTCAGACATAACCATCGTTCACGTTTTTTTTTTCGATATTTGCACTGTATTTGCAAAGAAAAGTGCCAATTCATTTGAAGTACATCATCTATTAAAAAAATAATGTAACGTCTATGGTTTGCTAACATGTAATTTTTCCTGTCACGTCATATTTACTTTTGACGTGACAAAAAATAACATAATAGCAAACCATAGGCGTTACGTTTTATTTTTAAGAGGTGCTTCAAATGAATTACCAGTTTTTTTGCAAGGACGTTGCAAATATCGAAAAAAAAAATCCTAGACTGTCGTTATGTCTGAATATTTCATCTAAATGCATTTCTAATGATGTGTGCCGCACATGGTGTATTCCCTATTTAAAAATAAGGGGTTGGGAAGTGGAAGGAAGGGGGTTGACAAATGACAGATGTATGTGTCGTAAAAATTTGTGCCCTTTAGAACAAAAATCGACTTGTTCCTCCATTTCCTTGAAATCTGATAACTACTGCCAAATATCGAGGTGGACTGTTTTCTTTGGCCCACCTTGTATAGAAAAATGATCGGAAAAATATACTAAGCATCAAAATTAACGCACCACCTTAAAAATGGGACATATTTGATGTCTTGTATTTCCTAAACCTGTTGTCCGAGTTTAGTGCTTTTTGAAGTTATACTTCTTTACGCGCGATATGAGGGTGAATTTTAATACGATTAAAACCTTTGATCCCGGCGCAGTCGCATTACAACTTTGTTCTGATTGGATGTTCAAATGACATGGCAAAAATTATCCAATATGGCAAAACAAAAAAGTTTATAATTGTAGTGATTTTTAAATAGTTTTTAAAGCAACAGGTACGTAATAATTGTAAATGTATCATAGGTACCTACCAAAATACATAGTATGTAATATCATTTGAACTATCATTTGAACCTACCAAAATACATAGTATGTAATACTTTTATTTACATAATTTGATTACCGTCAAAATTTCTATCAATATTCACCTAATATATTGTTTTCTTACTTTATGTTTTGTTGTATTTTTTCAATTCTAAATCATTTCAATTCAAAATCAAAATAATTTGATTTACATAACTCAAAAATGTCAAAAGTTTAATCCGTTTAGTTAGTCGGTCTTCGCACATAATGACACGCTGTCTCCGTGGCGAAGTGTTTAATGCGAGTGAACCCCAATACAACGCCAATACCAGCCGCGCTGGTAAGTTGGTTCAAATCCCAATAGAAACTTTTATTTTTTTATTTTTTTTTGTACATTTTATGATTGTAAGTATATTTATTATATAATTTTATTTTCAGAAAATACGTATTTAGTTAAAAAATGGTCCGACAATTAATGTTCAGAAATCATTTGTGGCATTTTAAATGTGTTGTATGTGTTTTATTCTTTTATTATTTTAATTTTTGGCACTGTTTTAATAAAAATGTTTGAGAAGTAGTAAGTATAGATTAGTTTTATATTTAAATAAAATATAAATAAAAAGTATATTAACTTCGTTTATAATTTTATAATCATATAATAGAAGTATAACTTCTTACGTGCGTACAAAGTACACACACATTCTTTTTTTTTTACTATATGATAGCTTTATTCTTTTGGAATATCGATGTAATAATATTATTGCTAAACAGGTAAGTGTCATTGTATACCGGGTGTAAAAATGATAGTGTGTTTTTCCTCAAAGTTTGGAGCACCATGTGGAATATTCTAGAGTATATAAAATATTGAAATTAAAACCCAACTGTAGCCTTAGGCTTTCTTAACATTTTACTTTTTGATTTATTCGCTTATGTGGGATAATAAAAAAGTTAGGTACTTTAACATCTAGCCATGTTGTTCATCAATATAGGGTGTTTCTAAATAAGTGCGACAAATTTTAAGGGGTAATTCTGCATGCAAAAATAATGACTGTTTGCTTTATAAACATATGTTCACAAATGCTTCGTTTCCAAGATACGGATATTGAATTTTTTTTTACAAACTGACAATTTATTTATTGCTCTAAAACCGGTAAATATATGCAAATGAAATTTGGTAGGTTTTAAGAGGTAGTTATTGCGTATTTTTTACATACAACTAAGAATTTTATATTCACCATTGGCGTGCTTAAGGGATGTATCTAAAATGTTTATACCCGTATGCACGCCAATGGTGAATATAAAATTCTTAATTGTATGTCAAAAATGCGCAATAGCTACTTTTTAAAACCTACCAAATTTCATTTGCATATCTCAACCAGTTTTAGAGCAATAAATAAATCATCAGTTTGTAAGAAAAAATTCAACATCCCGTATCTCGGAAACAAATCATTTGCGGATATATGTTTATAAAGCAAACGGTCATTATTTTTTCATGCAGAATTACCCCTTTAAGTTTGTCGCACTTATTTAGAAACACCGTGTATTGATGAAAAACATGGCTAGTTGTTAAAGTACCTAACTTTTTTATTATCCCACATAAGCGAATAAATCAAAAATTAAAATGTTAAGAACGCCCAAGGCTACAGTAGAGTTTTAATTTCAATATTTTATATACGCTAGAATATTCCACAGGGTGTTCTAAACTTTGGGGAAAAACACACTATCATTGTTACACCCGGTATACAATGGCACTTACCTGTTTAGCAATAATATTATTACATCGATATTTTTGAAGAATAAAGCTATAATATACTATAAAAATTGCTCAAATCGGACAACAGGTTTAGGAAATACGAGACATCAAAAATGTCCCATTTTTAAGGTGGTGCGTTAATTTTGACGCTTAGTGTAGTAGTTTAATAAGGTGACGAAATAACTTTAAACTGAAATCTAATCACAAAAACTTCTATCTATCATCTCATTTGTTGTTATTTGGATGTCCAGCTGTCATACCACCTCTTCAGTGGTCTTCATATTGGTCATTTTTGTATTGGATTTATTGTGCCCATTTTTGATTGTTTATGTAGGAAATATTAATAGGTCTGGATCCCGCGTATGAAAAAAAAGTTGATTAAGAGCAAGCTGAAAATTTGTTAATAACTTAAGGGTATCTAGTCGGACAAACTTTGATATATGGGAACACTGGAACAGGGGAAGTTTTAATTGTGGAACAGGTTAAAAATTTGGAACGGTCAGACCACGAAAACGGCACATGTATTTTGTCAGACAGAACAGACTTAAACTCTCCGAACAGAGATTAAACTCTCATGCAAAAATCAGACTGCTATGTATCACCAAATGGGCGTTTTAATGAGTGGAACATGTAGAATATGTCAAACGACAGGAATTATGACAGGTGATAAATAGTAGTCTAATTTTTGCATGAGAGTTTAATCTCTGTTCGGAGAGTTTAAGTCTATTCTGTCGGACAAAATAAATGTGCCGTTTTCGTGGTCTGACCGTTCCAAATTTTTAACCTGTTCCACAATTAAAACTGCCCCTGTTCCAGTGTTCCCATATATCAAAGTTTATCCGACTAGACACCCTTAAGCTATTAACAAATTTTCAGCTTGCTATTAATCAACTTTTTTTTCAAATGCGGGATCCAGACCTATAATTAAAGCGTAAAAAATGACATGAAAGGTATATAATTATAAATAAGAAAATAGTCGATTGGCATAACTCATAAATTATTATCATTACAAAAGAAACCCCTTTTGAATGTTGTAGTTTGTAGATGTCAGGTCAACTAAGAAGAACATAACTAAAATAAACTAATTAAAATAAATAACTAAAAAGTTAATAGTAATATGTTAAACATAGGTACTAAAAAATAATAAAGACAAAATATTTAAATAAGAACTAAATACTTTTCCAAACAGCGATTTATCCTGGGTCCGTTCTTCTTCTTCTAATCGGAGGTTGGATATCATCATCACTATCTTTACTCTATCCACCGCTGCTCTGAAAAATTCTATTGAAGTGCACTTAAACCAGTCCCTTAAATTCTTCAACCATAACACTCTCCTTCTTCCTATACTGCTTCCTCCTATTATCTTTCTCTGTATGATCAGTTTTAGTAGTTCATATCGTTGTCCCCTCATTACGTGTCCTAGATATTGTAACTTTCTTATTTTTATCGTGTTTATAATTTCGTATTGTTTGTCTATTTCTCGCAATACTTCCGTGTTAGTTTTTTTCTGTGTCCATGCTATTCTAAGCTTCCTCCTGTAACACCAAATTTCAAAGGATTGTAGTTGTCCTGTATGGGTCCATTCTGTCGATAAAATCTCTCCGTTTGCGATGTCGTGCTCGTGTATATCTCACTGCATCCTGGACTCCAGTTTCTCTTAATGTATCCTCATTGCGATGTTCATATACGGTTCTTAATACTTTCATTTCTGTAGCCCTCATCAACCGTTTTGTAAGCGTTTCAGCTCTTCTAACAATAAAACACTGAAAAGTTTGTTTTCTATACTTCCACAAAATTTATTATTGTACAACTATGTGACTACAGCTGTTTCGGCAGAGTGCCTTTCTCAAGTGATTTAGTTTACTATGGGTTTGCCTTTTTAAAGTCTTTAACTGAAGAGGTTGAGGAGTGGGGAGCTGTTTGTCTCGAGTTGGGCATTCAGAATTATATCTGTATTTTTCAATTTATTAATTTCCATAGATTCTAATAAAGATAGCTTATGGCCTTTATTTTGAATATGCAGAATTTGAAACTGTTCATTAAAAGAATGATTATGATCTAGAAGGTGAAGTGCGTATGTAGAAGTGTCTGTTTTTCTATTGTTGAAAGCCCTTTTGTGTTCTGCTATCCGTTTGTCAAAGGTTCTGCCAGTTTGACCGATGTAAGTTTTCGGACAGTCACCACAAGTTAGTTTGTAAACACCACTCTGTAGTTGTTTTCTCTTTCGACTCTTATTGTTCTTAATATATTTGCAGAAGAGAAAACAACTACAAAGTGGTGTTTACAAACTAACTTGTGGTGACTGTCCGAAAACTTACATCGGTCAAACTGGCAGAACCTTTGACAAAGGGATAGCAGAACACAAAAGGGCTTTCAACAATAAAAAAACAGACACTTTTACATACAATGAAATGATTTTTTGGCGCTTTCCAAGCTCGAAACACCCTGTAGATGAAGTCATCGTTCCATTGTCCCACCAACTAATCAAAAACAGTTATATTCCAAACTATCGTATTCAAGGCAAGCAGAAAAATAAAACGTGTTGTGATTGTTCAGAGGTTATAAAATCAGTGGAAGTGTTATTTTACGACTTAGGATAAAAGAGCTGTGCAACTAGGTACGTCAAATTCTATTGTCTCGTTTTAAAAATAAACAAATAATCAGACTCGCTTTCAGCGTCTAGCAAATTATCTTCGGTGTGGAATTTCATCATCTCAACTTGAAAATGGGTCAGCACTCGGAGAGAGGAGACAAAAAAATGAAAACTGATGTTAGAAATGGGATTAAGTAGTTTAAGGGAAGAAAAACGTTCCTGGCAGAGTAAACAGCAGCGATGGTATTTCTCGTGTTATCATTAATCATATTTATTACAGAATGTCTGATGTGTTTATAGTGATTGCTATTCTTTTCTACAATATATAAGAAGGAATAGCAAAAAATGTGTAGTTATAGTTATTTTCACGTCAGTGTAGAGTAATACGGTATATTCATAGTACTCTGGGCTAATTAGCAAAATACAAGGAAAAGTTATTTACCAGCAATTTTATTGCAAATTATATTATATGCAAAGTCCGCAGATAGTGTGCTATTTTTTTTTGTAAACAAAATGGCGCCCGAAAAGCGTGTTTTTTTCAATTTTTGCTCTATAACTCTAAAGATTTTAACTTCACACCAAAAAAAAACAAATAAAATTCACCGTAATTAAATTCTGCATAGAGGCGTGTTTTTCTCGATTTGCTTTGACGAAAATTTTCCCCGAAAAATGCGGGTTTTTCCAACAAAATATTTAATTTTCAACTAAAATTTTAGATAAGTAATTGTTTATCAATAATTAAAGAACTTGGTAATATAAAAGCTCTTTTTGCAGAGATTATAATTCCAGAAGCCGATGGAAATTGATTAAACAGTTTAGCAACAATTGAATTGTTAATTAAAAATTTACGGTCGCTTTAATAACCACAATAATTATGATACATAAGAATAACTATGATTTTTGTATAAAAAGACACTATACCTATCTAATGTACTTTACAGAATTGAAATTGGACTATTTAAGCGGCTTCAGGAATATTTTAAAGTTATAAACAATTTTTTGGCTTATAAACAAATAGAATATCTCGGGAAATATTAAATTAAATTAAATCATGAAAACGGTATTGGAAAAAAAGTGGCAGGACACTTCTTTTAAAAGAAAAAACGTTTAATTAGGATGAGTAGTTTCTGAGATACAACCGGTCAAAGTTGACCGGCATTTACGGCAAAGATATAAATAATAGGATCATAATTTTCAAACCATCACCTTTTTATTTTTGTCCTCTTTTCCCATACCAATTTTCATATCTTTAAAATACTCATAACATATATTATTATAATAAAAACTATCGATGTTACGAGTAAAAATTGCCAAAAATAGCAAAATTCCAATCAAAAATTAGGTTGGAGAAAATATAATCTCAAAGTTCAAAATCGGTATACGTTAAAAAAATTCATTTTCTCGGCTTCCCATGGAGCAATTTTCTTCATTCTTTTTTTGTTCCCAAGTAACTCGAGTAGAGCCGTCTAACTAATGCATCATTAAATGTCAAAGTTGCTTTTGTTTTGTTATAATAGATTAATTTATTTATAAGAAAAGAAAAGTACATATTTTTTCCAGTTGTAGACTTTTTTTAGATAAACTTATTACAAGTGTACCTTTTAACGTTAAAAACACAAATATTCTCATTTAAAAGCTGTATAATTATTTAAACAATCTGTATTTAAACAAATTAAAAGTTTTTGGTATAATAAATAAATAAATTTATTATAACAAAACAAAAGCAACTTTGACATTTAATAATGCGTTAGTTAGATGGCTCTACTCGAGTTACATGGGAACAAAAAAAGAATGAAGAAAATTGCTCCATGGGGAGCCGAAAAAATGCATTTTTTTAACGTATACCGATTTTGAACTTTGAGATTACATTTTCTCCAACCTAATTTTTGATTGGAATTTTGCTCTTTTTGGCAATTTTTACTCGTAATATCGATAGTTTTTATTATAATAATATATGTTATGAGTATTTTAAAGATATGAAAATTGGTATGGGGAAAGAGGACAAAAATAAAAAGGTGATGGTTTAAAAATTATGATTAGATTGTTTATATCTTTGCCGTAAATGCCGGTCAACTTTGACCGGTTGTATCTCAGAAACTACTCATCCTAATTAAACGTTTTTTTTTTTAAAGAAGTGTCCTGCCACTTTTTTCCAATACCGTTTTCATGATTTAATTTAATTTAATATTTCCCAAGATATTCTATTTGTTTATAAGCCAAAAAATTGTTTATAACTTTAAAATATTCCTGAAGCCGCTTAAATAGTTCAATTTCAATTCTATAAAGTTCATTAGATAGGTACAGTGACTTTTGTACAAAAATCATAGTTATTCTTATGTATCATAATTATTGTGGTTATTATAGCGACCGTAAATTTTTAATTAACAATTCAATTGTTGCTATACTGTTTAATCAATTTCCATCGGCTTCTGGAATTATAATCTATACAAAAATAGCCTTTATATTACCAAGTTATTTAATTATTGATAAGCAATTACTTATCTAAAATTTTAGTTGGAAATTAAATATTTTGTTGGAAAAACCCGCATTTTCCGGGGAAAATTTTCGTCAGAACAAATCGGAAAAAACACGTCTCTATGCAGAATTTAATTACGGTGAATTTTTATTTGGGTGTTTTTGGTGTAAAGTTAAAATCTTTGGAGTTATAAAGCAAAAATTGAAAAAAACACGATTTTCGGGCGCCATTTTGTATATAAAAAAAGTATCACACTATCTGCGGACTTTGCATACCTATATTATTAATATATACCATCATAAGATTTGATTCCAGCAATAAAATTGCTGGTAAATAACTTTTCTCAAAAATGGCCTATTCTTCGATAATCTGACCAGACTATAGTGTGCATGCAGTACTGGGTGGCTCAACTATTTAAAGTTTTTAACACGTTTATCATGATAAAATTGTATCTTCTTCTTTAAGTGCCGTCTCACAATCGGAGGTTGGATATCATCATCACTATCTTTACTCTGTCTCTGTCTACCACTGCTCTGAAGAGTGCAACCATCATAACACTCTCCTTCTTCCTGTACTCCTTCCTCCTATCTTTCCCTTTCTATGTAAAATTGCATAGTACTATACAATCCACCCACACCAAAGATAAAAACAGGGATAAAAATAAGAGGAATAACAGGATTTGTAACATCAAAGTGATTGAAGCAAGGCCTGTCCCCCAGTTTATTTAAAATATACACCTCGAAAGTGCTTAAAAAAAGGAAACAAGAATGTGGATTGATACCATTCACCATCACTATAAAATGTACACGCTCAACTTTGCAGACTATCAAGTAATAGTGGCTCCAGATTACATGACGATTTAAATTATATGGTACGAAAATTTATAAGAAGAGTATTGTGGGGTCTAGAAGTAATATAATAAAAAGCGTTCATTGGAAGACCACAAAAAGATTTCAAATTTTACGAAATCATTTCATATTTGACGCAGATCTAATCATAATCATCAATGACCAAAACTTCGAAGCGGTCAAAGAGTTCATATATCTAGGGACATCGGTTAACCCCGGTTAATAATACATCTGAGGAAATAAAAAGGCGAATAATAATTGCAAACAGGTGTTATCATGGTCAATCGAAGTACTTATCTAACAAACGTCTGTCTCAAAAAACTCGTGTAAGGCTGTATAGAACATTGATAGTATTGTTCACACATATGGATCAGAGGCATGGACGCTAACTAAAACAGATGAATTCGCTCTATCGATTTTTGAAAGAAAATTGCTACGCTAGATATTCGGAGCAGTCTGTGAGAATGGAATATGGAGGCGTAGATATAACTTTTAACTGCAGAATATCTACAAGCATACGTTTGGTAGAAAAGATATTATCACTATAATTAAGCGAAACCGCCTGCAGTGGGCAGGACATGTAGCCCGGGTCCCAGAATCGAACATGATAAAAAAGATTCTAATAACCCGTGGGAATGAGAAGACGGGGTAGACCAAAGCTGAGGTAGATGGACGGGGTAATACAAGATGCCGAGAAGATCGGAATCGACAACTGGAAAATGCAAGCAAGGGATAGAACAGAATGGCGTAGAAAGCTTGATTGAGAAAGTTGAGGCCCTCTAAGGGCTGTAGCACCAAGATGATGATTTGATGATGATGATGATGATGATGATTTTACGAAATAACCAGGATAAAGCACTTCTACGACTACAAATATCTAGTTATCAATATTTTGCACGATGGAACATTAGACAAAGGCATGAGAGAAAGAAATACGGCGGGTTGAAAAGTCATTACCATGTTCAACTGTATTTTATGGAACCAATCCATCATAAAAGAAAATAAAAGGAGGATATATGAAACTATGTATACTGAAAAGTATCATTCTATGCTGCTGTGAATATGGCAACTAAAAGAAAAATCACTAGCAAAGTTGAGAGAAACGGAAATGGATTTTTGTAGAAGAGCAGCAGTGAGATCTAGAAGAGAAACGATTACCAACGAACGCATTAGAGAAATAATGGGAATCAAAAGAACTATCACAGATAACTGATCAACAAAACAACTTATTTGGTTCGGACATATACCTACAAAGAATGCCAAAGGAAATACTAAAATGGCAAACAGAAGAAAAGAGAAAAACGAGGTAGACCGAGAACAAGTTGGAGCTCAGGCACATACTACGTGAGAAGACAGATACTTGTTAAATAACACAAGGATTCAAAAAGGGTGATGGATTGGCACCAACACTGCAACACTATTTAATTTAGCACTGGAATATGTAGTTAGAAAAACGTAAGAAGAGAGAATCAACACACTTTTCAATAAATGAGTTTAACTGACAGCTTGATATAAATAACATAAGCAGAGCCACAGCCATAGGCAAGAATGCATATACGAACTTAGAAAAAGTAGATAGCTTTGTAGGATATAGGAGTTAACATCGCAAAGAGATGTTAACACGAGAACAACAGGAAGAGAATCAGATACAATAATTACGAAATGTATAATATATATTATAAGGAACCACCTTCATCTCAGTATGTCCGCTTATAGGGTCTTCAAAGCGCAAGCCATATATTTAGGATGAAAGAAAAGAGACTTCCAAAAAAACTGTTAAATGCAAGAATGTAGGAGAAGAGACCAAATGGATGACTGATAAAGCGATGGGAGGATGACGTGGATAAAGACGCAATAAATCTCCTTAGCAGTCGATCATATTGTATAGTAGAATGGCTGCAAACCACAACGAATACAGAGGTTTGCTGAGGAAGGCCAGGGCTTGAATTAGACTGTAGAGCTGGTGGATAGATGGAAATACAGTAGTTTCCGTCCTCATCAATCTTTTTAGCCATCTCCAGTCCTATTTATATCATCTCAATAGTTAATTTCTTGTTACATAACCTATTGAATCGTATTGTGTAAGCTTACTGCATCAAACTTTACATTTATATTTAACTTTGTGTAATTACTGGCTAGACATACAAAAACAATAATATAAGCGTACTAACATTTTTGCTTTTACAATCTCATTACTATTTATACAAAAGCCTGGTTTTTAATTCTAATTTCGAAGTCTGATACATTTATTATTGTTGCAAAAAAGATCCGAATACTCCATATAAACATTTCCAATTGTTTATTTAACACTCTCTAAAATTAATCGTGTTTGAAATTTTTGCCAAACTTCCATTACATAATGTTCATAATGAAAATAAACATCTCGTTTTCGAGTACAGACTTATCATCTGTTGACCTCATTAACGTGTATATTATCAAAAACGTAAATCAAAATTTGCCAAATTCCATTAGATTGAAACACATATGGAGGAGGATGAGTCACTTATCACTATTATAATGAAGATGCTGGTTTTGTTAGGATAAACAATTTAAAATGTGTAGCAAAAATAAATGGCAATGAAACTTTTACTGCGAAAGTACTGTGTTTGATTTGTTTGCGAAGAAATACCACGTTAACCAGAAATCACCCTGTCATCGTTGATTTACGGTGACACTATTTCGATAAAATATTAAAAATGCAGTGTAAATACAGGGAAATCATAGCACGGGTTCATGGGGCTGATTATCCAGACTCATCATCATCATCATCTTGGTGCTACAGCTCTTAGAGGGCCTCGACCTTCTCAAGCTTTCTACGCCATTCTGTTCTGTCCCTTGCTTGCATTTTCCAGTTGCCGTTATCCAGTTGCGATTATCCAGACTCACGTTCCAAATAATCAGACCCATGAACTGAAGAAAAGGATTGGTCTTGGGTGGGCAGCATATGGAAAGCACAAAAACTTTTAAAAGTGAGCTGCCCACACACCTGAAGAGAAAAATGTTTGATCAATGCGTACTATTAGTCTTGACATACGGAGTAGAATCACTTACTTTGACAAAAGGCTAAGCTACTAAACTGAGAATCACACAGAGAAGAATAGAGCGGTCCATGTTAGGAATATCTCTGCGAGATGAAATACAAATCGAAGAAATCAGGAGAAGAAAAAGTGACTGACGTCATCGAAAGGATAGCCAAACTAAAATGGAGATGGGCAGGACACATAGCCGGAATGACAGATATGCGATGGACAGAGGTTATTGGAATAAAGACCAAGGGAAGACAAAAAAAGTGTCCGTCGACCACCTACACGTTGGACTGACGATTTAAGAAGGCTATATAAAAAATGGATGAGAATAGCGCAAGATAGACGGGGTTGGTAACACGCAGAAGAGGCATATGTTCAGCAGTAGACTTTTGAGGCTGGATGATGATGATAGCACGGGTTTAAGTTAGGTGTGTTTGGACGTAGAGAGCGACGTCAATTCCATGGCGGGTTGCACTTATTATATCTTCGAGGTTGAGGTGGCTGGGACGCTCTGGACAAGAAAACATATATCTATTGTCGACTGGACCTCCACACAATCATCCAGGTTGGCGGGTACGGAGTATCCGCGTATCTGGAGATCTTTTTTTAGACGGCCAACTCTTACACAACTCCCTGGTTTCCGGGTTGAACCACGTCGAATTTAAGTAGGTACACCGAGCTTTCGTCTTCCTCCTGACGTCTACATCGGGATTCCTGGGGTCTGTCCTCTGGGCCCTTAGATCACTTGTGCACTGTTCACTGCATTACTACTGCTTGTGACGGAGGATGGTCCATTTATACCATCTATGGTTTACTGACGTGGCTTTTGACGTAGGAGTTGTCGAGAAGGTCTCCTTGTTGAAGGCAAACGGTTGCCGTCGATCTCTATGGCTTCTCGGATAATTCTTGGTTTATAGCAATGGATAAGAACTATAGTTTATGATCTATGTTTCTCCTTTATGGAGATGATGTTGGCCTAGGGCTGAACCTGAATCGGAATTGTAAACGGAAGTAGAATGTTCATAGATTCTGTTTTGGTTTCTTCGTTTGGTTGGCCTATGTAAGATTCTGGCAATCTGCACGGAAAATTTTATAAACTCCGTGTTGTCGATTTGTAATGTTATTTTTGAGTTATAGGACAATTTTGAGAATTATCTTCTTTTTGTATAAAATTTCGAAAATCATTGAAACATTTAAAAACATTAAAGTTTATACTCTATTAACAATTTTAGAAAAGTTGGGTTTCCGCTTAAATTTGCAATAATGTATTTATTACTCAAAAGTCTGGATTTATAAATGAGAAATATTACAACACGGACATTTTTTTAATAGCATCAAAACAAATAACAATAGGATATTTCTAATAGACAATTTTCTCTGTCACGGTCATTTGGAACTACTTTTACTGCTACTAGTTTTTCAAAAGTACTCTTGTTAATCTTGTTAATCTTGGTGGCAAGCTTGCTTAGGTACCTGTTTTTCTCTCTCCAAGTCTGTCTGAGGTTCTGGTTCCTACCACATCAGTCCTTAACCAAAGCGATCACGTATTATTTATATAGGCCATTAAAATGATACATTTTTTAGGCCATACCTTGCATTTGTTAGAGGAGTCAATTTTATTTCTTTAATGTGTAGGTGGTGTCAGTAGAAGCTTAAGTTTAAGTTTTTGGGGTCGGGACCCTTGTCCCCCGACCGCCATCTGGGAAATGAGGTGCAAAGGGGTTTCGCGCTATATCTCGTAAACTACCAACCCTAAGGAAAATCTAATTAAACATAAAATGTAGGAAATTAAATTTTCTACAATTTTGTTTCTATTACTTTTTATCGTCAAGTGACCAACAAAAAAGATATAAACAAAAATAAGTAAACATTTTTTAACAAGTTTCTTTTTGGAGGTTATAACTTTTTTTCAGTTCATTTTAAAATAAAATAGCGGTATATCAATTTTGTAGAGGGTTTTTCAGCGAACAATTTCCACTATAAGGTTATTTAATTCTATTTATGTGTATAGATTTTACAGCGCTCCAAACTTGACCAGATGCTCGAATGCTCACAGGGATACATTAAAAAAAAGGTTAGCCTTACATTTCTATCTATATAAATTTGTTATTCATACAATTTATTATGATTTTAACATTCTTATGCCATTATTAATGTATTTTTGACCTTTCTCCCCACTATAAAACTTATAACCGTAAGCATATATAGAAAAGGCCCAAGAAGTTGTTTGAGGAAAAATTCGCCGGTCCAGAAGAAGAATGACGCAACTGCAAAATACAAAATTCTTAAGAAAAACAAAAAACGATTTTTGATATCAAAATTATAAAGTATGATCAAAATTAGCCATCCACCACACCGTGACCTGGACCTCGAGATATAAGCGTTTTTTGGGGTGTGCCGCTTGTCTATGAAGTAACATAACTTTTTTCCTATTGTATATTTTGACTTAAAATTTTCCAAAAAACTTCTTCATGAATCATATTTTATTGTTGTGTTGGTAAAATTATAAACTAAAAAGTTTGTCACTCAACTTTTTTAACTAAACCTGAAACTAACGAAATATGGTGACAAAATGTTTAAAAATTAACAACTCCTTTTATAATGTGTTTAAACATTTTGTACAAATTTCATTGTTATCTAAATACCTCAAAGATGACACAGTAAAAGTTTCAAAAGGAAATATTTACAGCGACGAATGATACAGCGAGGTAAATTTGAAAAACCATAAAAATTAATTATTGGCATTTTTGTATAAAATTTGACTTTTGAACATGTTCCACCAACTCTAGATAAAAATAAACTTCATATTCGGATTCAGCGACCTCGAAAACATAAAAAATCACCAACATTCGTAATTCACCTTAAATTTGATTTTCGTGGTCGGCATAACATAATTTTAAAGTATTGTTTTTATTGTATTCCTATGAGAATAAGGGCCGGTTGTTCGAACGCTAATCAAAAATGATCATTATCAAATATTTAATTACTTTCACAACTGTCAATGTCAACTTTGATTGGGTTGCTGAAAACAATTTTATTGATTACAATTATGAAATTAATTAATCAATTATGTTAATAATTGTTATGTTAATTGATTAACTAATCTCATAATTATAATAAATTATGTTTTCAGCAACCCAACCAAAGTTGACATTGACAGTTGTGACAGTAATTAAATATTTGATAGTGATCAGTGTTGATTAGCGTTCGAACAACCGGCCCTTAGAGAATCTGGTCAAGTTTGGAGCGCTGTAAAACCTAGATAATAAATAAAATTAAACAACTTTATAGTGAAAAATGTTCATCGAAAAATCCTCTACAAAATAGTTATTATGTTATTTTATTGTGAAATGAACGGAAAAAAAGTTATAACCTCCAAAAGGAAACTTCTTACAAAATTTTCTCTTATTTTTGTTTATAACTTTTTTGTTGGTCACTTGACGATAAAAAGTAATAGATGTAAAATTGTAGAAAATTTAATTTGCTACATTTTATGTGTAACTAAATTTTCTGTAGGGTTGCTAGTTTAGGAGATACAGCGCGAAAGCCCTTTGCAGCCCTTTTTCCAATATGGCGGCTGGGGGACAAGGGTCCCGACCCCAAAAAACTTGAACTTAAGCTTCTACTGAACCCCCGTACACATTAAAAAAATAAAATTGACTCCTCTAAGAAATGCACACTAAATGTAACATTTCAATGGATTAATAGGAGAACGAATTAAATTATATGATTATGTAATAATTTGAGTTTCCACACCGCTGTGTCCATATCTTGAAGCTTATGGGCCCTCCTTCGTTTATTTTAAGACGTATTTTATTGTGTCCGAAAAATTTCAAGGATATTTTGTATAGGTACGTGAGTAATCTTGCCGTTACTTTCTTCGGTAAAATTGTCACACTATATATGGCATTGTTATGCAAATTAGTGACATCATTTGTTACTTCAATCGAATATTTAAGTAATTTAATTAAATGAAGAAGACGGAACTTACTGAGCAATCGATAAGTGCTAGAGATGTGACAGTGGCTCCTAATGTTACGAAGGATGTATGTATTTTAAGATTGGTGAAGCACTTAAAATTAGTATAAATGGTTCTGTTTTAAAATGACCACTTACTGATAATATATTGTATCGTTTATCGAAAAGAAAGCGCAATTCTAGAGGTTTCACTAAAATATATGTAAAGTGGGAAGAAAGGCGCATATTTAGAAGGGTCACCCCTTCTAAGCGTCCTAGAGATTGCAATTGCTGGATCCAGCATCCAGCAATCCAGCTGGATCCAGCGCTATTTTTTGCATGCTGGATCCAGCAAACCGTGCTGGATCCAGCAGCGCGGATCCGCAAACATGTCAAATTCGAAACAAGTTACTTAATGTATTCATTAGCTTCTTTATTCAAAGCCGTGAGTCGGCAACTTGTCATTCTATGGCGCTAGCAGTAGCTCAGTATGCAGGAAAGTTTCTATATCCTAAAAGTTTTACATCCATAAAGCGTTGATAAACATTGATTCTGCTCTACAAAATTCTCTGCTGGCGAGTGGTCAATAAACAATGAGTTGATCTCACTCTTTGACCGGTAAAACTGGCTGTAGAAGCTCTTTGCAGAAGAGAGTACACTTTGATAACGGCCGACACAACCATGAATTTTGTCTTAGACAAACTAAATAGCCAGGTCTCTAGCCTTAGTGCCGATTTATCGGAAGCACTACGCAACAGAATCGCGGAACGGCACCTCTCTGAAGTTACAGGTACATTAATGTACTTACAAAATCCAAAAAAGTATGACGAAGGACTAAACAATCCTGGTTATTTCCCCATATATAATGAACAAGAATGCGACAAGAGATGAAAAATTTGTTGAGTCGTATAAAAAATAAACAAGTGATTGTGGAACCAGTGCAAAACGACATAATGGAAGGAGATGGCCAACTAATCCGGAGCCCGTGAATTTTACTTTAGAACAAGAGCTTTAGATATAATTGAAACGAGAAAAAAACTGGTTATCAAAAAGATTATGAAAACATTTTGGAAAAGGAAATGACCGATCGTGACACCGAAGGAGTGAAAGGCGATAATTTGTCCATGGTCTATGGCTATTTGATGACCTTAAAACCAACCAGCATAGAGGCCGAAAGGGCTTTCTCCCCAACCGGCTATAAGTGCAGTTCTGTGCGAAGTAGGTTAGACGATAAGACGATAGTTAAATATATTTTTAGTCTAACTTCCAAAAAACAAAATTATTCATGTTTCTGTTGTTTAGATATTTAGAATATAGACAAAAAAAAACAGTAAAATCGTGTTTTTATTTTGATTCCACATTTTGCTGGATCCGCGCTGGATCCAGCTGGATTCAGGCCAATCTTGCAAAAATCCAGCTGGACTGAAAATGCTGCTGGATTGCAATACCTGATCATCACCACAGAAAGGCGACCCGGGTGCCAAATTTCCCCGGGGCATCCAAGATAAAAAAAACAAGTAATCGAAATCTCCCCCCAACGTTGTGTCTGGAATTGGGGCGTGGTGAAGGTACTAGCTTGGGAGTAAGGTACTTTCTTCGGGAAGAGTTGCATCTTGAAGAAAAGTCGAAAATATTCAAACGAACAAAGAGTGGTAAGGCGGAAGAAATGTGTGGAATAAGAAAATATAACAAACATTTTAAGAGGGCAGAATGATGGAGTGAAGAAACTAAAACATTATTAAAGGGAAAGAAACATGTCTGGAAGAGATACAACCAAACATATTGTTATGATCTGGTTTCTATTACTTTTATTTTAATTAGTATTTATTTAATTATTGAATTGACGCAAATCATACAAAATAAATTAATAAAAAATCTCAGGGTGCCTTTTTGTCATAAAAAAATAACTAAATTATCTTAGGTTATACTTATCCTTTCTCGTGGCTTCAGTCTCTCTTAGTTGATCCTTATCGGGATAAAATAGGAAAAGGAAATAAATAGAACAACCATAAATAAGCACATACAAATACCTTTATTATCAAACGGAATGCTCTGAAAATGTATCAATTAAATCCTGTGGGCATAAATGTCCCAATGAAACTTTTACCATATAATTAATCTAATTTAAACAATTATTTATCGCTTTGTTCCTGATACCATTTATAATATAAGCTAAACAAACAAATTTAGGTATTTGCAAAACTACTTATACTTCCTATTAAATTATTGAAATGTTGGAATCTTAATTCATATGCTTTTACGCAAATATTTTAACTTCTGATTATAAAGAACATCTATCACATAAGTTATTGACTGACCTTTTTGATTCACACACAATGATGTCTCTTCTTGACCCAAACAGCTCTTCCTTGTTGATTATGTTAGGCTACCAATCAAAGCCCTCTCCGTTCTCAGCATCAATCCAGCAGCATACCAGCAACCATTTCTCCAAAACACAAGCCAGGCCGCTTTTGACCAGTACTCGTTCAATAAATTCCAAAACTCTCTCCTCTCTTTTTCCCAATAATAATCTCCTGAGACCCAAGTATCTTTTTTACTTGGTGTCACAAATAATTTTAATAACTATAGTTCTTGTAACTTACTCTCTTGGACTTTACAGAATCAAAGAGGTTTTTCTTCTCAATTTCATTTGTCTCTCGTTCCACTTCTCAGCTACTCTCCACTATCAAAAACCACTAGTACTTGCTTCTGAACTATACGCAAAAACTTTCGACTGCCTTTTTCGGATGCCGGCCACACAATGATCTTTCTTTTCCAAACTGTCTCAACATTCAAACTTCCCTTTCCCCATTCCAAATTACCAAGCCAATCAGAAACATTTCTCTTTCCACATTCCTCTTTTTCATTCGAAAAACCAGGCATTCTTTCAAACAATACTTCTACTCATCCTAATCACTTTCCGGAAATTATACAAATACTCTTGTGCTTAAAACAAACAGACTTAAAAGTCCAAATCTCTCTACCTTTATTTTTCTAAAAACTAATAATTACAACTACCTGTGGATTTTACCTTCCCGTAACAAACAATCTTTTTAAATTATAATCCGAAATAAATTGTCATTTCACTTCACTGTATTTACAAATGTCTTTAAGTCTTCAGGGAAAAACTCATTAAGGAGAAACCCACTGCGTAAAAGCTACCTTCTACTAAATAGTTACAAATCAATATACAGGGTGTATCAAATTTATGTGCCCGCGTTATAATTAAAAATTAAAATTTTTACTCTATCTTTGATTGATAAAGTGATACATAATAATATATAGAAACATTAATAAAGAGAAAGAAACATATTTGGCAGAGACACAACCAAAAATTTGTAGAAAGCGATAAGAAGGAATATATTACAAAGAGAAACAGCAAAAAGTACATTAAAAATGACAAAAAGAGAAAGCTGGAAACAATTTGGGGGTAGCTTCAACGAAGGATATAAAATAAATAACAGACAATTTTGGTTTCGATACTTTAACAGAACTTTGTACATTGTACCGTGTTAAGTTTTTTTATTAGATACTTAAAAATTTAATTACAGTTAATTGACTGGTTAGAATAGTAATGCCAGTTCCTTTGAACATAATATATAACTTACAATAAAGTAATTCGAAAGCTATAAAAATATATTGGAAATAATAGTTATCGTATGTTGTATAAATATAATAATTAGAAATACTGTGTAAAATATATCGGTTGATAAAAACGTTTGCATAAAATAGGTTAATAGTCGAGGCATTGAAGGATTGAAGTGTCGATTTTTTTGCAGTAAGACGGATTTTAATGCGGATTGGTGCGTTGGATTCATGAGAATGTCAGGAAATTTTGTGAACTAATGTAATAAATAAGAAGTCTCAAATTGCATTTGTGCATAAGAAAAATGCATTTCAAAAGTGCATTTTGAAATAGGCAATTATTATAAATTTGCAACTCGGTAAATTTTCGTACTCGGGGGTTTTTGGGGTCGCTGAAAACGAATATGAGGTCGGCGAGAGTGTGCAAACTACCTGGTGCCTGCAGCGGGTGTAATAAACATCTTCCGCTGGAGTATTATGGTAATTTGTTAAATAATTGGCCCAAACTTGTAACTCATGGGGTTTTTGGGGTCGCTGAAAATGAATATGAGGTCAGCGAGAGTGTGTAAAGTACCTGATGCCTGCAGCGGGTGTAATAAACGTCTTTCTCCGGAGTATTATGGTAATTTATCATATAATTAGTTTAAACTCGTTACTCGGGGGGTTTTTGAGGTAATCTTTTTCTTCGATGTAACTATAGTGATCGAAAAGGGTGGTATTTTTATTATAAATAAACATAAATTTTTATTATTATAATATATTTATGGTTAAAACAGTTCATTATACAAAATTTATCGTAATTTATCTTTAAAATGCATTTTCTTCATCATTATCATCTTCTTCATTATTGCCTTCCTCTCTCGAGTCCAATGCAATATTTGTGCAATCAGAGCCTGCACAATTTTTGCAGACTAAATTACAAATTTACCCATGCTTCTTCCTGCACCTGCATGAGTTGCCGCAGTCTGACTTACAACTACAGAATATTAAATTTAAAATGTTTGGAGGACCAGGTGGCTGAGTCATTCTAACTGGAATTAATACATTATTTTGTAATTCCCATCCCCAATCGGTTGGGTTCATGTTACTATCCTCTCCATGCAGCCAAACTTGTGTTTGTAAATATACCCTTTTTAAATGCTGGGTAAATGCATCAACAGTTGAAAGAATGTTTCCAATGACAATCTTTTAAGTTTCAGCTAATTGGATATTACTCAGTTTAAACTGCTCAGGAATATTCGGTTTCCTGAAACTTATCGGGGCATTGTACATAGCCATAAGAAGTTGACAGCCGTGGTCAATAATTTCATTAAGGGGTACAACGTACTGTAAACCAAATGTGCTTGAGAGTCTGGCAAAACCTCTGGAATAGAACAAACTCAAAACTCCATAATATTCAACCCAGAATACCTGCCTTAAAAATACTCGCACTTTGTAGAAGGGACAAAGTTGTCATGAGAAAACTAAGAATTGGACATTGCCGTCTTACACATGGTTACGTGATGAGCCAGGGAAATCCTACTTGGTGTCATACCTGCAACACCCTTGTCACCGTCAAACACATACTAGTTGAGTGCCAGCTATACACGAACACCCGAAGATAACATAAACTGGATGAAGACCAAACCACCCCTCTTAGTGATAATAGTAACTTTAATAATGTGATAATGTTTCTCAAAGACTCTCGGTTATACTACGCCATAAAAATTCCTACTCGGAACGTTTTTTATCATTTTGCTGATATTGTAATTTCTTAATTTAAATTCTTAATTTCCTTAATTCTTGTAAATTAAACATATTGTAAACCTTACTTTTGTAACCGTGTCAATGGGCTGCGTTGCTGAGACACGTTATAAAGAAAATATTTTTTACACTTCTTTATAATAAATTATTTAAATAGGAAAACAAAATAAGAAAAAAAAACGTGTTCTGTTTTGCTTACAGTGTAACCGTTATATTAGTGTATACAAACGTGTGAGATAGAAAGGCAATAAATCCTACATGAAATTAGTCAAGAATGTATCGATACTGCCAACATAATTTTAAGCGCCAAAGTAAAAAAAAATGGAGATCCTGAACAAAATAATCATATTTTTTTTATAATATCCTATGAAATTAGAATTTAGTCGTTGCGATATTTATTTTCAGTGGCCCCAAAGAGCCCTGAGTAACAAGTTTGGGCCAGTTATTTAACAAATTACCATAATAGTCCAGAGGAAGACGTTTATTACACCTGCTGCAGGCACCAGGTAGTTTGCACACTCTCGCCGACCTCATATTAATTTTTAACGACCCCAAAAACCCCCGAGTAATGAGTTTAAGCCAATTATATGATAAATTACCACAATACACCAGAGGAAAGTTTATTATACCTGCTGCAGGCACCAGGTAGTTTGCACACTCTCGCCGACCTCATATTCATTTTCAGCGACCCCAAAAACCTCAGAGTAATGAGTTTAAGCCAATTATATGATAAATTACCACAATACTCCAGAGGAAGACGTTTATTACACCCGCTGCAGGTACCAGGTAGTTTGCACACTCTCGCCGATCTCATATTCGTTTTCAGCGACCCCAAAAAGCCCCGAGTAAGAAAATTTACTGAGTTGCAAATTTATAATAATTGCCTATTTAAAAATGCACTTTTGAAATGGATTTTTCTTATGTACAAATGCAATTTCAGATTTCTTATTCATTAAATTAGTTCACAAAATTTCCTGACATTCTCACGAATCCAGCAATCCAACGCACCAAACTGCATTAAAATCCGTCTTACTGCGCCAAAAATCGACAGTAAGGCCTTTTTTTGTGCTTCAATGCCTCGACTATAAGTAAACATCTATCACGAGTGTCAACTAACGATAGTATTAATACAAAACGGGAAAACATATACCCTATATAAACAAGGAAGCACTAGAGAAAAAGGAAATAACACACGAAAAAACAATTGGATTATGGAACGAAGACATACAAACAGTGATAAAGGAGAAAGAAAATGCTTATCTAAAAGTTCTACAGAATACACACAAAAAGCTAAATATGTAGGCATATGTATGTATAATCAAAAGAGAAATTATGAAAGACAGCTAAAGACAGATAAAGTAAAATATTATTATGCGTTATTGGACAAACTGAAGCAGGCACTCAGTGAGAAACGGCCACATATGCCAAAGAAAAAAGTGTTTCTCCAAGACAATGCACTGAATGCATCAAATCACGTCAAGAGCGTTAAGATAATGGCAAAAATTTATGAGATGGGCTTCGAATTGATTTCTCATCCAGCTTATTCTCCTGATTTGGCTCCCTTCGATTATTATGTGTTCCCAAATCTGAAGAGATGGCTCGTAGATAAAAAATTCAGCTCTAACGAAGAGGTGATTGACGAAACAAACACTTATTTTGCAGAGCTTTCAAAATCGTATTCGGAGCATAAAGAAGTTGGAAAATCGCTGGAATCATTGTATTGAGATAAAAAAAGGAGACTATATCCAATAAAATTTTAAATAAATAAAAAAATAAAAGTAACAAAAACTTCTGCGGAAAAACATGTTTTTTATTTCAAAGGATACTTTTTAGACCATCTAGTACCGTGATTGAAGGTCCGTGTGTAGGGTCCAATAATTTCTTAAAAATATTCTTATACAAATTAAACGTATCATTGACTTTTATTTCTGTTTTTTGTCCCACTTAGTCGACAATCATCTACAATATACTCCCTTATTAGTTGCAATTCACTAATTTTAATCATATTATTATAAAAAGAAAGACAGTAAAAAGCGTAATTAAAAATTTTGATGTAATACCCATAAACCAAAAGAGAATAAGTCGTAAAATTACGCAATTTCAAAGGAGACCAACCATTCAAAATATTAATTGCTCAGTAAAAATACACATTATCCATCTTCAGGGTCACGCCGCTGAAACACTTTCTATATATACTTTTTTAATATCCCACTGGACCATTCTCGATGACTGATTTATTGTTGCTGGAGAGATTTTACAGCAACTCTACATTTATATATTTTAACAATATCTTCGGATTATTTTTGGATGGGTTATAGGACTGTGACGGAAGTTCCAGTTTTCATTGTGAGTATTTAGAAAAGTCATAAGTTATATGAAGCGTTTCATAGATTTACTGCATGTTGTTAAGATGATAGGAACATAAAAAAGTCATTAATGGTCGTTGGACCAAAAGTTTAATACCCCGGGAAGTATATATAAAATTTAAATATAAACTAACTAAACAAAAAGAAACAAGATCCAAATAAAACCCATCTTCATTTAAAATTGTGGTTTATTACCATTAAATTGGTATTTTTCCAAACACGTCAACTTTATATTCATGCAGCTGTCAAAAATACACTAATGACCGTATCGAGCTAAAATTTGACATGTAAACTACCTATGCCTAAAAAGTTAAACTTTCTATAACTAATGTGAGGCAGCTGCGAGTGAATCGCCCCTATCGGCAAAGGGGGTTGCTTATTACACTACCAGGGAAATCAGCTTCTACAACACTTACTACTGCGAGTAGATTTTAGGTCTTCTTGATTCAAGAACTCTGGATATACCAGAGCCAAATAAAAGATCTATCCTATCGGATATTTGCTGAGAAATTATAGTTAGAAATTTTGCCGATAATCCAAAGAGTTATGTCACAGGTACCTAATAGAAAACAAAACGTGCAATGAACAAATTGACTACGACTGTGACTGTGGATGGCGATAAAGATATGAGTTAATATCAGTTATTTAAAACAACAGTAATAAAAAATTAAAAGAGCACGAGACTGAAAACGAAGAAGATAAAATAGAAGAAATATACGTTATCATACAATCAATAACGGATTGAAGTAATCTTCAAAAACATATAACTTTTATGAACCTCAACAACCTTTACAAGAGTATTGTTGGGATGTAAGCCAAAAAGTGTCCAACGTGTCCAGCCTTTGGACACTTTTGATGGACACGTTGCCAGAATGAAGTACAGAAGATGGACTCGCAAACTATTGGATGGGGACCAAGAGCAGAAAAACGTAGCAGAAGAAGACCACCAACACGATGGCAAGACGACTTACGAAAGACAACAAAAAACTGGATACAGAAAGCACAAGATAGAACACTTTGGAGACAAACAGGGGAGGCCTATGTCCAGCAGTGGATTGAGAGAGGCCGATGATGATGATGATGATGATGAAACCAAAAAGTAAGTGAGCCCACAAATACAGAAACATGCTGATTCGACAATGGACACTGGAGAAACGAGAATATCTCAGAATAAATCTAAAAATAACTCAATATAGCGCATTAGTCCTGTCGCCAGGGGGGGTACAACGGCCTCGTTAATTCAGATGGACTTACTCAAGTTTTTTTTATGTATTTTGACCCGTAGAACACGAATTTTTTGGGTAACAGTTGATCCGGATGTCGATAAGATTGTTATAGACCAAGAACTTGAGGAATCAAATAACAGCGATTTTTGGCAAAACAAAACAATATTTTGTATTTTTTGGGCCATTTTAAGTAAAAAATATTTCTACAAGTTTTTTCGTAGGATGCACAGTTTTCGAGATAAACGCGGTTGAACTTTAAAAAAATCGAAAAATTGCAATTTTTGAACCCGAATAACTTTTGATTAAAACATAAAATAGCAAGTCTGCTTACCGCATTTGAAAGTTTAAGTCAAATTATATCGGTTTTGATTATTTGCATTGGTAAAAATTTATTTTTTTATTGTTTAACAAAGCTATAAACACGTAGGGTTTCCCGTGCTTTTACATGCGTTTTAACGCATGTAACGTAGAAATAGTCTTGATTGCACTAGTACCTATTCTACCTACTCGTTCGATTTTAAATGAGAAATCATAGAAACATCACTCACGCACTAGTTGTTTGTAGCTTTGTTTAACAATAACACAATAAATTTTTAGCAATGCAAATAATCAAAACCGACATAATTTGACTTGAACTTTCAAAGGCGCTAAGCAGAATTGCTATTTTATTTTTTAATCAAAAGTTATTCGGGTTTAAAAATTGCAGTTTTTCGATTTTTTGAAAGTTCAACCGCGTTTATCTCGAAAACTGTGCATCCTACTAAAAAACTTGTAGAAATATTTTTTGCTTAAAATGACCCAAAAAATACAAAATATTGTTTTGTTTTGCCAAAAATCGCTGTTATTTGATTCCTCAAGTTCTTGGTCTATAACAATCTTATCGACATCCGGATCAACTGTTACCCAAAAAATTCGTGTTCTACGGGTCAAAATACATAAAAAAAACTTGGGTAAGTCCATCTGAATTAACGAGGCCGTTGTACCCCCCCTGGCGACAGGACTACATTAAATAATATTGTAACAAAACATATATTCTCTCCCACTATCTCTCTCTTTCTCCCTCTCTTTCTTTCTCTGCTAGTCTGTCTGTCTGTCCGTCTGTCTATATCTGATTTTGGTCATTACTTTAGATGCGGTACTTCTTCGCTATATCTGTGATAATAAAAGAACGGAAAATACTTTTAAAGATGATGGACGATTAATCATCTTTCTTCGTTAAAGGTCGCTAAAGGCATACGTTGGTAGTATGGTCTCTGGTACCCTACTTCCTGATATATGCAGTACTCTATTGTCTGATGTCTGTTTACAAGATATTTTTAATTCAAAATTTGTTTAACATTAACATCCGACATCTGCGACCATTGTTCCTCCAACTCACTGAATTTTTTCTACTTGACTTCCTGAACAATAGCATCATTATAAATTTAAAGTATTAAGAGATTCCTGATACACCTGTCTCTCCAGAAACCAATATGGTATCTACCTACTTAATGAACGAGCATTATTTGTCCATTATTAGAGAAAATTATAGTGTTTAGGGAATGACGTGAATGGCGTAGAGGTGAGAGGGACAAGAATGGGATTTTACATGGGAACGTTACAGAAATATGAAGCAAATTAATTGATGCGCAAATGCGCGTTTATTGTATCAGTTTATTCATATCCAGAACATCGATATAAATGCTGTTAAAATGATAAAATTCCGAAAGATTCATTCCATTGTTTTTTTTAGTCGAGTCAGTGAAACTGTTTACTTTTAATTTAATTTTACTCCCAAGAATAGGTCCAATTTGCGACAAAAATGTATTTTGGGGCCAATATTGAAACGGATATTTTTGTGTTCTGATTTATATGGTTCTACCTGGTATCTTATAGACATCTAGTGGGGCGCAACTTTTAGACTTACCCGTCTCTTCTTTGAGTGATGCACTACAACTACATCGACACCATAATAAATTAAGAATGGACCAACAACCAAGATATAAGAGCGGGAATCGGAAAAGCTCTTTTTTAAGAGCCACAACCTATCTCTTTGTATAAAAGTAAGAATGCTGCGATGCTATGTCTTTTCTGTTCTTTTTTATGGTGTGGAATCATGGACCTTGAACGAAGATATGTACAGAAAATTGGAAGCATTTGAGATGTGGCTATATCGGAGAACACTTTAAATCCCGTGGACTGACCGAGTCACAAGTGAGGAGGTCCTCTGAAGAATGAAGAAGAACCGAGATGTACTGACCACCATAAAATCTCGAAATTTACAATACTTCGGACACATTATGCGAGATGAATCCAGATATGCCCTACTACAAGCCGTCCTACAAGGAAAATATTTGGAAAACGAGGTCCAGGAAGAAGAAGAACATTCTGGTTGAAGAACCTCAGAACCTGGTTCAACACAACATCTGTATCTTTTGCAGATAAATGTACTTCACAGGATGTTTGTCCATTATGTGGAGGTCAACACAAAAAAGATGAGTGCAGAATTACTAACGATAATTTTACTTGTGTTAACTGTAAATATGCAAATGAAATTCTTAAACTTGTTAATTATAACCATAATGTATTTGATAGAAATTGTAGTAGTTACCAAAGACAGTTATTAAAAGCCAAAGAAAGAATAGAGTATAATATCTAGCCATCAAAGACGCCTTCAAATATTACACGCACAAATAAAAAGTGTATAGATAATCTTCTTCTTTCTTGTATTAATGCTGAAAGTTACTATAAACATTGCGATGAAATCAAACTTTATGTTCAGGTATATGACCCACACATTTTATGTTTAACGGAAACTTGTATCACTAGCGATTTTTCAGATTCTGAGCTACAGATCCCTGAATATGTAATGGCGCGTTGTGATTCTAGTAGTCGTCATACAGGAGGAGTTCTAATTTATACGAAAGAATACATAAAAGTCAATAATATCAAAACATTTATTATTGACAAGAGTTTGTGGGTTTTGTCTTTGGATGTTGTAATTAATGGATCATATTATGGAATAGTGGGTATTTATAGATCGCCAAGTGGTAGTATAAGTGAATTCATTTATGTATTTTTCAAGTGGATGGATGATTATTATGAATCACATAGTAGTTGTAGTATAATCATTGCTGGAGATTTCAACATACATTATGATAAAAATTGTCAGGGTAAAAGTAAATTGAAAGAATATATAGAAAATAATGGAATGCAGCAACTTGTAAATGAATATAATTCAAAATCTATGATTGATCTTGTCATAAGTAATGACTATACGTTAACTGCTCATGTAGAAAAAAATTACATAATATCTGATCACTGTATTGTCCATGTGCTCAATAATAAAGTAACTAAAAGTGAAGTCATTGAAACAAAACAAATTCGTTCTAAAATAATATATGATAATATGGTAAACATGTTGATTGAAAAAGATTGGGCATATTCTTCGGTAAACATCGATGAAGTTACTGATACTTTCGTCAATAATATCGTAGATGTTTTGAATAGAGTGTCACCAGTTAAAACTGTGGAAGTTAAGAACTTTGGTAATAAATGGTTTGACAACACTTGTAAATTGGCAGTTAAGAATAAAAATATTGCTTATAAAAGATTTTTGTTTACAAACGATTGCGTAGATTGGAATAACTATAAAATTGAAAGAAATAACTGTGTTAGAATTTTAAAACAAGTTAAAATTAGATTTTATGAGTCAAATATTGATAGAAATAGGGGTAATTCTAAACAAATGTGGAAACATCTCAAACAGTTAGTAGGAACTAATAAAACTATATCACAATTTCAAAGTCTTGAATATGAAGGTGTAACATAGTAACATATAGTGTAAATTTGGCAAACATATTAAATCAATATTATGTTGATAGTATTAAAGATATTATTGTAAGTTTTGACCAAAATAGTGATATTAATTTAAATTTGCAGACAGTTGTTTCATCTGATGTAAATTTTGAAACTTTTGAGAGCATATCACTAAACCAACTATATGATATATAAACCAACTATATCACTAAACCAACTATATAATCAAATTACAATATAAAAAAAAAGTACGGATGAAGTAGGTCTTGATATTATCAAAAATCTATTTCATGTGTTAGGTTATCCTTTATTAAATTTAATTACTATGAGTTTAGAGAAGGGCCTGGTGCCCAAGCAATTTAAAATATCAACTATAGTTCCTGTTCCAAAAGTTCTTAATACTAATAAACTTGATTAATTACGTCCAATAAATATGCTCCCATTTTGTGAAAAAGTTTTAGAAATTGTGGTGTACAATCAGCTGATTAAATTTATTACTTCAAATAATATCCTGTATAATTACCAGTCTGGATTTAGAAATTCTCATTCATGTGAGACCGCGTTACAGTTAGTTGTCTCAGATATGAAAAGTACTTTAGATACGACAGGGGTCGGTATATGCGCAGTTTTTATAGATCTCAAAAGAGCATTTGAAACAATAGATCGTCATATACTTCTTTTGAAATTAAAGAAATATGGTTTTAACGGGACAGTTTTTAATTGGCTGGAAAATTATCTGTCAAATAGGTACCAAAGGACTAAATTAAATAGTGAAATGTCAAATCCACAGTTAAATGATATTGGTGTGCCGCAAGGCAGTGTACTTGGACCTCTACTTTTCATATTATACATTAATGATTTGGGAAACGTATTAAGAAAATGTAAAATTCATCTTTTTGCTGATGACACATTAATATATTTTTATGGGGAAGATTTTGTTGATGTAGTGGACACGATGAATCGTGAATTGCATTTATTAACTGAAAGATTTAAGTTAAACAAATTGAAAGTCAATGAGTTAAAATCCAAATACATGTTTATTGGTAATAATACTCTTTTCGGGAAATTCTTAAGTTTGGATGTTCACATTAAATTAAATAATTAAAAAATTGAAATGGTTCAGGAAATAAAGTATTTGGGATTCATATTGGATAGGGAACTAACTTTTAGTAAACATGTTGATTACATTTGCAGAAAGATAGGGAAAAAATAGGTTTTTTTTCGAAGAGTATCACCATTTTTGACATTTCAAACTAAATTAACAATTTATAATTCGTTAATATTACCTCACTTTTTATATTGTTGTTCATTGATTTATACAGGATGTTCTAATTATGACAGGCTTCAAATTCTCCAAAATAAGGCTATGCGAGTAATATTGAGATGCAATCGATATACTCGAATTCAAGATATGCTGAAAACTTTAAATTGGTTAAAAGTTGAACATTTTATGTATGTCCAATCTATGACATTCTTATTTAAGATGGTAAACCATTTATTGCCTGAGTATTTGAACAGTCAGTTGGTCCCGATAGCAAATGTTCATGAGCATAGCACTAGAGCTGCAAATTCAATAAATTTTTATGTTAGAACAACCAACAAGTCCAGTTCAATGAAAAGCTTGTTTCATAAAGGAATTGTACAGTTCAATAATATACCTTATCACATTAAAAATAGCCATAATGCAACTATCTTTAAGATATTATTAGTCCATTATATTAAAACTAAGACCTAGAAACCAATTGGCAATGTTTGTTGTACTTCCAGTGTTTTTATTTTTATTTTATTTTTTTTCTTTTTTTTATTTATATATTGAATGTTTCTGATTAATTTAATTTGACAATGCTTATTTCTTTATTTGTTTAGTCTCATGTTTTTAATTTTTGTAAAAATTTTTGTAATACTTTATGATAATTATACAGCGCTCCTTGCCTTGACAATTCTTATGTAATTTGTACAGGTGTGGAGTGCAATGTTTCTGTTTTGTGTATTATCTATTATGATAAATAAATAAATATCTATCTGTGCAGCTTTTGCTAGCTGCAGCAGATAAGATAAAGATTGCCATGATGATCGCCAATATTCGTCACGGATAGGCACATCAAGAAGAAGTGTTTTCTTTAATTCATCATTCCTGTGGTTGGCAAATAATAGACTTACTTTACTTTTTCGTGTCTGGATCCGACTACAGTTTTTCTGCTCAATATCGGGTTACGTCTACACCCTTTGTATTTGCGAGCCATAAATCATCGAGGGTGCACTGTGATGGGTAAAGTCTGCATACTCTCAGGCGCTCCACGTTCTGTATTTCCCCACATTCGCAAAGTGCGTCGTTATCTGTCTTGATGCCCCATTTTATAAGGTTCTGTTTTACAGGGGCAACACCTGTAAGTATGCGGTTGAGTATTCTCCAGGGTCTCCAGTCCAGGTTCATTCCATTAGGTCGTTCTGGATGTAGTGGGGACAGTTCGGGTGGTTGGACGCTGACATTTCTCATAAACCTTTTCCTTGATTTAAGTCGGCTGATTCCTGGCGGTTCGTCAAACCCGTATAATTGGTGCCTTTCATCGAAAGTTTGCCTGAACTTCTCCACATATTGTGAGGCGCATCTACGGTCGTCTGGTGATGTGAATCCAGCTGCCCGGTACAGTAGGGGCAGAGGGGTAGGCTTCATACAACCGGTAATTATTCTACATGTTTCATTTAACGCAGTGGTAACTTGTTGGGCGTGTCTAGATCTACCCCAGACAGGACAAGCATATTCCCCTGTTGAGAAATATAAGGCCTCAGCTGTTGACTTTAAGACCTGGAGGTTTGCACCCCACTTGCTCCCTACAAGTTTCCGGAGAAGGTTGTTCCTCGTAGAGACCTTTTGTCTTGTGCTCCGGCAGTAGAATTTATACGTTAGTGACCGGTCTAGTATCACTCCAAGATATTTGGGCCTATCAGTATGCTCCAAGAGTTGTCTCTCCGAAGAAACATTCAGTTTTACATGCGCCAGATAGGTGTTGAGATGGAATGCACATACTTGCGTTTTAGTAGGGTTTGTATGGGTTTGTTTGTACGGGTTTTAATGAGTTTTGTTTGTAGTAAGTTGACATCATGTTTAAAGCCTCTTCCATTGTCGGCTCTACTTGTGTGAGTGTTTTCCCCTTTACGGCGATACCAAGGTCGCCAGCGTAAACAAAACTCTCAGTCTGGGGGTGCATTGGTTGGTCGTTGGTGTAGATGTTAAATAGGGACGGCGCTAGAACGCTTCCTTGAGGTAGGCCATTTTTTGGGTTCTCCATCTGACCTTTCCATTTAGCACAACGTAGAAGCGTCTATTACATAACAGTGATCTAATGATATTTACCAGGTCATAGTCAAGCACAGTGTTATAGATGTTAGCAAGGTTCTGTAGTTTATCGTATCATAGGCTGCTGTGAGGTCTATCAAGGCCACTCCCACTATCTCTTTCTGCTCAAATCCCTCCTCTATGTACTCTGGTAGGTTCAGCACTTGGCCTGTGCATGATTTACCTGGCCTGAAGCCTGCTTATTGTGGGATTAGTTTTGTATCTAATTTTTCCTGCACGCGGTTCAAAATGAGGCGTTCATACAATTTATACAAATGGCATAGGAGAGATATTGGACGGTAGCTACTCGGTAGTTCAGAGTCTTTCCCAGGTTTCAGAAGGGCTACTACTCTACTTTTGATTTACGCCAAAGTTTAGGAATCTGGTAGGTAGAGCGACAGATGTTAAATAGATCGAGCACCCATTGTCGCGTTTTTTGTCCGAAGTATTTTATCTGCTCTGTTATTATTTCGTCCACCCCAGGTGATTTTCCATTTTTCATATAGTCCATACCATTTTTGAGCTCTTCGATGGTAAATGGGTTTCGCAGGAGAGTTCTTTCCTGTTCTTGAGTTCTTATAATCTTTGGCGTTTTGCAACGATGGTTTGCTTTGCCATTCAGAAGCAGTTGGTGGACTATCTGATTTGGCGTTATTGCACATGGCTCTTGTTAGCCGTGTTAATCGTTAAAAATTTTAACTTTAAATGTTGAACCACTATTATTTTGATCGTCTACAAAATTGAGCGTATATACCACTCAGTGTTGGTGAATGGTATCCCAATTGTTCAACATTTTTTTTCCATCTTTTTAAAAGACTTTCGAGGTAAATCTTAAATAAAGTGGGGGAAAGGTAACATCTTTGCTTCAATCCCTTTTATGTTACAAATCCTGTTATTGAAAAGATCAGAACTACATTTGAATGCTATGCTGGAACCACGTTGTAACCGCCAATACTTTCATATGTGGGTTTTCCATGGAACAACGTTCTAAATGTGCAAAATAATGTACTGCTGACTGTGGGGAATATTATGAGACTTAACTTGCCTGTTTTGGTAGTTTGAAAATTAGTCAATCTTCAACTTTCGGTGTAACAACGTTGTATGTGTTAAAGTGGGTCATCTTTCGCGTCAAATTTTTTGCATGTGTTTTGTAAATCAACGTTTTCAATCGTGTAATTTGTCATTTGAGCTCAATTGAGCTAAAATGGATGTTAGTATAACCAATTCAGTGATTATCCAAATTAATAGAGGGAAAAAACGTTTCTTAATTTCACGTGTACTTCATTTTTTATTTCTAAAACAACGTTTTAACCGCCTTACTTCCACACAACAACGTTTTAACCGACGGGGATTTAACACGTTGTTTTATTAAAATATAGCATATAAATTCATAAATGCTTGATTTTGATTTGTATAACCTAAGGTTATTTTTGTTGATATTAATGTTATGCATCCTATAGTCTATCATATTACGCTCATAAATATTTCTTTTTTCAAAATAATCAATTATAAAGTGTTTTTTTCAATTTGTCAACAAAATGTGATTTGGCGTTTACAACGTTGTTCCAGCATAGCATTCATTTACAAAAGAACAAATTATTAATAAGAGACACAAGAGATTCATAATAAAATGATTAGAAAACTAACTTACGTACAAATAGAGAGTTAATATCAATGAAACGAATCATTAAAAAGTACCGATTTAGCCCAACTCTACCATCACGTACGGCTACAACTGAATGTACTTTAAATAGCCGCAAAAATCATTCAACTCATTTCCAATGTATATTTATCCCAAGGCCATTAGATAATAGAACCGTTTTACAACTTTTTCACCAATGGAAATAGCGATGATCAATTACTACAAGGTGTAGTTGGTCGTAAAATACCTACGTATTATGTAATATCATTCATTAAAACTTTTTACGCTCAATGCGAAATGGAAAACGCTTAAAAAACGATTATGAGGTTACGCCTCATAGTTTTGGTGGACATTAATACTGGCGGTTTTGCCCACTCATTCTGTGTTTTAAAACTAAATGTTGTAAATTTTTAAGACGTTTATTTATTTATTTAATCAATAAATTCAAAGAACAAAGAACTGTTGTTGGAGTAGGTGTGTATTTACAATGAAATAACGAAATAGATGCCTCATTGATTGGTATGTAGCGCTATCCTTTTTATTTTGTTGTGACAATCATCGAATCTTTTTAAGATGTTTCCTAACATTGGGCAGAAATCAAAACAAAAGTGATTGACGCAAAGATAAAGATCACAGGCGCAAAAAAGAAAAAAACAGAAAAGAAATGGTACAATGACGAGTGTTTAGAGGCCATACAGAAAAGAAATCAAGAAACCAAGAAATATATGGAAAGAAGAGCGGATAAAATACCTTGAACAAAGTTGCTACCCAGCGTCCGTAATTTTGTAATTTTATTTTGGTTTTGTGAGAACCATTAATAAACAACAACAAAAACAAATTAATATTGTTAAATAGGTGAAATAACAGAAAATATAAAGATAAAGAAATACGAAAGGTATCCAACAATATCTTACACTATGATAGGGGTCTCCCAACACACAATATTGAACTTCAGTATATACTGCAGGTATTCCTTTTTGTTGAAAAAATTTGGGAATATGGGAAAAGAGGGGAGTAGGGGAGTAGCGATACTTTGTGTATGGTATGGTTCATAATACAGTCGAACCCGTTTATTAGAATACCAATTATAGGAATATCCCGGTTTAAGGAATAGAACTTTGAAGTTTCGGAAAGTTTTTACCAGCCACCAATGATCGGATATTAGAATATATCGGGTGAGGAATACTTTTGCTTGGCACGAAGGCTATTCCAATAAGCCAGTTCGACTGTATAAGGAAAAGATGATCCATAACAGAATATTTTCGGCACTTCTTTTTGAGAAATTTTCTTCTACATTTGCAAAGAAAAACCATTGACAACAGCGATGCAAGTAGACTTAGCAGCGTTGAGGCAAAGAACCACTCAAAGAGAAATGTTCAAATGAACCATTCATACGAACATACTTTCATCGAACAAAAATACAGAATGTGAAGTACCGAAGAGAAACAAGTTGCGTATTTCATTTGCACCACATACAACTAGTAGATCAAGTCGATACACTACTTCCAAAGAGTACATATAACAAGTCTGAATGTTAGTGATTTTGATTTAAAGTATTCGAAAGTGCTTCAATAGCCAATATTTATGAGTTCCAAAGATAACAACCCTATAGGGGAATGGGGTGCATGACGGGGTCTCGAGGTAAGACGGGGTACCGCACACAAACAAGAAACTGCACGTTGGTGAATAGCATGCAGTAACTCAATAGGAAGAGTCATTCGACTAACGGTCCCTGCAAGAGAAACCGTGAATGAGAGCCGTGTGAAGTTGGCACCTCTAAATACGATTTTTTCAAAAAAAATTTTATTTTTTAATTGTCCATCAAATGTCCACTCTTGTCCAGCAAAAATTTTTTTTTGTCCACCTTTTGTTTACGAGATACTAAAAAAACGTGAAATAAGGCCCAACACCCCGAAGTCAAAAAAACGTCGTAAAAACTGATACGTTTGATTGTCCAACTGTTGTCCACACTTGTCCAGGCATTTTTTTAAATTGTCCACCTTTTATTTATTTAAATTAGCAATAATAATTATCGTTTGTTAGTAAAAATGCCAAAAAATGAGAAGTTTTGGAAATTTTTTTCACGTTTGATTGTCCATCGAATGTCCACCCTTGTCCAGCAAAATTTTTTTTTGTCCACCTTTTGTTTAGGAGATACTAAAAAAACGTGAAATAAGGCCCAACATCCCGAAGTCAAAGAAACGTCGTAAAAACTGATACGTTTGATTGTCCAACTGTTGTCCACACTTGTCCAGGCATTTTTTTAATTGTCCACCTTTTGTTTATTTAAATTAGCAATAATTATTGTTTGTTAGTAAAAATGCCAAAAAATGAGAATTTTTGGAAAATTTTTTTTCACGTTTGATTGTCCGTCGAATGTCCACCCTTGTCCAGCAAAAAGTTTTTTGTCCACCTTTTTTGAAAAATATAGTTTAAAATAATTTTTCGGACCGGGAAAAAGTACAGTTTTCCGAATTCGAGATTAAGTCGTCAAAACTGACAGGTTTCGATTGTCCAATAGTTGTCCACACGTGTTCAGGCATTTTTTACTTTTCCACTTTTTTCTTCATTATAGGAATAGTTGTAGTTTTTTAATAAAAATGTCAAGAAAAAATAACAAATCTAATATTTACTCGTATGATTGTAAATCTCGGCTTCGCCTCTGTGTACAAACTTCACACTCGTAAATAAAATAAGTCCTAGTTATGTAATATACTATTTTTGAATTTTTTTTCATATTTGATTGTCAATCGAATTTCCATCCTTGTTTAGCTAAAAGTTTTTTCTGTCTACTTTTTGTTCAAGAGATTTAAAAAAAAAACAAGAAATAAGGGCCCGCACTCCGAATTGAAAAAAAAAGTCGTGAAAACCGATACGTTTAATTGTCCAACAGTTTTCCACACGTGTCCAAGCATTTTTTTTACCTGTCCATCTTTCTTTTACATTTTATATCAATAATTTTAATTTGTTTTCAAAATCTTCAGAAAATGCAAATTTTTGAAAAATTTGTCTTTCACGCTTGATTGTCTATCGAATATCCACTCTTGTCCAGCAGGCATTTTTTTTTTTGTTCACCGTTTATGAAAAATATGGATTCAACAATATTTTGACATTGACAAAAAGCGCAGCAATTCGACTTTGGAAATAGTCGTTCAAAATCGAAAGGTATGATTATCCAAGAAGCTTGCCCCAACGGTAATTAAGACGTATATTCTCAGCAACTATAATGCCAAATTCAGTAATATTTACAAGAGACTAAATATCTTGGTCGTAACTTAGTCAAACAAAATCAATGGTAGTACATTTTGCACCACGGATAAATAGGTATTTTCGAATGAATTGAACACTTTTTCAAATAACTATAACTGATGAGCAAGTTGCCTGTTCATAGCTTTTACGCTATGATCGCAATTGCGATCAACAAAAAAAAAAGAAAAATAGAAAGTGTACAAATAAAAAAAAATGCCAAAATATGTGTACACATCAGTTGGACAGTCAAATCTATTAGTTTTTACGACCTTTGTTCAAAGTCCAGGTGCTTGGCCTTATTATGGGTCAAATATAATATGTATCATTTTCTAATTATCTCTTAGGCTAAAAATGAACGACGAAAATTTTCTTGTTAAGCAATAGTAAAAGTTAAAAACATCAAACAAACAAGAATATATTTCTTCACTAGTGTGGAAAAGTTTTTTTAAACGAATCTGAGGGTTGCAATGCGAGCCGAAGGCGAGCATTGTAATTAGATGAGTTAAAAAACTGTTCCACACTAGTTAAGGATATTTTATTCAACAATGTGTGAAAATGCGAATATTGCATCGCTCGAGCGTGTGGAAAAGTAACCTTTCCTACACGGCGTTGAATAAAAATATCATTTTTTGGAATTCGCATTCATGATCCATTGTTGCTAACAAATTAAAAAATATTGCTGAGAAAAAACCAATGTTTCACAAGTAATGAAAATGTCTGAACACGAATGGACAACTATTGGAGAATCCAAAGCTGTTAGTCCTGACAACTTTTTCTCGAATTCGGAAACTTGTACTTCTTCCCTGTCCAAAAAATTTTTTTCAACTATTTTTTTGAAAATAGGTGGACAAAAAAAACTTTTTGTTGGACAAGGGTGGACATTCGACGGACAATCAAACGTGAAAAAAAATTTCCAAAAATTCTCATTTTTTGGCATTTTTACTAACAAACAATAATTATTGCTAATTTAAATAAACAAAAGGTGGACAATTAAAAAAAAGCCTGGGCAAGTGTGGACAACAGTCGGACAATCAAACGTATCAGTTTTTACGACGTTTTTCTGACTTCGGGGTGTTGGGCCTTATTTCACGTTTTTTTAGTATCTCGTAAACAAAAGGTGGACAAAAAAAATTTTTGCTGGACAAGAGTGGACATTTGATGGATAATAAAAAAATTAATTTTTTTTTGAAAAAATCGTATTTAGAGGTGCCAACTTCACACGGCTGTGAATGAGAGTGCACGCGTTTTTTATTTACAAACGGAAAACTGTTTTAGCGATCCGTTGATCTAATTTTGTGCAAGGACAACCATCGTTATTTTAAGGTAATTATGATCACCTCATTAATGTCTTTTTTATCGTTGTTTACTAGTATTCTTATTTTGATAATGGCATATTGTTTGTGTGAATACGTTAAACATTTAATTAGTGAATTTTTTTTTGTTCAAAGTTACCTTTTGAGGCAAGATGGGGTATTGGGTGCGGGGTATGATGGGACATTGGTGGTAAGTCTGGGTTAATTTAAATTTCTTAATAAATAACATTGGATTATTATTTTAGATAATACCATGGTACGTACTTACAAGAAAAAAACAAAAAGAGGAGAGTGGTCGAGAGATGCTCTGAAAACAGCCATAGATAAAGTGACATCGTCAGAACCCTGGGTAGGCTGCCATATCTGTGGATGTTGAGCTCACAATGCTTGTGCTAGGGTGGACAATGAAAATCTGGAGCAAATACACATTTTTGTTTGTTTGTAAGAATTAATTAGCATCACCATCATGCCCCAATTCCATTACCCCATCATACCCCATAGTATGGGGCAAGATGGTTTTTCATAATGTTCTTATTAATGGCTAATTGTTGAAAAATGTGATAGGTTGATTTTCCAAAGATTTTACCAAATCATAGTTAGATTAATGACGTAACGTGCCATCAATTAGTAATAGTAATAAACTTAGTAATTATGTTGTATTTTTGTTATTTTCCTTAGCTACCCCATCATACCCCCCCCTTCCCCTAATAATGTTTTGTGAAGATGTCACACGCATATTTTGTCATAAAACGATAATTATTTTAGTTCCAAAGTGTAATTATTCGAGTTGTGACCCTGTCTTCTTATAACTAATGATTTTTGACTTTTTACCCTTTGGTCTGGTGTATCGAATCGAAGTTACATTTATGAGTCACTCTCCCCAATTTGTTTTTGAGTTATAGCAAATACATTAGACTGTAATACATACAACTCTTGACATTTCCCATTAATTTTGCGGAAGCAAACAATATAGCGCCATCTAGTGGTCTGCGTTGATAACTACAAACTATGCATTTAAAAGAAAGGTATTTTTATACGATTAAATTAAAATACAAATTTAGTTGTGAGCTATTTTCTTTAAGTTAATATTGCTACTTTTTAATTCACATATTGTTTGCTTGTTTACTATCGTTAGTTTTATTTACATAAGCTTTTATTAAAAGATTAAACTATTTATCTAAAAAAGTTTTGTGACAATTATATTTGTACATACATTTTGGAGAGTTTCTTGTAAGTAACATCTTAATTTTAATTTATATTTAACGTTTTCAACACTCTCTTGTGTATAATTTTGAAATTACCTTTTAAATATATAATCATTAATTTTATCTGCAGCTCCCTTTATAAGTTAGACCTAAACACACTATCAGGTATATTATTTGCCCTAATAATAAAAAATAAAATTTCTATACCGTCTTGTATTTGAAAAAGCCCTACATTTTTGTGTGGTATCTTTTTTTCGTATCTCTTATCTTTTTCGAGTTAGGTAGGTACGTGGAGGAAAAGGAAGATTTTTAAGAAAATTTAAAAATGCGGTCTATAATTTGATCTTATTTTTTTCAAAAACCATTTATTTTAATACAGTCCAACTTTTTAAACATATAAATAATACTAAGTATAATAAAAAGTATTGTAAAAGGAAAACGATGAACGATGTATTTAAATTCTGATGGATGAGGGGTTAATATACTGCTCATTTCATCTTAAAATACATTAGTCATCAACTGTATTGCAGAATATCTCGCTTAGTTTGAATGTAATGGACATTTAGTATTGCTCATTTTAAAGGTCTTTTCAAGCACTACAAAAGCTATTTGTACTATTATACACTTAAAATCGACAATTTCTCTGTTATTTCAAGTTGAATACACCGATTTGAGCATGCAGCAAAAAAACAAACTCGTCTTACCTACCTACCATATATCTCTTTCTATTTTAACTAGAAGATTAATGAAATAACGAATCTCTTTGTTTTTTTATAACCTACAGAAATATTTTATATACTTTTTTTGTTAGATGCATAGTTTTTAATGTATTCGTAAAAATCCGTCCGAAAAGGTGTCATTTTTCAATGAAAATGGCCAATTTTCAACCACGAATAACTCAAAAAGTATTTAGTATTCAAAAAATAATTATCTATAGAACAGTTTTTGCTTAAAATTAGGTTATCTAGCCTTTTCCGTGGCTATTTTAACCAAAACATTCTTCACCCCCGAGAAGGGGTGGGAACCACCCCCAAGATAAAAGCGCACATCGGCATAGGGTACACATTGTTTCTTGAGCTATTCCCTACTTACTGTGAAAATATCAAGTAAATCGATTTAGTAGGATGGAATTCGGAGCCAAATACCCTCATTGACTGCCCTATATAGTAGCTTTTGTGACATGCGCTGTCTACACAGTGACGTCCCATTTGTAATTACATACATCTATTAAAATATTATATTAAATTTTACATGATTCTTTGATACTCCTCCCAACCTGTTTCATAACTTTTCAAATTGAATATAAGTAAGTTTTTTCAAAATTTCGTTAATTTTTTAAATTATTGGAAGTAAACTTTAACTGTATTAACCAATTAAGGCCCAAATTATTTTTTTTTCAAATTTCAAAAAATTACTTTATACCTACTCATTTTACAAAGAGGATGAACAAATATATAAAAATATAATATTATTAAAAAATGTCTGCAATTGTTATTCTAAAAACATTATTCATTAAAAATATTTTATCAGGGCGTTACTTTGTTGTAAAAACGATTTCATTAGTCACTAATATCGAAGGCAGTAAGCTAAGTAACCAATAATTAGTGGAGTGATACCTGATTCTATGGTTTTTTTGCCAGATATATATTTTTAGCACTGCCTAGTGCCTACTAATATTTCGATTTGTCGTTAACACACAACTCGAACTAATCACTTCCTAAACGTGATATTATTTTGGTGTAATGCTTGTCTCAGTTTTTCCCTAGATCTGGTTAGTTTCAAAATTATTGTTGAGTTGAGCTTAAGCGGGGGGGGGGGGGGGGGGCATGGTTTGAAATCAACATTTCAAGCACATTTTTGTGAATTTTTTAAACTAGGTATGGTAAAATTATTTTATTTCTAAACTAAATAAACATATTCAGTGACATTTGCAAGCAGAATATTGAAAAATAAACCAACGGTGGCGTGGCAGATTTTTACAGACACCTTCAAAAAACAAAGGATTTTGCGATGGACATCAGAACTTCCAATTTCTTCTTCTTACTACGTTGACGGACAGAACGTCTATAGACGTCTAATTTCCATTGATGTAATGTGACACAACTTCTATAGACGTTGCATTTTTCCGTATTCTACTTAGCAAAATACATATACAGTGATGAGCGCGCTAATAACCGGCAAAATAGCACAAAAGATGGAAAACGTATTAAGTTGTGAGATAAAAAGAAATTAACCTAGTCGAGCTGGGAAATTTAGCGATATTAACTAATAAATTTACATTGTATTGATTGTTTCCCACCTTTGCACGTATCAGAGGAGTATGTCAACTAAAACTGTCACTGTGACAGTAGTAGTTGCCAAACTCGTGCGATACGTCTAAAGGTGGGAAGCAATCAATATAATGTAAATTAATAGGTTAATATCGCTAAATTTCCCAGCTGGACTAGGTTAATTTCTTTTTATCTCACAACTTAATACGTTTTCCATCTTTTGTGCTATTTTGCCGGTTATTAGCGCGCTCACCACTATATAGTGTCACAACACTAGCTTATACATTTGACGCACTGTCCGTCAACGTGTAAAGGTGCCCCCTCCTCAATGTAGGTTGGCTACTACAATAATTGCAAACTCTTCTCTTTTTTCAGCTGTTCTTATTACTCGTCATTGGATCATGTAAAACAAAAAATTCAAAAAGATGTTATTAGCTTATGAGTTTCTCTAGCTAACGCTATCGAATTTTTTAGTTTTCTAGATTTTTTAAGTTAAAATAACGATTTTTTTTTTGTAACAAAAAGGTCAAACTCCACATATTTACTATTGCTTAAAAAAAATAAGCATAAAACAATAATATCTAGACAGCGATATCTCACAAAATGTCTAAAAAAAACCTATGTAAAATTTCAGGTGCATCACTCAAGTATTTTCCGAGTTACAAGGTTGAACGCCTTTTAAAAATGCAGTTTTGAAAAAACTGAAAACCGTGTTTAAATTTTGGACAACTTTTCTTTTATATCTCTTTTTTGTTTGTCAAATTGTAAAGTAATGCACACCGAAATATGTTTTTGAATCGTGGAGTAATTAACAAAAGAGACGGGCAACGGGCGCAACGGCTATTGAACGTTTCTCACTGTATTAATATCAATAGTATAATTACCAAACCAACTTTTAAAATTGAATATTATGGTTAAGTTTCCATAATGTTGTACATTTTTCATACTACTGTTTGTTTAAATAAACGATATAAGTAAGTAATCTTTAACTGCATTAAATACCATAGAAATATAAATATATTGTTTGATCGGTTTTTCTGATAAATAATTGATTAGTAGCATGTAGACCGCAACTTTCAATTTGTTGTCTCCGTCAATTTGTTATTGATACGTCTATAAAATTTTATTAAGTGCCTTGTCACAGTATGAAGTATACATATCTCCAAACGTTCGTGTATGTGTATATAGACTAGGTTGGGTTAGGTCGCACGAAACATAAATTTATCCACTTGTTTCTAGAAAAATATAAAAGTCTGACGATATGAGTAATACATGCTACATCTTGCCTTGGGTAGAGTAGAATTCAAGTCGGCGGCGGCATAATCTGAACGTGTATGAGTTTCACGTTGTCAAAAAGTTTTATTAATGGTATAGAATAGCTGATGTTGTTTCATGGTATATAATCCACTTTTATACTTTTATGGTTTTAGGGAATTGCTTTAAAATACGAAACGAGGACGTCTGATTATGGAATCTTAATTTTGGCACTTTTATTTTTTAATTTATATTTCATACAAGGCAAAAGGCAATTAAAGACAAAAAAACTGGATAATACCTTTAATAGTCTAGTAAAATAAAATTACACTACATGTAAATCAAAATGTAAATTCGTAAAGGTTGAAACAAATTTTATATCAAAGTTTAGGTGGGTACAATAGTACATTATATACCGCGGGACTGAAGTAGTACATTTAATCCTGAAGGTAAAGTTTATGGCCCGACCGCAGGGAGGGCCATAATTTACCTGAAGGATTAAATGTACTTCAGTCGCAAGGTATATACGATACTTTTCGTACTTCCGGTATGATTTTATTAATTATTTCAATAATTTCAATCAGTTTTTTCTCTCTTCAACTCATTTAATAAACTGTCTTTAAAATAAGTTACCATAGTAACATTGCGTTGTGACAGTTATAATTTAGAAACATTGTCATTACTAGTGTCATTGTAAAGAAACATTGTTATTGATAATTATTGGTATCATGAGTGAAGAAGGTGTATCTGATATTGATAAAAGAGCAGCCGAAGTAGGTGAAGAATTGTTACCACCGAAATCTAGAAAACTATACGAGCAGCAGTACGATGCTTTTAAAAAGTGGTGCCGCTTAAAAAATGTGAGACAACCTACTGAAAATGCGCTGTTAGTCTACTTCGATGATAAATCAAAAGCGGTTTGTGCCTCAACTCTCTGGGCACATTACTCAATGCTGAAATCGGTTATTAACATTAGAGAAGATATTGATATAAGTAAATTTCCAAAATTATTAGCTTTTTTGAAGAGAAGAAATGAGGGATTTAAGCCAAAGAAGTCAAGAATTCTCACGTCTGAGCAGGTAGATCAGTTCTTACGGGAGGCTCCGGATGATAAATATTTAATGCTTAAGGTAAATTTGGAAATTTGTTTATATTCAGAAATTTTAAGAAATCAATTTTTTTGTAGGTTGCACTTATTTTGGGCGTTGCGGGAGCTTGTCGTGGAAAAGAGTTGGTTGATTTAGAAATCGACGATGTGAGAGATTTGGGCGATTCCTTCCTAATTGCGATTAGAAACACCAAAAATAAAATTGACCGAAATTTTGTGATCAAAAATTCAGAAAACAGTGCCATCAGTTTTGTGGCGATATTTCGGAAATATGTGGCATTGCGAAAGACAGGGACAACTCATTCAAAATTTTTTGTTCAATACATCAACAAAGAATGTACTACGCGAGTAGTAGGAAAAAACATGTTTGGTACAATTCCACGGCAAATAGCAGCTTTCTTGAAATTAGAAAATGCGACGTCTTATACGGGACATTGTTTTAGACGCACATCTGCGTCTTTGTTAGCTGATTCGGGAGCAACAATAGACGTGCTGAAGAGACATGGAGGATGGAAATCCTCCAACGTGGCCGAGGGATATATTGAATCGTCTATTAAAAATAAACAAAAAATTTCAGATAAAATATTTGGTCAAGTCGCCGATTCGTCCACTATAGTTATGCCACAGTCCTCATTCTCGCTTCCTGTTTCCGCAGGATCTTCGAAACAAACACCAGTTCAATATGAAAAGGACCTATCTGTTACTCGTCAGTTACCTGCTGCATTAACCCAGGAAAGACTGGTCAATATGACGAACTGTCACAATATTAATTTGAATATTAACGTTAATTACCATTCTAATTAATTATATTTTTCAATAAAATATCCCTTAAATTCGTTTGTTTGTGATTTAATCGTTCCGGGAGTTTCGTCAATATTTAATCCCGGAGGGATTAAATGTGACACTTTAGTACCTGTCACAAGGGAGTGAAGTTGTCACTTTAGGCCCGGAAGTACGAAAAAGATATTTTCAAGAAAGTATCCAAATCATACAAGGGGATCATTGTTTAAATAATTAAAAAGGGGTCATTTTTGCAAAAAAATTACTTTTTTAACTGCTGAGGTCATTTATTTACTAATGAAGGTCTATAGGATTGTTTTCTGTAAAGTTGAAGGGTAAATCTTTCGCATAAGTCTTACTAAATTAAATTTGACCCCCTATTTATTTAAATATTTATACATAAAACTTTAAAAACAAATTTGAAAAAAATTATTTTTAGCGTTTTAAATAAGAACTATAAGATATCTTATTTTACAGGATATGTTGTGGTATGTTATCAGTATTAAGCAAAAAAAATTGGTCAAAAAATATTTAATATTTTTTGAGATATTGAATTTGTTTATTAAATGTTACTATATTTTCAATTGCAAAAACGCGGTTGTTGCCAAAAAAATATTCACCTGTATTGATGTAATTCCTCTGTAAAATGTATTGATAAATTTAAATTTCAATTAAACTGCCCCCTAAAATTGCATTTGAAAATAATTCAAATTTGTTTATAATTTGTTGTTTTAATAACGTCGCGGTGATTAAATATTTTAAAATGCCGTTTCGATAATTGGGTTCCTGGGAATTTTTCACTAATTAACAAATTTTTTTGTCTTTTTTTTCCTCTTCTTTTTTTTTCTTGGCATTGTATTATTACGGGCCCTTTTTGGGTTAAGTTTCATTAAGAATGTCGAATCTCTAAGTTGTAGATTCTAGACCTAAAAATGTCAAGATTGGTCTAAAATCACTTAAATAAAATGTGGCTACTTACTGAGTTACAGGGTGTTTTATTTAAAAATTTAAAAATTATTTTCACCAAGTACTTTCAAACTATTTGACGTATCCTTATCATACTTTACAGAAAGTGTGGGTACTATACAGTCTACTAAATTGTGATAAATAAATGTTTCTAGCTACCACCAGAGGCGTACGACAGGGCCAGTTAATGGTTGACCCTTCCCAAATTCTACGCCACTGAGGGAATTACTATTTTAGCGAAATTTTTCGATTCTCCAATACTTTCTATGTAAATAATATACTCTTTACTGGTAATGATTAAGTCATTAGTTTTCGAGATATTGGACGTTAAAAATGAAACGGCATAGTTATTTTGATTCATTCATTCATTCATTTTAAACTTCCAATATCTCTCAAACTGATGACTTTATCAATACCAATAAAGTTATTTACATACAAACTATTGGAGAATCGAAAAATTTCGCTACAATAGTAATTCACTCAGTGGCGTAGAATTTGGGAAGGGTCAATCATTCACTATCCCCTGTCGTCCGTCTCTGGCACTAGCTAGAAACGTTTATTAATCACAATTTAATAGGGTGTATAATAGCCACACTTTCTGCCAAGTATGATAAGGATACGTCAAATAGTTTTAAAGTACTTGGTAACAATAATTTTTAAATTTTTAAATAAAACACCCTGTAACTCAGTAAGTAGCCACATTTTATTTAAAAAATTTTAGTTAAATCTTAATATTTTTAGGTCTAGAATCTACAACTCAGAGATTCGACATTCTTAATAAAATTAACCCTAAAAGGGCCCGTAGTAATATAACTCCAAGAAGAAAAAGAAGAAGAAAAAACGACAAAAAAATTTTGTTAATTAGTAAAAAAATCCCAGGAACCCAATGATCGAAACGGCATTTCAAAATACTTAATCCCCGCGACGTTATTAAAAAACAAATTATAAACAAATTTGAATAATTTTCAAATGCCATTTTAAGGGGGAGTTTAACTGAAATTTGAATTTATCAATACATTTATCGAAAATATACATAAAAATAAAAATATTGAGATCTTAAACAGGCGAATATTTCTTTGGCAACAACCGCGTTTTTGCAATTGAAAATATAGTAACATTTAATAAACAAATTCAATATCTCAAAAACTATTAAATATTTTTCGACCAATTTCTTTTTGCTTGATACTGGTAACATAGCGCAACTTAGTCTGTAAAATAAGATATTTTATAGTGCTTATTTAAAACGCTAAAAATAATTTCTTGCAAATTTGTTTTTAAAGTTTTATATATAATTATTTAAATAAATAGGTGGTCAAATTTAATTTGGTAAGTCTTATAAGAAATATTTACTCTTCAACTTTGCAGAAAAAAAATCCTATAGGCCTTCGTTGGTAATTGAATGACCTCAGCAGTTAAAAAAGTAATTTTTTTGCAAAAATGACCACTTTTTAATTATTTAAACAATGATCCCCTTGTATGATTTGGATACTTTCTTGAAAATATCTTTTGTACCCACCTAAACTTTGATATAAAATTTGTTTTAACCTGTACGAATTTACATATTGACTTTTTTTTATTTTATTAGGCTATTAAATCGCGTTTACAATGTTAAATAAACTCAAAAGTAATTATATTCATAATTTTATAAACTATTATACCAGTTATATGAGAAGTTTCTCACTTTATTATAAGTTGTCCACGAGCAAGGTTTTCGGAGTCAATTCACACTTCGAAAGGCTTATCGCGGGATAGTTGCTGTATGTAGTGAACAATGTTCAAACTGAACCTTAATAAAAATTGCTCTAATATTAGATGAAGAAACAAAAAATGGAAACAAATATTGCAGAAACAGAAAAATAAGTAAAAAAACTAGTTTCGTGTTGATGCAGCTGTAGTTTCGTGTTGCAACGAAATTGAAAATGGTTATTCATTTTTGATTTATGTTTACTCCCATTGGAGTACGAAGGGAACCATTCTCGTTGGAACTTTACCGCGCTGAGCAGATGGGACGTGAATTATAAATTGTAAAATTCCCTCATCTTCCTTAGTCTCAGCATCCGTTTTGGCTTGCTAATTGTAGAAGCCTCGGAGGTGTTTTTTTTCACACTCATCTGTTTTTTACCTTTTTCTTTCCAATGATGATGTTCAAGCCTGCATCTGCATATAATTTAATGTGTATATTGGCTACATGGAATTAATTTATATATTTTTTCCAGGTAAGGCACGATTATTTCTCAAGAAAATAAACGGAGGGTAAGTTAAAACATCTTAAAATATTGGTACATTGATTTAAATGTATCGAAATCAGAATCAAATAACTCATAAGGGTACACTATACTACCTTTATACTACACTAACGTTTTGTGATTTGTTATAATATGTACATTTCTAACGTTGTTATAGACTTATTTTCATTCCCAATATGTTTTAAAATCTTGCTGTCGCTATTCTATCCCAAATATTTTCTGTAGATTCCGATTGTTTAACTGTACTCTGGACAAATTATGGTACCTGGTGGTTTGCTGGAACTTACAGTAGTTCTATCTATGAATCCGGTTCGGATGCCGTTGTATTCGCATGCAAACATCAAGATACTGCGTTTACATTGTGAGCAAACTAAGGTACTAAAAGAAAATAATGAAGAACTTCAAACCCAATAGGGGTAATTAAAATAAGAAAAAACGGAGATGAAATATCAGAATTAGAAATATCAGAAGGAGTGTTTGCAGACGACTTGGTGTTAATTGCAAGAAGTGAAAAAGATTTACAACACACCATTGAAATATGGAACAGAGTATTCCTCGAAAATGGAATGGTAATAAACAAAAGCAAGACCAAAGTACTACAGATCGATGAAGAGAGACAGGAGCTAAGAATAGATATTGAAGGAACACAAATTGAACAAGTGAAAACTTTCTCTTATCTAGGTGTAATAATTGACCAGGCAGGCACTCAAGATGCTGAAGTTAACAATATAATAGATAAAACAATACATCTGTACCACGCAATGAATAAAAAATTGATCAGTAGAAAAGAAATCTCAAGATAAACAAAAAGTGTTCAAATCAATTTATTGACCAGTACTAACCTACGGCAGCGAATCTTGGGTCTTAACAAACCGACAAAAAAGCAAGATCCAAGCCATGGAGATGAAGTTCCTGAGAAGAGTAAAATGCGTCACAAAATTAGACACGACTGCGAAATGAAGACGTAGGAAGTGAGTTAAAAATATCATCTATATTGGAGTATATAGAGCAAAGACCATTATGTTGGTGGGGACATCTACAACGAATGAAAGAAACTAGACCAGTTCGAAGAGTATAGGAAGCCAATATATCAAAAAACAGGAAGAGAGGAAGACCCAGACAAACATGGGATAAAACAATAGGAGCCATTCTGCAAAAGAAAAGATCAAACTGGATAGATGCCAAAGCAATAGCACAAGACAGAAAAGAGTGGAAAAAATTTGTATATGGATAACTGATATTTTATAGAATTAATGAAATTAATTAGAAATGTAGAATTAAATGTAAAGGTATAATTTTAACCTATGTAAAACTAGATATGTTAAGTTGGTAGATTAAAGTTGTAACCTTACACCATTATATGGTAGAAGGAATATGATTAAAAAATAAAAAAAACGGAGATGGGAAAAAGATTAGAGAATATAATAGCAATGAATGGAAAAAGAACAAAAAAGTTATAGTCCTTTGAATTGTACAGAAAAGATGCACAGGCTAACCAGAAAACATACAACAAAGAGAAAATAAATTTATAAAAGAACATCTTAATCTTGAAATACAAGGCGAGAAATGCACAGCAAAGATAAGTTTATGAAGCGAGCGAATACTTTATTTATATTGTTTATACCTATACCTGTGCCACTTGATGGCATTAATTCGGTCATCAACTGCTCTCTTACAATCTTTTCATACCAGTATGTCTGCCCGTTTTGTCTCTTCCTTGGTAATACTACGACGGCCGCTTCTTGTATTTGTTATTTTAATTATTCCCATTTACTTTCTGTATTTATATCCTACCATTTTCTAGCGTTTACATTTCTATTCATGCTGAATCTTAAGTAGGTACTGAAGCTGGTATCGAGGTACGTTAAATAAAAGAAACTAAATTTTTCGAGCTCCTGTAAAACCTTTCGAGTTAGTGCAAATAGCAAAAAAGGCCTGTGCGTGTTAAGTGCTATGTTTAAGCCAGTTTAAAAAATGTGGAATACCATTGGGGAGAACTCAACAATATTAGTTTTAAGATTGTTAATAGAGAAAATTTTCTCGTTAATCTAATTTACTATGACTATTTGTAAATAGTAAATAACGAAGGAACCGCCATACTCTTGGGGTCCGGACAAATAATCCTGGACAAAAATCCCCGGACAAATAATCCCCGGACAAAAAATACCGGGCAAATAATCTTTACAAATCTTTTTGGACAAAATATCCCCACAAAAAATCCTGGACAAAAAATCCCCAAGAAATATTTGCTGCCAAATGGTTCTCTAAAAGTTTTCCCGAAATTTTACTAAATTTCGAATTCCAATGCCATGCCGAAAACTTCAAATTTTACATGACAAAAAATGTAAGTTTTTTCAAAAATCGTGGAATGAGCTAAGGCTGTGGGAAGCACGTTGTAATTATTCGCTTAAATCTTTTGCTCACTTTGCTTTGAACAACTATGTTCAAAACATGACCTATTATCTGTGTGCATCCATGCAAAACTTTTGCCTATTACGAATGTTTAGATTTGTTATGAAAACGCAGAACACAGGTTTTTGACATAGCTTTTGAAAGCTTTTGAAGCAGATTTTTGAAATGTTGTTTGCATTGAATTAAAACTGATGACTAAATATTTTTCGGTATTACTAAAAATATTACTACCATACGCCGAATAAATAGTTTGTAACTACTAGTGTGATTTCAGGCCTGGAAGAACGATTCTTGATCAAATATTTACTATAAGACAAATGCTTGAAGGGATTGGGAGATGGGGATTGAGGGATTGGGATCCAGATCTTCATAGGTTCCAAACAGGCTTATGATTCAATTAATCGTCCAACACTATATGGAATACAATTTTTACGTACGCCCAGATCGACCAAAATGGCCGAGCTGGGCGTACCCAAGAAACTAGCTGCGGTAACGCGATTGTATGAAATGTATGTAAAGTATACCCTCAGAGTTAACAAAAACCCCCAAGGTCACTTGCACCGCAGAAACTAACGTCTGTCGTCTCTTCTCCTCACGGTTGCAGACAAGTCGGTATTACTATAAGTAACTCCTTTGCACAAGTTAGAATAGGGGGAAAATATCAAACGCTTTCTGCGTACATTCTGGACTGAGACAGGGAGATCCATTGTCCCCATTGTTGTTTAACCCTGGCCTTAGGATATGTAATGCGAAAAATTTATCCAAAAATCAAAGCAGACATACCTGCTCGAGGAGAGGCCAGATGGGAGAAAGTCTGTAGAACGGTCTAGGAAAAGGTGGAAAGATGCAGTCAGAAAAGATTTGGAGAAAATGGGAGTGAGACAATAGGAAATAGTGGCACAGGACCGACAAACATGGAAGGTAATAGTAAACGCGGCAAAGACTCTCGAAAAGTTATAACGACAATGATGATGATGACTAAATATTTTGAGGTTAAATTTTAATTTGTAATGCAAAAAGAAACAGGTTTTTTGAATTACAATCAAGATTATCGTTTTCAAGACCAGCGGAAAAGGAACAGGTTCTTTTGCATTACAATCAAGATTATCGTTTTAAAGACCAGCAGTTATCATCACGAATACGCAATGTTTTGAACATAGTTATTTGAGTGAGCAAAACATTTAAGCTAATAATTACAACATGATTCCCTCCACCTTAGCTCATTCCCCATATCTTCCACGATTTTTGAAAAAACTCACTCTTTTGTCATGTAAAATTTGAAGTTTTCGACATGCAATTGGAATTCGAAATTTGGTAATCGAAATTACAGTTCATGCTTAATCTTAATTGCTATTCATTATTTTCGTGCCGAAAAACGGTTTCATAGTGATTGCTATCTATAACTCTCATGCACTGAGGCTGAAAAACATTTGCGTCGATTGCATTCACGGGAAAACTTTTAGACAACTATTCGGCAGCAAATATTTCTTGGGGATATGTTGTCCGGGATTTTTTGTGGGGATATTTTGTCCAAAAAAATTTGTAGGGATTATATGTCCGGGATTTTTTGGGGAGATATTTTGTTCAAAAAAATTTGTGGGGAGTATATGTCCGGATTTTTTTGTGGGGATTTTTTGTCCGGGGATTATTTGTACCGGGATTTTTTGTCTGGGGATATTTTGTCCAGGGATAATTTGTGGGGATGTTTTGTCCGGGATTATTTGTCCTAGCTTCCATTGTTCCTTATTATAAACACCAAATAGGTACTATTGGAACTGTAACAATAGCCTCATATAACAATGATTAAAACTTAGTATTAAAAGTAAGTTGACTCCACTCTGTATCAGTTCTTCTGATTTATTATCTTACGACACAATAATCTGCAAGTTGTCTTATCTTGCAGTGCCCATCCGCCGTGTCTGTTGTTAATTGCTAGTTGTTTTAATATTCACTTCCATTAAAGTCATCATTCATAAATTGCTAAATTAAAATTTTATTACAGTTCGTTCATATCTGGCGTCTGTTGTAGTAATTGTTGCTAAGTGACAGGTTTATATGCATTTAAATTAATGACCGACGGTAATGGGAACAACAAAATTGAAAGGACATAAGTACTATGATGTCCATGTTAGTCATTAGACGGCGAAAAAAACAATTAATAAGGAGACAAAAGTCGATCGTATTCGCGAAAGTGTTGACAAGTACAAAGATTTTTATGTCTTCATGCTTATTCGTTGGCTGTTCGTAGATTTTCTGTTTGTAAAAATTATTTTACTGACGTCTATTCATTCTTACTGGCATACTTTGCGACATTTTCTTCATAAAATCCTTCTTATTATTCTTCTTATATTAAGCATTAGGTCTACTCTTGTCGGATTTTGAAAACTGTAGCGTAAGAACAAAGAATTTAGAACTGAATTGGAGGAAAACTTCGAAACATATAAATCAATTAAGATATTCATGAGCAGACTATGGAAGAATATTAAGGCAATATTAAGATGCAAATGAAATAAGCAAGCGAAAAGTCATTGGGTAATGTAATTCGGAGAAGCAGACATATTGGGCCACAGGAAAGATCTTTCATAGAATGGAAGAATGATATAGCTTAACCAAAATATAGCACAGTTGTTATAAATTTCTATAGCAGATCCTTAACCTTCCCAAGTAAATTTCGAGAGTCAGCCCCATCCAGGCGCGGATCTAAGGGGGGATCAATGCAGTCAATTGCCCCCTCCTTGAGACCTCGCCTGGTGTCTACTGACACTGTTTTTAAGAAAAAGATTACGATTGAACATAAATAGTGAATTTTGTGTCCTGTTGATAACTGAAACATAAATATGGCAGAATTCCTTGAAATCGAAAATTATTAAAAGTCTTTGGAACATAATAAATGAAAAAGTCCCACAATAAATCTATTCAATTACCATCTATTTAATTCAATGCCATAGACCAGATAAAAATAGTAATTGCCGGTGCTATGTTATGGTAATTTGATCATTTAATAAAACTCCACGAGGAAAATAAAATTCCTGTAGCTGGCTGTACACCATAAATCACAAAAAATACAAGATCCTTTGAAAAAGGTATATTTAAAAGACCCTAATAAGGGTTACATCACAAAACAAAACGTTTTCGGATTAACAAGTAATCCATCATCAGTGTTAAGCCCTAAAATGATAAGTATAACCTAATTAATAAGAGACAATGTTATAAAAGTTGACTAAAGTTAAGAATTGACTGAGGTCATACTTACAATAACATGCATGCGTGAGCCACCAAAAAGTTATAGGTAAAAACCCTTTAAAAGGTATAAGATATATGTTATACTACATATTTTATGTTTAAAATAGTTCGATGTTGCAAATATTCCTGGATATTATCCAGGGCAACACAGGACTCTAACCCACGTGGACGTGATATGAGAGGGATGAACCTCACATATTGAAAATTGAGTGTCAACTGAACTGAAAGGTGAAGGAACTTCAGAAGTATGACAGAGACAGATTGTCAATAGGACGTTATGAACTGTTTTGTTACTTTAGCCAATGAATTATTGTCAATATCCATATATTGTTGTTAGAATTAATCGAACTTAAATGTAGAAAATTATGGATATTTGATAATGTTTTATTTTTAACATCAACATAAATTTTAAATTCATTGGCTGAAGTAACAAAACAGTTCATAACGTCCTATTGACAATCTGTCTCTGTCATGCTTCTGAAGTTCCTTCACCTTTGAGTTCAGTTGACACTCAATTTTCAATATGTGAGGTTCATCCCTTTCATATCACATCCACGTGGGTTAGAGTCCTGTGTTGCCCTTGGTAATATCCAGGAATATTTGCAGCATCCAACTATTTTAAACATAATATGTAGTATAATATAAGATCTTACCTTTTAAAGGGTTTTTACCCATAACTTTTTGGTGGCTCACGCATGCATGTTATTTTAAGTATGACCTTAGTCAATTCTTAACTTTAGTCAACTTTTATAACATTGTCTCTTATTAATTAGGTTATACTTATCATTTTAGGGCTTAACACTGATGATGAATTACTTGTTAATCCGAAAACGTTTTGTTTTGTGATGTAACCCTTATTAGGGTCTTTTAAATATACCTTTTACAAAGGATCCTGTATTTTTTTTTATTTAATAAAACCCCCCGAATAAGAGCCGCTTTTAGAAGGATGTCCAAAGTATTATGTAACAGAGACCTAAAATTGGCATTAAGGATCCGACTACTTCGCTGCTACGTGTTCTCGGTCTTACTGTATGGTGTCGAGTCTTGGACTGTGAATAAAATCGAACTAAATCGCCTTAGGCTCTCGAAATGTGATGCAAGAGAAGAATTTTAAGAGTTTATTGGATGGAGAAGATTCGAAACTACACAATACTAGAATGTCTCAGCAAGACTACTGCGATTATAAAAAGCATCAAGAAGAGATAGCTGGATTATTTCTGACATTTATTGAGAGGTCCCAAATATATGCTACAAAATATTATTCAAGTAAAAATAGCAGGCAAACGCAGTCCAGGACAAAGAAGAACTTCATGGTTAATTTAGGGTGGCAATAAATAAAATTAAGATACCTATGATGGTAACCAACGTTCTGAAAAGACATGGTACATGAAGAATAAGAAAATAACAGCCTATCCCGAAAAAGAATCCTGCGTACGTCAATCATGAGAAAATTTTTATTTCATTGCCCCCACCATGCAAGGTTGCTGGATCCACCGTTGGCCCTATCCAGTGCCAACCATTGCCAATTTCCTGCATCTATTTTTCTAACATGTACATCATCCTTCCATCTAAGTTTTGGCCTACTCGACTGGCTGTGACCTGAGGATGCTTCTAGGACGGTTATTCTGCTGCGATCTTACTAGATATCCTGCCCTTCTTAGTCTTTCTATTTTTATGGGAGATATCACATCTGTATCATCAGACTCCTGTTTGTATTTGTGGTAGGTCTTATAGTACTTTTCTCAGGATTCTTTTTTCAAATATGAGCAAGAGGTTTTCATCTGTCTTGGAGATATTCAATCTTTCCGATCTATATGTCATCACTGGCTTATGACCTCTATGGTCATCACTATCATCATAAGGGTTTTGTATATTATTATTTTTGTTTTCTGCCACTATCCCCAAACTGCCATTATCACCAAACAACACTAGGTACTGCCAAAGATACTTTTAATTTCCACAGAAGAACATGTTTTTAAACACTCAAATATTAAACAATCGTTTATACCGGCGAAAACACCGATTATAGATCTAAACACCGATCTCCTTAAATTCGACTTATCCTCAATATATCTAATTCGTATGTCCACAAATGATTCGCGTTCAGGATACGGGATGTTGAAATTTTTCTTACAAACTGACGATTTATTTATTGCTCTAAAACTGGTTGAGATATGCAATTGAAATTTGGTAGGTTCTAAGGGGTAGTTATTGCATATTGTTTGACATACAATTAAGAATTTATTATTCACCATTGGCGCGCATACGGGTAATATGACCCACTTATTTTGTGTAAACAAACAAGTGAATGTTTATTTTAATTTAAAAGAGTGTTTAAAAGTTACTGCTTTCTGAACTAAATGGAATTAATATTAAAAGTTTTTGATCGTTACAATTATAAAGTATCAGTACTAAGTACAACATAAATATCATCTTCATATGATGAGTATCACCATTTAATTATAAATTTTTTCAACAGCAAATCCACCAAATATTTTTTCTTTACTTGCTTCATCCCTCATAGTCTTAATTTTCCGGATTTTGCGTTGTGTCCGTTGCATATCAACCGGCCATAAGTTTCTATAGGTACTAAAACTCTAGAAGAGTATGTAAATTTAAGTGGTAGGTTAATGTAGTTCAGGAATGAATAATATTTTTCAACGATCCAACGCCAGGAAAGCTTTGCCCATCGAACTATTTAATTCAGCCAATAGAAAAAAATCTATCACACGTAATCCAAAAACAAATTACTTATAGCCACTTATGAGATTCTAAGAAGAAGCGTTATTCAGTTGTTATTTAAATAATCACTCATAGTATGTGTTTTCATTCTAAGTTTTCAAATGTTTATAAAAAATTCGTTCGAATAAATAAATTTAAGACGCAAGCTGTTTATAGATTCTGGTAACTATAATTTTTTTTATCATATACAGGGTCGCATAAAAGTTACTGCTCTGTGATTTAGATGAAATTTAAGACAAATTAGAAGTTTTTTTGGATCGTTATAAGTACACTGAATAATCATAGACAATAATGCTAAATTGAAAGTATGTACAATATAATTATCTTTAGATCATAAATATCACCATCTAATTAGGAATCTTTCCAAAAAGCTAATCCACCAAATATTTTTCGTAGTTTTATCCCCTATACAGCCTTAATTTTCCGGATTTTTTCCGTAGTGTCCGTTGCGTATCAACTTGCGGCAAGTTTCTACACTCAAAGTTGTAAGAGTAGGTAAAGTTTTAAGTGGTAGCACACAAGGCGGTGCCACATTAAACGACGATTCTTCCAATGAAATTTACAACTTTTCCTATTTCTATGATGACGATGGCAAACAACACGTTGCTGATTTAACGGCTTTTTTATTGAAAACTTTTACTTCCGCCGTTTTATTGCTCAAGACTCAAAACTTTTTCAAGACACGATGTTATGTTAAAGATAGTCCTTAGATTCAGTTACTGAAAGCTGAAATAAGGTATAATGTACATTGTACATAGATATTATTTGACAATAATTTTGTCGGAAACAAAAACCATATTTTTTTAGTATCTCCTTCTTCAAATGTCATTCACATCTAGCGTGTCGATTTTCATCTGTCATTTATTTGTACTGCCCCTCTCTACCAAATGTAAAAATTTCACAAGGATTTCGGATTCCTAAAAAAATCTTACATCTCGCATTCAATAATGTTGTTTCTTCCTTCCATCCTATACATTAAAATCGATTAACATCATCATCAGTAGCAGAACAATTCTCCATTCACTTCTGCCTCTGGCAACTCTTTTCCATGCTCTCAAATAGATTAGATTGTCCCTCTTCGTTGTTTTGTAGTTTGCAATTTTGATATTTCTTCATTTGTCACATAATTGCCCATAAACAACGTTTCCCATACATCTTGGAAGGTGGGTTGGTCATGGGTAGTGTCTTGTGTTACCAGAAAAAAGGCAAAGTGATGCATCTTAAAGTTTCAAAGCCCTCCTGGAAGCTGGTTCTGGGAGCATTGACGTTCTGCAATACGATCAAACTTCCTTCGAAAGATGGATGCTTATATTTTTGCGTCGCTAATAGTGGCCGAAATGTTATGGACCAGTGAGTTGTCATCTGGAAGTGCGAGTAGATCTTGATTTTCTTCAGTGGTAATACCATGTTTTGTTTTACCGGTCCTCTATATGCCACTATGAATTCCTCAAACGTGAGATCAGGTACTTCTTGGACTTGGCTAGTTCCACTTCTTCATTTTCATCCTGGTATCCCTCAAAATACGTCAGCCGGTTATGGTGTACTATAAGCGGTTTTCCCTCGGATGTTCCAAGAAGTACCTGACCTCATGTTTGAGGAATTCATGGCGGTATATGGAGGACCAGTAAAGCGACATATGGTGTTACCACTGAAGAAAATCAAGATCTACTCGCACTTCTAGATGACTACTCACTGGCCCATATCATAATGGCCATCATAAGAGACGCACAAATATTAGCATCCTTTTTTTTATTGGCTGTTTCTTGGAGTTGCAGAACGGGAATGACAACTACCCGCTCTTAGAGAAGCTTCGAAACTCCAAAATGCATCATGTTAGTTACCTTTCTATCTGTTAACAAAAAACATCAGCTATGCCAAAGTTACAATGACACCTATTATATTGGAGGGTTGTTCCAAATATGACGGAGGAAATCTTTAAAGATATCGAAGTTCAGGTGCAAGTCTGTTGCAATCCGCATGGTTACTGATGCGAAGCAAAAATCGTCCTTTGCCACTTTTATACAACTGAGAGTTGTAAAAGAGGGTCCAGTTACCGATGCCAGCATCCATTCCAGTCCCACCAAGGCTCCAGGGGGAACCATCTGTTAAGGAGGGGGCAATGTTACGCCAGCCTTGCTATCCACCTGATCAAATTTACTAGGCGATTTGCAGAAGGTGTTTACATCGTATGTCGCGAGATTTCCACTGGATTCTAGAGACACTTCGAATAAAGAAATGAACTATATATATAGAAGCAATTCCAGTTTAGGAATTCTTAAAAAATATAATTGTACGGTTACATAACTTAAGCGTTATAAATTTATTGTGTTTTAGTGTTAGTGCTAACAAGACTTTAACATAAATTAAAATAAACATTAAAAATCTATTCATACAGAGTACCTACCATATCTTTCCTACTAAATCCTTTTAGTTTACTATATGTGCCAGAGGCTTGGAAATTAATGCAGGCATTAATGAAAAAACTTATTGACATGTTTGTAGGTGTATTATGATACAATCTTATATTGAAGACATCATAAAATGGAAGTTGGTAGCTGGGCAAGAAGCAATATACAAAAGGCCAACAGATTTGCTGATCACCTAGAAAATACTCTTCAACCAAATGAAGAACAAGAAATAATTAACTGGGAGCTACCTGATCAAGATGAAATGGAGATTAGCCCTGTAACTCCAAAAGAAGTATATTTGGAAATAAAAGAAAATATAAATCCAAAGAAAGCTCCTGGATTTGATCTGATTACCGGGGAAGTGTTAAAGCAACTTCCAAGGAAAGCTATAATAAAATTAACACATCTTATAAATGCTTCCTTTAGGCTGAGGTACGTACCAAAGATATGAAAGGTGGCAGAAATTATAATGACACTAAAACCAGGAAAACCTCCACAAGAAGCTTCTTCATATAGGCCTATTTCACTGTTACCTGTCATGTCTAAATTATATGAAAAGCTACTCTTAAAGAGACTAAAACCGATTATAAAGGAAAAAAATCTAATTCCCAATCATCAGTTTGGGTTTAGAGAAAGGTTTAGAGAAAAAAAGGTTTAGAGAAACTCCCACTCAACGATAGGTCAGGTGCATAGAATAACAGATATAGTAGAAAAAGCTTTAGAAGAAGGAAAAGTCTGTTCTGCAATTTTCCTCGATGTAGCGCAGGCTTTTAACAAAGTGTGGCATGACAGATTATATCATAAAATGAGATGCTACTTACCAAAACAATATTCTGAACTACTAGAATCATATATATCCGACAGATACTTTCGAGTTAAAAATGAGGAAGCATATTCAGAATTAAGAGAAATTAAAGCTGGAGTTCCACAAGGAAGTGTCCTGGGGCCAGTGCTATACCTGCTCTATACCAGTGATATTCCATCATTGGAACCTAACACAATTGCGACATTTGCAGACGACACATGCATTCTAGCAGTCGGACAAAACCACGAGGAAGCAGCAACCATGCTACAGAATTCTGTTGAACAAATTAACATCTGGACCAGGCGATGGCGTATCAAATTAAATGAAACAAAATCTGTTCATGTCAATTTTACTAACAAAAGAGAACAACATATCCCAGTTAGTATAAATAGAAACCAAATACCTTATGCAAATACGGCAAAATATTTGGGTATGACATTAGATTCCAAGCTACGTTGGAAAGCGCATATTAAGAAAAAAAAAAAGAAGAATTAGAAATTAAGTTCAGAAAGATGTACTGGTTGATGGGAAAAAAATCCACTCTGAGTACTTATAACAAATTGTTATTGTATAAGCAAGGACTTAACCGATATGGACATATGGGATACAGCTATGGGGCTGTACAAAAGAAAGTAACATCCAAATTATACAACGATATCAGAATAAAGTATTAAGGAACATCGTCAAAGCTCCATGGTACTTCAGAAACTGTGATCTTCATCGAGACCTCCAGATGGATACGGTTTTCCAGACAATAAGAAGTTTGCCGAGAGTCATGAACAAAGGCTCTCCAACCATGTGAATGTCGAGGCCATCAATCTCCTAGACAACGCCAACCAGATAAGAAGACTTAAGAGAACGAAGCCGTTCGAGTTAGTGCAATAAGTTCAAGTGCGGGAAAGTGAAAAAGCAGAGCAAAGTGCGGCTAAAATGTACACGTTAGCTAGTAGTACTGTAATGTATTACAGCCTAAGGAATATTGTTGAATATGACCTTAGATAAGTTTTTTATAATATTTTGTATATAGAACTAACTTGCTTATTGATCATAGTAAAGATCAGATAGCAATAATCATAAGATTCCTGTTAAAGTTTTATTAAATAAAAAAAAATAAAATGGAAGTATGTATTACATCGAATGGAAAATGAAAAATAAATATTCATTACAAAAATAAGAAACTTAAGTATCTCAGGCATTAAATAAGATATGCCAATATCGCTTACTGCAGCTAATAGTACAGAGGAAGATAGTTACCTTAATTTGGAACCGGAGGACGGAGACCTTTGTGGCTACATTTACGGTATGGATTGACATCAGCCCAATTATTTGAAAATGTGAAAAATAAAGGCATAGCCACGTGAAGAAAAAGATACCCCTGTATCATAAACTATTTTTGAAGATATTCTTCTTTAGCGGCGAATCGATTGAGGGTAAAATTGTACATGAACCACGCGCCTGCGCACACTGACAGTATGTAGTTCTGACAGTATGTAGTTCATTGCTAATCTTTCAAGATAGGTATGTATGTATCTGTAACAGTGCAAATAAGTCATTAAAAGAATATATTAGTGGTTTTAGGAAATGTATTATTTATTATAATTCTTGTGTTTTTGGATTTGTGTTTCCCTGTAGTAAAATAATAAAATATGTAGGCATAACATTTTTACAGTTTTTCGCCGTGTTGTGTAATTACCTATATCCGAAACTTACGTGTCAATTCAAGTGGCTCGATGGCGTAGTTGGCAGAGCGGTGGGACAGAGAACGGAAGCACACGGAAGGTCGCGGGTTCTAATCCTGGACGATTCATACTTTTTTTATTTTTCGTTATTTTAATAAAAAATTTTTGAAAGTGGTAGATAAGAAAGTTAGTTTAATTTTTAAATAAAATACAAATAACCTGTTAAGTATATTTACTTCGTTTAAATTACCTATATAATAGAAGAATATCTTCTTACGTGCGTACAAAGTACACACACATTCTTTTTTTGTCTAAACTTGTATGATTTTAAATAGTACTAACTCTCAAACCAATCTAATATATGTGCAAAGAAAACCTTTATTTTCCAATAAAGTCGTATCAATAAAACTAAAGTTGGCTGAAAATACATCTGAATTTCTGTTTGTGTCCATAAACAGCAGCGAAGTTCGCGGAAATAGGTAATCATATTAGTCGCTGGGCTTTTAATACTACTTAGAGAGAGTAAGTCGTGGAACTTTCGCAAAACTCGATGCAAAATTAATTTTGGGAAAATGTTGATCTAACGTGGGGAGGAGCGGGAACGAGAACTAAAAAAGGACTTAGTTGACAGTTTGTCTTCGCCGCGCCGTTCGGTGAATCCGGTAAGTTACAGACAACACATATAGGTTTCTTTGGTTAATAAAACATGGTAATGGTAAAGCATGGCCTTTTGGGGATGTTGTCCTAGCGTCATTTTAATTCAAACATTTTCAAAACGTTTGTATTTTACGGGAAAATACTTTGTATACTTATTTAACGTGGATTTCACATTGACATGAACATAATTTTGTGCTTGAATATTTTATAGGAAAATTCGAAGTATAAGGTAGTAAGGAAGTATATTTTAACAAATTTGCAAAGCATTTCATAACTGTTGATTCCTGTTCATTGGCGAATATTGTGCATCCATGATACCTTTTTACGTCCTAGATTCTCTCTTTCCTACTAGTACTAGTTGATGAAAAGTGCATCGTTCTCCTCGTAATATGAACACTAAATATACAATATTTTAATTACATAACCAAAAAGTTCCCTTTCCTGTAGACCCGCTCTTCCTAATACTTTCGCTTTTCTGGCTCTGTCCTTCCATAGTACCTACTCCAAGCATTTGGTACAGGCACCACATTTCAATAACTTTAGGTTTGTCAAAGGATCTTATCTTTAATGTCCACGCTTCCACTACGTACAAGAGAACACACCAAACGTAACAGCGCTTTAGCGCTTTGTATCTCAGGTTGATTGTATTCAGTCAGACATTTACGAAGTTTCAAAAAAACATTGCTAGCCCGTTCTACTCTCTTCTTTATTTCAGTCTTATTCCAACTATCATTAGAGACAACCCACATATTTAAACTGCCTGACTAGGTCGATTTCTTTTCCAGCTACATATATTTTTGCATTTGCAAAACCTCCATGTAAAGCTTCCTGGGCGGTAAGTTATACCAAGTATTCATTAGAACTACATCTCTGACTTGGCAGTCCTGTATCAGTCTATCCCGTCTGTCGTCTGACCAAGACCATATTTTCCAACTACGTAATGACCTGTTTAGGATCATTTCCTTTGCGTCTTATTGATTGCTTCCGCTCTTCACCAGCTTGTTTCTATACTAGCCAAAAACAGGCTTGCCACTTCTGTTGAATTTACTGTACCGAATAATATATTCTCTAACTTCATCATCATTATCTCCATCTTCATCACCGTTATGGCCTATTCCTGGGCAAGGGAGCTATGATACATCACAGCATTGGGACCCTATCTAAAATTCGCCATCTATTAGCTTCGGTCTGCTGAAGCAAGAGCTACCCAGCCCCGTGTGCCCTATGAGCCAGGTTGTATGATCCCACTCCCAAAGAGAATGTATGGTAAAAAGTTTTTAATTCTTCATAAAATTGCTCTATAATTAAAAAGTTCCTTCTTAAAAAGTTCCCAGTTATACATTCTGGGGTTTACTGTACGAAAGTCTCTTATAAAGTGTTTGATTTTTTTATTTACTATGAAGCCAATGCCTAGCGCATAGTGCATAGCATTATTACGTGGCCTTTTTTTTTAAATATTCCGTAGAAACACTTAAAATGTGGGATCCATGCTTTGACAATAATACGCATGAAGCTTAAGAATCAGTAGTGGAAGTTTCTAAGTAACTGGAAGATTTACAAGGCTGCCAAATTTCTAAACCACCTAATAGGTCTGGATCCCGCGTATGATAAAAAGTTGATTAATAGCAAGCTGAAAATTTGTTAATAGCTTAAGGGTGTCTAGTCAGACAAACTTTGATGTACGGGAACACTGGAACAGGGGAAGTTTTAATTATTGTGGAACAATTTAAAAATTTGGAACGTCAGACCACGAAAACGTCCCATGTATTTTGTCGGACAGAACTTCCCATTGATTTGTTACCCTTTCATTAAACTCTCATTCAAAAATCATACTGCTATTTGTCACCTGTCATAATTCCTGTCATTTGACATGTTCTACGTGTTCCACTCATTAAAATGCCCAGTTGGTGATAAATAGCAGTCTGATTATTGCAGGACAGTTTAATGAAAGGGTAACAAATTAACTAGAAGTTCTGTCCGACAAAATACATGGGACGTTTTCTTAGTCTGACGTTCCAAATTTTTAACCTGTTCCACAATTAAAACTTCCCCTGTTCCAGTGTTCCCATACATCAAAGTTTGTCCGACTAGACTCCCATAAGCTATTAAAAAAATTTCAGCATGCTATTAATCAACTTTTTTTCATACGCGGGATCCAGACCTATAAATAAAAGAAGTAGAAGGCACCAACTTTTGCGATACTAACTAAAAATAGTTGCCGAAAGAATTCTAAACGTACAAAAAAGCACTGTGATAGTCAAACAACTAGGAATGCTTAAAGGAAGATGGCTTAATTAAAATCTAAAAGACCAAGCTACAGTCTGCTCAAATTTCTCACGTTGGAAATGAGAAATCGTTTTTTGAAACTGATATTTTTTTATATAAACTCCGCACTCCGCAACCTTTGCCAATATATACAAACGATTACCTTAGTGCGATGTTACGCCACAAATCAATTTATATTACAAAATGTAACTAAACATTTTTTGGCAAATGTTCTGATTACAGAGCTAACGAAATTAAAAGTCACTTTCAATAAATCTGTCAAATGTTAATCATCGAAATGTTGTTTTTCGTTTACTCACCTTTCGCGTTGGCTTTGACACTCGTGCCAACTGTTAGAAAAATATTTTGATTTCACTTTCTGTGTAAATAGGCACATGATGATAGAAGCCAACTTTAAAATTCGATAATACCGAAGTAAAGTAGATTTAAAATAATATTTGTGTTTGTGTGATATGTCGGATCATGAGAGGATAGTTTTACGAAGGGGTATACATAGTTGAGCAAACTTTGTGTGTTTAGATTAAGATAGGCTGACAGTTATGAGAAGGTGAAAAAAGTGTTGTAGTGATCTCGTTGCATATATCAAAATACGAAAATATTTGAACTAATACCGGTCCTAATATAGAACTCGTGCGAATTTTTAGACTAAAAAAGCATTGGAGCCGAAATTTTGTGCCTACCACTTTAAAACCTGTATATTAGTATCTTTAGACTTTCCTCTTCTTCAGATATTTACTATGCTTCATCAACATAGCAAATTATTTTAAATTCTGTATTGCCCATCCTATAACTATAACATTTTCTTGAAGTTTTCATTTCTTTGTTACACCATCCATAAGTAAGTTAAAGAGGACTAGGCTGAGAATATTGCCTTGCCTAATTCTTGATGAGACTGATATCTTGTTGGGCAACTTATTGTTTGCTCGTATGAAAAAAAAAAGAATGTGTGTGTAGTTTGTACGCACGTAAGAAGTTATACTTCTATTAAAACTAAAATTAAACATTTGTGTAGAAAATCTGATTTTCTACGATTCCTCAAGAGAAAAGCAATTGCGTGGAGGCTCCAGTTCATAAAAAAGACGTATTAACGTTATTTTTAATTTTTGGTATTATTTTAAGCATTAAGATACAACTAAATTGTTTAAAATATATTTGTTTCATTGAACTCATAATAACAGAAGTATAACTTCTTACGTGCGTACAAAGTACACACACTCTTTTTTTTTCTATATTAATAAGTCCAAAAATATATATAAAAACTATTTAAAAAGTCAGTACAACTATAAACCCACTTTTGTCTCTGTTCTCACAACTTAACAACCATAACTATAAATAACAAGCTGAAAATGCGAGCATTATCATAACGAAAACTTTGTTTATTTACGTATTTTAATTCATAATATGGAAAATTTGTATTATGAAAAGTTGTTTAGAATTAATAATTATGTTTTAATGTGCAATTATATCATTCTACAGTCGGAAAAATGAAAGAATACCCATGAACGATCACATCAATCACTTATTTTGTATTTGCTATCTTTTTTCTATAACAAACGTTTGTTATTTATAGAAAAAGACAGCATATATAAAATAAGTGATTGATGTGATCGTTCATGGATATAGGGCTTTTCATCGATTGTCATTTGTTTCAAGCTTCTGTCATGTGTCACATAATATTAATATATCTACGTCATACGTCTTTGGTTTGTATCATTGGTATATACCAATAACGTATGACGTAGATACGAGTATATTAATATCATGTGACACATGACAGAAGCTCGAAACAAATGACTGTGAATGAAAAGCCCTATTCTTTCATTTTTCCGACTGTAATTTAAATGTTATGAACTATAAAGGTACTTTACTTTTGATCTAAATTAATATTTTTTATATACCTCGTATAAAATTAATAAAATGTTATATATGATGGTTGCATCATAAATCTTAGAACATGAAGAGCTTTTTATGAAGAATAACTTTTCTTCGTCAAATTAAAAATAAAAGAGTTATAAATGAAAATGTTGTTGGTATCCATAATTTGAGAAAAATCTTCAAATATTTTTTTCCATTAGAAGGATGTAATTGCATATATCAGACCATAATTTTTTATACCACACAATATTATTTTATATACTGTCGGTTCGCTAAACTCAGACACAACTGGCTAGTGATTTTAGTCAATAATTTTGCCAATTGGGCAAAAAAAAGATTACTAATTAGTTAATAATTACTAAATAATTAGTAATAAATTACCTATTAAGATCACTAGCCAGTTGTGTCGAGTTTAGCGAATCAACTATATTTTAATTTCATAGCAAATGGAACAGTCCATTTATCATAAAGGGGAGGCCGTATACTCGTATAAAGCTTTTTAAAGCTGTTAATAAATTATTGCTTTTAAAATATACTCAAATTGTATTTTTGAACATCTTATTTATTTTATATAATAATTAAATTCACTATCAAATGTCATGGATGTTTTATTAATACTTAATTTAAAATTTAGTTTGACATTTACGACATCGAACAAATCGAGATTAAAAAACTAGCCTACTTAATAGCAACGATTTCAGCTGGACGTGTAGTGTGTCGGAAGAAAATAAAACGATTGTGACGTCACATTTTAGACTTTAAGGTCGATTATCTCGAAGACGGTTAGAAATATCGAAATGCCGTTTTCAGATTTGGATTCAGAAGAAAAAACTACATAAGAATCCATCGATAAATCTGATCTGAGTATTGCAGGAGCGGCAACGCAATAACACACACACTTTTGCGAATTTATAAACGAAAAGTTTTCGTTGAAAATGACAACAAAACATTCTTTAACCACAGCCACCATATTGAATAATTTTTGACATGTCATTGGAATGCCCAGTCAGAGCGAAGGTATAACGTATCTGCGCGTAGCACTAACAATTTTTGATGAATTCGCGCACATTTACATTTATTCCCAATCGAGCCTAAAGAAGTGTAACTTAAAAAAAATACGATCAGACGGGTAGTAGATAAGGATATCAAAAGAAAAAACGAGAAAACAGTGAAAGTTCTTGGAAAATGTAAGTGTTGTCAAGAGAGAAATACCATCTAAATGCAAAGGAAGGTTTCTGTCAACTATATTTAGAAAAGGAGATGGGGAATGAGCAATAAATACACTAAGTAAAATTAGATTCAAATATTACATACTACTACAAAAATTCTTAAAATGTTATCCGTCTAAGCATGACTCTATACATGCAGAACACATTCAAATCATAAATAATATTATCACCGAAGAAAACACATTACGTTTGGAGACTCAGATCATGCTTAAAAAAAATAAATATGACGTGATTTCTTTCATGTTAATTGAATTATAGTTAAAATCCGAATATGGTGTGCTTAGGAAGTCAGTGGAATTAGCAAAATTTTATGATTCTATTGGTACTTATTTGGATATGTATTTAATTAACTATTCAAAGTTGGCATATTAGTCATTAAATGACGAAGCCTTTACTGCTCGGATTAATAGGCACTATGTGCGTTTATTTTACGATCAATACATATATGACAGCCAATAAGGCTACTACTTAAATAATTGCGGGAATATGTCTTGCAGATATTTGCGTATTTCATGGGCTATTGGTATTAGATATAACATTATTTGGCTTTCTATGAGCTCGATTTACATGTTATTTGCCTTTAATGGATAATTCTGGTCGAAATTGGGTCGTATTATAGATTTCGAATTATTAAAGGTATATAAACATTACTACTACGTGTTTTCGACTTTGTTGTATGGAATGGAAAAATGGACACTAAAAGTAGACAAACATAAAGAAGTTGGAAGCATTTGAGATGTGGTGCTATAGAAGGACCTTGAAAACACCATCCAACGCGTTACGAATGCAGAAGTGTTAAGAAGGCTACAAAAGGATTGCGATGTGATAAATAACATCAAAACAATAAAGCTGGAATATTTGGGCCACATTACCAGAGGTGCGAAATATGAGATATTAAGGCTCATCATAATGTAGGGCAAAATTAAGGGGAAAAGATCCATAATAGAACAAGAATTTCCTGGCTGAGAAACTTAAGACAGTGGTATAGTTGTAACGCAGTAGATCTTTTCAGAGCAGCCGCCAATAAGGTACGGATAGCTATGATGATAGCCAACCTCCGATTGGTGAAGGAACTACAAGAAGAAGAAGAAACATTAGGACAATAAACAAAATGTATTAAGTAAAAATAATATACGTAAAGGAATATTCACACCTCGTCTAACCAGCCATTCTGTGACACATGTTTCGCTATTTGTAGTTCTTCAGACAGAACTTGCTTGAAAGACAAGACAAACAGAATATCCTTTCGTATATCTGTGGTTAATAATCAAACTTGTCTTTCACAGATTAGTGCAATCTGGATTTTATAGAAGCAACCTACTAGCTTAACACAAATCTGTCCCTTTTATTTTAGGGCACTAAATGACGTCTGGTATTTATTTAAAATATATTAGATGAAAAGATGAAGTTTTCAATGAGTCATCGATGAGTCTTTTATTTTTATATTAATTTGTACTTCACTTCTTCTATTTGTTACCGCTAATTGTAATAATGTCCGAGAAACCGTATAAACAGTGCCGTCGTGGAGTCATTGGTAGAGCATTCGACTACAGATCGAGAGGTCCCGGGTTCAAATGCTGACAATAATTGCTGTATTTTTTTTGGAAAGTTGTAGGTATTAAAATTAGTTTAATTTTTAAATAAAATAAAAATAAACTGTTTAAAGTATTTTATTTCGTTGAAATCATATAATAGAAGTATAACTTCTTTTTAAGTTAAATTGTGTATAAAATTGTATATATGATTTTCAATGTATACATAATCATATGTTTTATTACCCTACCTTCTCTTGTAACTGTATAAAGTGTTAGTTAAGTGAAGCAGTATAAGTCACTCGGCGAAGTATTCATTAAATATTTCCCTGGCGCCCAAAATCATTCTCCTTCAATATCTTCTCTGTCAGTAGGTATATTTTTTTCATTCGTTCCTATTTCAGCTTATTTTCTTTAATATTCCAGTTCTTCGATATTTACTGTCTTTAGAGCATGCCAATTAGCCTAATCCTCTCCTGAGTCTCACTTTTAAAGTCTCTTGCATATCCCGCTAGTCTAGCTACTTCGAATTCTATCAATCGTCACCAATTGGATATAGGGATATCTTCCTAATACATTTTCCCACCTTAGAGCATAGGCGTAACCAGGGGGTGGTTTTGGGGGTTATACCCCCCCTTTGGATGTACTTTGAGCTCTATACGCTTAACACCATTATTATTCCATACCCCCCGAGCCTTCAAGTAGACGTAACCCCCCTTAGGATCATCCTGGTTACACCTCTGCCTTAGAGCATACCTATCTCCATCACAATCCGTCATTAATTCGTTACAACAGGAAGTGCGACTTGCAGATTTTGTTAGGTTGAAGACGAGACGCCGCAACGAGTTATGTGCAACTGTCCAGGGTTGAATAGGATTTGGTTCAATATATTTGTGCATTATTAACTTGAGACCTACTTCTTAGAAGTGTGACCAAACTCCATAATAAACTTTGTTAAAAGGCTGGACTGAAAGGACAACTTTAACCTAGGGATGAGCCACAATAGACCCCTGAGCTCGAGTGGTTATAGCTAACCTATATCAACGTAAGCTTGTATATCTTTGTTTCTAGCTTTTCTTGTTCATCGTCATCTGTGATAGCCTTAGCATTTTTTTTATAATTCTAAAGTTATTGTTTTAATTGCAATTTATAAACAGTTACGACGAAAGAAATGTCATTCATGACCTGCAGCGAATTTACGAGAGAAAATAATGTTTCGATAAAATTCTATACATTTCTCATACCAACTTAGTGTGTTGTATTTGTCTATCCTTTTATTGTAAATCCTTCGTACCGTAAACCAGTGGAATGCAGTAAGTTACATTATCAGTTGCATTCTTTACTCCGTAAACCTGCAACGTACGGTGTAAACGTGTATGAGATTCTCGGCAAACACATTTTCGCGGTTCATTAATAAAATTGACACATCAACCCTTTGCGGTGATCCCCAAAAGTTATTTCCCGGCTAGGCTAGGGGACGTGTATTTCATCACAGCATCAGCACAGGGCTCACTTCAATAATCTCATCGTTAGGTCGCCCATAAAAGATAACATTTCTCGATAGTGTGTTGAATCCCATAGCCAGGCCGTGTCCAGAATTTAACAAACTTTTCCGTCTAATTCATCCTCTCAGATTGGATATATCGGAAAGATTTTGTCTGGAGATATGTACATATATACACCTTGCTATTGGGTAGATGGACAATATTTTAAATAGTTACTATTTTGGACTATTGGTTATGTCAAAAAAAGAGGGCCAAAAGGAACTACAATGTTTATTTATTTATTTATTTATTTATTTAACGGGGCGAACCCTTTTTCCTTAAAAAAATTACAATATATACATATAATTAACAAATAAACTGTAGTCATACATTACATATTTCAAAAGTAGGTATTATTAACATCAATGTCTCAATTTCTTTAAAGTATTATTGAATGCGGATACAGATGGATTAAACAAATCAACACTATCTTGCAAATGATTGGCAGTTTTCATCATCCTTGTAATTGTCTCATTTTTACCATAATTAGTGTGATGAAACTTTATTCTAAATAGGTCAGAAGAACGTGTTCTTCTAGAATTTACATTAAAAACAATTAATTCTAGCAGTTCCGGACAATCAACAAAACCATTAAGAATTTTATGCAAAAAACGCAATTCACACTCAGATTCTCTATTTTCCAAAGTTTTCATATTAAGTTGACAAAGAATATAATTATAATCACAGTTAGTTCTATTAAAACCCATTTTATACCTGCAAATTCTTAGGAATTTATTCTGAAATCGTTCTAACTGATCAATGTACATATTATAATGAGGATACCAAATAATATTACAATATTCCAAAATGGACCGAACTAGAGAACAATACAAAATTTTAAAAGTAAATATTGAAAATTCCTGCGAGTTCCTCTGAACAAAGCCGAGCATCCTATAAGCCCGCGACGTAATATCATTAATATGCCTATCAAACATTAGTCTCTGATCAAATGTAATTCCGAGGTCTCTAATTTGATTAACTTCCGTAACTGATACGCCCTTAAGTATGTATGTTCTATCTAACTGATGTTTAGTATTTCTAGAAAATGTAATTTTGTAGCACTTTTTAAGATTCAAATACAAGGCATTGATGTCACACCAACGAGAAAAATTATTTATGTCAGACTGAAGAGCATCCATATCCGAGGTATTTTTAATCGCTTTAAAGATTTTTATATCATCAGCAAACAACAGAAATTCACTATTATTAATTACTGATGATATATCATTCACAAAAAGATTAAATAGAAGTGGGCCTAAGTGAGAACCTTGAGGAACACCCGAGGTAACACTAATGGCTTCAGAAACAAAATCACCATATTTCACTATTTGTGAACGATCTGTTAAATAACTCCTGATCCAACCCAATAAATCATCTCCAATTCCATATCCACGAAGTTTAGCAATTAATATTTCATGATTCACCCTGTCAAATGCTTTGGCAAAATCAGCATATATGGAGTCAACTTGGTTACCCGATTCCAAAGAATCAACAATGAAGTTTGAATACAAAATGAGATTTGTACAAGTAGACTTTTTCTGACTGAAACCATGTTGTTGACCGACAATCAAATTTTTACAGTCGTAGGTTAACATCTGATTAACAAAAAAATCAAGCAAATTTGGTAGTTCAGACTGCAAACAAACCGCCCTGTAATTTTCAACATTATTATTTTTACCAGATTTAAAAATGGGCCTTAAAAAACTTACTTTCCAAAAATCAGGAAATGTAGAAGAAGTTAATGACATATTGAATAATAACTGAATAGGTTTTGCAAGAGTGAATAAACATTTTTTAATAAAATACATTGGTATGCCATCCGGACCCGCTGTCTGTTTCCACGGATTATTCTGTATCTTATCAATAATATCCTTAACACTAATTAAATAAGTATTAACATCAACATTATTTTCGTACTTAAAATCAGGAACCAGTCGAAAAGAACCCAGCAAATAAATTAACAATATCTAAACCATTTTCACTAGTTTCATTACCATAGCACATACTCGATGGTAGAACATGAGAGTTGCGTTTATTATTGATGTATTTCCAGAAAGAACAAGAATTTTGAAAAATGTTAGCCTCAATTTCTATTACATAACGCCTTTGGAAATACTTGCTAAGCTCTTTACACTGTTCCCTGAGACCGGAAAAAAGAAGATAGCTCTCATCATCGCCAGTCAGCTTAAATTTTTTATGTGCTTTTTTCTTCTCATATATTAAATGTTTTAACTGTGATGTAAACCATTTGGGATAAGTGGATGTTTTAAATTTTTTTTGTGGTATAAACAACTCGATTAAATAAAATAAAATATCATAAAAATCTTTAACCATGTCATTAATGCTTCTGTTAAGAAATAATAAATTCCAGTCAACTTCTGCTAAATAATAATTTAAAGCAACATAATCCCCATTTTTAAAGTCGAAAAAGTATTCTTCATAATTAAGAACAGATTCATTTAAATCAACAATTACGTCAAAATTGACAGGTGTATGATGAAATCCCTCCTCAAACAACGGATCCGAAGGTACAGAAACAAATATATCAGGAATGCTAGAAAAAATTAAATCAAGAAAAACATTTCGCCGGTTAGATATCGTATTAACCTGGTATAAGTCACAAAGATTAATGGTATTACATAAGTCGTTAGCTGGGGAGTTTTGATTAGCCTGTACCGTGGTACCATAAAGACTGTTACCCCAAATTACATCAGGAAAATTATAATCCCCACAAATTATTAATTTACAACCCGGAATTTTATTATATATATATTCAATGCTGTCACAGTGATCCATATATACATTCCTGCCAGATGCAGGAGGTAAATAAACACCACCAAATACGACAATTTGGCCTTGGCACTTAAGTGAAACAAACTTTTGCTCAACACTATTTTGAGGAACAAAAACTTCACACACTTCCAAATGTTTAGCAATTGCTAGTAATACTCCCCCACCACGTTGTTTAACACTAGTATTGTCATTTCTATCACTTCTAAAAATATTGAAGTCATCTAACCCCAATTCAGCATCATGGAATTCAAAATTTAACCAAGTTTCGACTAAAATAATCACAGTGTAATCGGAGCATGACACAGCCTGGCTTAAATCCTTAAGCTTTGTTCTTAAACCACCCACATTTTGAAAATACACATTTAGTATAGTTCTACCACCATTCAGACCACTTACACTACTTTTTGATTGCTATTTTTGATAATTAATCTTTTCTTTGCTCTTATTAATTTGTCGGAGATAGCTAGGACAGTTTGTATCAAATACATGATGACCTGGATCAACACCATCTATTTTCATTACATCCTTCGCATAATTACAGTTAGAACAAGAATAATTAGTACTGTTGCACTGATTGTTTTTATGTTTACCTGCACATAAAGGACATGTATCATGTTTAGCTTGACATTTATCCAGAAAATGTCCAAATTTCCAGCACCGAAAACATCTCATAACACTTACAAATTCAAAAAATTTGTAGCTGTTCCAACCAATATGAACTCGATCTTTATTCGAAATTAAGTAGTGAAATTCAGTAGAGGACAATTCAACAATTACATTCATACAATCATTGGTACTTTTTGTAGATTTAAATTTATGAATTATTTTAGCTTCAGAACTAATAAAATCTTTAGGTAAATTCTGAGATGTAAATTTATTAATAAAAATGTTAAGAGGGTTTCATTATTTCATATGGTCAGTGGTAGAAATGATATAAAAATATTATAAATAAATAAATAAATAAATAGTTTATTTACGGCCAAAAATACCATTTACAAAAATACCACATATCACAATAGGTATAGGTAGTATCACAATCATAAATACATATTAAAATATAGAACAATATCACTATATAAAGACTGAAAAATCAAAAATATATAGGTATATATATTAAATACAATTTAGCATTTTTTTTTCAATTTTTTCTTAAAACTAGGCAATGAACAGTCAAAAAAGTCAATATCGATATTATTGGCCCCCTTAGACATTCTTCCAATTGCTTTGTTCTGTGCATAATCGGTGCAATGAAAGTCTACAAAAAATAGTTCTTTACTACGAATATTGCATTGAGGAACTCTATATTTTATCTTCTCAAGAAGTGTTGAGCAATCAACCAATCCATTAGCAATCTTATATAAGAAAACTATATCAAGAAATGATCTTCTATTTTCCAGTGATGATAAATCTAATAATTTGGGAATTTCACTATAATTGATGTTTTCAGATGGTATATTTAGTTTATATGCAATGAATCTTAGAAATTTTTTTTGGACTTTCTCTATATTATCGATCTGGCATCTGTAGTAGGGTGTCCATATGCAGCTTGAATATTCTAATATTGATCTAACTAATGCACAATAGACAGATTTAAGACAATTTATATTATTAAAATCAGAAAGACTACGTTTTACAAAACCAAGCATCTTCAAAGCTCTATTAACAACAAACTCAAAGTGCTTAGTAAAACTCAAAGATGAGTCAAAAATAATGCCTAAATCTTTAATGGATGTTAAAATTTCTAAGTTTTTGTTGTCAATAGAATAGTTAAAGAGTGTAGGTTGTAAGATTCTGTGATATCTCATTATTTTACATTTATCAATATTTAAATTCAGTTTATTGTCACAACACCACCTGAAAAAATTATCAAGATTCTCTTGTATTAGAAGACAGTCATTTACATCTTTAACTACCCTAAATATCTTTAAATCATCAGCATACAGTAATATTTTACAAACGGAAAAACAGTTTAAAACATCGTTGACAAAACAATTAAAAAGCATTGGAGAGAGATGACTTCCTTGAGGAACTCCTGATAAGACTTTAATTTCTGATGATAAGCAATCATGAATTTTGACAAATTGTCTTCTATTTGTTAAGTAACTTTCAAGCCATGATAATAATGATCCATGAATTCCTAATGCAGATAATTTTTTAACTAATATATCCTTATTCACTCTGTCAAATGCCTTGGAGAAATCGGTGTAGATCACATCAACCTGCCACCGGCTCTCCAAGGCCTTTAAAATGAATTCCTCCAATACAAGTAGGTTTGTAGATGTAGATCTGCCTGACATAAAACCATGTTGTTCATTTATTAGTATGGATTTTATTTTTGGATATAATTTTTCAGTTATTAACATTTCAAAGATTTTAGCAAAAATAGAGATTTTTGAAACTGCTCTGTAGTTCTCAATAGATTTCTTATCGTTATTTTTGTGTATCGGGGTAACATAACTATCTTTCCATTTATCAGGAAAAACACCTTGAGACAACGACAAATTAAAAACTTTACATAAAATCTGAGAAAGGATGAATCTACAATTATAAACAAAAATGGGTGAAATATTATCAGGGCCGCATTTTAGATTAAGGTTTATTTTTTCTATGCTATTATATACATCTACTTCACTAATATCACAGCTATTAATATCGACATAATCATTATATAGAAACGATTTTGCTGTATCTAAACTAAAATTCGAAATTGTATATGCAGAGGCAAAAAAACTTCCAAAATAGTTACAAATTTGTTGAGGATCATCCGTTGAAATATCGCCATAATTCATAGTACTAGGTAATTCATAATGATTCCGTTTACTATTTACAAATTTCCAAAATTCCTTTTTATTTGACACAATCCCTTCTAGATCCCTAACATATACATTATAGCTATTTACTGATTGAGTTTTACATTCTTTTCTAAGATTTGAAAAAATTTTATAATCTTCAGGTAATTTTGTTAACTTATATTTCTTGTGAGCTTGTTTTTTAGAAAAAATAAGTTTTTTCAATTCGGGTGAGTACCATTTTGGAAATTTGCGGTTTTTACATCTATGTTTTGGTATAAAAACGTCTATAGCATAATGTAATATTTCATATAACATGTGTATAGCTTGATTAATATTATTACTCTTAAAAATATCATCCCAATTAAAAGAACCTAAAAATTCATTCACTTGGATATAATTAGCATTTCTAAAATCAGTATAAACATAGTCAAATTTTAGTAAAGATATCTTATCAAGATTTAGATCAAAAATTAAGGCTGGATGATGTCTGTCACATTTAACAATTGGTACGGTCTTGGCTCGTGTTTTTATATTTTCAACATTTGTGAAAATCAAATCAAGGTAGTTACCAAGATAATTAGGTATAGTATTTACTTGAAAAAAATTTAAGTAAGCAAAAATGTTAGATATGCATTCAACTTTATCCGTTAACATACCAATAGCTCTAGAACCAAATTCATCACTTTCCCATCTTATCTTTGATAGATTAAAGTCACCAGATATAAATACTGACGAGAAATTCTGAGTTGCCAATATTTCTTCCACTGATCTTGCATAATCTTCATAAATTTCCAACGACGCATCTGGAGGAATGTAGACACACCCAAAAAGAATTTTCTTAGTAGCACATATGATTTGTACAAAAACATTTTCTATATTTGATATAGTAGATTTTAAAACTGAAGATTGTAGTGTTTTCTTAACTGCAATTAGTGATTCACCCAATCGTTGAGCATTGCTTGTTTCTTTTGAACTATCACATCGACAAATAACGTAATTGTCAATGTTTTGTTCCTTATCATGGATTTCAGAATGTAAAGATGTTTCTGTTAGGAGTATAACATCAAGTTCATCTGATATTATTGATGATGAGAATTCTCTTAGTTTCGTGCGTATTCCACGTACATTTTGATAGTAAATGCTAAGGGAGTTTTTGTTATTTCTCTTATGTGGATTCAATTTTCTTGAGGATCTACCTCCAGTGATTGCGGTAGTGTCCTCTTTTTCGTTAAAAACTTCGATATTAGTGTTCCATTTGGCCAAATTTCTTTTCGCCAAGCATTTTTGAAGTTTTCTTGCTTAATGGTTACCTTCATGGATGCGTATAAATGTGGGTGTTTTGATGGATGTATCTCACATTCTACTTCTGGGAAATTTGCTGCTAACATCTCTTTCAAATCTTCTGGTTTTGTGTGAGGATCTAATCTCGTAACATGTAATGAAATGTATTTAGGGACACCTTGAATATTCGTGTTGTTATCATTTCGTCCTACTACAAAATTTCTTTTTCTTTCACTACGAACTTCTTCCCATTCATTTTTTGCATTATCTTTTGCGATATATTGTAATTCTTCCATTACACTGCTGGTTTGTGCATTTAGAATTACAGCATTAACCAATTTTGGATCTATTATTTGTTTATTTTGGTTCATCTGATAGTTTGATGTTTGACTGCTGACAGTTGACAGGTACTAGTACACTTTAGAAGATCAAAAATTGGCATTTTTTCAAGATTTTTTTTCTCGGAACCTTTATTAAAAATGAACATAAAACTTTTTACATATTAATATCTAACTATTAGAGAATACAAAAATATATCTTTTTTCATTTATGCACGTACACTAATATTGTACAGGGCGCCAAAGTCGAGGCCTCGAAAAAAAGTAGTTCCGATGGCGGACAGTTAATCTCAGGATTGGGATCTCTGAAACAAAAAAATCGTACGGCATTTGAAAAAGGAAGGTTTCTTACGTGACAATTTACCACCGTTAGTAAAAAATTCCGCAAAAAAAAGATTTTACGGAAATTTGAAAAATTTTTGTGAAAAAATCGTCTGTTTTTCTTCAGTTTTTCATGGCTAAAAAATATTTAATTTTTATTTTTTGGTCATATTGTGGTAAATTGTCACGTAAGAAACCTTCCTTTTTCAAATGCAGTACGATATTTTTGTTTCAGATATCCCAATCTTGAGATTAACTGTCCGCCATCATTTTTCGAGGCCTTGACTTTTGCGCCCTCTACAATATTAATCATCATCATTCTCTTTGCCTTATCCCTATGCGGGGTCGGCTTCCCTAATTGCATTTCTCCACACAATTCTATCTTGGGCCATATCAATGTTAATCCCCTTTACCAACATGTCCTGCCTTATCGTCTCCCCCCAGGTCTTCTTTGGTCTTCCTCTCCTACTCCTTCCAGGAATCTGCACTTCAGCTATTCTTCGTATTGGGTGGTTAACGTCTCGACGTTGAACATGACCAAACCATCTTAACCTATGCTCTCTCATTTTGGCATCAATTGGTGCCACACCTAGACTTCCCCTAATATACTCATTTCTAATTTTATCCTTCTTTGTCACTCCACTCATCCATCTAAGCATTCTCATTTCCGCCACATGCATTCGCTGTTCCTCTTTCTTTTTCACTGCCCAACATTCAGTTCCGTACATCATAGCTGGTCTTATGGCTGTTTTATAGAATTTTCCCTTCAGCTTCATTGGAATTTTTCTGTCACACAACACACCACTCGCTTCTTTCCACTTCATCCATCCAGCCCTAATTCTACTGCATGCATCTCCATCTATTTCTCCATTACTCTGTAATACCGATCCTAGGTACTTAAAACTATTGCTTTTTACAATCATTTCACCATCCAAAGATACCATTTTATTTGTAGTAGCTCCATCTTTAAATGAACATTCCAAATACTCTGTTTTTGTCCTACTAAGTTTTAAACCTTTTTCCTCCAGAGCTTGTCTCCACTGTTCCAGTTTTTGTTCTAAGTCTCTTTCACTATTTCCTACTAACACGACATCATCAGCATACATTAAGCACCATGGAATGTTACCCTGTATTTTCGCTGTTATCTGGTCCAAAACTAATGAGAATAAATACGGACTAAGCACAGAACCTTGATGCAATCCTACTTTCACATGAAATTTATCAGTCTCTCCCACACCTGTCCTAACACTAGTCGTTACTCCCTCATACATATCCCTCACAATCTTTACATATTCACCAGGAACTCCTTTCTTATTGAGTGCCCACCACAGAATCTCTCGAGGAACTCTATCATATGCTTTCTCAAGATCAATGAATACCATATGAGCGTTTGTTTCTTTACTCCTGTATTTTTCCATCAACTGCCTTATAGTGAAAATTGCATCTGTTGTTGATCTACCCTGCATAAAGCCAAATTGATTCTCGGATATTTCGGTCTCTTCACGTATCCGTCTATCAATTACTCTTTCCCATATTTTCATGGTGTGGCTAAGCAGTTTTATAGCCCTGTAGTTTGTACATTGTTGTATATCTCCCTTGTTTTTGTAAACAGGTACCAGTATACTGCTTCTCCATTCGTCTGGCATTTGTCCAACTTCCATAATTCTATTAAATAGACCTGCTAGCCACCTTGTTCCTGTCTCTCCCAATGCTCTCCATACTTCCCCAGGAATATCATCTGGTCCTACCGCTTTTCCTTTCTTTATTTTTTGAAGCGCTTGAGCCACTTCCTCATTGGTTATTTTGGTGACCATTGCTGCTACTGTCTCCGTTGACTCTACAGGCTGTCTGTCAAATTCTTCATTTAATAAGCTGTCAAAGTACTTTCTCCATCTCTTTTTGACATCCCTTTCGTGAACTAGTATTTTATTATTTTCATCTCGGATACATCTAATCTGATTAAAATCTTTTGCTTTCTTTGCTCTCTGTTTGGCTATTTTATATATCTTCGTTTCGCCTTCCCTGGTATCAAGTTGATCGTATAGGTTTGAATACGCTTCTGCTTTAGCTTTTGCTACTGCTACTTTCGCTTCCTTTTTGGCGACCATATAGTTTTGAAGATCTATGTCCGATCTGGTTTCTTGCCACTTTTTATATAATTTTCTCTTCTCTTTTATTTTTCCTTGTACTTCATTTGACCACCACCAAGTCTCTTTATCTTCAAACTTCTTTCCTGACGTTTTCCCAAGTATTTCAATAGCCGTCTCTCTAATAATATTGGCCATTTTTCTCCAAATTGTGTTAGGGCTTCCTTTCATGTTCCAACATATTTTTTCTACTATTCTTTCCCTGAATAGACCTTCCTTCTCATCTTTTAGCATCCACCACTTGATTTTTTGTGGTCCTCTCCGATATTTTTGTTTAGTTTCGCTTTTTACTTCGATGTCCAGAACAAGCAGCTTATGTTGTTGGCTTACTGTCTCACTAACTATTACCTTGCAGTCCTTGCATTCACGTATGTCTTCTTTCCTTATCATGAAGTAGTCTATTTGGGATTGATGTTGTCCACTTTTGTAGGTAATAAGTTGAGTTTCTCTCTTTTTAAAGAATGTGTTAACAATCGCCATATCCAATGCTGTTGCTAATTCTAGCATGTCATCTCCAGCTTCATTTCTAGTTCCAAAGCCTAATCCCCCATGTATTGTTTCATATCCTGTCTTGGCTTGGCCCACATGTGCATTGAAATCACCTCCTATTATAACTTTCTCCTCCGCTGGAATATCACTCAGTATGTCTCCCAATTGATCATAGAAAGCTCTTCTTTCATTCTCACCCAGACCTGTTTGAGGAGCATACACACACACAACATTCAATACCTCTTTATCAATTACAAATTTCACTGACATCATTCTATCACTCGTTCTTACAACTTCTACTACGTTATCTTTCATTTCACTATCAGCAATTATACCAACTCCATTTCTAGTGTTACTACTCCCTACATACCACAATTTATATCCATCACCTAGTTCTTTCGCCCTTTGTCCTTTCCACCTAGTTTCTTGAATACAAGCAATTTGAACTCTTCTTCGTTTGAGCGCATCCACTAACTCCAGACTCTTACCTGTAAGACTACCAAGATTCCAAGACCCTATCCTGATTTTTCTAACCTGTAATGGTGTTCCCCCTGAGATAGTCCTCACCCGGAGATCCGAATGGAGGCTCATTTTACTTCCGGAACATTTTACCTCAGGAGATGTCATCATTTCAGTATAAGTTTTTATTTCGTTTGGAGAAGGTCTTTTCATTATTATGGCCTGAAAAGATTTTTGGATATTTGATGCCTGAATGCCTTTTCTATCAGCACCATACCCTGCCCTGTCCTGCACGTTTAGCCAATACACCACCAATGCAACCAAAGTGCAGTATTACCCCACACCCGCCTGCATTTTTCTGTATAGGCCAGGATCCCTACTGTAAGGACTGCCCTATAAGCCAATGTATTGTTGCCCGTATCCCGCCACTAGGAGGCACGTACTTCATTCGGGATACTGGCCCTCTACAATATTAATGTAAGTGCATAAATGAAAAATGATATATTTTTTGCACTCTCTAAGAGCTAGATATTAATATGTAAAAAGTTTTATGTTCATTTTTGATAAAGGTTCTGAGACAAAAATTCTTGAAAAAAATGATTATTTTTGGTCTTCTAAAGTGTACTAGTACCTTAATCATTGACTTATTTTGGTTATTGGTGGCTGTACTAGCAGACGTATTACTGGTTGCAGCATTGATATTTTTGTTAATTCGATTTAATGGTGCTGTGTTGCTATTTTCTCCAGTGTGACGTGGTTGAAGCACAGGTTGAAGGTTACTTTTTACTGTTGAAGTTGATGGTGTTGCGAGAGAGAGATGGGAGATTGAGATTCCATTTTTTGCTTCTTCAGCGACTTTAAATTTATCTTCTTGCATCTTTATTAATACTTTTTGTATATATACTGTATATTCTAGATCTTCTAATAGCTTTTTAGTTAAACTATATTCCCGTTGTTGACATTCTATCTCTTTTTTAAGTAAATTCACTTCACTAATATCCAATGTTTTTAAGGTTATAGGACAGTCAATGCATTCGTCACAAACCCATAAAATATTAGGATTTTCGTTAATAATTTTACTCCAGGCATCTTTAACTGACACGCACATTAAGTGATACTTTAACCCGCATTTGTCGCACTTTATTGCTTTTGAATTCACAATAAAATTATCAGAGCACTTTAAACATGTACTCACACTTTCCGCCATCTTGGCGATTCCCAAGATTATGTATTATGATTATGTACAGATATGTCGTCGGCCTAATATGAAAAATGCGTTAGCCCAAAATATTCAATTTTCGACTTTTGATGGCATCTGTTAGCATTATCCAAAAGCTATGTACAACTCTGTGTTCTTGTAATATAGTTTACTAGATTTTGCTAAAATTGTGAAAATGAAATCTGCATAAGTCCATTTTAATATTGAAAACCATATGAAATCTGCACAAGTCAGACAAGTGCGCTTTTGTTAGTGGTTAAACCGTTCAAATGTATCGGTGATGTTCTGATGTTTATACAATAAAAAGCCTTCTCAGTGTAAACGGGTGGGTAACTTACAGGGTATATGTTAAAATGACATAACATTGTTTGATAATTCAAACTGGCTTCATAAAACAAACAAAATTGTTGAATTTAAATTGTTTAGGGACTTGTCCACTTTTTACATTATACATATTTATTTGTATATAAGTGGAGTGTTATGCACAGTTGTTAGTTTTTCCCTCTCCTGTAAAATCAGATATTTTGGACTTATGCATTTTTCAATATAATAACACATAAAACAACACCAAAAAATGTTGCTCTACATCCTACCAGATTGAAAACAATGGGAACCTTCTCTGGTAACACATCCGAGGCTTCTACAATTTATAAGCCATAACGGATGCTGAGACTAAGGAAGATGAGGGAATTTTACAATTTATAATTCACGTACCATCTGCTCAGCGTGGTAAAGTTCCAACGAGAATGGCTCCCTTCGTACTCCAATCAGAGTAAACATGTAAATCAAAAATGAATAATCATTTTCAATTTCGTTGCAATTTCGAAACTACAGCCGCATTATTATTCCAGTCCAATCAGAGCGTGTAGCAAGTACCTCTACCGGTTTCGAAACTTATTAGTCTCTCATCAGGAGGCACATATCCTGCTCTCTCTGGCCCAACTAGGACAAACCCCGGCGTGCAGTCACGGATTGCAACGAACGAAATGGCGGGGATGCCCTAGCGGCAACTGCTAGCAAAAGACTTAAGTTTTCAATCTAATAGCACATAAAACAACACCAAAAAATGTTGCTCTACATCCTACCAGACTGAAAACTATGGGAACCTTCTCTGGTAACACCTCCGAGGTTTTTACAATTTGCAAGCCATAACGGATGCTGAGACTAAGGAAGATGAGGGAATTTTACAATTTATAATTCACGTCCCATCCGCTCAGCGCGGTAAAGTTCCATCGAGAAGACAACGTTAGGGCATCCCTGCCATTTCGTTCGTTGCAATCCGTGACTGACGCAGCGGTTTGTCCTAGTTGGGTCAGAGAGAGAGCAGCATATGTGCCTCCTGATGACAGACTAATAAGTTTCGAAACCGGTAGAGGTGCTTGCTGCACTCTCTGATTGAACGGGAATAATGATGTGGCTGTAGTTTCGTGTTGCAACGAAATTGAAAATGGTTATTCATTTTTGATTAATATAAAAATGTTTTAATAATATGTATTTTCTTACTCCCGAGGAAGACAAATCCAAAGACACAAAAATTATAATGAATATATTTAGTAAAAACACTAATATATTTTTTCCATACCTTTTTTGGACTGATACATATACATAGACAAGGCACAAGGCAAAAACGGCGGGTTCTTTGGAGAACATATTCCCATGAGATTATTTTGCACAATCACATTCGTGAGATATTCCAGAATAAGATTCAAGAAGTCGCCCTCGCGAAAATTGGTCCAAATTTTTTTTAACATTTTTTAAATCAATTTGCAAATATCAATATTTTCGGCTTGGACAATTTTTTTTTATGTCTTTTGGACCATTCTGGATAAAAAAGATCTCATAATTTTTTTTCTAAAGTTGATCGTTTTCGAGGTAAAAGCATTTTATAATTGAAAAAAACGAAAAATGGCGATTTTCAAGGCTTAATAACTCGGTTAAAAGATATTACTATGAAAGTCAGAAAGTGACTAAATCAAATTTTAAAGCCCCTCATACAAGATCCTGAAGAAATTTTTGTCATTATTTGATTACTAAGTTGTTATTTTTAAGTAATAATAATGAGCGCCATTCACGTTTTAGGCGGTCGTCCATGATGAGTGCGAAAGAGATGCCATTCAGGCAGTCCAATGGCGAATCTCACTCGCACTCATATTTGCAGCCGCGTCAATACGATCTTACCGCTCATTATTAATAAATAAAAATAACAGCTTAGTAATAAATTAATGACACAAATTTCTTCAGGATCATGTAGGGGAGGCTTTAAGTTTGATTTAATCACTTTCTGACTTTCATAATAATAATTTTTAACCGAGTTATTAAGTCTTAAAAATAGCCATCTTCGCGTTTTCAAATTTTAAATTGCTTATAACTCGAGCCCGATCAACTTTAGAGAAAAATTACAAGAGACGTTTTTTGTCCGGAATGGTCCGAAAAATCTAAAAAAAATTTGTCCGGGCCAAAAATATTGATTTTTACAATTTGAATAAAAAAAATGTTAAAAAAATTGGACCATTTTTCGCGTGGGCGACTTCTTGTACCTTATTCTGGGTTGTCTCACGAATGTGATTATGCAAAAAAATTTCATGGGAATATTTTTTTCAACGAACCCGCCGTTTTCGGCTTGTCTAATAGGTACATAACTTAAAAGATTTAACAACGAACTCCATACTGTCTGTGTGCGCATGCGCGCAGAATAATAAAAATTCACTCCCAATAGCGCTTAAAGAAGTATAACTTCAATAACCTCTTGCTGACAACGCAGTTTTACAGTGTATATAAAAAAAATAGTTAATTTAATTTATTAGAACAAAAAAAATTAACTTGTATCAAATATGTACCTAAACAAAATTATAATCTTAACATCAGTTTAAAGTATTAGATGACAATTTCGTATTTGATCTAAATTGATAAACCTGAGTATATAACCAGAGTGATCTGTTCAGAAGGAACAGATCCAAATGAAACCAATGTAATACAGTAGGGAAGTAAAACCCAAATGATCCCTTGTGCACAACGACCTCACAATTAGTCCATTCTTTCACGGTTTTTGCTCTAAATTTTAAAGAACCGCTTGGATTGACATGAAATTTGGCATACGTATAGCTTACATGTCAAAGAAAAAAAGTGATATTGTGCCGATGTGTGCTTTTGTCCAGGGGGTGGCTTTCACCCCCCTCTTGGGGGTGAAAAAATAGATGTCCAAAATAAGTCCGGAAATGGGTAAACTGACTAATTTTAAGTAACTTTTGCTCTATAGAGCTTTTTCGTCAAGTCAACACTTTTCGAGTTATTTGCGACTGAATATGTTCATTTTTCAACAAAATAACCACATTTTTAGACGGTTTTTCGCAAATAAATCAAAAAGTAAGTATTTTGTCGAAAAAAATGTTCTTAGCAAAAATATAGCATATAAAAAAGTAAAAAATGGTGTACGCGTTAGGTCTCTGGATCTCGCAGAACCAGAGTTATAGCCAATGAAAAATTGATTCATATTCACCAAATTTAAAATAGAATATTTCGACGCGAAATATCCAAAAAATTAAGCACTTTTTGGGAAAACCCATTATAACTTTTTTAAAGGGTTCAAAAAAAGCTTTATTTCTGTTTTTACAAAAAGTTTCTAGCATTAAATTTAAGCAAGTTACGCTCAAAATAAAGTTGGTCCTTTTGTTTTTGCAAAAAAAAATCGGGAAGACCACCCCTCAATTAGCAACTTAAATGAAATTAATCGTTACTGCTCCACAAATTATTTTACTTATGTTGTGTTTATATGATCTGTAAGTTTCATCAATTCAAAGTGCTTATTTTTGAAAAAATTTGATTTCAAAGTAAAATTTTTAAAAATTAAAATTTGGAAAAATATGCTTTTTTTCAAAATAACTTAAAAATTGTTAGAGATACCAAAAATCTCGAAAAACAAAGAAAGTCAGATTTGCTTTTCTGAATATCATGTATTTTTTTGTTTTTCTGTTAGACAAAAATTGATTAAGATTTGGTGTTTCTAAATTTGCATACATTCGTGATCAGTGACTCGTTCAACCACTTTTAACTACAGCCCTTTCAATAATAAGGACTTTGAACCGATGAAACTTATAGATCATATAAACAATATATACACGAGTCAAGAAACTTGTGAAGTCGTAACGATTAGGTTCATTTAAGATACTAATTAGGGGGTGATTTTCTCGATTTTTTTACCAAAACCAAAAGGGACTAACTTTATTTTGAGCGTAACTTGTTTAATTTTGATACTAGAAATTTTTTTTATAAAACAAAAATGAAGCTTTTTTTAAACACTTTAAATAAGTTGTAATGAGTTTTCCCCGAAATGTGCTTCATTTTTGGTTATTTCACGTTAAAGTATTCCATTTGGAATTTGACGAATATGAACCTATTTTTCATTAGCTATAACTCTGATTCTACTAGGTGTAAAGACGTGGTATATACACCATTTTTAAAAAATTTTTACAGGCTATATTTTTGCTAAGAATGTTTTTTCGACAAAATACTTACTATTTGAGTTATTTGCGAAAAACCGTCTAAAATCGTGGTTATTTTGTTGAAAAAATGAACATATTCACTGCCAAATAACTCGAAAAGTATTGACTTAGTGAAAAAACTCTATAGAACAAAAGTTACTTAAGATTAGCCAGTTTATCCATTTCCTGACTTTCTTTGGACGAATATTTTTTCACCCTCAATAGGGGGGTGAAAACCACCCTCAGGGCAAAAGCACATATCGGCACAATATCACTTTTTTTCTTTGATTTGTTAGCTATGTTTATGCCAAATTTCATGTCAATCCAAGCGGTTCTTTAAAATTTAGAGGTTTTGCAATATTTTACCGTTAAAGAACGGACTAAATGATGGGTTATACAACCCCCAGACTATTTTAAATAATTATGGTAAAACTGAGAACAGATAAAAAATGATGTACAGAAAAATATTGAATATTATTAGGTCAATTATATATTAAGAAAAAAACTTTTTCAGCATCACTACTGATTAGAAGAAAAATTAAAAATTGCCTCTTGTTAAAAATTGACGTTCACAAGAATTTCAAGCTTCAAATCACCAACTTCAAGCTTCTTGGCAATTTCGTTACTTAGATCAACTGCTTTTTTTGCTTTTAATTAATTGTATTTTGATCGTAAAGTGAGTAAAGTTACAAATTAACGATTCATTCTTTTGTGATCGGGTCTCTCGGGTGTCGCCCTTGAACGGGTGACACCCGGGGCGGACCGCCCCACCTTAGCTACGCCACTGCACCTATACATAAAAAAAATAAAAATGCATACATATACATATAATAGTGTTATACATAAGTATGTACTAAAAAGTATTACCAAGTCATTACCGATCATTATTATGATACAAATTACAACAAAAATACCTTTTCCGCAAATCGCCAGGAAATTTTGACATTCCTGTCAAAATTTCTTGAAGAAAAAGTCAGGACTTCCTTACTGCAAGGAAATGTCATTTCCTTACTGTAAGGAAATGATATTTCCGTACAGTTGTTAGTGTTCTATTTATAAGCGTCAAGTTTGACAATTCAACCTCAATACGTTTCCATAGTAACCCAAGTAATTTTATTAGGAATTTCAAAGCACCATTTATTTGGGAATAAAATTATCGCGTTTTTTTTAAATCAATCAATATCTGTCGAATTTTAAACGATTTGCGGAAAAATAGTATGTTTACCTCGTAGGAAAAGCCACATTCCTGGACTCTGTGTTGCTAAGTCTCGGCTTGCGCCTCGACTTAGCAATCTTCACAGTCGTCCAGGAATGTTAATATTTTCCTACCCGGTAAACAATGTACTATTATTTTGCATTATTTCCATCTTTAAATTCCGTTTCCACAAAAATCGACCGGAATACACATTTTTAGACAGGCTTTCTAAAAAAACGTGACTGAAAAATTACTGTGACGACAGCTTGCATCCTTTTTTTCTCGATTTCTTTTTACAAATTAGAATTTCTATTAGAGAGGCGTCAGATGCGTAGGTATTAGCAGATATGAGATGAGTGAGTCGGTGGAATTTCAAAACCTACCGCGAATGAATTTTTACGGTTAACGAAAAAGAGTAACCGTGGCAATGGGAATCCTATAGAATATTTTCCTAACAAATTACGAGAGGAGTATTTAGAAATTAAAGAAGAAATATTGCAAGAGGAAAGATGGAAGAAGCGAAGACTTTGAAAAACATAGGGAAAAAGTATAGTATGTAGTTAAGAAATAAGCAAGAACGAATAAAATAAGTAATATGTAGGAGATGCTGTAAATATCTGAGAGAGCATCATAATAAAACGATCTACGAAACACAATGCATAACAAGACGCAATACAATAGGAAAAGCACAGAGCAATACAAAGATCATCATCATCAGCCCATAGTCGTCCACTGCTGAACATGGGCCTCCTGGAAAAGCTTCCATTCAGATCTATGCTTGCACATAGCCCGTATCCTCAAGCTCTTCCAGCAGTCGTACTCTTAACACTTTTGTCAAATCCTTATTCTCTAACTTCCACCACTTTACTTTTTGTTTCCTATTGGCTTTCTTTTCCGCCTCATCTTTATCTCCTTATCCACTATCATCAGTCGGTCTTGACTAGCTAAACACTCACCCTTTATCATTTTACAGTTGTTAACTTCTTTTAGCTCACTTCTTCTACGCAACATAAAATCTATCTGACTATCTCTCCCCTTGCTACTATATTTTTATCTTTCCTGTTTACTGATTAGACCAAGTAAAAAGTAAAAAGTACGATAGCTTTAACATGCACAAAAAAATAAAGAAAATCACAAATACACAGCGAAAAAAGAAAGATGGCCTTCTTAAAGACATACATGGAAAAATTATTATAGAAGTCAAAGAGAAATTAAAAAAGTGGAAGACATACATAACAGATCTGTTTGAGAATAATAGACAAGAACCGGAAGAAATCGACAGCGAACTGGGACCAGAGATCATAATGGAGGAAATCGAACAAGCAATACGAAACGCAAAAAACGGAAAAACTGTAGGTCCAGACGAAATACCTGCGGAATTACTGAAATGTCTAGACGATGAAACTCTACAGGTACTACTGGATCTGTTTAATGAAGTATGTAAAACCGGAAAAATTCCTCAGAAATGGTTGGTGTCCACCTTTGTAACAATACCAAAAACAATGTACGCCAAAGATTGTTCGGAATATAGGACAATATCACTAATAAGCCATACCCTCAAAATATTTCTAAAGGTGACTCATGGAAGATTATACAGAAAGCTAGAATATGATATGGATGATACCCAATTTGGGTTCCGCAAAGGACTTGGAACAAGAGAGGCATTGTTTGCGTTTAATGTCCTCTCTCAAAGATGCTTAGATATGAACCTGGATATTTATTCCTGTTTCATCGACTTCGAAAAAGCGTTCGACAGGGTCCGACATGAAAAACTAATAGAATTATTGAAAAACAAAGATATAGACAGACGAGATTTACGAATTATCATCAATCTGTATTGGAATCAAAAGGCCAATATAAAGATAGAAGAACAAGAATCCGAGAATATTAATATAAAGAGAGGAGTAAGACAGGGCTGTGTTCTGTCGTCGCTACTGTTTAACCTATACAGTGAAGCCATATTTCAGGAAGCGATAGCGGAGCTAAGTGATGGAATCTCTATAAACGGAAGAATAGTAAATAACATAAGATTTGCTGATGACACCGTTATAATGGCAGACACTCTGGAATCGCTACAAGAATTGCTAAATAGAATTAACGATTATTGCATTCGATACGGACTAAAAATAAACAAGAAAAAAACTAAATTTATGATTGTCTCAAAAACAGAACATGGAAATGAAAGGTTAATGATAGAGCAAACCCAAATAGAAAAAGTTAAGACATACAAATATCTGGGAATCTGGGTTGATGACAGAAATGACCAAAGCAAAGAAATTAAAGTCCGAATTGAAACTGCAAGGCAAGCATTTATAAAAATAAAGACACTGCTTACAAACAAAGACCTTCAGTTGCCTCTCAGATTGAGGGCACTAAGATGCTACATATTTTCTATATTGCTATACGGAATGGAAGCTTGGACATTGAAGAGACAACACATAAGAAGAATAGAAGCGTTCGAAATGTGGTGTTACAGAAGAATATTGAAAATTCAGTGGGTTCAAAGGATTACCAATGTTGAAGTGCTACGACGTTTAAATAAGGAGTTAGAAATTATGAAAAGTATAAAAACTAGAAAACTGGAATATTTGGGTCACATTACCAGAGGAGAAAAATATGAGTTGCTGAGAATTATTATGCAAGGAAGGATCCAAGGAAGAAGAAGCATAGGAAAAAGACGCATCTCCTGGCGGAGGAACCTTAGAGAATGGTTTAACTGTAGTTCATTACAACTATTCAGAGCAGCAGCCAACAAAGTGACCATAGCCATTATGATATCCAACCTCCGATAGGAGAGGGAACTTTAAGAAGAAGATTAGACCAAAGACCACACTTGTAATATTTGAAGTTAATAACTATTTTGATCATGTACAAAAATTGCAAATTGCAGTTGCTTTAAAATATTACTCGACATTGAAAATATTATTCTGAGGTCGATATCTCCATTCTTAATAAGCCCTCACTGACAACTCTCCGTGTATTTAGTTGGCAACACTTTTTACTCTGGAAGCACTAAATTTAAATATTTCTTTATTCTTCGTACAGTTGTATTTATCAAAATAGGTCAGCTATAACAAAAAAATTACTTTTTTATGAACTGTTGTTCAGACAATAGGAATCAAATTGATAAAGATGTTTGCAGACCAATTCAGAATCAATTGTTACAGTATTATAGTTCTAGATGACACAATAGGCAATTTTGGTATTGTTTTTAGATAGAAATCCTAGGCGCACCAAAAACAATCAATATACCAATTGTATTAACTACGAAATTATTTTGAATAAATTAATTATGAGCTAACAAGTTGCGATCAGTCCGCAACGGTCCGGAATGTAATAATAGTCCAGTGAAAATCGACAAAAAGTCATTGTAACATCGAAAAAAAGTGGTACAGTAGGCTTACATTTTAGACTCCTGTTTATGTGAATCTTCTCTAGATTCATTACGTGTTTTTCCAGCACTATCATCAGTTCTGTATTTATCTTTCACAGTTATTTAGTCTTCGATCTTAGTTTTTCCAGCACGTCAGGTTTTCATGAAAAATGCGTTTGAAGTTTTTCATAGAAACTACCAAAAATACTGAGAAAATATTTATTGAAACTATATTTAATAGAAAATTACACTCAAAATTGAGTTGTTCATAAAAAACAATACAAAATATCCCATCTTCTTTGACAACGTCTCTCCATTCTTTTTATTAGGTTCATGAAACCTCTCTGCCTGTTACTAGCTGACAGCTTCACTATTTTTGGGAAACTAGTCAATGTGGGAATCCAGAAAGTGAAGTTTGACGCTCATTTTTCATCTCAATTTTTTATAATTTTCGACCTTATTGGCTACAATTTCTTTTTAGTTTGGAGACTTGTTGTTTAAAAGGAAACCGTCTAGGATTTCCACGAAAGAACTCCATGCTTTAGATTTATCCTGGGTCATTGTATTCTGACAATCTGTCCAATTTTAAGGCTCGAATTTGAGAGTCTACCAAAGTTTCTCCTTTAAGTTCAGCTTCAGTGCAGGGCATTTGTCGTACAGGTATTTAAAGCAGTCTAGCAGTCACCTTGTTTATGAAAGGCTTTGACAAACTGCTTCATCAATTCTAACTATATATGAAGGATAGGCAAAAGAACTAATTTTGGGTCAACTAATAATGCACATCATAGTCAGTCTGCACATTTTTCGCAGACTTTTTTTTGTCTCTTTATAACTCTTTCTCTGAGCGGCCACTGTTCCACTCACACAAAAAACATGGACACTTTGTGAACCCAGATTGCTGGCCCAAAAGCATGGATGCGTTGCCAATAGCTAATATTCTCGTACGTTTCTTTTATTTGAGATACATGGAGTGGGCGACAGGCACCAAGGCATAAGTACAATAAGAAGCCTTCAGACTTCTCTCGTGAAAAAATATTATTAAAATACACCAGTGAAACCTCTTGAGACAAATATTGCGCAAACACTTTTTCACCATGCCTATACCATGAAAGTGTGGTTCCTAGAGCCAACAGATTTTTATCTTTCAATCGTGATCGTTCAATCGAGACACAAGAAATGACATTTAATTCTAAGATAAGAAATATAAAAAGGGAATATTGGACACGCTTTACCAAAGAACGATTACACGATTTGTATGGGGCGCAAAGAAAAGTTTGGAAAATACTAAAAAATAGGAAAAAACCCATTAACGAATATAGAAGTTTAAATAGAATAGAAGCAGAACAATGGACCGCCTATATAGAAGAAAACTATATAAGGAAGATACTAGTACCTGAAGAAGAGGAAGAAACAGGAAATGAAGACGAATCCAACTTAGACACAGAACTAGAGATCACAAAAGAAGAAATAAGGAATAACATACGTAAATTAAAAAACAGAAAAGCACCAGAACCCGATGGGATACCAAATAAACTCCTGAAATACGGAGGAGAAACCTTAATCGAAAACATAGAGATCCTCTTTCAAGAAATAATATGTAGCCAGCGTGTACCAGACCAGTGGAGGACGAGTATAACAATACCTATACACAAGAGAGGAAACAGCAAAGACCCTAGCAACTACCGTACCATCATCTTGCTGAGCACAACTCTTAAACTCTTAACAAAAATACTTGCCAATAAAATAAATGAAGAATATACAATTAGTGAGGAACAACAAGGTTTTCGGAAAAATAGGTCCACAATAGACGCCATATTCATAGCCAGACAAATTGCTGAGAAAGCACTGGAATATAATAAACCTGTATTTATATGCTTTATAGATCTGACTAAGGCCTTCGATTGTGTAAGATTGGAAGATGTGCTAAGATTGCTAAAGGAGAAAAATCAGCCCAACAAGATGATAAGGTTAATTAAAGACATTAATACGAAGAACAAAACCAGAATAAAAGTCGAGAATGAACTAACATCGGAAGTAGAAATCAACTCGGGAATCAGACAAGGGGATAGCTTGAGCCCATAGCTTTTTAATTTAGTCATGGACAAAATCATAGAAAACATTAAAGGTACTGGAAGTGGATATAAGATGGCGGAAAAACAAATAAAAATCCTCTGTTATGCTGACGACGCAATCTTAATCTCCGATAACGAGGATAACCTACAGCGAATGGCACAAACTTTCAATACAGTGGCGAAGAACTACAACATGAAAATATCAACAGCCAAGACAAAATCCCTGGTAGTGTCAAGGTGTCAACCCATAAGATGCAAATTAGTAATTAACAACGAACTAATTGAACAAGTCTCGAGATTCCAATATCTGGGAATCGAAATATGTAGTTATGGAGATGTTAAAGAGAGCGTCCGAAAGCAAGCAAATAAAGCCAATTACGTGTCAGGATGTCTGAGGGATGTCATCTGGAGAAACAAAGATATGAGGCTGGAAGGGAAAGTACGCATATACAAATCATGTGTAAGACCAATCATGACGTACGCGATAGAAACAAGATGTGACACAGCAGAAACCAAGAGGAACATCAGAAATTAGAACGCTGAGGTCAATAACTGGGAAAACACTGAGAGACAGAAAGACAGAATACCGAACGACAGAATAAGAAATCTCTGTAACATACAAGCTATAGTACGGTGGGGAAGACAGAGACGACGAGAGTGGAATCAGCATGTAATGAGAATCAACAGCGAGAGAATAGCCCGTATAGCCAGGTATTCGAAGCCAACAGGCAAGCGACCAATAGGAAGGCCCTTTAAAAGGTGGCGAGATAGCTGGCAGTCAACATCACAGCTACGAATACAAGCGCAAAATCGGTAAGGAACAGGCCAAGAGGCCTATTATAAGAAGAAGAAGAAGAAGAAGAAGAAGAAGAATCGTGATCGTACGATAGGCCCAAGTTTCTCACTCAAGATTGAATTTGTCTTTATAGTTTTTTTTCCTTTACTCTTTCATCTGATTGCTGTTGGATGGTGTGAAGAAAATGTGGTGGAATCGGGTTCCATGGTTTTTTATTTCCTTTTGGTTATTATATATTAATGGGTCTAAAATCTCTACCAATTTTTCCTTTCATACGAATAATTATTTCCAATTTAATATTAATTTTGACTTGACTATGACGGATTTATTGTATTTGGACATAGACGTGGCGTCGAAAATTAGTAGTTTGAATATTTTAATAATGAATTATTTATAAACACTAAATGGATGCTTTTAATTATACACATTATCGATATACCGCGACTGTCAATTTGCAATAACCAATAATCCTTCTTTTTTGTTGCAGGTAAATATTATCTGATATCCATCAGTTTGGTTCTTCAAGCTTTATGTCATTGTGGATTGTGGGCGGTTTGAGGTCGGTATAGAAATTACGTATCTCATTTTATTTGCAGCTGCTCTAAATAATTGGTTTTTGAAAACCAGTCCCGTAAGTTTGTCATTAACAAAATTCGTTTTTCTGCAACCACTATTCAAAATGCACTTTTCTGTACAGTTTTATGTTAGCAAACTTTATATTTTTTCACAGTATTTGACATTAGTGTGCAGAAAAGTGACGTGTCTGTGCCCAGGGCACAAAAGATCCATGATATTTATATAAATATCAAAATATTGGATTTATATAATATATATATAACTGAATTAGTGAAAAGAGGAGCCCAAATTTAAAGACAGATGAGCGAACAAAAATGAACAAGACTATGTTCGATCCTTTTTTGTAAATTTTAAGATAAATTCATGTTGTTTTATAATCTAAATTTAACCCTCACACACAAGTTGTAGTCCATGTGACTAACAACTTCAGTGAGAAACTGGGTTTATTTATTATGTACTAGGTTGCTACAAATAAACTCTATCCAGATTTAGCCATACGGCTCACACTCCCTCTAAGGGGAAAATTGACTCATCCCAGATACCTACGGTATCAAAAGGATTGAGCTCTGGTGGGACTCTTTCCGTGTTATCGAGCCCTAGGTGACTTGGAATGCAGGTGTATCTCCCAAAAATTTTCGTACACTTCTGGCCGTCGCAAGTAGTACAGCTTTCTGCATGGTCTTATAAAGATGTTCATTGAGACCCAGCTTTTTTATGCTTTCGAGGAGGGTCTTCGGAATGACTCCAGTAGTAGATATAACAATAGGTATCGTCTGGGTACTTTGCATTCTCCATTGTCTCCGTATTTGAATTTCCAGATCTCTATACTTGGCGATCTTTTCAGTAAATTTACTACGTAGATTATTGTTGTTAGGTATCGCCACATCAATTAGTGTTGTTTGTCTTGTTAATTTATTAACTAGTACGAGATCTGGTCTATTATGTGCCACTGTTTGGTCTGTGAGCACACTGCGGTCCCAGTATAGCTTGTAGTTGCCATCCTCAAGCATACTCTCAGGAACGTATTGATAATATGGGAGATGGTCCGTTTGGAGAAGTCCCAACTTGTTAGCTATCTCTTGATGAAGGATTTTTCCCACTGCGTCATGCCGTTCCTTATATTCAGTTGCAGCAAATGCTTGGCAGCCCCCTGTAATATGTTGGATGGTTTCTTGGGCTTGACATCCATATCGGCATCTGTCGTTTTGAACCTGAGGGTCTTTGACGATATATTTCAGGTAATTTCTGGTTGGTATAACCTGATCCTGAATGGCCAGTAATGAACCCTCCGTTTCAGGGAACATCTTTCCTGATGTCAACCAATAGTTCGACGCTGTATTGTCGACATAGTCTTGGCTGACCTCATTGGGATGTCGCCCGTGCAGAGGTTTACCCATCCAGGCGCGCAGTTTTTCGTCCTTAGTAAGGTGGTTTAAGCGCATTTCTGGTTCCCTCAGTTTGATCGGTGTTGTGTCATCTACTGCGCAAATGGCGCTGTGTAGAGTAGATGTCTCAGCCTGCATCTGAAAATAAGTTCTTAAATTAGCAATTTGTTTATCTAATTGCTCACCTATATCCATAAGCCCTCTTCCTCCTAAATACCGGGGTAATGTCGTTCGTTCTACTGCACTTTTAGGGTGGTGTTTTTGTGCCTTTGTGAGGTGTGTTCGTACTTTTCGCTGAAGATTTTCTATATCCGTTTTTGTCCACTTAACAATACCAAATGAATAGCTAAGCGCAGAACAAGCGTAGGTGTTTAGTGCCTTAAACAAATTTTTACTGTTAAGCTGTGAACGAAGCAGCTGTTTTACCCTTCTTATAAACTCAGTAGTTATCTCAGTTTTCATTTGCTTATGGTCAATTTTCCGCGCCTGCTTTACTCCAAGATATTTGTACATATCGTTGTCGCCCATGGCCTCGATGTTCTGGCCATTTTGCATATCGAATCCACCGGGCTGTACCTTTCCTCTGACTATATTCAAAACACGGCACTTGTCTAGACCGAACTGCATACTAATATCATTAGAGAATGTTTCTACAGTTTTTAGCATCTCTTCTAGGTGTTCTCGAGTGGAAGCCATTAATTTCAAATCATCCATATACAACAGATGATTGAGCTTCGCTACCACAGTATTATTGCTTTTAATGCTAAAACCTGAGTCAGTGGAGTTTAATAGCTGGGAAAGGGGGTTCAAAGCTAAACAGAACCACAATGGACTCAACGAGTCTCCTTGAAATAGGCCCCGGTTGATTGCGATATTTTCGGTTTCGATATTATTTTCACCAGGTATTTGGAGGTGAATTTTAGTCTTCCAATCTCTCATTATATGCCTTAAAAAGGTCGCTATGTTATCATCGACTTTGTATATTTTCAATATATCTATTAGCCATTCATGCGGTACTGAATCAAAGGCCTTTTTATAGTCAATAAAAGCAGTAAAAAGGTTCCTTTTTTTAGTGAATGCCTGGTTAGAAATGACTGAGTCGATGATAAGCTGTTCTTTGCAACCCATGGAACCCTTAGCGCATCCTTTCTGTTGAGGCTCTATGATATTGTTTAGAGCACAATGTTGGTAGATACGCCGGGTTACACAGGATGTGACCAATTTATACAAAGTTGGAAGACAAGTAATTGGGCGGTACTTGGATGGATCTTGGGTGTTATTTTGATCCTTGGGTATTAAATAAGTAGTTCCCTGAGTTAGAAATGATGGTAATTCCTGCGGATTAGAAATAACATGATTAATTAATGTTGATAAGCACTCATGAATACTCCAAAACTTTTTAAGCCAGAAGTTCTGGACTCCGTCTGGTCCAGGAGATTTCCAGTTATGAAGCTCTTTGATGACATTTGAGACTTCTTCAGTCGTGAATGGTTCGTAGTTAGCAGTGACGTAGTGGTGACAGTTGTGCGTCGTATCTTCTATCCAGCCAGCATTGTTGTTAAAAACAGCTGGTGTGGAAAGTTGATTTCCCCAAAACTCATGAATTTTTTCTTGGCTTGGGTAAGACTTGTCGACACTTTCTACGGTGGAATTGAGTTTTCGGTAGAACGCCTTCTCAGAGTTCTCAAAAAGTGCATTGTCACATTTTCGGTTGTTACTAACTTTATACCTTCTTAATCGTCCTGAATAGACGGAGAGTTTTTGTTTTAATGTATCCAGACACTGTTGGGCTGTGTTATTTTCTGGATCGTATCTCGAGTGTCTTGCAGTGCTCCGCATTATTTCTTCAGCTCTCTTAATGACCTTTCTACTTGTTACACCTCTTACATATTCTGTAACTTGACCAATATCCCTACGCAGTAATTCAATTTTTCCGAGAAGTCTTTTTTCCCAGGGTGCAGTTCTGTTACCAGTCCTTCCATTATTAGTACCCCGTCGTGTTCTGATCTTAACGCCCATTACATTAGTAATTGCTGTTGCTGCACAGTAGATTAGCATATGCAGATATTCCAATGTGTGGGCTTCTACGACATAATTGGGTAGGACTTCAGTGTTCACAATTTGTAACAGCGCACCTAGTTTCTTACAAGAGTTTATTCGTGGTAGCGGTGGTCTGCTAAGTGGATTTGTTCCATTAAACTCTATTATTATTATTATTATTATTATTATATCCGATATATATCTAAAATGTGATATTTATATGATATTTATGATATTTTGGAAAACATTTCAATAGAGAAACTAAATTGACCAAAATAAGACTCTAAATGTAGAATGTAATAACATAAAAGATATATTTTTACTTTAAATAAAAAATACAAAAATATAAACGTACGTATGGTACTATGTTACATAAACAGAAAACAAAACGGTACGAGTATCCAAGTAACAACTAAATTAACTAAAGATATTGAAAACATTAACTTAAACATACAGGGTGGTGAATCGGAAAACGGGCCATAGGAAACTCAATGTAAAATTCTAAAATGTTGAATTCCTGCTTCCCTAATTATGTTACATCAAAAGTCATGAGAAGTTATTTGTAGAGAATTGAAATCTGTATTAAAAAAAAAGTTACAATTGTTCTACGATTTAAACAGAGTCCAAAATTTTGAAAAACATAATGTATTTACCGCAGTAGGTATGTGTGGGCATGTTAGGTCACACGTTACTATTTAACTGACAGTGAGCACACTATTGACTAAAGAAAATATCTTTATTATTAATACTTTCTCATTAACTGAGGGTATCTTATCAACTTTATTGCGTTTTAAACAATAAATGATGAAATAAATAAAAAAACTGACAGTTCAAATTGTTAATATAATAACTTCGTTGTCACCAAATGCAACCTTATACACATTATTGCACTGTGTGTTGTCTCACTTTGGCGTATTACTCTGAAAATTGTATTATATTTTTACAAAAGTTTACGTAATTATTGTTCGTAGAACAAAATTAACAGTTGTTTTCAATACAGATTTTAATTCTCTACAAATAGTTTCTTATGACTTTTGATGTAAAATAATTAGGGAAGCAGGAATTCAACAGTTTAGAATTTTACATTGAGTTTCCTATGGCCCGTTTTCCAATTCACCACCCGGTATAGGTATTTCTTACTTAAAACACAATCACAATTTAAAAAATTAATTAAGATGATGGTTCTCAACGTCGGAAGTGTCTGAATCAAAACCAGTAAAGCACTCAAGACTTAATTCTGCCTCTTCATTTTCCCTTCTTTCAGTTTCTTGTTCAGGCCAAATCCATTCCAAATTGTCATGTTTTTGATATGAAGAACTGTTTAAATATTTAAACGTGAATACAAGTTTAGCAGCCTCTTCGGTTCCTAAATTATTTCGTAATTTGGAATGCACAAGTCCAAAGCTTGAAAAGTACCTTTCAATGCTTGCCGTTGAGGCTACTGCTGTACATAAGTAATTGGTTAATTCGTTCGAGAAATATGTTTTTTTCAGGCCAAGCAGATTAAGCGATTGGAACAGACTTCCACCATAATAATGGAGATGTTTTTTTAAATTTGGACCATACATGAAAGACGGAAACAGTTTAGACTTCGAAGTTAGGGCCATTACAAACGGAACAAAATCTGTGTTGAATGAATTTAAATATTCATAAGCCTGTTCTTTTTGTTCGGCAGTAAGTCTTTCTCCCAAAAAGCGATGGTCCAGTAAGTTTGCCAAAAAATGAGGCAAACCTAGAGCCATATTCCTCCTTTTGTAATAAAAGTTCTTAATTTGAATTGGTTGTTGATTGATTTGAATTCCTGTTAGAAGGAAAGTCAACGCAGTTGCGGCGTTGCCGCTTTTTAACCTTCTTATGTAAAAATTAGTACGAAATAAAATACTGATATATATATATATATATATATATATATATATATATATATATATATATATATATATAAAACAAGGCTGAAATATTGGGGTAGCAGCAATCTCAAAGAAAACTCTTTATAATAGTTCCAAGCTTTCGAAAATGTTTATTTTCATCATCAGGGAAACTACAATCATAAATAGACAGTATTTAACAAATAGGCTAACTGAAATCAATAATAATTGCTATCTTTGTGTTACCAAAAATCCAGAACACCATAGTTTCCTCTCACTAAACCAGGTGTCGAGGATCCCCAAAAACACAAAAACAACAAAAAATTGTTTTGAGAAATGCAGAGTCAATACTTTCACTAAAAACACTGCACATCACAAAACAATCTTACTAAAGAGTTACTTATATGTTTGTGATGTGCAGTGTTTTTAGTGAAAGTATTGACTCTGCATTTCTCAAAACAATTTTTTGTTGTTTTTGTGTTTTTGGGGATCCTCGACACCTGGTTTAGTGAGAGGAAACTATGGTGTTCTGGATTTTTGGTAACACAAAGATAGCAATTATTATTGATTTCAGTTAGCCTATTTGTTAAATACTGTCTATTTATGATTGTAGTTTCCCTGATGATGAAAATAAACATTTTCGAAAGCTTGAAACTATTATAAAGAGTTTTCTTTGAGATTGCTGCTACCCCAATATTTCAGCCTTGTTTTATATATATATATATATATATATATATATATATATATATATATATATATATATATATATATATATATCACGATATATATAATATAAATATCATGATATATATTACGATATATATCGTGATATATATCAGTGGATATATATCCTCGCGCCCTGTCTGTGCCGTAAAGTTCTTTTCTGCACAGTAGCATTACATTCTACAAAAATATCATAAATATTATAACATGTTTTGATGAAATGGTTTTAATTTAAGATATTAGATTTGATAGTGCTTTTCAAAACAGAACCGATTTAACTCATGTCCGAGAAATCTGTCAAATTCGCTACTTTAACACATTATTTTTGAACTTTACATTTGGTATTTTACAAATGACTACCTCATTCTGAGTAACGTTATACAGGGTGTAACAAAAATACAGGTCATAAATTAAATCACATATTCTGGGACCAAAAATAGTTCAAATGAACCTAACTTACCTTATTCTCAAATTTTCGGTGAAAAGGTGAAAAGCTTCGGTTCCTGTACTATATGGAGCAAAGGACAAAATAATGAGACTTTTAAGTTGTATTAACAACTACACAGAATTACATACTTTAAATGCTGAAATAACACAAAGCAGAAGAATTTTTCCGTCAACAAGCTCTCACAACATTCCTAGCAGGTCTGCGAGAACCAATGGGTTCCGTCATTAGAGCAATGAAAGCAGGAAGTTCAGCCACAGCAATATAATATATGCAAGAAGAAAATAATGTGCGATACCTTTAATAAAATCAAATTCCTCAATCTTTCAACGTCAGGAAGAAACAAAAATGATTAAGAACGTTGACCTTAAAGACCTCAGCAGATGCATGTATCCATCCAATAACCATTCAAAAAATATTCATAATTCTTATTTTTATACCACTAAGGTCCTATGGATGATAATTATGGATGGATAAAGGCCAATACCAAAAATGGTAAATTAACAAGGCGAATGAAAAGACGCCCAAAATAGATCTGAGAACAAGGTTTAGCAATTCGCTTTATTTTGTGCAAAGAGTGATTCCAAAAAAATGACAACTTTCTTTTAGCGAAGACCTTTAAAAATTTTTTTTTACAAACGTGTTAAAAATGCAACTTATAGCACCTACCATAGGAGCGTTAAAAATGTTACTTTAAAGCACTAGTGCTTTAAAATTTTTAAGGCACTGCAGTTAAAATTGAAATGTCAAATTTTGAAAACAAACGTCAAAATATTTTTTATATTTAATGTATTAACATTAATATTAACAGTACAACATGCGCAATTTGAAAAAGGTTTTTTAAAATTTAATTTAAACTTTATTATGTATTGCAGTATTGTTTTTAACAGGCTTGTAGAAAAAATATATGAAAATTTGTTAGAATATACAACAATAAAAGTAGATGTTATTCTATAGTTGTTATGATTTAGGTACGTATTGACAGTATAGGCAGTTTTGATGTAATGTCAAGAAAAATATAAAAATGGAATGTCAGTCAAGTTCAAGTAAAAGTTTTTGTAGGTATGTATTGTCCTGTAATTAAGAATGAATAAATTATAATTGTTGATATATAAAACGTATGTAGAAAAAATATTGTATGATATACGTGTTAAAATTACATTTTTAAGGCACTCATGTGAATTGCAGAATTCGCTTCGCTCATTCTGCAAACCTTCACATGCGTGCCTTAAATTGTATTTTTAACAATTGTATCATAATAGTTATTTATGATATTATAAGTGTTAAAAGTACACGTTTAAGGCACGCATGTGAAATTCACATGAGTGCCTTAAAAATGTACTTTTTAACACGCATATCATACAATATTTTTTCTACAAACGTAATTACAGGACAATATCTACAAAAACTTTTACTTGAACTTGACTGACATTCCATTTTTATATTTTTTTGACATTACATCAAAATTGCCTAGACGGTCAATACGAATAGTGCCTTAAAGTAGCATTTTTAACGCTCGTATGGAGTGCTAAAAATTGCATTTTTAACACGCGGTTGTAGGAAAATAACTATTAAAAGTAGTTAAATAAAACAAAAGTTTTCTAAAAATTAATAAAACAAACTAAAAAAACGAAGATGGCTAAAATCTATCTATTTGCTATTTACTGGTTAATTATCTCCACGGATATTCAAACAGTTGTGATTGCTATAGCTCAACCGTTTCCCTCTATGTCGGTGGAAATGCCTCTGTTGGCTGTTGGTCCGTTTATTCACTGCTAAACGAGTTTCATAATTCCTACAATAAATAAATCATAGAAATTAATCGACTAATAAACGAGATATTCAATGTTCCAAATTTCACTATGAATTATTACAACACAAATTGAAATATTTGGGATTTGAGTTTGGCAAAACCATAGATATTCATACGCCATATTTTTTCTGTAAACAAATGTTTATCTGTTACATAAAAAATGGGGGTTTTTGTTGTAGGATTCTTTTGTATAATATTTATTGACAGGGCAAGATAATTTTTTTTATTTAGAAACAATAATCCACGCAGGGTATTAGTGGAGTAAATAAATCATTTAAATATTCTAGTATTGTAGTGGTCTAGTACATGTTCTGTGTCTGTAGTCAAGATGGTTTTGATGTCATCTGAGATTCCATATTGCCTTCTTTTTTCTTCGTAGTCTGGAAGTCAATCACAATATAATTAACCGTCAAAAGGAGAGAACAGTTTCTGCAAATTGGCGAATATTCCTTTTTGGTTAAAAATTTATCAGCAGTATGTCCAATTCTTAATCGGTTTATTATGACTTGGTTTATTCTATTTAATGGATTAATCAAAATGGTCTTCACATGAGGAGATATTTATGAAAGGGGAAAAATGTTCCAACCCTAAATTCGGAGTGTTAAAAATAAATAAAAAATAGTAGATATATTTTCTTGCGATCTATTTATTAAAATAATAATGATAACAGACTTAATAGAATTAAAATGATACACCAATAACGTTACGTAACTTCAACTTAATGGGAGGGTAGTCTGGGCTGATTATCGGAGAATAGGCCATTTTTGGGAAAAGTTATTTACCAGCAATTTTATTGCTGGAATCGAATTATAAGATCCTATATATTAATAATATAGTTATGCAAAGTCCTCAGATAGTGTGCTACTTTTTTTATAAACAAAATGGCGCCCGAAAATCGTGTTTTTTTCAATTAATGCTCTATAACTCCGAAGATTTTAACTTTACAACAAAAACACTCAAATACAAATTCACCATGATTAAATTCTGCATAGAGACGTGTTTTTCCCGATCTGCTCTGACGAAAATTTTCCTCGGAAAATGCGCGTTTTCCCAACAAAATCTTTAATTTTCAAATAAAGTTTTAGATAAGTCATTATTTACCAATAATTAAATAATTTGGTGAATTAAAAGCCTTCTTGGTTTAGATTATAGTTCCAGAAGCTGGTGGAAATTAAACGAATATTTTAGCAACAATTCAATTGTTAATTAATAATTTACGGTCGCAATAATAACCAAAATAATTATGATACACTGATCAAACTTTGAAATATTATAAAGATGAGATGTCTATTTAACATTTTGTCGACAAAATATAAATTTTTTATTTTTTTGCATAATCTTTAAATGTTTAAAAAAAATAGTTATAAACAAATTAACGTTTCTCAGAAAGTTTTTATTATATTATAATTTTAAAAAATAGCTAAAATGCGCATTTTAAATATCTTGAAAATGAATGCTTTAAAACTTTTTTGCAACCATTTGCAAAAAAGTTATGAAACAGCAAAGTAAACATACGATTACTACGGTGTTAATAGTTTTTTTTAATTCTTTCAAAGCGTAGAAGTGAGTTTAAAGTACAAGCTCATTATTTATAAAAAAATATCGATTATCAGCTTAATGGTTATATTTTAATTAAAGATTATAAATATATTTTTTTGTAATTTACACACGCGAAAGTAGAATAATACAGTACCGTAGCTACCCGCCCACATACACAACTCGCGCGAGTTTAAGCGTGTCAGTCGCTTCGAGTGAACATTTTATCTCCGGCTCTGTATCAAGCCTACTTTCGCGCTAAAAATTACAAAAAGAGTATTTTTAATCTTTGATTAAAATATAACCATTGCACTAATTTTTTACATACTTTGTGAGTAATTAGATTGTACCATAGACTCGCTTTTAAGCTTCGAAACAATTATAACAAATTATAAACAATGGAGAAATCGTATATTTATTTTGCTGTTTCGTAACTTTTTTGCAAATGGTTGGAAAATTTTTTTAAAGCATTCATTTTCAAGACCTATGAAATACGCATTTTAAATATTTTTTAAAATTAGAATATAATAAACAATTTCTAAGAAATGTTAATTTGTTTATAACAATTTTTTTTAAAGATTATGCAAAAAAATTAAAAATTTATATTTTGTCGACAAAATATTAAATAGGCATCACACCTTTATAATCTTTCTAAGTTTGATCAATGTTCTCATGATTATTTTGGTTGTTATTGCGACTGTAAATTGTTAATTAACAATTGAATTGTTGCTAAAATATTCGTTTCATTTTAAGCGGCTTCTGAATTTATAATCTATACCAAGAAAGCTTTTATTTCATCAAGCTATATAATTATTGATAAATAATTACTGGCCCAAAAAATTTATTTGAAAATTCGAGATTTTGTTGGGAAAACCCACATTTTCCGTGGAAAATTTTCGTCGGAGCAAATCGGGAAAAACATGCCTCTATGTAGAATTAAATTGGGGTGAATTTTTATTTGAGTATTTTTGGTGTAAAGTTAAAATCTTCGGAGTTATAGAGCAATAATTGAAAAAAATACGATTTGTCGGCGCCATTTTGTTTATAAAAAAAGTAGCACACTATCTGTGGACTTTGCATACCTATATTAATAATATATAGGATCTTATAATTCGATTAAAGCAATAAAATTGCTGGTAAATAACCTTTCTTTGTACTTTACTAATTAGACCAACGTATTATAACTATTTTTTTTTCAAAATTTAAAGATTATGCAAAAAAAAAAGAAAAATTTATATTTTGTCGATAAAATATTAAACAAACATCTCATCTTTATAATCTTTATAAGTTTGATCAATGTATCATGATTATTTTGGTTATTATTGCGATCGTAAATTGTTAATTAACAATTGAATTGTTGCTAAAATATTCGTTTAATTTTCACCGGCTTCTGGAATTACAATCTACACCAAGAAAGCTTTGATGTCACTAAGTTATTTAATTATTGGTCAATAATTACTTACCTAAAACTTTATTTGAAAATTATAGTTTTTGTTAGGAAAACCCGCATTTTCCGAGGAAAATTTTCGTCGGAGCAAATCACGAAAAACATATCTCTATGCAGAATTTAATTGCGGTGAATTTTTATTTGAGTGTTTTTGTTGTAAAGTTAAAATCTTCGGAGTTATAGAGCAATAATTGAAAAAAATACGATTTGTCGGCGCCATTTTGTTTATAAAAAAAGTAGCACACTATCTGCGGACTTTGCATACCTATATTATTAATATATAGGATCTTATAATTCGATTCCAGCAATAAAATTGCTGGTAAATAACTTTTCCATGAATTTTGCTAATTAGCCCAGAGTAAGGGATGTACTTGATGGATTGACAGCAAATTATCAATATTTGGCTTCAGTTTTGTAAGGATTAACCGCAAATCTCCCCGTACTGTGATGTTTAATCTGCTCCTTTTTTTAATAGGTTTGTAACGACACTAACACTTTTTTCGACAAGTTATGACGAGGGAAAAGCTATGAAAAGTTTTCTCGCAATTTTCCACAGCCCAGTATATTTTTCAGGTATTTCTGCCTGCAGCCAAAATGCTTGATAGCCTTTTTTAAATTGCACCTTCAGCTCTTCATTGGTGCTGAGCTCGAGTAGTTCCTTTTGTAATACCACATCTGCCACATCTGTTTCATCAAATGGATTTATGATCCATGGTGGTATTTCCATCATCAAAATATCTTCAAATCTGTTTTTGAAGTCATCATGCAGCGCATTTAAATGTTGAACGTATGTCTGATTATCTTCATCAAGGCATGCTTGAAATTTTCGTGGACCCCCACTTACAACTTGTGAACCCCGATTTTTATTTCACGCCAACGTAGACCCCCCTTGAGTCCCTCGTGAACCCCTGGGAGTCCACCTAGACCACTTAGGGAATCACTGATATACACTCTACAGCACCCTTGCCCTCAATCTTGCCTTGTAGAATTAACTAGAGAAGTGGTTATTTACTATTACGCATAACGTGGCTGAAGTAAGCCAATTTTCTGTTCTTTACACAGCATTAATAATATCTTTTCCTTTTCTTAGCCTCTGGAGAATGTATTGAATGCCTCTGTTAGTTGTATGGTTTTTGCAGACAGAAATACACAATAAGACCAGACCTCCGTCTTAAGACAGATCCTAAGTACAAAAAAACTAGTGAATTTAATAAATACACACACCATCTTTTCATTAATTTCAAGAGTGCCTCTGATCACGTCAATAGAGAATTTCTAATTCAGACACAGAAAGAGTTTAATATTCCAACAAAATTTATTGCACAAACTGAAAAGTCTTAACTTTAACACCGGATTAATCTTTGAAGACGTTGAAACTGTATCACTTGGTATATTTATACCAAAACGCCAGGTTTATTTCCCTGACGCTTTTTGAGAATCATCGATCTTTTAAATCGCCTCAATTGGATTAAGGAGATAATCTTTCTTTATAATTTGTAAATATAATTCTTTACCGATCGTTTCAATATACCTACTCACCCACGCAGGAAACAAACAAAAATGATTTCGCAGAAAAAGGGATTTTCATCCGGAAAAAATATATTTTAAATAAGCTGGGAAACTTTATTTTTAAATGTTTTGTATACCATATTTATATAGATTGAAATTTAACTCTGAACTGAACATTTATCTAGCTTTTTTTTTAAATCTACTAATAAAATTGAATTTAAAAGAGACTAATAGGTACATAATAATGAATTTAGTCCAAGTAATGAAGCTTAAAATAGGACAAAACCTCGCAATTTTTACAGAATGGATCGATTTGCTTGAAAATTTGAGAATAAGTAGTGGATAGTCCAAGAATCAAAATCTATATGATGCCAAAAGGCGCTTTTACCATGGGGGTGGTTGACAAAAGTTGGTAAAAACATTTTTTATTCTAAGCAAAAAGCGTTCTATGCATTTTTTTGGTAAAATTAATAGTTTTCGGTTTATTCGCTATCGAAATTGTTAGTTGTATATCGAAAAATCAATGTTTTTAATAAGTTTTCTGCTAATAACTCCAAAAGTTTTAGTTTTATCAAAACAACTTTACTTAACAAAAATGTACATTTTAAAAAAATAAACAAAACCAATTTTTTTTTAATTTTCTTTAATACCAATAGTAATCGCGCTATACTTTATTATAATATGTTAGCTCTTCTTCGTCAAATGCTAAATATTGTAGTAAATAAAAAAAGTCTCTAGCTCAAAAATTAAGTGACAACGAAAAGAATGTAAGTCCCTATTTTTTTTTCAGTGAAAAAAGTTATCGGAAGCAACCTCCTAATCACCACCCTAATTAAAGTTAGTCATTAACCTTATTATTAATTAAAAAAAAATGAGTTAAAAGCAAATAACGAATTTTTGTAGTTTGGAAAAAATGGCCTTTTCTTCAGAATAGAAAGATTATCATCAGAGATACGAAAAAATGTTTAAATATGAAATTGTAGCTTATTTAATTTATATGAGTGATTTATATTTATATATGAGTGATTTATATGATTAATTTATAAATTTAATGAGTGAGCTATTGACAATTAAAACTTGTAATAACATGCAAAAACCACCTTTACCAACCCTTTCAAAGTCACCTCTTTTTGCGACTGAGGATTTTAAAAATATTTAATATTAATAGGCTTATAGACCTTGTAAAAACCTACAAAAGTCTTTTTTACCAAACTTTCTAAGATAAAAAATAAAAAAGTGACGGTTAAAAAATCAATATATTTTGTTGAAAAAAAAGGAGAAATCCAATTGGAAGCATAATAATGTAAGTTAGCGGTGCTTTTAGTCATTGGCCTTATTCATTCTTCTTTATTTATGTATTATTAATAGATTCTAGAAGTTTGACTGGTTTAGAATGATTAGTTTTTAAAAAACTGGAGTTAAAAGCGAATAACGAATTTTTGTAGTTTGATAAAAAATGCCATTTTCTTCAGAATAGAAAGATTAGCATCAGAGATACGAAAAAAATGTTTTAAATATGAAATTGTAGGTTACTTATTTCCTAAGAACTTGGTTTGAAAAAATTTTTTCTACGGCAAAAAATGAGTGAATCGTAAATGAGTATATCGAAAAACATTGATTTTTTTCCATATAAAACTAACACTTTCGATAGTAAATAAATCGAAAACTATTAATTTTATCAAAAAAATGTATCGAACAGTTTTTGCTTAGAATGAACTTTTTTATCAACTTTTGCAGTCAAAATATGATAAAATATTTCCACTCCCGAGAAGGGGTGGCAACCACCCCCATGGTGAAAGCGCCTTTCGGCATTATATAGATTTTGATCTTTGGACTATCCACTAATTATTCTCAAATTTTCAAGCAAATCGATCCATTCTGTAAAAATTGCGAGGTGAAAGCTTCGGTTCCTGGACTAATTGTATTTTTCATTTTTTTTTAACAATTTTTCTGTTCTAATATTTATTTTACAAACAAGGTTTGCGTCGAAACCAAATGGATAGTTTTGCAAGGTAAGGATGGTACATTAAAGAGAATGTTGAATATTGAGGCTTTTAAGGAAAAGATAAATAAACCGGAAGTCAACAAAAATTTTCACCGGAAGTGAAGATTTTTTTTTGACTGGAAGTTGAACAAGACCTGTTTTTAGACGTACTTTTTCACGCTGGTCACGAATTCTTTATTAAAATAAGTTTATCATCGTATGTTATGGGTTATACTGTTTTTATTCATTTTTTCAAAAACCGGAAATGGTTTTTCCATTTTGCCAATTTTTGTGGTGATAACTTTAAGTGCTGAATCGAAATCCGTCGTCCGTCGTTCGAAAAGAAAAACTAACATTTAGGAAAAGCGGTTGTTTTTTAAACTTCTTTAAACCGTCTGAAAAATATGTTTTCTTGAAGCAAAGTAGGCTTCCGTGGCAGCGATGATCTCCAGACAGATCTCCTCATTCGACTTAACTTTCTGCCCAGCGAGTGACTTTTTTAAGTTGAGAAACAAGAAGAAGTCACACGGAGCCAAATCTGTAGAATAGCGTGGATGGGACGGTAGTTTGTAGCCAATTTCCACCAATTTGGCCATGGCGACGGCGGAAGTGTAACCTGGTGCGTTGTCACGCTGGAAAGATCACTTTTTTCTTCTCCAAATGGGATTTTTTCTGCAATTTTCCGTTAAATCGTCGATATTGCCCTTTTTTCAATTTTCTAAAATTTCCTGACACACCCGATTTACTCCGGTCAAAACAAAACTGTGAGGCTTGGATGTCTTACGAGGATGTCTTACTTACACGATAGTAGATTTCTCTTGCGATCGTGGCGCCATCGGTAGGTGAGGCTAAGTACTTATCGGACCGCCTACGTACAGATTTTCAATTCTAAGGGCCCGTCCATAGTGCACGCTGGTTTCCGAGTCAGAAAGCCGACGCCGACTCGGTGAAGGTAAATCCTTCGTATTTAAATGGACCTGTCCAAAGTGCACCAGCGCGCTGACAATTAAATACGAATGATAATTTGCACACTTACTCGGCGCTGGCTTTCTGACTCGGAAACCAGCGTGCACTATGGACGCGCCCTTATCGCACTCTTAGGTATAGTGGTGGTTCATTACACTCTATACTTAAATTTGACAATGGGTGCTTATGAGAGCTCCGATAGATAATCGAAGGCATTTATTTGATAACACGTCTACTTTTTTAAGATGAGTTTTGGCTGCCTGATTATAAAATATGCATCCATAATCTAAAATAGATCTTATGTATGATCTGTACATTATTAATGAAATATTGGCATCTGCTCCCCAAGTTATGTGACTTACTGCTCGTAATGCATTATAACCTTTTTCAGCTCTTGTCACAATGTATTCAATATGGTCTTTCCAGCTCAGTTTTCTATCTAATATCTTCCCCAAATACTTAATTTTAGGTTGAACTTTGAACTGGACGTTTTGTATTTTTACTAGTTCGGGAAGTTTTTGCTTTCTGGAGAATATGCAAATTTGTATTTTATTTAAAGATATTGTTAAATTTAAGTGATACAAGTCTTCAAGTAAACAACTGTATACTTCATTTATTATTTTGCAGCCCTTTTCTATCTCGTTTTGGTCTACGTAAATACATATGTCATCTGCAAACTGTAATATTTTACCTTGGGTACTATTTGATATGCTTTTACCTATATCCGAAGTAAAAATAGCATATAATATTGGGCTTAGAATACTTCCTTGAGGTATCCCAGTGTTTGATATTCTGGGACCTAATAGTTTATTCCCAATTTGGATATACAAGATTCTATTACTGTAAAGTTTATAAATTCTCCAGCATAGTATATCTGGGATTCCCATTTTCTTCATTTGGTGATACAGGCTTACCAGATTAACATTGTCATATGCATTTTCGACGTCTATAAATGTAGCTACAACTGACTTATTAGTAGAAAATGAGTTTAAACATCTAGTACCAAGTGTGATAAGATTTCCATTGTTGAACATGATTTTCTGAATCCAAATTGTGTTGGAGAGAGTCGAGAATTTTTCTCCAGCCAAAATTCTAATCTTTGTTTAATCATTCTCTCCAATGTTTTCAAGATACATGACGATAGCGAAATGCCTCTGTATGAATCCGGACAATTTGCGGGTTTGTTTTGCTTGAGAATTGGGACTATAATATATTCTTTCCATGAGTTTGGAACTTCCATGCTTGTCCATATGCGGTTTATTATATTTAGTAGTTGTATTTTTCTTTGAATAGGCAAATTATATAGCATACTATAGTGGATACTGTCCTTTTCTGGAGCTGAGTTGTTATTGTTTTTTAAACAATTTTTAAGCTCTTCCAAATTAAATAATTCTGTTAGAAATTTACTGTCTTCAGTGATTGTACTGTTCGTTGTACATGTAATTTCTTCCTCTAGGGCCCAAGGTCTGGTAATTTTGTTAAAGAATAGTTCGATCCATTCATTTTCAACTATTGGACTTTTAGGTGGATTATAGGCGTTTTTTAATTTTCTAATCTCACTCCATATTTTACCTATCGGTGTATTTTTGTTCAAACTATTACATACATTTTTCCATGAGGCACTTTTACTATTTAAAATAATTCTTTTTTTATATGCTTCTGCTTGCTGATATTTTAAGTAATTTTCGTGATTAGATATTCTTTTAAATTGTAAAAAGGCCTCTTTTTGTAGTCTAATAGCCTCCCTACATTCATTATTCCACCATGGTTTATTAAATTTTGCATTGGTCACTTTTCTCTTCTCTGGAATGCTAATTTTACTAGCATCATTTATAGAATCATAAAACATTTGATATTCTTGTTCTGTATTTTGTCCTATATTGTCTTTTTGTTTATTGCTTAACAAGTAAGAGAAAACTGTCCAATCCGCTTTTTTAATATCCCATTTAATTCTATTTCTAATTATATCATTATTATCAAAACAGGTATTTACATTACTATCATGTGCAAATTCGATAACTACTGGATAGTGGTCTGAACCCAGATTCATATTTTCTGTGTGCCAAGAGCATTTATAATAGATATATCTTGAGCAAATTGTTAGATCTATAGCTGACTTATTTTTATTCATGGACCTCCGAATTAATGTTTCCGAACCGTCATTTAAGAAATTAAGTCCACATTTTTCCATAGCTTCAAAAAGATTTATCCTTTCGCGATCAGTTTCATCACATCCCCATATTTTATTATGACAATTGAAGTCTCCCCCCACTAAAAATGGTTTGTTTAAACTATTAAAGAACCCACTCATTTTTCTGACCCACTCATTTTTCGATATACCTAGTTTAGGTTTTGCATATAGAGAATATAGATTTAAAATATTTTGATTTAAAATGACTTGTACTGCAACACACATTACATTATTTATTTTATAAAAATCTAAGTTATTCCTAAAAGTTATGTTTTTATTTAATAATATTGCGACCCCTCCAAAACCTTGCGGTCTATCTTCGTGAAAGATATTATATCGAGAAAAATTTATGTTTGTGTTTGGTTTCAACCAAGTTTCACTCAATAATATAGCCAAAAATTTATTTTCAAATAGGTATATATTTTTCGAAATGTCCCTTATTGTGTATTATCGATCGTGAATTCCACTGTAAGATTTTTTTACTTGTTAGATCCATTTAAAAATTTTTCTAGACTATCTTTAAATTCTTCCATAATTTGTTTATTTTCTGTTGGCAAAAGTTTTTTACCTAATATATTTTTAAATATTGTTAATATATTTTCACTAAGGTTTTTGTTTGTTGTTTGGTTATTTTGTGTTACCTGTTTGTGATAAATTGGAATATTCTTAGGAATTGGTAGAGGCGGGTACGCAGAGGTGCTAGGATTGTTTAAAATATTTTCATGTTCTTCCGAATATGGATAAACCGATTTATTGTGAGTGGCTTCGCTCCATTTTCTTTTTGTTGTTATTGTGTATCTATTTCCTGCATTTGATGTTTTTAAGGCTGAGGTATAACTATTACTGTACTTTAATTTTGCTTCTTCAAATGCCATATTTTCGTTTACCATAAGATATTTGATAGCCTTTTGTTTCTCAAACTCAGGACATTTTGCTCGGTCCAGTGCTGAGTGTTTTCCAAAACAGAATAAACAAGTAGGCTCTGTTAACTCACATGCATCAGATTCATGCTCCTGTCCACATTGTCCGCATCTTTTTTTCCCCCTACATTGACTCGTGACGTGGCCATACCTTAAACAGTTTAGGCATTGTATTACTCTCGGTATATAGGTTTCGACTTGATATATCATTCTCTCAATGATAACTTCTTTTGGTATCATTTGTCCTCTAAAAGTCACCACTATCGTACCCGTCTCTATCAGCTCGTTGTTTGATTTTCTTTTCACTCTTTTTACACTTAATACCTTAAAATTACCATATTTACAAACAATAATGTCCTTTAATTCGTTTTCTGAGATACCTTTATCGACCCCTTTAATTATTCCACTTTTTTGTACCATAAAATTAGGAATGTATATGTCATAATCTTTTTCTAATAAATTTTTACTATCAATTAAAATATTTGCGCTTTTATATGAATTACATTCAATTCTAACTTTATTTCTACCAATAACGCTGATGTGAACTATATTATCTCTTACCGTAGGTTCTGCAGAAAGCACAAGACGCGCGGTGGCGATTCGATGTAGCCGGCCAATGTGCCCGTTTCGGTTTTGTAAATAGACAAAATACGGTCCTTGGTCTCCTTGTGTATATTTATTTTTAATAGGTTTAATTAACAACTGGTTTTCATTAGAATTATTGTTATCGCTTACCTGATAAACTGGAAAAAAGTTATTTGATTGTGTTTTTGCTACCTTTTGTACCTGTGAACTTGCATTTTGACTTATTTGTGTTTGTTTTTCCTCCTGATCCAGTTCCATATTATTAATATTTATCGTCCCTCCCCGATCGGGTGGATGTCCTTTGCCAATGGTATTGACTTCCATTTTATTAATTACCGACTCACCAAAACTAATTTTCACCGATCACACACGCAAAAACGAACTGTTCGCTTCGAATGCTAAATCGATACTGAAAAAGATACTTATATTATACAAAAAAGCATGAAAATAAGCATATAAATTTTGACAAACCATTTTTTACGAAAATAAGCCTAAAATATAATAATTATTTATAAGCTTAGCTTAAGAACTAGCAAGTCTTTATTATAAATTTAAAAATAAAATAGAAGAAAAAAAAAATAGATAACTGAAACAAAAATGCTTCAACCTAATTTTTATTGACACGCTTTAGATGAAGGGAAACAGATCATTTTTGTTTAAAGCATGAAATAACTAAATACATACTCATTTAAATGTTCCATCGTAAAGTTTCGGCGCCTGTCACTCAAAACATTTTTGTATATCGAAAAGCTTCTTTTAATGTCCACAATGTTATCGGTGCATACTTATACTTTGCCACTACTGCCGGATCCATATTTATATCTTCAACGTATTCTCTATTTAAAATTGACAATATTTTATTCATCTTTTGAAATCATTCGTTTTTTGTTAATACATCTTTGACTTTTGTTAATACTATCTTACCATTTTTCTAGGGATACCTTTTATCTTTTTTTTAAAACTGTTTATTTTTTGGATCGACTCAACTAATGACATTTGCCTTTTCTCCAAATATTTTATTGTTTCACTCAAAAAACAAAAGTTGCTTTTGATAAACACAATATTTTTTTGTAATTCCGTTTCACCTAAATCCTCCTGACAATTTTTTATCGATTTGCTAGCAGTATCTTTAAGGTCCAATGCGAAGCTTTTAAAATTTTCGAAATATTCGGCGTAGTATACAGCTGCATCTAACCATGTACCCCACCTAGTTAACACTGGTTCCGGTGGTAATGGAGTATTAGGGAATTTTTCTTTAAAAAGTAGCACCATTAAAGAAGCTTTAATAAAAATTTTCTCCCATTTTTTATCAACTCGTTAACAAGGGGAAATTGCAGCCGTATAGTCTCAGCAACGCGATCCAGGCCATGTGCTAGACACGTACAGTGAATAACATCACATACAGTGATAAAAATGATAAAAATATATATATAAAAAGCACCAAATAAGCACAAAAGTTCAAAAAAGGCATATAAATTTAAAAAAAGGCAAAAAAAAACATAAAAAAGTGCTGTCAAAATGACATATTTTTGCGTATTTCGTTCATTTTTAAAAAGAACATAGTCCTGCTTGTATTATTTACCATAAGCATTATGCTTAGAAATCCGGACTCTAATCATTACAAATGGGTATTTTTTGTCCATACTTTTGTCCTAATGTACTGTAATGCTTATTTAATTCATTTGCAATTTCTATTTTGTCAGTTATTATTTCTTATGTTTTTAATTAAAAGTCTTATTTTGTTTTTATAATCATTGTTCTACTAAGTTTTTTGTGGGATCTTGGATTAGCTCATCTAATTAGCTCATATAATCTATGTAATAAACTATTCTAAATGGGAAATAAGTCACAATTGAACTAAAAAAATGATTTTATTAACGTTTCGACATCCGATTTGGGCGTCGAAACGGTAATAAAATTATTTTTTTTAGTTATATAAATTGTGGCTTATTTACCATTTGGAATATTTTATTACAAAAATTCCACAAGGAAACAGCTTCAGAACAACATTACAATCTATGTTTTTCATGTACAGAATTTAAAAGACCCTCTGTCATCCACTCATTTTTAAATGTTGTTCCCTCGTTTTAAATTTTGTTTTTAGATAATTTCACACGACACGTGACCGCCGCCCTACTCCAGTCTTCACCGAGTCGTTTACTCTACAAACTAAATATAATTTCGTAGAATAAAAGGTATTGTTATATTATATGGAGCGAAATAAAATTATAGAGTTGTGGTTACTTTATTGTCGAAGAAAGAGAAATAAGAGGAACCGAATGCATTGAGTCCATCCTATTAACGCAAAAAGATACGATTCGTTAAATGCAACATTCGTTAAATGCAACTACTTGAATCTACTCAGTTGCTTTTAGGTATATTTCTATCCCATATTCAAAAATTTCCATAATTTAAAAACAGAGATAAAATTGATACACAGCAATAGTTTCATTTCACGGGACCTGGATATTTGCGTTTCTGGGTCACCCACCAACACAAAACACCATTTTGCTTTTTGATTTTCGAAAAATATAAATTACTAATAAACCAAAAATCAACTATTCAAATTTAGCGCTTCCTCGTTGTCGATAATTACAAGTTAATATTTCAAACAATAGGAGCCAATTTAAGTATTTTAGTGATACGTCAAATATTCAGCGAGTTTTATATTTACCAGTGCCTTTTCAATTATAAAAACTACTGATGAAAAATTTAAGTGGAAACTTGTATTTTAACATTTTTGGGCAGTTTTATACGCTTTGCAGCTAAGCACAATAAATTTTATATATTTGGTAGTGTTATACTATGTAGTACTAGTAGTGTCGAGTCGATGGTAGACATGGAAGTAATGTTCTGGATGTATGATGCCTCAGGGGAATAGATGGCGTTACATATTATATAGTGATAGAAAAAATTAGGTTGAGAATATCATCACAGAAACTTAAAATGAACAAAGCATTAGGTCAGTGGAACATCGAGAGTATGCAAACTGAGGAAATCCGAGAAAACTACTTGCAGGAAGTAAAACAACAATATAGTAGATAAGTGCAATGATGTTGAAAGGCTCTGACAATAAATGGAAAAATCAGTTAGAGAGACATGAGAACTAATAACAAGAAAAACAGGACGAGAATAAGTAGATAGTTTGACAAAAAATGTCAAGAAAAACTACAAGAGAGATAAAAAACGCGTAACATTATTTCAACAAGAAACAACAGAAATTAAAAAAAAATATATACAATATCACGACAAGAAACAAGAAAACTAATTAGAGAGAAAAAAGAAAGTATGAACTCAGCAATATGAAGAAATGTGAAAGATTGTGGCAGTCCGTAAGAGAGCAAATGCTGCTCGCGAGCTGATTGATAACATCAAATGTAGAAAGATGGCCTATGGCCTATTTTGGACATGTAGTAAGGGGAGACCAATATAATATTCTTCAACTTATTATGATGGATAAAGTCGAAGGACGCAGAGGAATTGGTAGAAAACAGGTGTCTTGGTTAAAGGGAGTGGACAGGAATAAAGAAAGCAGAGCAACTATTTAAAATAGCTCGAAACCTAGACAGTTTCGCCATGTTAATGGTCAACGTCAAGGGGAGTTGATAGGACACGTTAAAAAGAAAAAGAAAGGAAAGTACATTGAAAGGATATATACCTTGCAACTTGCAAGCAATTAACATATTAAACAACACAAAAGCTCCAAGCTATGACAATATACACTCAACGAAAAAGGTACGTAATATTAATAAAAATGTTAATTCAGACAACAAAAGCAATACTTAAAATTTGTCCAATTCTTGGTTTCATTGGAACAACAAAGCTATGTTTATCAATTCATTATTTTCGTTAGTTGATCCAATGTATTACGTTTATTGAATGGATGAACATCCATTTATTAATATATAATACTTTCATTATGTATACCATAATATCACTTTATTAATATTACGAACACTGTTCATTGAGTCAACGAACACTATTCATTGAAACAACAACGTCGTTAATTGACCGAAGACTATTCGTTGTGTCAATAGGGAGTTTTTGTGCACACAAATACGTAAACGTAACCCATCTTTTTGACATATACGCTTGCGCATTAATGGTTGAACTCCCGTATCTCGATGCGTACTACCTAAAGTAGCGCTCTGATACGTACGTGAGAACGCATCCCTATCGAGACGAAAGTCACCGAATGCACACGAGGATCTTGCCCGATTGGCGATTACCTACCAATGGCTACCAAATGAACATTTCATCAGCGTACTACCCGTTTATAAATATTTAAGGTTATATTGGTTATTGGTTATTAGTCTAATTGAGTAAAATTATTCTGTGTTTGTAATTGGAAATTGGAACTTCATAATAGATTTAAAATTTTATTGTTTTCAAGTTGTCTATTAATAAAGCAAAACAAACAAATCTTGTATTAATTTAAGAAATACTGTGATCACCACAATTAATAACTTGATAAATAAATGACCTAATTTCTGTAAAATTTTCAAATAAATATGAACAAACTATTTACATTATCCTGGAATTCTGATGTAGGTACAATAATTTACAACTAAAAAGTAGGTATAAACAAAAATAAAAAAATTTTAACCTAAGGAAAAATAATATTTTTATATTTAAATAGAAGCAATAAAAACCATACAATTTCATCATTCATTTATCTTTTTTTACATTTGTATATTAATTGTATATTGTGTGAACATTGTTTTATTTTTTTAATGTCAACGGAATTTAAAAATTACTTTACGATTTGCTTTACGTTACGTTAAGGCAGTCACAAAAACTACCTATTTTAACGTTCATCCTCTACGACACGTTAGTGGCTTTACGTATACGGAGATGCGTACGTTACGTAGCAACAAAAACTCCCTAATAACAGTGTTATTTCTCCTAACGTATACTGCTTTATGCATCCAATCAATTTCGTTTATTCCTACAATTATTTCCGTTTATTACAATTAATTTCGTTGATTCCCACAATAAATACGGATATTCTTACAAGCAATTCTATTCATTCCTACAATCAGTTTCGTTCATTCCTACTATGAACGTATTTTATATTAATAATTACTGAATGCATAATGCATTAGCTCAATGTATGATATTAATTGATTAATAATAATTTTGCAAATCCCCCTTTTTTTGTCCTAAACCTAACGGACTTTACACTGTGTGATTTCTCATAATATGAGATTTCATATTATATTTCATATTCATATTATGATTTCACTTATACAGTGCGCTGGAATAAGTGTTACTCTCCCCCACCCCCTTATTAATTTATTTATTTTTAGTACATAAGCAAAACGTTCGGACAGGTCGATTTTTAAAATAATCAAAGTATATCATAACATAAATGTTTCGAATTTTACGCGATCCCTCATCAGGTGACAGGCACAACTGATTTTTCTAAATGGAAAAGTACATCATGTGACGGCTCATTTAAAAGCGTTTGAAATAGTGATTCCAAAAATGTATAACACTTTAATCCTTTTTGAAAGCGCAGGTGCAAAATTTCGATCGAATTCTTTTTAAACCTTCATTTTTTTGAAATCCTGAGAAAACTAATAAGTATTTTTGAAAAATTTGAATACAGAATAAAAGATTACATTATTATTGAGGGCTGAAAGTCCCTTAGAATTAGAATAAACAAAATTTTTCTTTTGAATGGTATATTTGAAATTAAAAGTCAGACTAAATTTTCTCTTTTTCACCCCTGTGAGTTATTAAAATAATCATTATAGTATAAGTTCTCCTGGACTTCAGACCCTTGATAATACTGTAATATTTTATACTGCGTTTAAATTTTTCAAAAATAATAATTAGTTTTTTCAGAATTCGAAAAAAATGAATACGATAATAGACACACGAAAACTTCCTTCCAGTACGGACGACACTTGGAAACGAAATGAAATTATTCGGCACTTCGGCAGAGGTACAGCATTGTTTAACAAATAATTCTTTTTTAAACAATGGTAACACACAGAAGCTCGGGGTATCATGATAAGGAAAAGCCGTTACATATCAAATGGTCAAGCAAAACATTTTATTGTTTCAACAACTGCGTTTATTGTTACCATGATTGCATTGTTGTGGTTATTAAACGCAGTAGTAGATTGATTAATGCATTCGTTGTCATTACAATCAGTTCACATCTATGGAATAATCATATATTACTCTATATTAACAACATTTGTACATTGTTTTAATGAAATGTGTACGTTGTCACGATAAACCAAGGTAATTGCTTATCATCAACGAAATCAAGAAAGTGTTTTGCTGCCAGAATTACCATTATTTATTAAATATACGAAACTAAACTATTGGCTGAATAAATTGAGTTTTATTGATTAATGTACTCTAGTTATTTTCACAATTATTATTCAATCATCGTGACAATAACCAAATACATTCATCAATGTCTAAAAGTTCGTTGAAACAAAAAATTAAATTGTTGTTACAACGAAATACTATTCAATAATCACTGTTAATCAATATTACGAACTAAATTTTTTTGAGTGTACCGGCCGAAGTTCTTAAGTAGGGAGGAGAAACTTTACATAGGTACACATTACACATTACACAAACTAATAAACGTATATGAAACGGGGAGACAATACCAACAAAATTGCACAGAAGTACCTAAGTATAATAATTCCTATCCATAAAAAAGAGACAAAACCGAGTGCTCTAATTGTAGAGGCATCCCCCTACTTAATACCGATTACAAAATCTTACCCAACATCCCATTTAGTAGGTATCCTATTCAACACCTTTTGTAGAAAATTTGATATGGGCATACCAAGCCGGATTCAAGAAAAATGGATCTACCATAATATATCAGATTAATACTCTACAGAGAAACCGTTCTCAAAAAAGATTATTATTCGTAGAATGTTTCAAAGTACTCTATATTTTCAAAGCAGCCGAAAATCTGACAACAATGTAAATACTACCGTAAGGTCGGTCGTATTACAAAACCCTTACAAAAGCAAATTACATAAATCTTGCAAGTTGGTTCCGAAATAATTGAGGCGTTCCATACTAACTGAAAGCTCACTCTGAGGTGCTCTTAAATAATTATTGCACTACCGGAAAACTTGAAATTTAAGAACCAATCCTTTAAACCAACCATATCACGTTCAGCAGGTGATTAGTTCGAGTTTTGTATTAACGACAAATCGAAATATTAGTAGGCAGTACTAAACATATATTTCTGGCAAAAAAACCTACGAATCAGGTATCACTTCACTGATTATTGGTCACTGATAGCTTACTGCCTTCGATACTAGTGACGTAGTGACTAATGAAATCGTGTGTACAATGTAGTACCGCCCTGATAAAATATTTTTAATGAATAATGTTTTTAAAATAACAATTTCAGACATTTTTTGATAATATTAGCCTCTTATATAAACTCACCGGCACAAAATTCCACCACCCAAAATTTTTGAATAAGTTTGACAATCTATACTCTATAATTTTTGAATAAGTTTGACAATCTATACTCTATAGTATAGAGTTATAGAGTATAGAGTATAGATTGTCAAACTTATTCAAAAATTTTGGGTGGCGGAATTTTGTGCCGGTGAGTTTATATAAGAGGCTAATATTATCAAAAAAATGTCTGAAATTGTTATTTTAAAAAATTAAAAACATAAAAATATTTTATCAGGGCGGTACTACATTGTACACACGATTTCATTTAAGTATCGAAGGCAGTAAGCTAAGTAACCAATAATTAGTGGAGTGATACCTGATTCTACGGTTTTTTTGCCAGAGTCTATACTATATAGAGTCTATACTATAACTTTATTATTTTTTGTACTCCGATTTTCAAGATTATTACATCAGTTTGTATGTACATGTATTGACGTCGTTTGTTTTTATTCCGGCAACAAAATAATTTTGCTTAGATGGCATTATACGGGGGTGAATGGAAGCGTTGTTTTTTCTCCTAACTTTAAAAAATTCTGTGGAAAAATTGGAGGGCTGATTTTGTTTCATACTCCTTTTGTATTATTCTGGAGACATCACTAAGGTTTTGTTTTTTGAATTATCCGAATATCTCTTTTCTTGTAAGAGCTGTAAACAAAAACACTGCTTTGAAGGTTTATTTAATTAAAATTATCAAACGCACTAAAATGAACAAAACACAACAAAATTAACAACAAAACAAAACAACTCAATAGCGGCTATGTCCACCTCTTGCAGCAACGACTGCTCGCAATCTGTTTAGCATCGAATAAATATGTGTAATCCTTGCCCGGGGAATAGCCCGATATTCCTCTACCAGGGCCATAACTGTTCCAAATTTTCTGGAGGTCTAGGATGACGGCGAACAGCTTTTTTTAATTCATCCCATAAATGCTCAGTAGGATTAAGATCTGGGCTGAATGAGGGCCATTCTAATCTTAGCACTCCAAATGAGTCAATCATCGTTTTTATTTACAAACAAGCTGAAAATGCGAGCATTATCATAACGAAAACTTTGTTATTTACGTATTTTAATTCAAAATATGGAAAATTGCTATTATAAAGAGTTGTTTAGAATTAAAAATTATGTTTTAATGTGCAATTATATCATTCTAATTTAAATATTGTGAACTATAAACTATAAAGGTCCTTTACTCTTGATCGAAATTCATATTTTTTATATAGCTCGTATAAAATTAATAAAATTTGATATATGATGGGTTTGGTACATCATAAATCTTAGACCATGAAAAGCTTTTTATGAAGAATATCTTTTCTTTGTCAAATTAAAAATAAAAGAGTTATAAATGAAAACGTTATTGTTATCCATAATTTGAGAAAAATCTTCAAATAATTTTTTTCCATTAGAAGGATATAATTGCACATATCAGACCATAATTTTTTATTCCAAACAACATTTCATACAGTCGGTTCGCTAAACTCAGACACAACTGGCTAGTGCTTTTAGTCAGTAATTTTACCAATTTGTCAAAAAAATAATTACTAAATAGTTATTAATTGCTAAATAATTATTAGTAATTTCAGTCACAATTAGTGACTAAAATAATTAGTATAATCAGTCACAATTAAATAATAATAATAATTAGTATTATACTAAAGTCACTAGCTAGTTGTGTCTGAATTTAGCGAACCGACTATAATATGCTTTTTCTCATGAGGATCTTTCAGTGCGTCACAGTTTTTCGATTTCTTTCTAACGCATTAAATTGTATGTGACAGAAAAAAACGCACGTCGGTGATTACATTCGTCGGTGTCATTTATAACATTTATTCTAGTTGTCAATAGATGGCGCTATGACCGAAAAAAATTATTTACTAATTAATTAATATATATCTACGAATATAATCTGTACAATTTACAAGACTATACAAATCAAAGAAAATACCATTTTATAAATGCAATAAACAATTGATTTGTCTTTATGCCAAATTGCAAATAAAATATGACAACTGTCAGATTTAACTAAAATGTCATGTTAGAATAAATGTCATAAATGTGTATTATCACGGACTTACCTCTTTTTCTATTATTTGTGACGCACTGAAAAATGCTCATGAAAAGAAGCATAACAATTTTATTTTCATAACAAATGGAACAGTCCATTTATCATTAGGTACTCCCATTAAAGGGGAGGCCGTATACTCGTATAAACCTTTTTAAAATTGTTAATAAATTATTGCTTTCAAAATATACTCATTGAATTTTTGAACATCGTATTTATTTTATATAATAATTAAATTCACTATCAAATCTCATTGATATTTTATTAATACTTAATTTAAAATTTAGTTTGACATTCACTAGTTTGACAGTTGCTTTTGTTTTGTTATAATAAATAAATTTATTTATTATAACAAAAATTTTTAATTTGTTTAAATAAAGATTGTTTAAATAACTATACAGCTTTCAAATGAGAATATTTGTGTTTTTAACGTTAAAAGGTACACTTGTAGTATCTAAGTTTATCTAAAAAAAGTCTACAACTGGAAAAAATATGTAGTTTTCTTTTCTTATAAATAAATAAATTTATTTTAATAAAACAAAAGCAAGATTGACATTTAATAATGCATTAGTTAGATGACTACTCGAGTTACTTGGGGACAAAAAAAGAATGAAGAAAATTGCTTCATGGGAAGCCGAGAATGCATTTTTTTAACGGATACCAATTTTGAACTTTGAGATTATATTTTCTTCAACCTAATTTTTTATTGGAATTTTGCTATTTTTGGCAATTTTCACTCGTAATATCGATAGTTTTTATTATAATAATATATGTTATGAGTATTTTCAAGATATGAAAATTTGTGTGGAGAAAGAGGTCAAAAATAAAAGGGTAATGGTTCAAAAATTATGATCCTATTGTTTATGTCTTTGCCGTAAATGCCGGTCAACTTTGACCGGTTGTATCTCAGGAACCACTCATCACAATTAAACTTTTTTACTTTTAAAGAAGCGTCCTGCCGCTTTTTAACCAATACCGTTTTCATGATTTAATTTAATTTAATATTTCCCGAGATATTCTATTTGTTTATAAGCCAAAAAATTGTTTATAATTTTAAAATATTTCTGAGGCCGCTTAAATGGTCCAATTTTAATTCCGTAAAGTGCATTAGATGAGTACAGTGTATTTTTAATACAAAAATCATAGTTATTATTACGTATCATAATTATTGTGGTTATTATAGCGACCGTTAATTTTTAATTAACAATTAAATTGTTGCTAAAATGTTCATTCAATTTCTATCGGCTTCTGGAATTATAATCTATTCGAAAAGAGCTTCTACGCTACCAAGTTATTTAATTATTAATGAACAATCACGTATCTAAAATTTTAGTTAAAAATTAAAAATTTTGTTGGAAAAACCTGCATTTTCCGGGTAAAATTTTCATCAAAGTAAATCGGGAAAAACACGTCTCTATGCAGAATTTAATTACGGTGAACTTTTATTTGGGTGTTTTTGGTGTAAAGTTAAAATCTTTGGAGTTATAAAGCAAAAATTGAAAAAAAAACACGATTTTCGGGCGCCATTTTGTTTATAAAAAAAGTAGCACAGTATTTGCGGACTTTGCATACTTATATTATAAATATATACAATCATAAGATTCGATTCCAGCAATAAAATTGCTGGTAAATAACTTTTCCTTGTATTTTGGTAATTAGCCCAGAGTATTTTATTACTTTCATCTCTGATACATCTAATTTGATTAAAATATTTTGCTATCTTTGCTCTATATTTGGCTATTTTATATATCCCTTCTTCTCCCCGCCTGGTATCCAGTTGACCCTATAGATTTGTATATAGACCAGGGCGCATCTGTAAAAATATTAGTACATTTGGACGTTGAGAGGTGACTCAAATTTTTTTGCAGCAATTGCTTGAAAATAAATCAAATAATAATATTTGAGTTATCCTCCCTCTCAAAAAGGTCCGGAACATTGTATAAATAATCAAAATGTCAAAAAATTAAGGAAAAATTCGATTTTTTTCTTCGTTTTTTGATTATATCTTTAAAAGTATTCATTTCCGAGAAAAGTTGTACTGACATCAAAGTTGCGTATATAAATTTCCTACAATATAGAATTGGTTAAAAATTTAAAAAATAGTCACCCTTGTTACAAAATAGCAATGATTGCGAAAAAACCATACAAAAACAAGTATTCGCATTTTACGTTTTTAAACCATTTATGCTACACTTAGGACCTTCATATTCCACCCAGAAAAACTGTATGATACAGTAAAATAATACGGTAAATTTCATTAAGATCGGTTCAATAGATTTTGCAAAATAAATTTCGCAATCCAGCTTTCGCAAAAAAATTCATTTTTTCAAAATGTTACAGGACTGAAAATAAAGCAGATAGCAAGTTGAATTTTTTTTGCTTATAGAAATGTACTGTACCTTTCATTTGCAATTTTGCGGAATTAAAATCGATTAACACCACGGCGTCAGGATTTTTTTTAAATAAACATTAATTATTGGTGCTACGCGCAGGACAGCGGATAGTTTGCTCTGATTGGTCATTCCAATGACCTTTGATAATGATTGATACATTTTAATTTTTATTACATTTCGATGTAAATAAATAAATTTGTTTATTGCAAAATAAAAACACATACTCTATCCTTTGAAATAACACTTTTATTAGCAAAAACTTTCTTTGTTCATATATTTTAACTTAGAGAATAAAAGTTTATTATTTTTAAATATATGCAATTGTTTAAACAATATTTCACAAACAATAATAAAATTAGTTTGATTTTTGTGGAATTAAAATATTAAAATACAACAAAATATAGAGTAAGAAAATAATATATTAGATAAAGATTGGAAGAAATTTTGGTGGAAATCAACTTGTGTGAATCGAACACCGCTGTCCTGCGCGTAGCACCAAAAATTAATGTTTATTTAAAAAATTTCCTGACGCCGTGGTAATTAATCGATTTTAATTTTGTAAATTGCAAATGAAAGGTACAGTACACTTTTATAAACAAAAAAAATTCAACTTGCTATCTGCTTTATTTTCGGTCCTGTAACATTTTGAAAAAATGAAATTTTTTTGCGCAAGCTGGATTGCGAAATTTATTTTGCAAAATCTATTGAACCGATCTTAATGAAATTTACCGTATTATTTTACTGTATCATAAAGTTTTTCTGGGTGGAATATGAAGGTCCTAAGTGTAGCATAAATGGTTGAAAAACGTAAAATGCCAATACTTGATTTTGTATGTTTTTTTTCGCAATTATTGCTATTTTGCAACTAGGGTGACAATTTTTAAAATGTTTAACCAATTCTATGTTGTAGGAAATTTAATTACGCAACCTTTATGTTAGTACAACTTTTCTCGGAAATGAATACTTTTAAAGTTATAATCAAAAAACGAAGAATAAAATCGAATTTTTCCTTCATTTTTTGCCATTTTGATTATTTAAACAATGTTCCGGACCTTTTTGAGAGGGAGGATAACTCAAATATTAATATTTGATTTATTTTCAAGCAATTTCTGCAAAAAAATTTGAGTCACCTCTCAACGTCCATCTCAAAACAGATGCGCCCTGGACTAATACGCTTCTACTTTAACTGTTGCTACTGCTACTTTCGCTTCCCTTTTGGTGACCGTATAGTTTTGAAGATCTGTGTCCGATCTATTTTGTGGTTACTGTTTATAGAATATCCTAAACTTCGTTTGCATTTGGCAACCACCAGGTCTTTTTTTAGTAAATTTTTTTCCTGCAGTTCATATTCCGAGAATCCTATTCGAGGATCATACGCTGAGTAAAAATATAATCTGTTAAAATACCAAGAATTATCATTTTTGTGTAATATTGAAATCAAAATAAACAATGGAATTGTTTGATTGTTTATTCATTGCAGTTATATCCATATTTATATTAAAAATTTCAGTTTTATGCATTTTATGGGAACTTTCCCAGAAATGTATAAAATTTCATAAATAATCACAATAAATAAGTGCAAATGGCGTTCCGATTAATCCAGTTTAAATAATGTTATCAATATTTTTTTTTCACTGTAGGTACACAATACATAATAATATAGTCCAGGCGGATCTGTTAAAAAACAGGCCATCATGGACATTTTTCTTAGGAGTCTACTTTTTTGCCGGAATCACTTCAGGATGTACCTTGTATTGGGCCAGTCGCAAACTTGTGCTTAATTTTTTATTTAACAAAGTCGAAAAAAAAACGCGAATTTTTGCTTTTTGCACCCACATTTTCGCCTACAACTCGAGAGATATTGCTTCAAAATAATTGTAGAAGGTAAAAGGCCAATTCAAAACAGATGCCGCCTGGGCTAATGACCAGGCGATATCTGTTTTGGGCTGTGTAAATCGTTTATTATGATCCTATTTTTAGTACGTTCTTTAAAGGTAAAATATTGCAAAACCATATAGGGGTGAGTTTCACCCCCTTTTGGGGGTGAAACATATATGTTCGAAATAAGTCCGGAAATGGATAAAAGGACTAATTTTAGGCAACTTTTGTTCTATAAAGTTTTTTCACCAAGTTATTACTTTTCGAGTTATTTGCGAGTGAATATGTTAATTTTTCTACAAAATAACCACGTTTTCAGACGGTTTTTCGCAAATAACTCAAAAAGTAAGTATTTGGTGGAAAACAATTATCAAAAATATAGCACGTAAAAAAGTGAAAAACTTGGTGTAGGTATATATTAGGTCACTGTACCTAGTAGAAGCAGAGTTATAGCTTATGAAAAATAGGTTTATATTCGTCAAATTCCAAATCATATAAATATTTGAACGTGCCATAACCAAAAAATGAAGCACTTTTTTGGGGAAAACTCTATTTAACTTTTTTAAAGTGTTTAAAATATGCTTATTTTTGTTTTAAAAAAAAATTTAGCATCAAAAGTAAACAAGTTACGCTTAAAATAAAATTGATACCTTTTTTTTTGTAAGAAATCGGGAAAATCACTAACTAATTAGCATTTAAAATGAACTTAATTGTTATCACTTCACAAGTTTTTTACTCGCGTATGTATTGATCATACGATCTGTAAGTTTCATTGGTTCAAAATCCTTATTTTTGAAAGAGCTGTAGTTAAAAGGGCTTGAACGAGACACTTATCACGAGTGTATGCAAATTTAGAAACACTGAATCTTGACCAATTTTTGTCTTACAGGAAAACAAAAAAATACAAAATATTCAGAAAAGTAAAGCCGACTTTTTTATTGTTTAAAACTTTTGGCATCTTTAACAATTTTTAAGTTATTTTGAAAAAAAAAGCATTTTTTTTTAAATTAAAATTTTTAAAAATTTTTCTTTAAAACCAAATTTTTTCAAAAATAAGCACTTTGAATCGATGAAACTTACAGATCATGTAAACACAACATACGTAAAGTAACTTGTGAAGCGGTAACAATTAATTTAATTTAAGTTGCTAATTGGGGGATGATCTTCCTGATTTTTTTTGCCAAAGCAAAAGGGACCAACTTTATTTTGAGCGTAACTTGCTTACATTTGATGTTAGAAATTTTTTTATGAAAACAGAAATAAAGCTTTTTTTTTAGAAAAAGTTGTAATGTGTTTTCCTCAAGAATGCTTCATTATTTGGATATTTCATATTGAATTATTCTATTTGGAATTTTTCGAATATGAACCTATTTTTCATTAGCTATAACTTTGCTTTTGCTAAGTATAGAGACCTAATATATACACCGTTTTTTTAACTTTTTTATAGGCTATAGTTTTGCTAAGAACATTTTTTTTCGACAAAATGCTTACGTTGTGAGTTATTTGCGAAAAACCGTCTTAAAACGTGGTTATTTTGTTGAAAAATGAACATATTCACTTGCAAATAACTCAAAAAGTATTGATTTGGTGAAAAAACTCTATAGCATAAAAGATGCTTAAAATTAGTCAGTTTATCCATTTCGGGACTTAACTTGAACATATATTTTTTCACCCCCCGAGATGGAGTGAAACTCACTCCCAGGGCAAAATCACACATCGGCACCATATCACTTTTTTTCTATGACATGTTAGCTATGCGTATGCCAAATTTCATGTCAATCCAAGCGGTTCTTTAAAATTTACAGTAAAATCCGTGAAAGAATGTACTATTTTTTGCTTTAATTGCTTCGAAATATTATTAGAATGATAACTTCACTGTGCAGACACTTCAAAAGGTAGGCTAACTTTTTATTAAACAACTCGTGAAAAAAAATCTAAAAAAAGAGCCAGCAGACCCTGATGAAGAAGTTGAGGAACTAATTAGCGCAGCATGTCACATGCCAATTTGTGTAGGTGTATCAAAGGATATAGGTACTACCAAAACATCAATTTGATCTTCGGGAAAATCACTCCACTACACAACAAATCCATCGAATGATATAATATCAAAAAGCGTTTGACAAAGTCTGGCACAGAGGCCTGTTTTACAAAGTAAAAATAGCCCTATTCAATAACTATTTGCTCGCTCTGAAATCCTATATATTAAATAGATATTTTATTTTAAAATTCAATGACCAACAATTCAACCTCTGTCTTATTAACTTCGAAGTCCCGCAGGGTAGTGTTGTAGGACCGCTGCTCTTCTCACTCTACACAGCCGATATACCAGATACTAATAATACTACACTTGCTTCCTTTGCTGACGACGGCGACGTAGCAATAGTAGTTGTAAACGAAGATTCCATAAAAGCCTCACAAGACCTGCAACATCATATGGACATACTCAGTGATTTGTGCACAAAATGGCAAATAAAAGTAAACAAAACAAAATCAACTCAAATACCATTTATAAACTGCCACAATACATGCCCACCTGTAAGAAAGGACAATACATATAATAATTTTTTTTGTGTGAATTTGATGGCCTTGGCCGAGCCAATTAGCCAGACATTTTGTTATTTTAAAAACAAACAATTTTTTTTAATCAGGAATTTTTTCTGTATTTCTAACTCTAAATACTACAAAATTAACATACTACAATACCAACAGTAAAAGATGCTAGATTCCTTGGCCTCGCATCTTGACCAACGTCTCACTTAGAAGACACATATTCAGAGCAAAAGAACGCAGCCCATTTAAAATTCCGCCAAATGTATGGGCTCGTTGGACGCAAATCGAAACTCAACATCCAAAACAAAATTCTTCTATACAAAGCCATACTCTAACCCAAAACTTATTTGGTACTACGGACTACATATTATTATATGGGGCTGTGCGAAGCCAACGTCGCTGAATATCATCCAAAGATTTCAGTCTAGTGGATGTACTATGGTACCAGTGGCGGCTCGTGGCTTTAGGGACAGGGTCGGCAAGGTTTTTGTCTTTTCATATAGGTATACCATCTAATTAAAAGGCTTCAATCATCATAGAAGATTTTTGGTTTTTGTTTTTTTTTTGTTTTTATTAGTTTTTTCATATAGATTTAGAACCAATTTTGTACTTATGAATGAATAATAATTTTATATTTAATTACGTGGCTAAATGTTATAAACCAAGGCCAGAATCAGAACAAAAAAAAAAGATTTAGAACCTAAACATATTTATAAATTAACTTTAGTCTGTGTTGTTTGGACGTAGCAAAATGGGTTATAACATCATCGTAAAATTTATTAGTCTGTTGCAGAGATTTTAATAGTTTTTTTTTCTATTGACATTCTCTTTTGTTTCATAGTGTTTCGACAATACGTTTTGACTCGTTTGAAACAAGAGAAATCCCGTTCATTTAAGGCAAAAGTTGGTAGCAATGAGAGAATTCATGATAATAATTTATTAATTTCGGGAACAGTTTGTTACAATGAACTGCAGTATATAAAATTATACATATTTTGTAACTGATCCCATCTTCCGAAAATATTTGGATCAGCATATAAAACTTTTAATTCATTTCCTTATTTTATTTGATTAAAGAATGATGGATAATTTTAATACACTTGTCTAAAAGATATTTTGGAAATTCTTTGGCGTAACTTTTAAATTTTTGCAAATCTTCAAAAATTTGCAAATCTTCAAAATTTGAAAAAATGAGTATCTATTTGCATAAGTAATAATAGTATCAAAAATTTCAAAATATAGTTGTTCTTCGAGATCTTTATCATACTTTTGTCTTTTTGGGGGTGTTCGGGAATATCAAGCGAATCCAAAACGTCACTGCGTATATATTGAAAATTACTATCTCTGAGATTTTTTACCAGCTTTGTTATTCTATTTTTGGAATAAATAATGTCAGTTGACTGATTTTGAACCACATTGAAAATCACATCAATTTGGGTAAACACTTTCTTAGAAATATGTAAAAAAATGTTAAAAGAATAATCATTTAATAAAGTTTTCAAACCGTTCAAGGTGAAAAATGTCGCCATGCTACAGTGAAAACTAAGCGAGATTTAAAATTCCAAAGGCTACTTATTTCATAATTAATTTCATCCCGAGCGCACTACTAGCAGGGTACTTAGGTACGTGGCTTGGTACGTGCCTTGCTGGTGTCTGACATCACCGATCGGCAGATTGTTTATGTGCCGGACTCTGCCATTCAAATACGGGTGAAATTGTAGTGAAATGTATAATTGGTTGCCTATCGACTAATATTCCACAGCGCTCATTACAAGTAAATCGTCAATCTAGGGACGGCTGGCCGTCCCTGCCGAAGCGGATCTTATACAAAAAAGAATTCACACAATCGAAATCGGATGCATGGCTGGGATTATTAATTTTAAAAGTTTCTTACGCGCAGGGATCACTTAACGTATCGGATTGATCGAATTATTTTAAACACAATGAATAAAATTTAGTCTGTATTATCTCACAGATATTTTTTTTTATTTTACAGAAACAAATATCATCAACTCTGATTAAATTAAATATTTAGAAAATCTACAATGTGACCGTAAGTGTGTGGGTCGGCACTGCCGACCCTGCCGACCCTGACCGGCCGCCAGTGTATGGTACCTACACCGAGAGAAAAAAATTATTGACATAAAGAAACTTTATTAATATTTAAGAAAGATCGACTTGGCATATTGCCTAAGAAATATATCTTTGTATGTAAGATATAATTTTCTAAAATATTTCAAATAAATTCTACTATAGCCAAAGAAATATATCTTAAACATGATTTAACTATCACTTTCTGGCAAACTTCAAACCCATTTATCAGAAAGAAATTACACTTGATGTTAATTTATTTTATTAGTCATAAAAATATATTTTCTACACATTACAAAACTATTCTTTCTGAGCAATAATATTTCTTAGTAAGGAATATTATTATTTTACTATTAATAATTAATGTATTTAGTGTTAAGAAATATATTTCGCAGAGATAAACGTATATTTAGAGTTAAGTTAATATTTCTTGAAAATAAAGTGATATTACATATGGCGAAATAAATCATTGTGTTAAGGTAAAATCATTATTTATTAATAAAACAATATATAAAACGTTATTATTACATACAAATATTTTTTCCACTCTTAAACCACTGCACTGGCTTCTACACAACAATAAAAGGATGGAGAGGCAAATCCAACTTCCTCAAATTTTCCTTCTTTTGTTAATAGCACTTTGTATATCAGCAATTCACTAAAATAAAATCGTTATGTAGAAAGAGTAAACTTACTTTATTAAAATTTTTTTTATAAAGATATAGATATTTAATTTCACAAAATTAGGAAATACAAAAAAAAACAAATACACGGCCTCACATGAGAACTATTAATACTAATAATAATCAATCATATTTAGTTAAAACATGGCATTATTTAACCTACACATCTTTGTTTATTTTTTTCTTTTTGTTAATGAAATATTAATTATTTGTCTGTATAATATTAGGTCACACAATAAACATTGTTTAGCTAAAACAAGAGGGAAAATGCAACCAATGAAAACATTGAAGCAGACATAATAATATGTAGTTTTCTTAATTTTTATAATCTAAAAGAGACAGCATACCTAATCATTAAGAAATTTTATTACGGGAAAATATTATTCGTTTACATCTAAGTCATTTAATATATATTAACTAATTCACGGTTTTCGGCAATAACATTTCTTAACCATAAACATATATTTTTTTTAGACTAACTGATTTTTTTATCTCAAATAAATTAACAGAAAACATCCTCAGCGTTGCACCCGCCATGTTTGATATAGCGTTGTATTGTATATTTTTATAGAAGGCGATACATTCAAGAAAACTATTATAGTTGATACATAAGTATACACATTTTTAAAAAGGTACTTACATGTATAAAGTTCTACCATTTCTGGTAGGCCCCGCAGTTGGTTAATAACTCCTTTCTTAGTATTGTTCTGAAGCTATATATTAATATCATTCTGTCCCAGCTTTAAATTGTGGCATATTTCCCAGTTAGAATAATAAGCTCCTTTATTTCAGAGTCGTCCATCATACCTAAAAAGCATATAAATATACTATTATGTTTCTTTTTTAACCATTCGGATACGCAACAATATTATTAGTACATCTTAAATTACTCAATTTACTTTTATTTAATACCTATATATGTACGTACCTTCAAAATATCCGTTAATTTTTAAGGAACACCAATAAATCAAAAACCCATCTATATGAACATGAACATATCACGCCATCTTGACAAACACTGACGACTAAATCATAAATAGTTAATCTGCGCAATTCTTTTGTGGAAGAAAATCTCTTTGCAAGTAACATTTAGGCATTAATGACAAAGTTTTTATTTTATAACCACAGTTGTTACAGAGGGTATTTCTGAAGAATTAGGTATTTCTTGTGGTTTAAAATATTTATTTGATTGCAAGAAAATTTCTTGTTCACAAATATAAATATGGATTAACTTAACATTATATTTCTTATACTGCAAAATATTTGTAGTTTTCAATTTAAGAAATAAAAACTTTAAGATAAGAAAATTAAATGTAACCATTAATGCATTTCTTAGTATTGAAGAAATTATGTGTAAGAAATTATTGAGTTGTGTTTAAAAAACTCGTTTCTTTATATGTGAACCGGTACGTTTAAGTTAATAGGATATGTTAACTTTTAAGAAATATTGCTCAAAGAAATTGGTGTTTTAGGAGAAAAGAAATTGTTCTCTCGGTGTAAGTAACCAAACACTTCACTATGACTTAAACATTTTTTCATCAAAGGAATACATGGAACCACGGAGTTGCAAAATGAACATACCATTCATCACGAAAATGAGTTAATAAGGGAATTTATTCAACAACGGTATTGTCCCAAGGAGACTACACAGAACTTAGTCTAAAGACCTACTACAAAACTAAAACAAAAATAGAATAGACATCTTTGGAGGTCTCTCCTTTACGCCCAAAACCAGTAACACATTTACTTCTTCTTCTTCATGTGCCGTGCTCGATTATCGAGCATTGGCTATCAAATTGGCTATAGTAATTTTGTTGACGGCAGCTCGGAAAAGTGATGCAGAGGATCTGTTAAACCATTCTCTCAGGTTTTTAAGGCATGACGTTCTTCTTCGACCTGGCCCCCTTCTTCCGTCTACCTCGCCTTGTATTATTAAATGGAGTATATTATATCTCTCTGGGAGTCGCATAACATGGCCAAAAAATTCAAGTTTTCGGTTTTTAACTGTTCTGACGACTTCCGTGACTTTTCCCATCCGGTGCAAAATAACTTCGTTACGAACTCTATTCACCCAACTTATTCGTAGGATTCTCCTGTATACCCAGATTTCAAAGGCTTCCAATTTCTTGAGAAGAGTATCTGTTAAAGTCCAAGCTTCGACACAAAAGAGTGGAGAACACATAACATCTCACTAATCTAATTTTAAGATTCAAAGTAATGTTGTTTCCAAATAAAAGTTTCTTCATTTTAAAGAATGCAGCTTTGGCCTTCTCTATACGTATTCTAATTTCTTTGCTCATGTCCCAGTTCTAATTTAGATTACAACCAAGCTATGTGATACTGTTAGTTCTCTCTAATTGTTCACCATAAGCTGTTACTACTTCCGGTTGTATTGGCGTCTTACTGACAACCATCACCTTGGTCTTTACCGTGTTTAGCTTGAGTCCATATTCATCACACGTTGTGGTAATCCTATTAATCAGATGTTGAAGTTGTTCATAATTGCTCGCAATTAACACCGTGTCATCCGCGTATCTCAAATTATTAATATTGACGCCATTCATTTTGATACCACATTGAGCATTATCCACTGCTTTATTGAAAACAAACTCAAAATAGATGTTAAATATTAGCGGGGACCAAATGCAGCCCTGCCTTACTCCTCTTCGTATTTGAAGTTCTTCAGTCCCGGCCAATGCTGATGTTTGCACGTTGCTGCCAGTAAAGATGTTTGATAATGCGTAGGTCTTTATCATCAATACCCACTTTCTGAAGAATAGCAATCATTTCAGTATGTTTTACTCGATCAAAGACCTTCTCAAAGTCAATGAAACACATGTAAACCGGATGTCCAACATCTCTGCATCTCTGTACCATAACCTGAATACTAAACAGTGCTTCTCTGGTCCCAAGGTTATTGCGGAATCCAAACTGTATATCACCAAGCTGTTCTTCTATTTTTTGGTACATCCTAGAGTGCAAAATTCGTAGAAATATCCTTAAAACATGACTCATCAAGCTAATGGTTCGGTAGTCACTACATCTTTTCGCGTTTGCTTTTTTAGGTATCGTCACAAAAGTCGACAGCAGCCAATCCGTTGGTATATAGCCAGTTTGATAAACTTTATTAAAAGATGGAGAGATCTTTTACCTGAACTTTCGAAGAGCTTTATTATTTCACTCCGTATTTCGTCTCATTTACTTAATACTCTGTAATGATGTAGATTGTAAATACATAGTTATAAAAATAAAGAAACAGTTATAAAAATAAAGAAAATATATACGATTTAACCAAATGGGGTGTTTTAGAACAAATATTGCCTAGTCTAATAGTAAAATTGTTTAAATAATGTTGTCGAGAGAATCCCACAATGACATGTTGATTCGTCCGCGGGCAAAAATGGTATTTCGTTAACAAACAATGTTATCTAAACAGTTAATTTGTGTTGGTAATTTAAAAAAGCATCCAACACGATTGAATCGTGTAAAATGAATGAAACGAATTTAAATCCGCAGAAATCTGAAAAGCCAACAGAAACGAACCAACCGACTTTCATTAACTTGTGCAACTTTCGGTCTATGCACTTTTTATCTAGTTACGTGATTCCTGTCCGTATGTCGCTGATGCCGCTGTTGCTGCTGTTTGAATTTTCGACAGTTTATTCAATTTTAGTGTCCACAACAAGAAATCGATGGATTAAAAATATCTACTCCAAACTCCAAGACCTGCAGCTGTAATAAACAACTTTGTTTTACTGCACAACATGATTCGTTGATACAGTTCTAAATGTATTTTATTGTAACTGTATCAAAACGTTTTACGTATAAGATATTTTGTCGGTATTAAACCAATGAAAAAAATACGCGGAATAATAATCCGTCATTCATCATTTTTTTCTTCAAATAAATATCCCCTCATCGTCTCACTCAAAAAAACTGAAATACCTAAATCTGGTAGTTTATTATTTAAAATGAGCGGTGGTTAAAGTTCACTTAGTTCAACAAGTTGGGCTTCAATTTCCCGCTCAATCTGAATCCAAAGACTCGGACAATGATCATACAAATGCTTTTCTTCCTTACATCGTGCTCCACGTTGGGCGCCAATTATGTAGCAATAAACTACCACAGATAATTGAAATACTATTGAAAACTAATATTTCAATCAACTGGTAGGTATCGTTTATGCCAGCCTAGCTTAATTTCTCAAGTTGTAGATGGAGACAGATAAACCAATAATTTAACTAATCAAGTTTACTTATCATTAACGACAAGTAATGTATTGTCAAATCAAAGATATACAAGACCTTGCCTAACAGCTAACAGATCAGATTATCTAATAATAAAACACTGAAAACGTTTGTTTTCTATACTTCCACAGAATTTATTATAACTAAGTGACTACAGCTGTTTCGGCAGAGTGCCTTTCTCAAGTGATATAGTTTACAATGTGTTTGCCTTTTTAGTAGCCAATTTGGAAGTATAGAAAACAAACGTTTTCAGTGTTTTATTATTAGATAAAATGAACTTCCATCAAGTAACGGTCGAATCCATCAATTAGATCAGATTATACTTATGGCGCACTTGGTATCTGTCCGTAGATTCTTGGTGCCTTGTCTGCTAGTTGATTCGAGACACCTGGGCTTGGATGGTGTGGCCTCAGGTCTCTGCAGTTGTAGCTGGTGGTTGTTGTTCAGATGATAGTGGTTCATTGTGGTCATTGCCGGTGATATTGGAGGCTCCAGGCTCAGGAAATTCTCACGAAACGTGAAGGATTGCTTGGTAATTAAATATTTGTTCCAAAAAACTAGAATACATAAAGTATGTAAGCCACCAAGAACAATTGAAAGATTTCCTTGCCATTCTTCAAAAAATGCAATTCGAAAAGTTGCAGAAAGACAAGGGTAAATTAAATGGAATTAATTAACAGTTAAATTTGTATATGATTACTACATGCATGTGAAGTGTGAGGTTAAAAATATTAAAACAAATAAAATGAAATGTAGAGAGAATTATGAAGATAAGCTTAGAAAAAATCGTACAGTACTATTTAAACACTTACCCCAATTTAATAACGTCTCTTAGAAAATGAGGCTACCAGACCAGACGGAGCTTTAAGTAGTTTCCAAAAATTAAAATAAAAAGTGCAGTGCATTCATTTTGAGGAGAAAAGGACTGACTTGACAGTGTTAGTTATTGAAGGTTAACATCTTGACATGGAACGGAATAAGAATGTTCTAAATTGTGACAGAGTGATTGGCTGTAATTATAGAGATATGTCTATAGAAAATAACGAAAGAGGGCGCCAAACAAGTTTTTAACGGGAAAACACGTAAAACAAATACAAGAAAATTACTATTAATGAATTATCAAAGAAAAAAGAATAAAATAATTATTTCAAAATAAAATATGTAACAACAATGCGACGTTTATAACGTTAGTTACAGTGTCACTGACGAAATCGACAAAATCCTAAAATCAAGAGGATTAAAGACAATGTTTACCCCACAACAAAAACTTGTCTCTTGTCCTATCAATCAAAGATAACATTCCAAATGAACAACACGCGAAGTTTATAAAATTTCTTGTGCAGACTGTCCTCGATCTTACATAGGCCAAACCAATCGTAGAATTCAAAATAGGATTTATAAACATTCCATTTCTGTTCGCAATACTGATTTAATTTTAGCTTAGTATACAATAAGTAGCATCTTCATATAGGTCACAAAATTGATTTTGAAAACTCCAGACCCACAGCCTCATCTGTTTCTATAAACCAAGAATTATCCCAGAAGCAATAGACATTGAAAAACACTGTACAAAATTATTTTACGTCATATTCACGATTCTATTTAATAAAATTACTCTTCTTTTTTCATTGAAACGTCGGCGTCGTTTACTAATAGTACTAGAATCCTTCTAATTTTATTATTGTCTGTCCTATTGTGTTGTAAACATGTTTAACTTTCGCAAATTTGAGATAAACAAATGAAATTGGTTAAAAACTATTCAGTGAATGGTTTTGAAACTTTTATTGCATATTTTCCATTGCAAAATACTCCCTTTGACACAGAATTGAAAGTTATAAAATTATTTTTGCAGTAGTTATTAACAATTTACTCAATTTCAAAATGTTTTCCGCATTTTAGCATTTATAATAAATAAATGCTGGAATAAACTTTTCGACAGCTCATTTTAAAGGTCATTCCATAAACTACCTGATTATTATTCCAGTTTTTTGATTAAATACATTTGGTTTTAACTTAAAAACAAAAATACTAAAAATCAGCCAAATATTAATAAATAAAAAGTAAATGAAGCAACTTTAATGAATTTACAAAACTTCTGTTATTCTACCATATCGAATCTAAAACAGTTGTTAAATAGTACAGAGTATACCCCATTCCACGAATATTCGACCCTCTTGGATTATCGCGACAACGAATATTTTACTGTGCAAAATATTAAGAACGAAAGTAAATTGCAAATTATATTGTTGTTTATTGGAGTAATTATTGGAGCCATTTATTTTCGTACTTCTTATGTTACACACTAAAATATTCGTTGTCGCGTTAATCCAAAACAGTCGTATATTCGTGGAATACTCCATACAGCAGCAATACGGTAGAATAACTACAGTAGAACGAAATTAAGACATCTATTACCACGCTTTTTCATGAATATCTTTAAAATAGAAAGAAGCAAGAATATATGACAGATAAAATCTTGCAGATGATGGAAGAGCAAAGGAAGGTAAAACGTAGAAATGACAATAAATACAAAAAGTTGCATAAGAGTATACTAATGAAAATGAAAAGAGTAATAGATCATGGCTGATGGAGAAATGTATAGAAATTAAAACTACAGCGTAAAGATGACATGACATGGCTCGAGCCACAACCATCAATATTTTGAAGGAAGCATTTCCGAGCCGCATAATCTCTCGTTGGTGATTTGCACTGGCCGGCCAGATCACCCGATTTAACCCTTCCAGATTTCTTTTTACTTTTTTAATAAATTCTTTTTACTTTTTTAATAAAGAGCAATTCCGAAACTACAGAGGCATATCGCTTATTAGTACAGCGTATAAGATTCTATCAATTATCTTACTAAAGTGACTCACTCCGTATTCGGAAGATATTCTAGGCGACTACCAATGCGACTTTCGAAGTGGAAGGTCAACAATAGATCAAATATTTACCATCCGACAAATATTAGAAAAAAACTGGGAATTCAACCGAGATGTACACCAAATCTTCGTAGATTTCCAGCAAGCATATGACTCGATAAAAAGAAGCAGACTATGGCTAGCAATGCTAGAAATGGGAATACCAAGAAAATTAGTGCAGCTCACTCAAATTGCGTGGCAGACTCATATGCACAGGTAAAGATAGGAAACAGAACATCGATGCCATTTAGTATAACATCAGGGCTTAGACAAGGAGACCCTTTATCACCATTGCTATTCAATTTGGTTTTAGAATACGCAATAAGTAAAATATCGTCTGAACTAACAGGGGGATTCGCAAATCGAGGATCAAAACTATTGTTGGCCTTTGCCGATGATCTAGATGCAGTCGCTCATTCTACAAGAGACGTAAGAGAGGTGTTTTCACAGCTCGAGGAGGAAACAGGTAACCTGGGCCTTCGAATAAATGAAGAGAAGACGAAATATATGCTGGTGACCAAAAATCCAAGACCAAGAGTTAGGCAGAACGTAACTATTAATGACCACAACTTTGAAGTAGTAAAAGAGTTTAAATATCTGGGAGCAGTAATCACAGAGGACAATCACATAGAAAAAGAGGTCTCAGCAAGAATAGCTGCGGGAAATAGAGCATTATACTCCCTATCATCATTATTAAGATCTAAGCTGCTGAAAAGACAATCTAAATTAAGACTGTACATGTCAATTATTCGCCCAGTTGTTACATATGGGAGTGAAACATGGACTCTACATCAGCGAGAAATAAATAAATTGCTGATATTTGAAAGGAAAGTCCTCAGAATGATATTTGGTCCTCAAAGAGATGAATTGACAGGAGAGTGGAGAAGGCGCCGCAATGCTGAATTGGTGACTCTATATGGTACTGAAAACATCGTCAGACATATAAAAGCTAATCGGATAAGATGGGCAGGTCATGTAGTAAGATCAGGGGAAGACGGAGTGCTAAAGACAGTGTTCTTCGAGAGACCAGACGGTAGAAGATCAGTGGGCCGTCCCAGAAAAAGATGGAAGGATGATGTTGAAACCGATCTATCTAGGATTGGGGTACAACAATGGCAAATCGAAGCGCAAGATCGCAGACGATGGAGGGCCATAGTGGATGCGGCGAAGACTCACCCCAAGTTGTAAAGCCAGTCAAGAAGAAGAAGAAGAAGGAGAAGATTTCTTTTTATGGGCTTTTTCGAAGTTGCGGGTTTACGTCCACAAGCCTCAAATTCTTGAAGCTCTTAAATATAATATTCAATAGGAATTCGAGAACGCGCCACGCGAAGTTCTGGTAAGAGTTATGGAAAATGCCATAAAACGGACTCGTTTGGTCATCAAGGCCACTATGGCAGCGGAAACTTGGCCGATATCACTTTCTCCACTTAAGGAACCAATTCTGATGGATTAAATAAACAAAGTTCACAAACAGAACCAAAGCTTTTCAATAAAAAAATACAACAAAAGAACATCGGTTGATTACTTTTGTATTATCGTTGTATTATTTTCAGAACTTTATCTTTAATCGTTGTACTTAAAAGCCGTATTATGTAAATATTAAATAAAGACCTGTAATTCCTAATAAAAAAATATTTCCCTGTCGCATTCAATAAAGCTTTGATCCCACTTTGATCGAATTTTATCAAAGATCTAATACCGTCAGATTATCGATCCTAAGTCTATTAAATAAAACCAAATCCTTTTATTTTCTCGGTGTGATTTTCTCCGATTTCTCCGTTTAAACGTCCCACAGTTGGTCACAGAGACAGTGAGTACAAATTGATAGGTGGCGACAAACACGGAAAGAAAAATCCGCCGGAGGCTCTTTTCGCAAAACATCCCGACAGATATCCCTCGAGTAAGAAGCAGTGTTGGCTTACTGCTAATCCATCATAACTTCTGAGCCGGGGATTCCTTTTATATGCACAGTGGCGTGTTAATATAAAGGATATAGAGAATTGGATTCGAAATCCTTAGTAGTTATCGACTGTGGAAGTATGTTGTATAACATTACGGAATAGTATAATTATACATTGCGAGAAAACCTGTAGACCAGGGCGCATCTGTAAAAATATTAGTACATTTGGACGTTGAGAGGTGACTCAAATTTTTTTGAAGAAATTGCTTGAAAATAAATCAAATAATAATATTTGAGTTATCCTCCCTCTCAAAAAGGTCCGGAACATTGTTTAAATAATCAAAATGTCAAAAAATTAAGGAAAAATTCGATTTTTTCCTTGGTTTTTTGATTATAACTTTAAAAGTGTTCATTTCCGAGAAAATTTGTACTAACATAAAAGTTGCGTAATTAAATTTCCTACAATACAGAATTGGCTAAAAATTTAAAAAATAGTCACCCTTGTTGCAAAATAGCAATAATTGTGAAAAAAAAACATACAAAAACAAGTATTCGCATTTTACGTTTTCCAACCATTTTTGCTACACTTAGGACCTTCATATTTCACCATAAAAAACACCATGATACAGTAAAATAATACTGTAAATTTCATTAAGATCGGTTCAATAGATTTTGCAAAATAAATTTTGCAATCCAGCTTTCGTAAAAAAAATTCATTTTTTCAAAATGTTACAGGACTGAAAATAAAGCAGATAGCAAGTTGAAAATTTTTTTTGCGTATAGAAGTGTACTGCACCTATCATTTGCAATTTTGTAAAATTAAAATCGATTAACACCACGGCGTCAGGAATTTTTTAAATAAACATTAATTATTGGTGCTACGCGCAGGACAGCGGATAGTTTGCTCTGATTGGGCATTCCAATGACCTTTGATAATGATTGATACATTTTAATTTTTATTACATTTCGATATAAATAAATAAATTTGTTTATTGCAAAATAAAAACACATACTCTATCCTTTGAAATAACACTTTTATTAGCAAAAACTTTCTTTGTTCATGTATTTTAACTTAAATAATAAAAGTTTATTATTTTTAAACATATACATTTGTTTAAACAATATTTCACAAACAATAATAAAATTAGTTTGATTTTTGTGGAATTAAAATATTAAAATACAACAAAATATAGAGTAAGAAAATAATATATTAGATAAAGATTGGAAGAAATTTTGGTGGAAATCAACTTGTGTGAATCGCGTAGCACCAAAAATTATTGTTTATTTCAAAAACTTTCTGACGCCGTGGTAATTAATCGATTTTAATTTTGAAAATTGCAAATGAAAGGTACAGTACACTTCTATAAGCAAAAAAAATTTCAACTTGCTATCTGCTTTATTTTCAGTCCTGTAACATTTTGAAAAAATGAATTTTTTTTGCCAAAGCTGGATTGCAGAATTTATTTTGCAAAATCTATTGAACCGATCTTAATGAAATTTACAGTATTGTTTTAATATATCATAAAGATTTTGTGGGTAAAATATGAAGGTCCTAAGTGTAGCATAAATGGTTGAAAAACGTAAAATGCTAATACTTGTTTTTGTATGGTTTTTTCGCAATTATTGCTATTTTGCAACTAGGGTGACTATTTTTTAAATTTTTAACTAATTCTATATTGTAGGAAATTTAATTACGCAACTTTTATGTCAGTACAACTTTTCTCCAAAATGAACACTTTTAAAGTTATAATCAAAAAACCAAGGAAAAAATCGAATTTTTCCTTAATTTTTTGACATTTTGATTATTTAAACAATGTTCCGGACCTTTTTGAGAGGGAGGATAACTCAAATATTATTATTTGATTTATTTTCAAGCAATTTCTGCAAAAAAATTGAGTCACCTCTCAACGTCCATCTCAAAACAGATGCGCCCTGGACTACTGAGCAATGTACCAGTTAAATCAGGACATAGAATAATAAATGAATCTAATGATGCCGAATGGATGATGATTTCTGACCATATGACATCCAGATACAAGCCTGAAGTACCTTTCCAAGTGGACATTTTGCCCACGAGACGAATGGGACAAAGGAAACTCTCGACCCAGATTGCACGGTTGCACTTGGTATACGGACGGGTCTAAAATTGCAGAAGGTTCGGGCGTAGAATATTCTGTAGTGGTGGAAATTTCAACATTTCTATTCCACTGGGAGAATATAACTCCGTATTTCAGGCAGAGATTTTTGAACTGTAGCGGGTTAATATATGCACAGATAGCGGCCATTGGGGCTTTTATAAGCCCCAAGGTGAACTCTAGGCTGGTGTAGGAACGTCGACAAGAACTTGACAGACTGGCACAACATAACAGTGTTATACTGGTATGGGTTCCAGGTCATCGGTGTATATACGGCAATAAAAGAGCTGATGCACTTGCCATGAGAGCTTCAGCTCCAAAATACGTGGGTCCAGAGCCGGCCGTGGAGTGCCAAAAAGCACCGTCCGCGAACGGGGGTCTGCTGATGATTCCCTAATTTTAATATGAGCTGTATTACAAAAAAAGGACTCTTTGATTTTTTCCACAGTTTTTGAGCCCATGGGCCCCTTCTGTGAGCCTTGAAAGGCCCAAAAATAAATAGCCGTTTAATAATATGCCTGCTTGAGCGCCTTTTTGGCAAAAATTAACTTAGGCCCACTTTTTACCAAAGATGACTATAAAAGACTTCAAAGAGCTTTTAAGTGACGCAGAGTGACGCGTATTTTTAGGCAGAGACGAATCGAATAATCTCAAAAACATCTACAACTTTGTTAGTTGAAGTTTTGTTCACAACTTTTCAAACTATGGACGTTTTAGAAGTGCCGTTTTTACAGATAACGCGTTTTTTTGCGTTTTCAAAGAGGTGGAATTTTTTTCTGCCAACACCGAATTGTAAAAAAATTGTTTGAGGTAGTTTTTTACATGACGACCATGACGACGTGAAGAGGGACCCGAGAAAAATTCTTCAAAACCATTAAACAGGGCTATTTCTTCTCTTATTGATAACTTTCATGCATTCGGTATCAAACCACTCGGTTTTATGTCTTTTTGTTGTTCTTGGAATTATGTTTTTTGCTCTGCTGTGTTTTCAGAATCCGTTTAAAAATGTTTCTCTATTTTTTTTTCTTTTTAGCTGTTTTTAGCTGTTTTTTAGCAACTTTAAATATGCATATTTAAAGTTGCTTAGAGTTAAGCTGCTTTTATTTTTTCTTTTAAATTTCTGTTTACGTTTTGCGATTATCAGTACATGATCACTTTATGCACCTGCTGCTTTGTAAGATCTTGTATTTGTTATTATCTTTTCACATTCTTTTTGAATAAGCAAATGGTCTATTTGATTGATATCTTTACTTATTTGGAGCTATCCAGAAACCCTTAGTCTCATGAGCCACTCTCTCAAGCTACTTCTTAAGATAATTCTTAATAGAATCAAGCAGAAATGTGAAGAGACAATGGGAAACAAACAATTCGGTTTCAGAGAAGGATTGGGAACAAGGGAAGCTTTGTTCTCAATGTTAACATTACTTCAACGATCATGGGAAGTACAGAAACAGATTTACGTCTGCTTTATAGATTTTGAGAAGGCGTTTGATAGAGTTCAACATGATAGGTTGTTTGAATAGCTAGAAATGATTGGAATAGATGATAAAGATCTGAGACTTTTACAACATCTATATTGGAATCAAGAAGCTTCTATTCTGGTAGACGGCAAAGAAACAGACAAAATTTGCATTCAAAGAGGTGTCAGACAGGGTTGTGTGTTATCCCCAACTTTGTTTAACTTATACTCAGAAATAATTTTTAATGAAGCCTTGGAAGGACAATATGGAGTTCGAATCGGGGGAGAAACTATTAACAACATCAGATATGCAGACGACACCGCGATCATGGCTGAAAATATCGAAGATCTTCAATTCCTTATAGATCGAGTCACTAGAGAATGCTCCAATAACGGACTTAACATAAATGCAACAAAGACAAAGTTATTTGTGGTTAGTAAACAAGACGTCGGCCCTATGCAACTAATTGTCAATTATGAATCAATAACAAAAGTTAACCATTTTAAATACCTAAGATGTTGGATAAACTAGACACTAAATCCGGATGAAGAAATTAAAACTCGTATAGAAATTGCAAGAGGAGCATTTATGAAACTTAGATCTATTCTGAGCAACTCTCAGCTGAACTTACAACTAAGAATCAAGTTCCTAAAATGTTATGTGTATCCTGTATTACTATATGGATGTGAAACCTGGATCATGAAGGTTAACATGATGAACAAATTAGAAGCCTTTGAGATGTGGTCGTATCGTAGAATGCTCAGAATATCTTGTGGGTTCAACGCATTTCAAACAGAGAAGTCTTAAATAGAGTAGGTCAAGGCGAAGGTGACTTAATGATGATAAAAAAGAGAAAACTTGAATATCTGGGGCATATAATGAGAGGTAGCAGATACAGGATGCTGCAGTTAATACTCAATGGAAAGATCGACGGAAAAAGAGGAATTGGTCGAAAGAAATATTCATGGCTCCGAAACCTTCGTCAATGGACTGGCTTATCAGCAGATCAATTGTTACATGCCGCACAAGATCGAGAACGATATCGGCAAATTGTTATGGAAGCTACCCACGCCTAAAAATTTGGGCACGGTACTTAAAGAAGAAGAAGAAACCCTTATGCATGTGAGTGAAATGAAAAATTCCCAGATCTAAACAAAAAATCTGAAACTTCGCGTGGAACCACTTTCTGGTAACATCCTTAATATATGCCTTTAACAATTTATAAGGCAAGGAGACGATGAATAAAGAAGACGAAGGGGACTCTACAATATGCAGTCACATTCCGTCTATTCGTCTAGGAATATTGCGATATGCAAATGAAATTTGTTGGGCTTTAAGGGGTAGTTAATGTGCATTTTTTGACGTACAATTAAAATGTTATGTAACCCATTGGCGCATGTAAAGGGTCATATTATCCGTATGCGCGCCAATGGTGAATATTAAATTGTAATATCAAAAAATGCACAACAACTATCTTTTAAAACCCACCAAATATCATTTGCATATCTTAAATGGTTTTAGAGCAATAAATCATCAGTTTTTAAGAAAAATTTCAACACCTCCTATCTCGGTAATGAAGCATTTGCGGACATACATACGTTTATAAAACAAACTATTATCATTTTTTCATGCAGAATTAGCCCTTAAAGTTTGCCATACTTATTTAAAAACACCCTGTAGTGACGAAAATGAAGGCTGTTAAAGTATCTAACTGTTTTATTATCCAACATAAGCAAATGAATAAAAAAACAGAATGTTAAGAAAACATGAGGTATAGTTGGGTTTTAATTCCAGTATTTTATAAATGCTAAAATATTCCACAGGATGGTGCGAACTTTGAGAAAAAATCACAGTTTGAGTGGTATACAATGACAATTTACCTGTCTAGCAACAATATGATTACAGCGATATTGTTCCAAAATAAGGCTATAACATTTTTAAAAAAATCACTTAAATCAGACAACAGATTCGGAAATTCAAGACATAAAAAATTACCCATTTTTAAGGTGGTACGTTAATTTCTTGCAGAAGTGTATCTTCTATTTTAAAACCTTGTGTTATCGTCTGAAAACTTTCATTTCATGAAAGTTAATCTGAAGGAAAATATTTCGTCTACGCCTCTGAATAAGACACACTTTTAAACGGCTTGCTTTAGTGTATTGCGCTTTTGCCACCCATTTATCTTCCGAACATACTTCTTCGCTCATTCTGAGCCTAATAAAAATGTAAAGCACTACTTTTACATAATTTGTTTTGGTATTAAGGCTTTCATATGTAAGTTGGCGAAAAGTGACATAAATTTTAGCAACTTAGCCCTGTGCCTTTTTATCGAGAAGCCCTTTGACTTTTAGAAGTGCTAAAATACGGCTCGTTTTGTGATTACTTCCTGAGATCATCCTCCGAGATTCTCAGGTTTTTTCTTATTGTTTTTTATTTAACTTTCGTTACGATATTCTGGCCTACATTTTTAATAAAAATTGACAATTATATTAAACCGTTTAGCACCTTTTTTAACATCAACATTGGGTGGGATATAGACAAGCTCTTCTGATTTTTAATGTATGATGGACTCATTAATCTTTACCGATCTTTAAGAGTGACATCCCGATATCTATGAATGGAACGGAAGACATTTGACCAATGCGTTCTTCCTATTATGACATACGGAGCAGAAACTCTCACGCTCACAAAAACAACAGCACTAAAAATGCAAGTGGCACAAAGGCGCATATAAAGATCGATTCTCGACGTGACAAAAATAGACAAAATAAGGAACCAAGACCTAAGGAAAAGAACAGCTGCCCCAAATTTTATTTTTCCAATCTTTAGGGAGGGTCAATATTAGATGAATTTAAAATCTCGACTGAATTCCGCCGTTGCGTCAGCCGCCATCTTGACTTTAAACGAGAACCGTTTTTGCTCAATATCTCCGCCATTTTCAATTTTTTGACAAAAAGTGTAAAACTGAAATTGTTGAAAATGCGATTTTCTATAATTTCATTAATTGTAATTTTTTTTGTGAAGTCGATATTTTCCGTGTTATGAGGGGAAAATAATGAGAGTTGGAGCATAACTATTGAATTATTGAATTATCTCGTTTATTATTAGTTTTACAACAAATATGTACCTATACAAAAATGAAGAGAATTAAATTCTACACAATTTTGATCTCTTTCATTTTTTTGCTAAAATTAATATTTAAGGTAGTACGTATGCGGTAATGGCGCGAGCGTAAGACCGGATTGATTTTATAGTAATTGTTTTTGTTCAATATCTACGCCATTTTCAACTAAAATTATTCAAAATAAAATTTCCTGCAATTTCTTTTTAACAATTTTTTTCATGCGGTTGATATTTTCCGAGTTACATGGGAAAATAGTAAAAAGTGGTGGGGGAAGCATAATTATTAAATTGAATTTTGTTTCCGAGCTGCCCTAAATTGTGTAATTCTATCCTTTAGCAGAGATCAATAGTAGTGTAAATTTAAAATCTCGACTGAATTCCGCGGTTGCATTAGCCGCCATATTGATTTTAAATGAGAACTGTTGTTGCTTAATATCTCCGCCATTTTCAACTTTTCAACCTAAATGGTGGGAAAGAAAATTGTTGGAAATGCAATTTCCTACAATTTCTTTGGCACAATTTTTTTATACGATCAATATTCTCCGAGTTAAGGGGGAAAATAATAGAAGCGGAGGGGAAGCATAATTATTGAATTGTCTCATTTATTATTAACTTTACGACATAATTGTACATAAACAAAAATAAAGAGAATTATATTTTATACAATTTTTGAAACTTCCAATGAAACATCAACCAAACTAAGTATATAAAAGACATAAAAAGACATTATCTGCATTAAGTTCACTTAATTTTATTAACTAGCGGGTTTGATTGGTTGAATTTGTCTGTCGATATTTTAAGTTTTATGTCAGCTAATATATCGTGAGGTTTCAACAATTTTTTTTAAATTTTGGACCCTGTTAGGGGGAATTTTCCCATTTCCCCCCCTTGTAGACCCGTCACTGGTTCTCTCGAAAAATTGTATTAAATCGTAATTGCAACAATTTCAGTTCTTAGTCTTTTTGTCGAAAAGTTGAAAATGGCGGAGATATTGAACAAAAACAATTGCTACAAAATCAATCAGGTCTTACGCTCGCACCTTTACCACATACGTACTACCTACGTACTACCTTAAATATTGATTTTATCAAAAAAATGTAGGGCATCAAAATTATACAAAATTTAATTCTCTTCATTTTTGTATAGGTATATATTTGTTGTAAAACTAATAATAAACGAGATAATTCAATAATTCAATAATTATGCTACAACTGTCACTTTCCCCTCATAACTCGGAAAATATCGACGGCACGAAAAAAATTATAATAAATGAAACTATAGAAAATCGCATTTTCAACAATTTCAGTTTGTACACTTTTTGTCAAAACGGCGGAGATATTGAGCAAAAACGGTTCTCGTTTAAAATCAAGATGGCGGCTAACGCAACGGAGGAATTCAGTCGAGATTTTAAATTTTTACTAATATTGACCCTCCCTAAAGATTAGAAAAATAAAATTTGGGACAGCTCCTAATGCAAGGTCAAATGCTATCCCGACTGGGCTATATTGTCGTTTTCTAATTTACTTGTTGTTAACTCATGCATAATATTAAAAAAATGGTGGAGGATCTTACAAAATCCGTTATGCACTGAATTACAAAGAAACGAGTATTGATAACTCAACAATAGTAAAATAGTGCTTTCCATTTGAAGGCAGAACAACTGGATGAACTTGCTGCCATTTTAATATCGAAAGAATTTCCGTAGTGGTCAAACATAAGTTACTTAATTAAAAATGTAATTTTCATTACAGCAATAATTATTGTGGCTTAGTCCCATATAAGCATAATACTTGATGGAGTTTTATTGTGTTTTGAAAACAAGACAAATAGCAATTTAGAAGGAATTATTACATAATTTAAAGGTGAAAGAGCAAGACCTGGTTGACTTTTACAAAGGTCTTATCAAGAAATGATCTTTCTTATCGCCTAATCGTGACATCGACATCAAGTATTATTGTCAGGAATATGTAGAACCGGTAACAGTCAACTAGGACTACACAAATACTAAATTTATATTTATATTTCGAAAAAACTACAATTATTGCATTATACAGTGTGGAAGGCACTTATGGAATAAAATTATTTCTGTCCTTGTTTCAAAAAATTATAAAAAACGCTGAACCCGTCAGGGTGTATATACAGGGTGTAACAAAAATACAGGTCATAAATTAAACCACCTATTTTGGAACCAGAAATAGTTCGATTGTACCTTAGTACAAATGTGCACATAAAAAAGTTACAGCCCTTTGAAGTTACAAAAATGAAAACGGATTTTTTCCAATAATATATCGAAAACTATTAGATATTTTTTATTGAAAATGGACATGTAGCATTCTTATGACAGGAACATCTTAAAAATAAATTATAATAAAATTTATGGGGGTTTCCTTCCCTTAAACCCCCCCCCAACTTTTGTGTACGTTCCAACTAAAGTATTATTGTGGTACCATTAGTTAAACACAACGTTTTTAAAACTTTTTTGCCTCTTAGTACTTTTTCGAAAAGCCAGTTTTTATCGAGATATTTTGAATATTTGTCAAATCCACCACATATTTTGTATATGGTTAAATACGATTATCGAGACCTGGTAATAAAATGAAAATTTATATTTTTAGGTATACATATTTTGAACCATATTAAAAAGAAGCCACATCTCAGTAAAATGTGCCTTAGTGAAAAAATACTAAGAGACAAAAAAGGTTTAAGAACACCACTGTTTTTAACTAATGGTACCGCAATAATAGTTTAATTGAAACGCATCCAAATATTTGGGGGAACAGAAACACAACCCCCATAAAATTTTTATGTAAACATATTAAAAAAGAAGCCGTATTTCGATAAAAAATTACTTATCGAAAAAACACTAACAGGCAAAAAAGTTTTTAAAAACATTGTGTTTAACTCACGGTACCACAATAATAATTTAATTGGAACGGGCACAAAAGTTTGGGGAAGTTTAAGGGAACAAAACCCCTATAAAATTTTTATGGGGTGCACAAATTTCACTTTAAGTTTTTTTTAAGATATTCCTGCCATAAGAATGCCACATGTCCATTTTCAATAAAAAATCTCTAATAGTTTTAGATATACTGGAAAAAATCGATTTTCATTTTCTAACTTCAAAGTGCTGTAACTCTTTTTGTGTGCATATTTGTACTAAGGTAAGTTAGGTCCAATCGATCTATTTTTGTTCCCAGAATATGTGATTTAATTTATGACCTGTATTTTTGTTATACCCTGTGTATAAGTGCACTTTTTAAACATAAATTTAAATATATAGAGTGATTCATGCAAGCATGTTTGTGTGGGAAAATTAAATTGTTGTTTCTACTATTTTCACTAGTAATACCACTAGAGGTCAAATTATTTCCGGAAATTTTTTTGAGATCATGAATATTTTGAAAATTTCCCGAGTCGCAGACGAGGGAAATTTTCTAAAAATATTCATGATCAAAAAAAAATTTCCGGATATTAATTTGACTTCGCGTGGTATTCGGTAAAAAAATTCCACACCAAATTTGCATTTGAAAATCCAAAGCTGCATGAACAGATTAATAGCGCGCCATAGCTTTGTCAGCAATTATTTAGGCTTTCAAATTCGTAATTTCTACTCATTGTAGTTGCATGGGAATACCATTTCAAGATAGAAAATAGTATATTCTTCAATTTTACATAAGTTTTGAGAAACTACAAGTGATAGAAAATGAATCAAAACTAAATTATGTAAACAAATAAAAACCAGTCTGTCAAAAATGTTCTGTTATTGTAAACGTCAAAAAATTTCCACTATAATTCGCTGTTGGGTACCCCACGAGCAAAAAATTTCCGATAAAATACCTCCGTTGCCATGGTGATCTGTCAAAATAACGTATTTTGATTGGTTCAAAATTACAGGTGTGGAATTTTCCTTATAATTTCATTATATTTTCTCAGAATTTTATAAAGTTCTCCTGTCAAAGTGTTAGTTGCCATACTCCTCCGATACGTCTAAAGGTGGGAAACAATCTATAGTGGTAATGTAATGTAAATTTATAGGCTTCTATCAAAAATTTCCCACCTTTACGAGTTTCACATTTTTTATTACCCAGCGTATTATGTTTTCCATTTTGTGCGTTATTTTGCCGGTTCTTAGCACACTCATGCCTGTATAAAGATACATAGGAAGAAATGGAAACAAGAACAATGAAACATTAATTAGGCCAGGAACCGAAGCTTTTCACCTCGCTATTTTTACAGAGTGGATCGATAAGCTTGAAAATTTGAGAATAAGTACCATGGTGGTGGTTGCCACCCCATCTTGGAGGTGGAAATTTTTTATTATATTTTGACTGCAAAAGTTGATAAAAACATTCATTTTAAGAAAATCTATACATTTTTTTGATAAAATTAATAGTTTTCGATTTATTCGCTATCGAAAGTGTTAGTTTTGTTTAGAAAAAATCAATGTTTTTCGATATACTCATTTACGATTCACTCAATTTTTGCTGTAGAAAAATTTTTTTCAAACCAAGTTCTTGGGAATTAAATTACCTACAATTTTATATTAACATTTTTTCGTATCTCTGATGCTAATCTTGCTATTTTGAAGAAAAGGTCATTTTTTTCCAAACTGCAAAAATTCATTATTCGCTTTTAACTCCAGTTTTTTAAAAACTAATCAGTCTAAGCCAGTCAAACTTCTAGAATATATTAATAATACCTAAATAAATAAGAATGAATAAGGCCAATGACTAAAAACACTGCTAACTTATATGTATATGCTTCCAATTGGATTTCTCCTCTTAAAAAAATATATTGATTTTTTAACCGATTTGGATTTTGATTTAATATTTTTATTTTTATCTTAGAAAGTTTGGTAAAAAACAGTTTTGTATCTTTTGACAAGATCTATTATAAGCCTATTAATATTAAATCTTTTTAAAATCCTCAGTCGCAAAAAGAGGTGACTTTGAAAGGGTTGGTAAAGGTGATTTTTGCATGTTATTACAAGTTTTAATTGTCAATAGCTCACTCAATTTTTGCCGTAAAAAAATTTTTTGCAAACCAAATTCTTGGGAAATAAATAAGCTACAATTGTATATTTAAACATTTTTTCGTATCTCTGATGCTAATCTTGCTATTCTGTTTTTAACTCAATTTTTTTTTAAAACTAATCATTCTAAGCCGGTGAAACTTCTAGAACCTATTAATAATACATAAATAAAAAAACCAAATAAGGTTAATGTCTAATTTTAATTAGGGTGGTGATTAGGGGCTTGTTTGCGATCACTTTCTCTCTGAAAAAAAAAAAAATTGGGAATGACAGTCTTTTTATTATAAGTCACTTAACTTTTGAGCTAGAGACTTTTTTATTTCTGGAGATAGATATTCTTAAATGCTTTAAATTAGTTTGAACAAGTTGTCCTCGAAGAATGCATAGTTTTTCCGTCTTTTGACTTTGAAACTACAATATTTAGCATTTGACGAAGAAGAGCCAACATTTGTTTATTTTTTCAAAAGGTACATTTTTGTTAAGTAAAGTTGTTTTGATAAAACGAAAACTTTTGGAGTTATTAGCTGAAAACTTATTAAAAACATTGATTTTTTCGTATATAATATCACAAGAGAGAAAATTTTGCCGGCGATATTTTCGACTGGTATGAAAGTTTGTTGCCTGGCAATTTTCGCGAATTAAATTTTGACTTAAATCACGAGACGTCAGTCGAGTGATTTTGTCAAAATTTCATAAGCGAAAATTACCAAAAGGCAACGAACTTAAATGAAACCAGGAGAAAATTTTGCCGGAAATAATTTTCTCTCGAATGCTATTCGACAAGACTATTTCACGAGACAATTAATGCACCATATCAACGAAATATAATCTTTATTTATTTATTATTATCATACACTTTCGTGACGGATCTGTCATAATTTTGTCGCTGAGATTTCACGTCGTTAAGGAGTTTTGTCAGTAGAAAACGAGGCGTTGCTATGCCGTTTTATCAGTTAAAAACAGTCTAGTGAAATAGTCAATATAAAACTAACACTTTCGATAGCCAATACAGTGGAACCCCGAAAATCCGAACTAATTGGGGGGACAGCCTGTTCGGATTCCGAAAAGTTCGGATTATCCGAAAGTTAGCCTAACTAGTAATTCAAAGCTTTCATTGTCGTTGATTTTGAGTCGCAAAACGTTCTCGCAAGAGTGTGGGAAATAATTTTGGACTCAAGTTGACTACGAGAGAACCAAAGTAAGTTTATGTTTAACCTGTATAAGCACTACATATTAAAGTACGTATTTATTTTTAAGAAATTTTAAATGTCAAAGTCCTATTAATCCTACATTGTTCAATTTTCTGGTTTTACTCTGTATAATAAATATGTTTTTTAAGTTTTTGTCTTGAATTTTTTATTTTTTTTTTCACTTTCCGTTGGTTCGGATTTGCTGAACGTTCGGATTTGCGGGGTTCTACTGTATATCGAAATCTATCAATTTTATCAAAAAAATGTATAGAACGTTTTTTGCTTAGAATGACTGTTTTTACCAACTTGTGCGATTAAAATATAATAAAGATTTCCACCCCCGAGATGGGGTAGCAACCACCCCCATGGTAAAAGGGCCTTTTGGCATGATATAGCTTTTGATCCTTGGACTATCCACTACTTATTCTCAAATTTTCAAGCAAATCGATCCATTCTGTAAAAATTGCGAGGTTTTGTCCTATTTTAAGGTTCATTACTTGGACTAAATATGTCTTCATAGAATTTAATGCTAAACATTTAATTCAAAATACAAACCGTAAATCAATTTTTAATTGTATATATTTTTTTCTTTTCCAGGTACGTTCCAAACAACTTAGCTAAATGATGGAAGTAGGAAAGTGAGTAATACATATTTTTACACGGAGTATCTTAAAATAGTTCGTTTTAAGTTTAAAATAAAACAAATTGATGGAAAACTGAATACTATAAATTGCGGGAAGTCAAAACAAATAAATATTTTAATATAATCGATGGTGTATATGTTTAAAAATCTACCGTGACATATTTCGAGGGGTTACCATGAAATTAGGTGATGTAGTAGGTTTATTAATAGTGTTTACTAATAGAGCGGTAGGTAAATATAAAATAAGAGTAAATGATCATGAATTAAAAAGTGGTAAACTTATGCTCGACTCCTCATTCGTCTGTTGTTGCTTTAAATACACTATACATACTGTAATATCGGTTCCATGTATTCTTATCAGTGTGGCATATTTTATCTTCTATCCCTCTCTCTCTCTCCAATGACACTACAGCCCAAATGGACATTTAGTTTCCTCCAAACTATGCTTCCAACATTTCCGGTCTTGTTTCGGTCTTCTCCAAGTTCTCACAACTAATTTTAGTCTAGCGAATTCCATCTCTTTGACCTTCTTTTTGGCCTTCTTCTTCTTCTACAGATGAAAATCCACTAATGGATGTTAGCGATCACATTTTCCATTAACTCTCTGTTTCTTGCAATGTGTATCAGATATTGTATGTCGTTAATCCCTGTCTATTGCCTTATTTTTCGGAGCCAGGACATTTTCTTGCGTCCTATTCCTCTCTTGCCTTCAATTTTACCCTGGATTATAAGTCGAAGGGACTGGTATTTTTCGTTTCGCATGATGTGACCCAAATACGCCGTTTTTCTTTTCTTGATGTTTTCGAAAAGCTGGCGTTCTTGATCGATTCTTTTAAGGACATCTACAGTTGTGACTTTCGCCGTCCATGGTATCTTTAGAATACGGCGATAAAGCCACATTTCGAAGGCTTCTAATCTGTTTATATCCCTCGTTTTGAGTGTCCAGCCTTCTATGCCATATAGCAGCACCGACCACACGTCGCATTTAGTAAACCTTAGTCTCAGTGTAAGATCGAACTTTGAACAGGTCAGTACCTTCCCGAATTTTACGAAAGCTTGTCGAGCTTGCTCATTGAGACATTTCCCTGTCCGATGCCCAGTCTTCAAAAAGCCACGTTCCCAGGTATTTACATTTGCTCACTCTTTCAATGGACTTAGTATTCAGTGTTATGGTGGAATTTTCAATGCATCCAAGTTTCTGGAAATGATCATGAATTTGATCTTTTTGGTATTAATCTGTAATCCCATTCGCTTACTGTATTCTCCGATTATAGTGACAAGTTGTTGAAGATCAGCTATGTTGTCACAAATTAAGACAGCATCACCAGCATATTGTATGTTGTTGATCAATACCCCATTCACTTTGCTTCACATCTCTGCATCTTCCAAAGACTCCTGAAATATGGCTTCCGAATAATCAGCTATAGGAATTATATCCGCGATACGATAAATTTTAATTTTTTTCAGCATGTTTCTCTTAAGTTAAATCAATTAAAGGGTTGTTTGTTGGTGAAGGGGATGAGCTCAAAAATCGAAACTATAGCTCATAAATAGCTCGTAATTCTGCCGTAAAGATCGATTCAATATCCCTATTTTTAAGTAGTTGTGGGGGGCTGAGTCAGCCCCGCCTCCATTAAAATATTAAATTCCTGCTCAGTGTAACGAGCTCAAAATTTTTAATTTGCAGAATATGAAAGCTCATAAATATCTCATAAATCAGCGCTATTTGTTTTTTAAATTTGGGAGGGGGGCAATACAACATGGGTGATATAAATTTAGAACGGTTTATGTTTATTATATTACTATTAAATAAAATTTTTATAAATTAGTTTTGATTTTAGCGAAAATAAATTAAAATAAGTGTTAGAAAACTGTACATAAATTAAAGACTAAAGCATTAAATACATAATCGCAGTGCATTGTACCTAAACTAAAAACACTAAAATATTTTTTTGGAAATATTTACTTTTTTGATATTCCCATATTTTTCCCCTATTTAATTTGCCATAAAATCTCCTTCCTGGTTTTTCCCTCGGCCATTTTGTTGCTGAAAAATGCATTTAAAATGTTTTTCGATTTATAACGCAAGCGGTATACGCTAAGGCGAAAAATTCCCAAGACTAACCCAATTTTCATGAGAAACATTAATAGAAAATTGTGTTATCACGAAGCAGGTTACGGGCCATCTGTGCTTTTTAGATAATAATATTTATTCCTGAATTCCTTCTCTTCCCGGCGCGGCGCAAGAGCAACTAAATTGGATTGAATTTGCACACTTGGTTTTAATATTGGCGAGGGAAAAACAGAGGCCAATTATATTTTAAGAATTAATGTGAAACTTTGACATTAATATAATTGTTGTTTTGTTTAGTTTCCATAGACATCACTAATTTAAATATGGCTGATTTTTTTTTCTTTTTGCTGATGATACCAGTATCACTTGGAGCAACTCACATTATTGCAACTCTTTATGCAACTTAACTTCTGAGCTACTTACAATGAAAATCTGGACCCACTCTAATTTACTCTCTTTTAACGTGGATAAAACAGTAGCATTATCCTATAGATAGAGGAGTTCTTTAATGCTTGCTTCTTAATAAGAGCCAGATCAGATACCGTTGATTCTGTAAAATTTCTTGGTATTTTTTAGACAGCAACAGCAACAGCAACAGTAACTTTCCTTCATATGGATCTATTAAGTAAGCAACTAGCCTCAGCTTGCTATGCAATAAGATTTGTTTCGAAGGAAATCGATTTAGTGTCTTCCAAAATAACATATTTTTCTTTGTTTGAGTCTCACCTTCGATATGATCTTCCTTTTTGTGGTTCTGGTACAGCTGCCCAATCCGACGTTATTTTTAAATTACAAAAAAGAGCAATAAGGTATCTGATTGGAATAAGAAGAAAACACATTTCAGAAGCTACTCGAAAGATCACGGGATATTAACACTTCCTTTTTTATACAGGGTGTAACAAAAATACAGGTCATAAATTTAATCACATATTCTGGGACCAAAAATAGTTCGATTGAACCTAACTTACCTTAGCACAAATGTACACATAAAAAAGTTACAGCCCTTTGAAGTTAGAAAATGAAAATCGATTTTTTCCAAAATATCGAAAACTATTAGATATTTTTTATTGAAAATGCACATGTGGTATTCTTATGGCAGTAGCATCTTAAGAAAAAAAAATATAGTGAAATTTGGACACCCCATAAAAATTTTATGGGGGTTTTGTTCCTTTAAACCCCCCCAAACTTTTGTGTACGTTCCAATTAAATTATTATTGTACATAGTACCATTAGGTAAACACAATGGGTGGAATGCATAAAACGTAGTACCTGCTAATGCTTGAAGTATGTACTACATTTTTGAAGATTTTACTACACTTACAAAGCATTATTACGCTTACAAATGCTTTGTAAGTGTTGTACTATACTTACAAAGCATTTTATGCTTTGTAAGTGTAGTAAAATCTTGAAAAATGTAGTACATACTTGAAGCATTAGCAGGTACTACGTTTTATGCATTCTACCCAATGTTTCTAAAACTTTTTTGGCTCTTAGTACTTTTTCGAAATTTTTAGATTTAGTTTTTATCAAGATATTTTGAATATTTGTCAAATCCACCACATATTTGTATATGGTTAAGTACGATTATGGAGACTTGGTAATACTTAATATGAAAATTTATGTATGATTTATATTTTTAGGTATATTTTGAACCATATTAAAAAAGAAGCCACATCTCGATAAAAGGTGCCTTCTCGAAAAAATACAAAGAGGCAAAAAAGTTTTAAAAACACTGTGTTTAACTAATGGCACCGCAGTAATATTTTAATTGGAACTTATACAAACATTTGGGGGGCTTAAAAGGACAAAACCCCCATAAAATTTTTATGTAAACATATTAAAAAATAAGCCTCAACTCGATAAAAACTGCCTTATCGAAAAAATACTAAGAGGCAAAAAAGTTTTAAAATATTGAATTTAACTAATGGTACCACAATAATAATTTATTTGAGACGTACACAAAAGTTTGGGGGGTTTAAGGGAACAAAACCCCCATAAAATTTTTATGGGGTGCACAAATTTCACTATAATTTTTCTTTAAGATATTCCTGCCATAAGAATGCCACATGTCCATTTTCAATAAAAAATCTCTAATAGTTTGCGATACATTCGAAAAAATCGATTTTCATTTTGTAACTTTCAAGGGCTGTAACTTTTTTATGTGCCTATTTGTACTAATATAAGTTAGGTTCATTCAAACTATTTTTGGTCCCAGAATATGTAATTTAATTTATGACCTGTATTTTTGTTACACCCTGTATATTTTAGAAACTGTTTGTTTAATTCGTCAATACCTACATGTCTTTCCAGCAAGACCTAATCATGACTACTCCACCAGAAATTCAAGCTTTGATGTCTATTTTTCGATCCCGTCGACTGAGTTAGTAAAAATCTATATTAAATTCCGCAAAAAATCTATACAACCATCTCCCGTTACAACTTAAATCTGCAACATCTTTCCCCAAGTTTCGTAAAATGACAGAAGCCTGTGGAATCCAAAGAAGAGAAATAAACCTGGAAACATACTTAAAATCTACACAAATGTGGTACACATATGTATCAATACAAGATCCATTCGACAAAGAAGATTTGCACGCTTGAGCAAACATTAGTTTTAAGCTGAATCGGTCGGAAACAAACTTACTGCAACAAACCCACAAAGAATAGTGACAGCTGTGAATGAAAAGGCTTGTAATGGACCGTGATAGTGTGACGTTAAAACGTCAAATATTTTTCCAAACAAATCAAAAATCAATAAATGTTTGACGTTTGTCAATGGATTATACACGTGATTTGTGTAATCATTTTTAATTTTATTTTGTTTTAACAAGCATCTGTACATTTTTTCTAAAGACACAATCCTTGTTAGTCATATGAATCATATTGCTTTTAATTTTATAAATGTCCCTACACATAATCAAGGATTTACACACTACAATAGTACTTACTGCGTTTCTTCAGGTTCTTAACCAGTCCTATTTGGAAATATGGTGGAAAATATACTATGAGCATTGATTACAATCACGGGTACACAACACACTACTATTTTGTAAAAATTAAAATCTTGCAAGCTATATATTCCAATTATAAAAACCAAAATAAACACCACGTATGAATTTATGTTTTGTTTGTCAATTTTTCCAGAGTAGCCAACATTGATTTGACGTCACGACTATCACGGTCCATTGAGGCCTACTAAACTTAATTAAGATTGGCACCGCAACCGAAACAATTAAAATGTATTTATTGGCTAAAGAAATTGACTTAGGAAGCATCATATGCCACAACGTAGGAGAGACAGAAGATACGTTTAGTAGAGCGATTTTCGTAGCATCCTGTCCATCTGAACATCTGAGCAGATACAACCAAATTCTCTGCATTGGAGAAGAACTGTGAAAAAATGTTCGCCACGCTGGCCAAGCTTTCATAAAATTTAGGGTACAATAAACGTAAAGAAAATTATTTTAAAGTAGAATTGTGGCTTTTTCCCAATAAGGGAAGATGAAGATGAAGACTAATATTATTGTACAAAGTTAAAAATGGAGTGTTAATACAACAGAACACACGTTTAAAAAGTCTTGGGGATTTCCTCTTACATGCATCTCAGCTCTCAATTTATTTTTTACATTATCATGAAAAATGCATCACTGCATCCTAAAATTAAAATAGACCGAACGTTTATTTTTCAGATCTAATTTTGTAATATCTACTCATCAACTTGTTTTTATTGTTCATTGAATTTTCTGCACGTATTAAGCCATGAATAAATATCGTTATTTGATATCGTAAGAAACAAATTCTACTACGCCAACTACCTCAGAAGAAAAACAGTAATATAAAATAATTATTTAAATAAAAATAACAAACATATGGAGTAATACATTCTTTCACGGTTTTTGCTGTAAATTTTAAAGAACAGGAAATTTGGCATACGCACAGCTAACATGTCAAAGAAAAAAAAGTGATATGGTGCCGATGTGTGCTTTTACCCTAGGGGTGAGTTTCACCCCATCTCGTTGGTGAAAAAATATATGTCCAAGGATAAGTCCTGAAATGGATAAACTGACTAATTTTAAGAAACTTTTGTTCTATAGAGTTTTTTCACCAAATCAATAATTTTCGAGTTATTTGCAAGTGAATATGTTCATTTTTCAACAAAATAACCACGTTTTTAGACGGTTTTTTGCAAATAACTCAAAACGTAAGAATTTTGCCGAAAAAAATATTCTTAGTAAATTTATAGATTATAAAAAAGTGAAAAAAATTGTGTATATATTAGGTCTCCATACCTAGCAAAAGGAGAGTTATAGCTAATGAAAAATAGGTTTATATTCGAAAAATTCAAAATAGAACAATTCAATGTGAAATATCCAAATAATGAAGTATTCTTGGGGAAAACACATTACAACTTTTTTAAAGTGTTTAAAAAAGATTTATTTCTGTTTTTATAAAAAAAAATTTGTAGCATCAGATGTAAGCAAGTTACGCTCAAAATAAAGTTGGTCACTTTTGTTTTGGCAAAAAAAAATCGGGAAGATCACCTCCCAATTAGCAACTTAAATGAAATTAATCAGTACCGCTTCACAAGTTACTTTACTTATGTTGTGTTTATATAATCTGTAAGTTTCATCGATTCAAATGCTTATTTTTTTAAAAATTTGGTTTTAAAGTAAAATTTTTAAAAAAATTAATTTTGAAAAAAATGTTTTTTTTTCAAAATAACTTAAAAATTGTTAGAGATACCAAAAATCTTTTAAACAATAAAAAAGTCGGCTGTACATTTCTGAATATTTTGCATTTTTTGTTTTTCTGTAAGACAAAAATTGGTTAAGATTCGGTGTTTCTAAATTTGCATACACTCGTGATAAGTGACTCGTTCAAGCCTTTTTAATTACATCTCTATCAAAAATAAGGACTTTGAACCGATGAAACTTACAGATCATATGATCAATACATACGCGAGTAAAAAACTTGTGAAGTGGTAACAATTAAGTTCATTTGAAATGCTAATTAGGGGGTGATTTTCCCGATTTCTTACCAAAAAAAGGGACCAACTTTATTTTTAGCGTAACTTGTTTACTTTTGATGCTAAATTTTTTTAAATAAGCATTTTTTTAAACACTTTAAAAAAGATAAAATTAGTTTTCCCCAAAAAAGTGCTTCATTTTTTGGTTATGGCACGTTAAAATATTCGATTTGGAATTTGACGAATATGAACCTATTTTTCATTGGCTAAAACTCTGCTTCTTCTAGGTATAGTGACGTAATATATACACCAAATTTTTCACTTTTTTACGCGCTATATTTTTGATACGAATTTTTTTTTGACCAAATACTTACTTTTTGAGTTATTTGCGAGAAACCGTCTGAAAACATGGTTATTTTGTAGAAAAATGAACATATTCACTCGCAAATAAGTCGAAAAGTATTAACTTGGTAAAAAAACTTTATAGAGCAAAAGTTGATTAGAATTAGTCATTTTATCCATTTCCGGACTTATTTCGAACATATATTTTTCACCCCCAACAGGGGGTGAAACTCACCCCTAGGGCAAAAGCACACATCGGCACAATATCACTTTTTTTCTTTGACTTTAAAATTTAGAAGTTTTGCAATATTTTACCTTTAAAGAACGGACTAGAGTTTTTAACGTTACATATGCATCTCAGTTCTGTTCTAGGTACATGTTAGATTGTCAAGAAAAATGTTTCAGTGCATAGTAGAATAAAATAACCTGCACATGTATTTTTCAGATCTAATTTTGTAATAAATATCTCGCATTAACTGTTTTTCTTCACCTATCAATGCGTGAATACCGTTATTTGATATTGTAAGAAACAAATTCTGATTCTGGCAGCTTTCTAGATATTTTTAACCTGAGTGAACGCTGATTTCCACCGATTTATAAATATTGATCTCGAGAGGATACCTCATGCAACATGCTGTTGAGTCATTACAAAAAATAGAAACTGTCTATGGACTCGCCGGACAGCACAATCCTGCTCGAAATCGAGTACGTTATTGTCAGGACTTGGCTACAAGGGGTCGGAAATGTTGGACCGATTTTAATTTTTAAAGAGGTGATGGATTCGGCTGATACGAAATGAATATTTATTTTATAAATAAAAACTGCAAAACTTCTGTTATAAAATGGCTTATATATTATTTTGGTATCAAGGGATTAGATAGAATATTATATTTTAAGAGAGAAGAAGAGGACCAGATAGAATAGGTCGGTTCATACTGTTATAATTACATAGTCATGTGCGGTTTTTCCCAAGAAACATACATTATTGTGACTTTCTTTAGAGTTGTAAAGTAGTAAGGTGTATGGATAATTGTAGTTTTAAGAGTTTAAAAAGTTTTAAATTGTATAAAATTGTCACAGCAGGGCAAATATAAAATATGTACACTTCGCGTCATATAAAACTGGTACACTTTTTTTCCCAATCTAAAGCTGTGTTCAGACTGACAATTATTGTTCGTGAATCACTTCGTTGTTGCCATCACAGATAACGGAATTGCACTAAATCTAAATACAAAAAAATAACGTTTAAAATGTATATTTCGAATTGTAATACATATATTTAAATTCCATACTTGTTCACCGTAAAAGTTTTTCATTTTGTATTAATTTCAAATTAAATTTTTAATTTTTCCAGTGTGTTTTATTTATTCTATACAACTTAATGCAGTTTTGTCCTACAATTTACGAGAAACCAATCACACCTCTCGATTTGACATTAAACATAATAATTTAAAGTCATGTCAAGATTTATATCTGTCATTATTTTTGAATTGAAATATTTTCATAAATTTTAATAAAACATGAATCAATGTATGGATACTTAATTGAGATGACGGAAAATTACCATTGTTTTAGTTTTTAGTATATTAAAAAATGAGGTCTGTCGCTCAGCCCCGTTTTTACCTAGTTTGATATAATATTTTCGTTGAACTGGCAGCGTTGCCCTAGAAATTAGAATGACACTTGTGACAAGATCAACTTACACAACTTGAAAAACACGATTTTCGGTTATAAGAGTTGTACCAGTTTTTTTTTGACGCGAAGTGTACCAAGAATAGTAGTCCAGGGCGCATCTGTTTTGAGATGGACGTTGAGAGGTGACTCATATTTTTTGCAGAAATTGCTTGAAAATAACTCATATAATAATAATTGAGTTATCCTCCCAATCAAAAAGGTCCGGAACATTGTTTAAATAATCAAAATGTCACAAAATAAAGGAAAAATTCGATTTTTTCTTCGTTTTTTGATTATAACTTTAAAAGTATTCACTTCCGAGAAAAGTTATTATTATTATTATTATTATACATAAACAAGGGCAGAGGGACAAGTCCCTATTATGCCCAAAAACAAAGAAATTACATAAGTAACCTACTAGTAAATACAATAAAAAAAAAAAAAAAAAACAACAACAACAAAAAAAAAAGATACAATTTGGGTTTACATAAAAATATTTTAACTATAATAGAAAACTGTCAAGTCTGTTTTTAAATGTGTTGGTAGAGGGGCCTGAGACAATGTTATCATCCAGGTTATTCCAAATATCGAAAACTCTATTTGGTAAAAAATTCTGTCTTGGTCTCGTACAAAAGTTCTCTTTTTTCAGTTTAAATTGGTGACCTCTAAGGCGTTCATCTTGATTGATTGTAAAAATTTCGTCGAGATTTCCGAAATTAAATTTTAATATTTTAAATGTGGTTATTAAGTCGCCGCGTTGTCGGCGAAGTCCAAAAGAAGTTAGGTGGACCATACTGAGCCTTTCTTCATAGGAAGGTCTTCTCAGTCCCAATGGAATTCGAGTGGCTTTTCTTTGGACGTTTTCCAACAAAATTTTGTCTCGAACCAAATCAGGATACCACGTTGGGCCAGCATATTCAAGAATCGGTCTTATGTAAATAGTGTAAAGTTTACAGAATGACTGCATTGAAGCTCTCGAAAAACACCTCCGAATAAGATATAGTCTGGAGTTCGCACGTTTACAAATAGACTGAATATGGTCGGACCACGTTAGGCTGCTGTTTACAATAACACCGAGGTCGTTATACGAGAACACTGAATCTAATGGTTGTCCGTTAACCAAGTACGGCACAAGTGGATTGTTTTTACCAATTCTAAGCACTACACATTTTTCTGTGTTTAAGGGTAGTAACCACTGGGAACACCAAGTAAAAATAGAGTCCAAGTCTCTTTGGAGGGCTAACTGGTTTTTGATAGGATTGGCATATATTTTTGTGTCATCAGCATATAACGATATTTTATTTGAAACATAGGAAGGAACATCGCTGGTATAAACCGTAAAAAGCAGAGGTCCAAGGACAGAACCCTGCGGCACTCCACTTTCCACTAACCTGTCCTGTGAGAAAGATTCGCCAACTCTAACTTTGTAATGTCGATCTGTCAGGAAATCATCAATCCAACATAATAAAGTACCGCGAACTCCGAAATGTTCTAGCTTATGTAGAAGTCTGCGCTTAGGAACACGGTCAAAGGCTTTAGAGAAATCTAGATAAACAACGTCGACCGGCTGTGAACTGTTAATAGATGACGTCCAGTCGTTAACACAATGTAGGAGATTGGTTAGAGTAGAGCGACCAGAAACAAATCCATGTTGTTGTGTTGGAATAACATTTTCTTGGAGAAGGAATTTAGTCATCTCCTCGGAAATAATGGCTTCCATGACTTTGCTAACTACTGGTAGTAAGCTAATCGGACGATAATTGTTGGGATCGAGTTTGTTGCCTTTTTTAAAAATAGGAGTGACCGATGCTAATTTCCAATTAGGGGGTAAGGAATTCTGGATAAAAGAAGTCTGCATAATTAACGTTAAAGGTATTGCAAGTGTATCTGCGCATCTTTTTAATAGTTTTGGTGTTAAACCATCTAAACCAGGTGAAGCGGATGTGCGAAGTTTCATTAAGTGTTGTTTGACATGATCCACTGTAAATTCGACTTGCCGTAAGGATGCACCGACACGGTTACACCTAATAGGAGGTAGATTACCATCATTCGATTCTTTAGTAAAAACCTGTGAAAATGCTAAAGATAGAGTTTCAGAAGAATCTTTGTCAGAAGAGCATAAAGTCTGATTAGGTTTTTGAAGTAGAGGAATGGAAACTTTAGACGTCAATGAGGACCTTATGTATTTGTAGACTTTTTTCATATTACCACTGTCAATAACACTTGTTTCAAAATTTTGTCTTAAAGTTTTTAGAAAAGTTTGTAAGGTATTTGAAAATCTGCGGTGGTTTTGAAAATCAGTGAGAAGCCCGGTCTGTTTAAATTTCCGCCAGAGATGTCGTTTGTGATTAATTTGGTTTATTGCTGTTCGATTTATCCAGGGTTTAAGATTGTTTTTATAAATATTACGGAAGGTAGTGTTTGTAGAAATTATATTGTGGACGGCATCGAGAAATGCAGTCCACATTAATGAAGGGTCGTTTAAGTCAGCAAAAAATAATTGCCAGTTGATTTGAGATAGTTTAGTGTCGATTTCAGAAAAGTTGGTAATAGTATATGTTACAGTATTATTTTTGCTGGGTAGTATTTGGTTGAATTGAATGTGAGCTGTTATAACTGCATGATCTGACTTTCCTATAGGAGAACTGATTTCAAGAGATGAAATTAGCTCTTCGTCGTTAATTAGCACTAGATCTAAAATAGAAGGTTGGTTATTAATTCTAAATCGGGTAGGTTCTGTGATGAGTTGTATCAGGTTCGAATTTACGACAAAGTTTTTAAAAAAATTATGAGCGTTTTCAGCGTCAGATAATGCAGTTATTGGCCAGGTGATCTCTGGGAAATTAAAATCTCCAGTAATGATAAGATTATCAAAAGATGATAGTTCGTCAAGTTTAGTAAGCAAAACATTATCGTGAGCAAGTATTGTCAAAGGTGGGCGATATATACAGACTAAATTAAGGCAAAATGGATTTTTAGTAATAGATAAGTGAATAGCATCTATTCCAGGAATATCTAATGGCTTAATGTCAATTTTGAAAGTTGTGGTAATAATATTAGATAAATAAATGCATACACCACCACCCACACGAATTTCTCTGTCTTTACGATATATTGTATATCCATTTGTGTTAACACATGAGTCAGGAATTGAAGGTTTAAGCCAGGTTTCGGCAAAACAAATAATGTGTGGTTGAAGAAGTTGCACTGTGCATATAAATTCGTCAAATTTAGCGGAAAGTGAATCTAAATTGGTATATAGAAATAGCCAGTCATTAAATTTGTTGGTAGAAAAATTATGAACGAAAATTCGTGATTTTGGGAGTGCCATTAATGTATTTAATGGTTAAATCATATTCACCGTTATTTTTGCGAGTTTCTAGTTCATTTCGGAGTTCTTTTAAGCGAGTTTGTTGGATGGGCGTCTTGTCATCAATTATTGAGAATTTTTTCGTGGCGTTGTTCTCCAAAAGTTTAGCTTTATTTCTCAGAATATTTTTAACGTGGTATTCCGAACTCATTACTACCTTTATCATTCTGGGAAAACGTTGGTTTGCTTTGCCGACTCTATAGAAAGTGATTTGCTTTTCCTGACAGCCAACAGTTTCCAAGACAAGGTTAATCTTATTTGCGTCGTCATCTTTTCTGCGTTGTGCATCCCCAGAGGAAGATTCTGGAACACCTCTGATTAGAACATTCTTAGCACGTGTCATGCGATCTACAGCTTCGTTTGCAATATTATCAGTGAATTCGGTGGACTTAAATAAATCAATTTGGCTGAGCTTATTATTTAACTCTGTTAATTTATTTTCAAAATCATTTATTCTCGTATGAATATCCATTTTAAAGTCCAGCAAAAGATCTTTTATTTCCGAAATATTAGAAATATTTGAGCTGCAGGAATTACATAGGATACTTAATCCACGAATTTTTTGTCGAGTTACGCGATCGTCGGAAGAAAGGTCCGTGCATGTAATATGTATTTGCCGTTTACAACCATCGCACTGAAGTTTACGGTCAGCTGTCGCAAAGTTTTTTGAGCAGTTCGAACAAACTGAGGTAGAAGGCATGATCGGGTTTTTGGCTGGTATGTAATTAATAGTTGGTTTTATACTAATAAATTGGGAAATGGTACTCACAGTATATATTATGTGAATATATATCACTATTATATTCACTGTAATTGTACTTATTACACAATTTTTTTTTTACAACCAATACTGACTATATTGGTATGTAGAAATGGTATGATTGGAAATTCTATGAAGATTCTGTCATCAACGAATGTCACCAAGTATTATATCTATATATTTATTTTTCTTTCACTGAGGGATTCACTATTTCTTTCCACAGTAATAATTAATACATTTATTTTGATATAAATGTAATACTTTCTTGCACCATTAGAGCTTTTAAAATAACTAAAAATCGAAATTTCTTGTGAGAACTTTGATAAATGAAAAAAAATAAAAAGTTGCACATTAAAAATTGTCACTCTTGTTGTAAAATAGCAATAGGTGCGAAAAAACATAAAAAACAAGTATTTGCATTTTACGTTTTTCGACCATTTATGCTACAGTTAGGACCTTCATATTTTACCCAGAAAAACTTTATGATATAATAAAACAATACTGTAAATTTCATTAAGATCGGTTCGATAGATTTTACTACATAAATTTTGCAATCCAGCTTTCGCAAAAAAAATTCAGTTTTTCAAAATGTTGCAGGACTGAAAATAAAGTAGATAGCAAGTTGAATTTTTTCTACGTGTAGAAGAATACTGTACCTTTCATCTGCAATTTGCAAAATTATAATCGGTTAACCACCACGGCTTCAGAATTTTTTTTAAATAAACATTAATTTTTGGTGCTACGCGTAGGACAGCGGTGTTCGATTTACACAAGTTGATTTCCACCAAAATTTCTTCCAATCTTTATCTAAAATTCTGTGGGATGTGATGGTTTAAATGTTAATTTGATTAAACTGTGTTGTCCACATATAATTTCCTATATTACTCATATTGTTAATTTTTGCATAACTAACTGTGTCGTTCCAACTTCCTGGAAAAAAGCAATTATTAAGGTTTTGCCTAAAAAGCAAAATCCTGTTGAATTTAAAGATTTGCGACCAATAAGTATTTTGCCTACCCTGTCGAAAGTTTTAGAAAGAGCTTTGGAAACACAAATTAAAGATTATTTACATGTTAATTCATTACTTCCTTCTATTCAGTCAGGTTTCCGTAAAGGATATAGTTGTACTACTGCTTTACTTCATATTACTGATGATATTTTAAAAGGAGTAGATCAAGGTGAGTGCACAGTGTTAGTGTTATTAGATTTCAGTCGTGCATTCGATACCATACATTACGATCTTATGATTAGCATGTTAAAATATATAGGATTTTCTAATAATGCCAGTACTTTACTTGAACAGTATCTCAAATTTAGAGAGCAGCAAGTTTATATCAATGGTGTAAATTCAAACTTTCTATTACTTAAATCAGGTGTTCCACAAGGTTCCATCCTTGGACCTTTATTGTTCTCTATATATACTTCGCAACTTTAAACCAAAATTCGGAATTGCAACGTGCACTTATATGCTGATGATACCCAATTGTATTTAAATTTTAAGCCAGATGATGTGGAAAATGCCTGCAAAATTATTAATGACAATCTAAAAGCATTTATTGATTATGCAACTGAGCACTGCCTGATTATTAATCCAACGAAATCAAAAGTAATGTTATTTGGTAATAAGCATCATCAGCAATATTTGATAAATTCAATTAACATTTATATAAACAATGAAAAACTTGAAGTTGTAAATGCTGCAAAAAACTTAGGTGTTACTCTTGACTCCGAACTAAGGTTTCAGAAACATGTAAATATACTGATACAACGCGCTTACTGTAATATTAAAATGATTTATGGAAATCGCCATTTATTTTCAATTCATATGAAAAAACAGCTTTGTGAAACACTTGTATTATCATTATTTAATTACGCGGATGTATTGTATGGACCAAATTTAACTCTAGTATATAAAAATAAGATCCAAAAAGTTCAAAATTCGTGTCTTCGTTTAATTTTTGGTATAAGAAGGCGAAAAAGAGTATCGCATAAATTAAAAGAAACTAAATGGTTAAATATGGAGAATAGAAGAAAACATCATTTTCTCACTCTTTGTCATAAAGTAATTGTAAATAAAAAACCATCTTACCTACATCGAAAAATAAAATATCGCTCTGATGTTCACAATATAAATATAAGAAATAGGGGATTGTTGACTATTCCTCCTTTTTCAAGTGAGCTTTATCGACGCTCTTATAGTTATCAAATCAGCAGTTTATATAATAAGATTCCATCTACATTAAAAACATGTAACATACCAAAATTAAAATTCTTGCTTAAACGCCGTCTCCTAAATATTCAAAATTAAGGTGCCGTGATTTTTTTTCTCTTTCTCATAGTAATAAAAAAGTAAGTGGGTCCGTCTTCCTTGTGAGGTGCATTTTTTACTAGCTTACTGTTCAGTATTATATTCTTTACTACTGTTTTGTTTACCATAAGACTACTATTACACTGGGGTTAAGTGGAAGAATATTTTTGTTGTGTCTTAGAACACAGCAAAAATAAACTTCGCCCTCTACTTTAGAGAATGTACATTTTTGTTATACTTATTATTTTTTGGAAATAAAAGTCGGTTTATTATTATTATTATTATTAAATATTATTTTCTTACTCTTAATTTTTTGTTGTATTTTAATCTTTTAATTCCACAAAAATCAAACTAATTTGATTATTGTTTGTGAAATATTGTTTAAACAATTGCATATGTTTAAAAATAATAAACTTTTATTCTTTAAGTTAAAATATATGAACAAAGAAAGTTTTTGCTAAAAAAAGTGTAATTTCAAAGGACAGAGTATGTGTTTTTATTTTGCAATAAACAAATTTATTTATTTATATCAAAATGTACTAAAAATTAAAATTTATCAATCATTATCAAAGGTCATTGGAATGCGCAATCAGAGCAAACGTATCCGCAGCGGCTGTCCTCCGTGTAGCACCAAAAATTAATGTTTATTTAAAAAAATTCCTGACGCCGTGGTAGTTAACCGATTTTAATTTTGCACATTACAAATCCTTCCACATTTTGAAAAAAATATTTATTTTTTGCGAAAACTGGATTGCAAAATTTATTTTGCAAAATCTATTAAACTGATTTTATTGAAATTTACAGTATTGTTTTATTATAAGTATCATACAATTTTTCTGGGTGAAATATGAAGGTCCTAAGTGTAGCCTAAATGGTTGAAAAACGTAAAATGCGTTTTTTCATATGGTTTTCATATGGAATAATTGTTTTTTTATGGCTTTTTCGCAATTATTGCTATTTTGCAACAAGGGTGACTATTTTTTAAATATTTAGCCAATTCTATATTATAGCAAATTTAATTACGCAACTTTTATGTCAGTGCAATTTTTCTCGGAAATGAATACTTTTAAAGTTATAATAAAAAAGCGAAGAAAAAAAATTGAATTTTTCCTTCATTTTTTGACATTTTGATTATTTAAACAATGTTCCGGACCTTTTTGGAGTGGGAGGATAACTTAAATATTATTATATGAGTTATTCTCAAGCAATTTCTGCAAAAAAATATGAGTCACCTCTCAACATCCAAATGTACTAATATTTTTACAGATGCGCCCTGGTCTATAGGAAAAATGCAATGAAAGTGACCCAACAGCATAAAATATACCGATGGAAATCTTATCTCGGATCGGAGCCGTCAAGGATCTTAGAAACATGGAAATCTTACATAGAAAAATTATTTGCATCGGACAGGATTAATGATCAGCTATATGGCGATGAAGAAACAAACATCATTTTTAATTAGATATAAAATATGCCAGTGCAGCACAAAAAAATAACAGGGCAGAAGGTCCGGACAATATACACTGATGAACACTACAGACCCTATGTAAATCATAAAAACAATTCCTTGATATAATCTAATCTAGAAGCACTTTTTAATAACATAATAGCTGAAAATCCCAGAGGACTAAGTGCAGTCGACATTTGTAACGATCCTGAAGAAACCAAATGCCAGGTTTTGTGATAACTACCTTCTATATATAATATGGACAAAATGATTGAAATTATGATTGGCAGGGATAATCAGATCCGTGAATTGAAGAGACACACATCTTGCAACAGTTTTGATCTTCACCTCCAATTCACATATGAGTTTGAGGTTAAGAATAGCATAAAGTTTTTACACAGAATAACACATTGAGAATACCTGGTACGGAAAAGAAATGGATAGCAGCAGTATCTTTAAGTTACCACTCTTCATACCCAACCACACACAAACATAACCACGTACATGCCCGTAGTCTTAAGAGTTGACACATGCGCTGTACAAAAATGGATCTCCTAATCTACTTAAGTTCATTGTCATCGATAACTCCTATCACATCTCTATCAAGAAATACCTATTTTCCAGAAGCTATGGCCATTCTATTACAGAAGTTTCCAATGGTATAAAATTAGCGTAAAGTTCAAATCACATATAGATGAAAGATTCTCCGTTCACCCCAGAACTAGCCATTAAATATACTTTTCTCCCGTATTTCCCACATATCACGAATAAGCTTACCAAACTCTTCAAATAATTACCAGATAAAAAACTCAGAGCTATAGGAAAGTTGTTTTCGAAAACCAAAACTCCATTGACCTCTTTAGAATACACTAATATTGTCTACTACATACCCTGTACTAAGGGAAACTCCTGGTATATTGGCTAGACCTGGTGCTGTCTTCAAGGTCGACTAACTTCTCATAAAAGTGACATTAGGACTTATAAACCCTCTTATGACCTTGCACAACATACAATTTTAGCCAAACACCAAATTGACTTCACAAATGTATCAAATCCTAAATTATCACTTAATTCAAACTTTGTTAATAATTCCTACTACTGAGTCTACCCCTACTACTTTAGAAATACAGACATTTTTGAGCTATGCAAACGAAAAACTCTCTCCCTCGCTTTGGTTTTGACTGTCGAAGAAAGCAGACGCTCTGTTCTGTCCTCTGTTAGTGATAACCACTAGTTACCACGTGATGAAAAGTACAATTATTATGATTGTATGCATTTATTGGGTAGATTATAAATTGCAATAAATAACTCGTAACCGAGAAAGGTCTCATATAAAATTTGTTTTTAACGATCTAATATTAAAATGAAAGTGCAGTGATCGGCGGCAATACTATAACTATACTCGTCTGATGATTAACCTACTGGTACAGTTATCCAACAATGCAATGTCTGAATAAATGATTCACAGCCGCTAAAGGATTGCGTTCCACTGTAAATGTATGTATATGCATCGCTGGCTGCAACTTTAAACAAACGGCCGAACGGTCGTTTGCATTCTATTTATTTTTAGAACTTAGGTTATTGCATTTATTATATTTTTTGTAGAAACTTTGCGCGAATTTATAGGTGGAACGTGCTTTTGAGATTTACATTCGAACGAACTTAATGTATCAACTTCAAGAGATTAGGTATGGCTTTTAAAAACCGTAAAAAATGTGTACATATAGGATAAATTTTTTTTAGAAAACCTTTTTTACTAAATCTTGTTTTATTTGATCTTAAGTCTCTTATGCAAAAATTATATATCTTCAAAACCATACGGTCGGAAAAAGGAAGCTAAAGAAGCAATAGCCAAATGCTATACAAAACTATGCGATTAACTTGATACCAGAGAAGGTGAAACAAAGTGCAACACATAGAGCAAACAATGTACGCAAAGTGTATATACAAATTATAAATGGAAACGTCAAAAACCATCAACAAGAACCGCAGATATTTTATAGCTTGACTTTTAAGTTCATATTTCATTTTTTGATATCGTGGACGTAAAAAAAGTAACTAACTTCTTCCAGAATAATCCTAGGACAACGTTTTTGAAACTTGTTAGCTTTTCGAATATGAAGAATAACTTTTCCCGGGAATAGCAAAAAAGTTATTCGAAATGTTTATAACCAAAAGACTACAATGTTTTTACAATCAAGTTGTACAATGTTCGAAATGGTTGTTCCTTTTTAACCTTTTTTAATGTCTCTTGATAAAATAACTCTCTCTCCTCCTCCTTGAAAAACTACTGTTTTCAATATTTCCACAAATTTTATTATAAGTTATACAGCTGTTTAGGCAGAGTACCTTTCTCAAGTAGTGCATTTTACTGTGTGTCTGTACTTTAAAGTCTCTAACTGTATAGGTTGAGGAGCTGTTTGTCTTAAGTTGGGCGTTTAGAAATATATCTGTATTTTTTAATTTATTCATTTCCATTTTTCTTCTTCGCGTGCCATATCAGAATTATCCGACGTTGGAGATCACCATTGCGGAGGCTTGTCGATCTTCTGCAATATGGAATAATTGATCCTGCATTTGATATTTGAGTCCATTCATGAATATTTTTTAAACAAGAAATTTGTTTTCTTCCTACACCTCTACGGCCCTCTATTTTGCCTTTAAGGATCAGTTGTAATATTTTATATCGATTTTCCCTCACTATATGTCCCAGATAAAACATTTTCCAGTGTTCAACAGTCTTTAGCAGTTCTCTATCTTTGTTGACTCTCCTTTGTACTACTGCTTGATTAGTCTTTCTTGCTGTCCAAGGTATCTTCAGTATACATTTATGAATCCACATTTCCAATGATTCAATTATGTTCATGATCGATACTTTTAGCGTCCACCTTTCTGCACCATACAAAAGTACCGACCAAACGTAGCACTTAACCATAGATTTTAATAAATCAATTTCGATAGATTTTAATTAAGATAGCTTAAAGCCTTTATTTTGAATGTGAAGAAATTGAAACTGTTCATTAAAAAAATGAATATGATCTAGATAGAAGGTAAAGTGCGTACTTAGAACCTGTTTTTGTATTACTGAAAGCCCTTTTGTGTTCTGCTGTATGTTTGTCAAAGGTTCTGCCAGTTTGACCGATGTAAGTTTTCGGACAGTCACCACAAGTTAGTTTGTAGACACTACTCTGTAATAATTGTTAAGTTGTTATTTGTTCTGAAAGCTGGCGTTATGCTTTTCTTTTTTGTGTATATATTTACCATGCATGGATGCATGGAGAGACCAGATGTTGCTGCATCAAAAGATGGATGTCTGTTCATAAAAAAAAAGAATGTGTGTACTTTGTACGCACGTAAGAAGTTATAATTCTGTTATGTGATTTCAACGAAATTGATATATGTACTTTAAACAGTTTATTTATATTTTATTTAAATATGTATTAAACTAATTTTAATACTTACTACTTTCTGAACAATAATTGTTGGCAAAAATTTTAACTAAATACGCATTTTCTGAAAAAAAAAATATATAACAAATATACTTTTACAATCATAAAATGTATAAAAAAATAAAAACTTGCATTGGGGATCGACCACGAGCATATTAGGGTACTTAGATTTGTAATCGAAGCCTCTACTCATTTTCCCACTTACACATATTCGTCATGTGTGAAGATAGGCCAACTGAACGTTTTACTATTTGACAGTTCTGAATTTAATCAAATTAAAAATGAATACCCATTTTCAATTTCGTTGCAAACCGAAAATACAGCCGAACAATATTCCAGTCCAATCAGAGAGTGCTGCAAGCACCTCTACCGGTTTCGAAACTTATTAGTCTCTCATCAGGAGGCACATATGCTGCTCTCTCTTATCCAACCAAAACAAACCCCGGCGTGCAGTCCCGGATGGCAACGAACGAAATGACATAGATGCCCTAGCGGCAACTGCTAGCAAAAAGATTAAGTTTTCACTCTAATGGCATATAAAACAACATAATGCTATTCTACATCCCACCAGAATGAAAACAATGGGAACCTTCTCTGGTTACTCCTCCGAGGCTTCTACAATTTGCAAGCCATACGGATGCTGAGACTAAAGAAGATGAGGGAATTCTACAATTTACAATTCACGTCCCATCTGCTCAGCGTGGTAAAGTTCCAACGAGCATGGTTCCCTTCTTACTCCAATCAGAGTAAATGTAAATAAAAAATGAATAACCATTTTCAATTTCGTTGCAAACCGAAAATACAGCCGAACCATATTCTATTCCAATCAGAGAGTGCAGCAAGCACCTCTACCGGTTTCGAAACTTATTAGTCTCTCATCAGGTGGCACATATGCTGCTCTCTCTGATCCAACCAAAACAAACCCCAGCGTGCAGTCCCGGATTGCAACGAACGAAGTGGCATAGATTTTTGATTTACATTTACTCTGGAGTACGAAGGGAACCATTCTCGTTGGAACTTTACCGCGCTGAGCAGATGGGACGTGAATTGTAAATTGTAGAATTCCCTCATCTTCCTTAGTCTCAGCATCCGTATGGCTTGCAAATTGTAGAAACCTCGGAGGTGTAACCAGAGAAGGTTCCCATTGTTTTCATTCTGGTGGGATGTAGAATAGCATTATGTTGTTTTATATGCCATTAGAGTAAAAACTTAGTCTCTTTTTAATCAAATTAGTTTGATTTTTGTGGAATTATAATATTAAAATACAACAAAACATAGAGTAAGAAAACAATATATTAGATGAAGATTGGTAGACATTTTGCTGGTTATCAAATTATGTAAATCAAAGCATTACCTACTAGGTAGGTACATTTTCCATTTTCCAAATAGGTAAGTACCTATGTATTTTTTTATTATAATACTGAAACATTTACAATTACATACCTGTTGCTTTTAAAACCTATTTAAAAAGTCACTACAATTATAAACTTGCTTTTGTCTGTGTTCTCACAACAATAAAAACTAATATTCACAACATTTGTTTACCCATAAACATTGACGTGTTAATAAAATAGCCGACATATTGAACAATTGTTGACAGGTCATTGTAATTACCCAATCAGAGGACGTATAACGTTTGAGTTGCGCTCAGGACCAAGACTTTTGATGATTTCGTGCACAACTCCCAACTTAAATTTACTCCCAACGTGCCTAAAGAAGTATAACTTCAAAAAAACTAAGTACTTCAAACGTTTTTGTTTACACTGGTTTATAGAGGTTTTGGTTATCGAGCTCCATAAAACTCAAATCACTTGTCAAAATCCTCAATAGGACACTCTTTTACTTTATTTTTCTGGACTATTATGAGTGCTCAGTATTTGTTTTTAATTAAAAAAATATATATTTGAAATAAACATCAGAAAGCTAACTTTTAGTGCACGAAGTCACAGTATCAGCAACTATTCAACCACAATATCCACAGGTCCAGATGAAGCTAGGACAAATAATCCCCGGACAAATAATCCCGGACAAAAAATCCCCACAAATTATCCCCGGACAAAAAATCCCCGGACAAAAAATCCCCGGACAAATAATCCCCGGACAAAAAATCCCCACAAAAAATCCCGGACAAATAATCCCCACAAAGGGCCTAGCCGGGTAAGATGGTGAAAAGTGCCCCCAACTCGATTTAAATTCCATATAGGCCACTTTTTAGCACATATAGAGGAACTCACTTTCTGAAATTTTTAGCCCCCCAGGTGGTCACGTGACCCCCCTAGAGCCTAATTAGGCTTTTTATGTTTTTATTTTTTATCTCAGCCTCATCAAGAGCTAGCCAAAAACTTTATTTAAAAAAGTTGTAAGATTCAAAAAGATCTATATGAAAAAAAATTTTCTTTATTTTTTGGCGGGAAATTCGAATTTTTAGAACAATTTTAAACTTTTAAATAACTCTGAAAAAAAACTAAGACACTCGTTTTTACGAAAATCAATTATAACGTGTATTTTTGCATAGTCTTTCACCCTGAATTTTTTCAGATTTTTAAAATCGGTGAAACGTACCTTTAAAAATAAAAAACCGCATTTTTTCGGTTTTTTTTTTTCGTTTTTTGATACAATTTTATACATATTTTTCAAAAAAGGTAACACCGTCACTAGAATAGGTAAAAAACTGAAAAATAATTGGGGTTTGCTTTATAAAAATTTTTTGTAACGCCATCCATTTTCAAGATACAGGGCGTTGAAGAAAACAAAATTTTACACATTTTTTACGATTTTGCTGAAACTACTGGCAACATTGTAATAAAACTTGGCGGGTTTCAAGAGGTAGTTATTGTGCATGTTTTGACATACAATTAAGGATTTGATATTCATCATTGGCGCGCATAGGGGTAATGGTCTGAACTTTTTAAAGAATAAAGATAGTACGCCACTGACATATTTTAAAGTAACAATCGTTTTTGAATTCCTCGTTCAATTTGTGACAAAAAATCTATCTTCTTATTTTTTCATACGACGCACCATTTTTATTCAAAAAATAAAAGATCTTAATCCTTACAAAGCATTCGAACTTCTAGTAGTTTCTACTAATACTATACATCTACAAATCTACATATAAATACATAAACTCGTACATCCATTATAAAAATTAATTCGAATACTTTGGAAGCGTTAAGATATTTTATTTTTTGCAACAAAACGGCGCGTCGTATGAAAAAATGGGAAGATAGATTTTTTGTCACAAATGGAACGAGGAATTCAAAAATGAATGTTAATTTGAAATATGTCAGTGGCGTACCATCTTTTTTTCTTTAAAAAGTTCAGACCATTACCTGTATGCGCGCCAATGATGAATATAAAATTCTTAATTGTATGTCAAAAAATGCACAATAACTACCTCTTAAAACCTGCCAAGTTTTATTACAATGTTGCCAGTAGTTTCAGCAAAATCGTAAAAAATGTGTAAAATTTTGTTTTCTTCAACGCCCTGTATCTTGAAAATGGATGGCGTTACAAAAAATTTTTATAAAGCAAACCCCAATTATTTTTCAGTTTTTTACCTATTCTAGTGACGGTGTTACCTTTTTTGAAAAATATGTATAAAATTGCATCAAAAAACGAAAAAAAAACCAAAAAAATGCGGTTTTTTATTTTTAAAGGTATGTTTCACCAATTTTAAAAAATTGAAAAAATTCAGGGTGCAAGATTGTGCAAAAATACACATTATAATTGATTTTCGTAAAAACGAGTGTCTTAGTTTTTTTTTCAGAGTTATTTAAAAGTTTAAAATTGTTCTAAAAATTCGAATTTCCCGCCAAAAAATTAAAAAAAATTTTTTCATATAGATCTTTTTGAAACTTACAACTTTTTTAAATAAAGTTTTTGGCTAGCTCTTGACGCGGCTGAGATAAGAAATAAAAACATAAAAGGCCTAATTAGGCTCTAGGGGGGTCACGTGACCACCTAGGGGGCTAACAATTTCAGAAAGTGAGTTCCTCTATATGTGCTAAAAGGTGACCTATATGGAATTTAAATTGAGTTGGGGGCACTTTTCACCATCTTACCCGGCTAGGCCCTTTTTTTGGACAAAATATCCCCACAAAAAATCCCGGACAAAAAATCCCCAAGAAATATTTGCTACTGAATAGTTCTCTAAAAGTTTTACCGAAATTTTACTAAATTTCGAATTCCAATTCCATGCTGAAAACTTTAAATTTTACATAATAATAATAATAATAATAATAAGACGTTTATTGTTCCAAAAAAAAATATATAAATTTACAAAAAAAAACATAGATTTGAAATGTGGTAGGAACAATGCGTTTTGATATGACAAAGAAGTGACAAAGAATTTGAGTGAAGTGAATTTGACATGACAAAGAAGTGTGAGTTTTTTCAAAAATCGTGGAAGATATGGGGAATGAGCTAAGGCCCCGTTCTCATGACAGGCGCTTAACGCGCGTTTTGATAACGCGCGATTACAACTACATACATTTTACTTGAGACCGTTCACATGCCAACGCGCGCTTTAATGATCTAAAACGCGCGTTAGCATGTAGATCGGGCGTTATGAAGCACCTGTCAAGAGAACGGGTCCTTAGCTCATTCCCCATATCTTCCACGATTTTTGAAAAAACTCACACTCTGTTGTCATGTAAATTTTGTAGTTTTTAGCATGGAATTGGAATTAGAAATTTGGTAAAATTTCGGGAAAGCTTTTAGAGAACTAATTGGCAGCAAATATTTCTTGGGGATTTTTTGTCCGGGATTTTTTGTGGGGATATTTTGTCCAAAAAAATTTGTGGGGATTATTTGTCCGGGGTTTTTTGTGGGGATTTTTTGTCCGGGGATTATTTGTCCGGGGATTATTTGTCCGGACCCCGTCCAGATACTACTTGTATTTATTATCACACTACATCTTTACAAAGATAAAGAAATAAGTTAAATTGAATTATGCACTTTATCTGTTTAAAAAATCTACCACATTAAGTGCGTAATGGTGTTATTGGAGTAAAAATAAGATAAATGACATCGGCGTAGCAGAGCCTGCCGACATGATTTGAAATCGACGAAACGCGAAATCAATAATTAGTAAACACTTTCTTGTGCCGCCAACGGACAAACCCATTTATTTTTCAGCACGTCGCCGGCGAAGGACCGGCGATAGGCATTTGTCCAATTTTCCGCCAAATAGATGTGCATCATCAAGTGACATACTTATATACAAGTTCATTGCTCTTTCAAGTCAAGGGAAATACCGTGCGTATTTTTAGAGTGGAATTATTGCAAGGTCTCCTCATAATACTTTCTCCCGCAGATGTACCTAAACTTCCCGTGAGTCACATGTCTTTCATGTTGTGTATGTCTCTGTTTATCAATGTATATGTAGATCAAATTACTATCTACACACACAATAGGACAAACGTAAAAAATTTCCTAAAATGAGAGGGGGTACAACAGATTGCTGGATACAAATATAAGAACTCTTACCAGTAATTTAGGGATGTCTTAAACACTAATGATTCAGAAGGCTATCCAAAGGGACTTAGCATTTATTATCAGAGAGAAATACAAAAAAAAACCTCAAACAAAACTAGAACATAAATATAAATAAAAATATATACCTACATACACTATTGTCTATCAAGTCGCTGTCACGTAGATCTTTACTGTAGAGGTGTGGGGATGTGGCAACCATGTGGTCTAGGCCACCAAGTAACGATGAAAACTTCTAAACGCTTACTAGTTTACACAAAAGGCACTACAAAACTTATAATTAATTGGTTTTATACCAAAAGCGGGACAATCTTTGACAGATTGGAGAGCATTATATAAATGTGTGGAGTAAATTTTTGACGGATTTGTAAAAGACTTATGCCAACAGAGATGTTGTTTCGACCCCATCTTAATTTGCTCTGATCTATACTGACCTCCTAGTCTGCATCCCCAATCTGTACTGACTCCAATCTTTTTTGACAACTACATAGGTCTTTTATGCACACCGACCACTACACTGTTGTCATTGGCCAATTTTGTCAAAAATGGAGTTATACGTCGTCTTCTTCTTCTTCTTCTTCTTCTTCATCTACATCTACAGGGTACCAGGGTTCTCCCCATATGATAATCTGACGCGCTCGAGTTACTGCAAAAATCCCCGCTAAGGCTCCCCTGACCATTAATAAAAATACACCCGTTTATGGGAATACGGTGTTTACATGGATCATAAACCGAAGATTAAGTCACTTCACAGAACAAGTCACAGGAGAATAATACTAGCCTAGATTCAGGTAAGGATGGTCTACTAGGATGGTCTACTATGGAGCACGACATAGATATCTACTAAATCTTTGTAGATTTCGTCAAAGGCTATGAAAAACATAAATTGAGATAAAATATATTTAATTATGCATGAATTTGGTAAAGGTATCAAGGAAATTGGTAAAGTTAGTAAAAGCCACCATTATTTGGCTAAAACTATTTTCAGATTCTTCTTCTTCTTCTGCCACTCCTATCGGAGATTGGAAATCATCAAGGCTATCCTGACCTTGTTTACAGCTGACCTAAAAAGTTCATTAGTGGTGCAGCCAAACCACTCTCTCAAATTCCGCAACCATGACATTCTTCTACGGCCTGGATTCCGTTTTCCTTCTATTTTTTCTTTCATTATGAAGTAATGCGTATTTATGACCTCTCATCAGGTGACCCAGATATCCGAGTTTTCTTCGTTTTATCGTTAACAAAATTTCTGGGTATTTTCCTATTCTTCGTAATACTTCAAGGTTTGTGACTCTTTTAACCCAACTTATCTTCAGCATTCAACGGTAGCACCACATCTCGAAACTTTCACTATTTGTTATGTTGTTCTGTTTGAGAGTCCATGCCTCTACACCGTATAATAGCGTGTTAAATACGTAGCCTCTTAGCATTCTTAATCGTAGAGGGCTGCTTATATCTCTGTTGGAGAAGAATTTTCTCATCTTTATGAATTTGGCCCTGGCAATTTCGATACGTCTTTTTATTTCATTGTTTTGGTCTCCAATTTCGTTTATTAAAGTTCCCAAGTATTTGTAACTTGTTACTCATTTTCAATGCCGTTTATACTAATATGTGCTGGTTGTATCACGTTTTTGCTGAAGACCATACAGGTATTTGTTTTTTTTTTTAATATTGATGTTTATGCCATAATTGTTGCAAGCAATATTTATGTTTGTAAGTAATCGTTGTAATTCTTCTACTGTTCTTGCAACTAGTACAGTGTCGTCCGAGTATCGAATATTATTTACAACCTCTCCATTGATTACGCTTCTTTCGTTTGCTTGCAAAAGGGCTTCCTGGCAGATGCTTTCAGTATATACATTAAATAGCAGTGGTGATAAAATGGATCGCTGTCGTACTCCTCTACGTATTTCTATTGCTTGTGATGTCCCATTTTTTATTTTGGTGCTAGCTTTCTGATTCCAATAGATTGAGAATCATTCGCAGATCTTTATTATCTATGTCTTTTCTTTCAAGAATGTCTCTTAGCTTATCGAGGCGTACTCTGTCAAACGCTTTTTCAAAATCGATAAAACATGCATGTACTTCTTGATTAACATCTAGGCATCTTTGTGTAAGAATATTCAAACCGAAGAGAGCTTCTCGGGTACCTAGTCCTTTTTCTTTTATAGTCCGTTCTTTAACGGTAAAATATTGCAAAACCTCTAAATTTTAAAGAACCGCTTGTATTGACATGAAATTTGGCATACACATAGCTAACAAGTCAAAGAAAAAAAGTGATGCGCCGATATGTGCTTTTGCCCTGGCGGTAGTTTTCACCCCCTCTTGGGGGTGAAAAAATATTCGTCCAAAGTAAGTCAGGAAATGGATATACTGGCTAATTTTAAGTAACTTTTGTTCTATAGAGTTTTTTCACTAAGTCAATACTTTTCGAGTTATTTGGCAGTGAATATGTTTATTTTTTCAACAAAATAACCACGCTTTTAGACGTTTTTTCGCAAATAACTGAAATAGTAAGTATTTTGTCGAAAAAACATTCTGAGCAAAAATATAGCCTGTAAAAAATTTTAAAAAATGGTGTATATGTTACAGTTCAAGTTGATTCTCAGTTAGAGTTGACTCCAACTAGTTGGAGTCAACTCTAACTGAAACGAGCAGTAAAAGTTGATTTTAAAAATTTAAATCAACTTTTACTAGTTGGAGTTGACTCTTCCTGGATCGATTCAGTAAATGTTGATTATACGAGAATCTCAAGTGCATTTTTGATGAGTGTGCGTTTTTTTGTTTTGACCGTTTCAACTACTTATTAGTATAGTCTGTAACGTCGCCCCCGTTAGGTAAATTATTCTGATTCGATTTTTTACACAAACTTACTCAAATAAATACATCCGTATAACAATCCTTATAACAAATACACAGGGTGTCACGCGGTACCGCGGTCGAAAAATCGTTTAACCAATTTCAGTAAAGTGACTCTTTATCGAACGAGTCTGATATTACGAGCAGAGGAACAGACGCGTTCGATAAAGAGTATTGAGGTGGTGCGTACAAAATTGTATCGTCAATCATAAAAAACATTAACACTTACTTACAACTTTGAGGAATTTTTTTTAATTTTAGACGAAATAAAAAATTCGAATGACAGTAATGACAGTAATGACAGATGACTTTCGCATGATGGCCGGTTTTGATGTTTAATCAATAGTTATCAATATTGTATACCTACCTAATTACTAAATCTGTACAGTTTTGATTTATTTTGTATGAATATAATTGCGAAACACTACAGAATTTTACTTTTTGACATAAATTTTATTAATAATAAGATAAATTTTGTACAATATTTTTAATAATTAAAGTAAATAAATTTTAATTTCACTCAAATAAATAATCGATTGCTGCATCTGACCACTTACATTCAATCTCGGTTAATTTGATTAATTATCGCGGCAGGTAAAGTAACATTCTTCTTTCAATACAACAAAGTGTTACTTTACTGCCGAAAATGAGGGCAAATGCGTACAATAATGAATGATTTTAGTGACGTTTGGCGATAAACAATGATTTTAAACAAATTCGCAAAAATAAATTTTTTCACTTCGTACAAATTTTTATTTAGATCCTTTGGGCCTTTTTTTCTCTAAAATTGACTGTTGTCGAGTTATTAGCGACTTAAAATTTGAAAAACGCCAAAATAACCATTTTCAAGTCTTAATAACTCGGTTAAAGATAATTATTGTGCTAAAGATTATTATTGTGTGTTCGAGCCCTGCTAAATATTAGAAATAGCAGATAATAAAAGGTACAAATAAACGTAAACAAACTATTTATTTTATAACCGAACCGTATTATAATAATATACAAACAAAGAAATTAAGATGTGTCTTCTACAAGATATACTTTTAGACTGACAATCGAAGGCAGAACTAACATACAGTTCTGGCATTCACATCCCCTGTAACATGATACTTTATGCAATTTTAGGTAAGAGTGTATCGCCCTAATGCATTCGGAGAAATGCCCGCCCACTGAGACTGCGTGTGTCAATTCTAACACTAATAAAAATACCTAATAATTTATAGTTGAATATATTCTAACACTAAAGAAAAACCATTTTCATTTCCAATAATGACACGAGCCGTCTCACCGTGCCTCGGAGAGCACGTTAAGCCGTCGGTCCCCCTGGGCTAGTGTACATCGACACTAGTTACTTGAAACAGGGTTAAAGATGTAATTGGCGCCGGAACTGCCCGAAAGGCAAAAATGCCATACGATATTATATATTATGAAAGTCAGAAACTAAAAAAAATCAAAGATTAAAGCTACCTCTATAAAATCCTGAAGAAATTTTTGTCATTATTTCATTAATAAGATATTATTTTTAATTATCAACAATGAGCGCTAACCGTGTATTGAGGCGGCCGTCAATGTGAGTGCGAGTGAGATTCACCATTGGACGGCTGGAATGGTGCATCTCTTTAGCACTCACCATTGACTGCCGCCTAATACGTACTTAGCGCTCATTGTTAATAATTAAAGATAAAGTTTAGTAATAAAATAGTGACAAAAATTTCTGCTGGATCTTGTAGAGGGGCTATAAACTTTGATTTGGTCACTTTCTAACTTTCATAATAATGGATTTTAACCGAGTTATTAAGCCTTGAAAATGGCTATTTTCGCATTTTTCAAATTTCAAATCGCGTATAACTCGACAACAATCAATTTTAGAGAAAAATCACAAAATACCTTTTTTCTACGAGCGTGCAAAAATGTCTACTTTCGCGAACGCGTTTTAGTTTAGAAAGCTTTACTTTTCCGCACGCGTGTTACTTTTCCGCACGCGTTTTACTTTTCCGCACGCGTGTTAATTTAGATATGTTAATATGGCCTTAAAGTAATTATAATACATACAATAAACTAATATTTAGATATTATTTACTAATTTATTTCAAATATATCTTATTGTGTTCATGTTTTAATAAAATTAACGCGGGAATTCGATGAAATAAAATAATTTTGACATCATATTCGAAAGTCAAATCAGTAGACAATAACATTGGTTTTGAATCATCGTCATGGAAACCAAGATCGTCGTCATGCTAACCAATTATGCTGAAAGTTTGGTTTTGACAACCTTGTCAAAGAATTAATTTGTGTATGTATTTTCATATTAATTAAATTAATTGATTAAGATTTGGTCATTTTTTAAAGACTCGTAGAAAAAATATTGTTCCTAACGCTTGCAGAAAGTCTCTTTTCCGCACTCGACTGCTTGCCGAAAAGTATGACTTTCTGCACTTGTTAGGAAAATAACTATTTTTGCTCAGAATAACCCAAATGATCTAAAAAAATTGTTCGAAGTGAAAAAATTATTTTTGTGAATTTGTCTGAAAAAAATTGTTTAAAATTTATCAATCAAGGTACTGCCTGGCACCCAGTAGATTTGTTATAAGGACCTCTTTTTGGGTAAGTTTGTGCAAAAAATTCGAATCCAAGTAATTTACCTAACGGGGGCGACGATACAGTCTAGACTAATTTGAACATATTCAGTAACATTTAATTTCTAGAATCGGCTGTTTGTGTGAATCAGAATTAACTTTTACTAAATGGCATTGGGAAGAGTATACTTTAACTAGTTGGAGTCTACTTTTACTAGTAAATGTTGAATATAAATCTTCATTTTATATTTATAATCAACTTTTACTGAAACCAGCCGTTAGAGTTGACTCCAACTAGTTGGAGTCAACTCCAACTGGATAATCAACTTGAACTGTAACATATATATCACGTCTCTATACCTAGTAGAAGCAGAGTTATAGCTAATGAAAAATAGGTTCATATTCGTCAAATTCCAGATGGAATACTTTAACGTGAAATAACCAGAAATGAAGCACATTTCGGGGAAAACTCATTACAACTTATTTAAAGTGTTTAAAAAAGCTTCATTTTTGTTTTAAAAAAAAATTTCTAGCATCAAAAGTAAACAAGTTACGCTCAAAATAAAGTTAGTCCCTTTTTGTTTTGGTAAAAAAATCGAGAAAATCACCCCCTAATTAGTATCTTAAATGGACTTAATCGTTACGACGTCACAAGTTTCTTGACTCGTGTATATATTGTTTATATGATCTGTAAGTTTCATCTGTTCAAAGTCCTTATTATTGAAAGGGCTGTAGTTAAAAGGGGTTGAACGAGTCACTGATCACGAATGTAAGCAAATTTAGAAACACCAAATCTTAATCAATTTTTGTCTAACAGAAAAACAAAAAAATACATGATATTCAGAAAAGCAATGCTGACTTTTTTTGTTTTACGAGATTTTTGGTATCTCTAACAATTTTTAAGTTATTTTGAAGAAAAGCATATTTTTCAAAATTAAAATTTCTAAAAATTTTATTTTGTAACCAAATTTTTTCAAAAATAAGCACTTTGAATCGAATAAACGTACAGATCATATAAATACAACATAAGTAAAATAATTTGTGGAGCGATAACGATTAATTTCATTTAAGTTGCTAATTAGGTCTTCCCGAATTTTTTTTGCCAAAAACAAAAGGGACCAACTTTATTTTGAGCGTAGCTTGCTTAAAATTAATGCTAGAAACTTTTTGTAAAAACAGAAATAAAGCTTTTTTAAACACTTTAAAAAAGTTATCATGGGTTTTCCCCAAAAAGTGCTTAATTTTTTGGATATTTTACGTCGAAATATTCTATTTGAAATTTGGTGAATATGAATCTATTTTTCATTGGCTAGAACTCTGGTTCTACGAGATCCAGAGACCTAACGCGTACACCAGTTTTTTTACTTTTTTATAGGCTATATTTTTGCTAAGAATGGTTTTTTCGACAAAATACTTACTTTTTGAGTTATTTGCGAAAAACCGTCTAAAAATGTGGTTATTTTGTTGAAAAATGAACATATTCACTCGCAAATAACTCGAAAAATGTTGACTCGGCGAATAAGCTCTATAGAACAAAAGTTACTTAAAATTAGTCAGTTTACCCATTTCCGGACTTATTTTGCACATATATTTTTTCACCCCCAAGAGGGGTTGAAAGTAACCCCCAGGGAAAAAGCACACATCGGCACAATATCACTTTTTTCTTTGACATGTTAGCTATACGTATGCCAAATTGCATGTCAATCCAAGCGGTTCTTTAAAATTTAGAGCAAAAACCGTGAAAGAATGTACTATTAGGACAAGGAAAAGGACTAATTAAAAGGATTACATCTTTATTAATAAATTAAAACTATTTTTAAATCATAATTCAAACTTTTCATATATTCACTGTATTATTGATAAAAAAACTTAGATGCCTCAACGACATAGTTTCAGAACAATACGTTGTACATCACTAATAATCTTCTCTTTTTAAATTTTAAATTCAAGCTAACAACCATTCTAAACTTAAGAAATTAATGACAAGTATAACTTAATGCCATAAAACTCGATTTATTTAAATATTTATCCCAGCCATAACAATCGTATAACTTTTACTGCAGATTTCTCAGACTTTTAATTGAACAATTAATCTTTATGATGAACACAAAAATTTTAGAACATGTACAAAAGTCACTAAAATGCAGCATTTATTGCACATTTTAGCAATGACTGCTGCGGAACTTATCTCAATACGATTTTATATGTTTTCATGCATAAACCATGACCTCAAACTGTTTAAGTTTAACTTTCTCTATAAAATAAAGGTATCGACACACTCAAATAGTGTTCGCAAAATTAATTTTTAAGGTCTATTATTTTCTTTTATGCGGCAAAAGATGGACAAAATATCTATAAATATGTTAATCATGAAGTAAAATTATCAATTTTGACACAAAGTAACTATAATATCGAGTTTTACCAACAATTCCACAAGTGTTACAATTCACTCGGGCGAAGAGGATTAACTCCTGTAAGCAGGAATCACTCCACCCCGTCCCAACGCTCCATACTATCCACTTTCCCCCGATAGCACTCTGATGCGCTATATACACTGGGGTGCAAAATTAACCGGACACGTTCAAAATGGATAATTTTTGATGTTTCAAATTTCCTAAACCTGTTGTACGATTTAAATGATTTTTTAATATGTTATAGCCTTATTCTTTAACAATATCGCTATAATAATATTGTTGCTAAACAGGTAAATCTTCATTGTATACCGGGTGTACCAATAAAACTGTGTTTTTTCTCAAACTTCGCATCACCTTGTGGAAAATTCTAGCATGTATAAAATACTCAAATTAAAACCCAACCATAGCCGCATGTTTTTTTAACATTCTGTTGTTTGATTCATTTGCTTATGTTGGACCATAAAAAAGTTAGGTACTTTAACAATTGGCCATGTTTTTCATCAATACAGGGTGTTTTTAAATAAGTTTACAAACTTCAAGGGGTAATTCTACATAAAAAAATAATGACAGTTTGCTTTATAAACCTATGTCCGCAAATGCTTCGTTTCTGAGATAGAGGGTGTTGAAATTTTTCTTACAATTTGAAGATTTATTTATTGCTTTAAAACCGGTAGAGATATTCAAATGAAATTTGATGGGTTTTAAGACGTAGTTACTTTACATTTTTTGACATACATGTAAGAATTTAATATTTACCATTGCCGCGCATGCGGGTAATATGAGCCGTCATATTACCCGTATGCGCGCCAGTGGTGAATATTAAATTCTTAATTGTATGTCAAGAAATGTGCAATAACTACGTCTTAAAACCCACCAAATTTCATTTGCATATCTCAACCGGTTTTAAAGCATTAAATAAATCATCAGTTTGTAAGAAAAATTTTAACACCTCCTATCTCGGAAAGGAAGCATTTGCGGATATAGGATATCCGTTTACAAAGCAAACTGTCATTACTTTTTATGCAGAATTACCCCTTACAGTTTGCCATACTTATTTAAAAACACTTTGTATTGATGAAAATCATGGCTAGTTGTTAAAGTACCTAACTTTTTTATGGTCTAATGATAGAGTATTGAAATTGAAAAATTATTACTTACTAATAAGTACGGGTACTAATTATTATGTATTTTAAAAGAAAAAATTATTTAAACTTTTCATTTTATAATATAAAAGCTATACTTACTGAAATGGAAGGTTGTAAGTGACATGATAATATCTATTATATGAAAGTAAACAAAGTAAACTTGAATTCAGGATTTGATGATACAATATATTATTGGACTATTGGCAAAAAAAATAATTTAATTCATATACCCATGTTAGAAATTTTATTTAGAAAATTAGTTCATATGGTAAATACTTTTGTTTAATATATTTATATTATATATTATATCGGTGTTATAGCGTTCTACGCCTTTCCGTTCCTAATCGCCACTCCTTTCTATTGTGACAGTCTTCATCTCTTAGATTTCTTTCAGACATCGCCTTGGAGATGCCCTTTATCCATGTATTTGCTGGTCTTCCTCGTTTTCGTTTTTCTGTGGGGGTCCATTCTAACACTTTCTTGTGGATTCTCCTTTCGTCCATTCGTCTTACGTGTCCGTACCAAACTAGCTGTTATCTTTCGATGTCATCTATGATTGTTCTTTCTATTTCCTATTGTTGTCTAATGTCGTCGTTTCTTATGTGTTCTAGTCTAGATCTTCTTGCTAACCTTCTCCAAAAATCCATCTCAGTGGCTAGTAATTTATCTTTGTACTTGTTGGTTAATTTCCAGACTTCAGCTCCACAGGTTAACACTGGTTTTAATATTGTGTTGTAAATTCGTTTTTTATATTCTGTTCTTATATTTTTTTGCCACAGCACCGAATTCAGGGCTCCTATCACCTTTACTATCCTTTCCTTAATATTTTCTTCATTTCGTCCTGTACTAGTTAGTTTTATTCCCAGATATATGTATTCATTGCAGCTTGTAATTGTCTCCTGTTCCAGGTTCAGGTTCTCCGTTTCTTCCCGTCCTACGCATAGATATTGTGTTTTTTTGGTATTCACCTCCAGGCCCCATTTTCTATATTCCTCTATTACTTTTGTTTAATAACAAAAAATAAAAAACAGATGACCATAAACAAAAAACAAGAAATAAATTTAATTATATGTTAAAAAGAAACTTATCAAACCTGTCGGGATTTTGGCTGTCGAGATTTTTGGGTAGACCCTATTTACACATAGCATATTTATATTTACTTATCAGTTTTGAAAATACAAACATTTTGTGAAATGTTACAATTTGTTATGTAGTTTACAATTTCTGAGAAAATTTATTGTTTTATTAATGTCTATTAGAGCTTCTTTCAAATTGTGTTGTATTTTCTCTGTCGATCTTGCTCTTGCTTATACTGGACAGTAATTATATATTTCACTGAACTGGGTGTTTGATAGTTGTGGCAAATCGGCTAAGGATTCTTGGAGATGATGTATCCATGTGTAAATTTTGACACATACATGATTCTGTTTCTTTGGATCTTTCCCTGCATCAGTTGATCACCTGCTTTAAATGATCCTTGGATCAGTTGAAGCAAGCTGTTAATCTTCAGGCGACCCTAACACCAAAGAAAACTATAGAGGTATCAGTCGATCGAATGCAACGTATAAAATCTCTGGAATATATTAAACGCCTTTTTTTACAGCTTTCTGTAAACATTATTCACAAAATGACAGAAACGCCGACGCCCATTTATAATTTAATACCGCTGTTCGACAAACAATAAAAAAAATGCTCAAATGTTTGTTTATTAGGTGCTAAAAACCCATAAAAGAACAATTTCACTTTGATTGATTTATTGTTGTCGAAGAAAACTGACAGCTCTAGTTGTTTGCATTTTATTAACAGGTATATAAAAAAACACATAAAATAACAGCGAAATTTGGTAGGGCCACTTTCTAATTTATGTTGATTATGGGATCGTAAATCGAATTTTATTGTTGCTTCAGTCATATTAGGACGATAAATTGACAATTGGCTAAAATACTCGCCACATTTTTTGTTTAATGAATCTGAATAAAAATCGATTATTGTATAAGAAAACATATTACTTTTGCACATTAATTTGATTTTCGTGTGTGCCATTTTTTCACGATTTCACATAAATCCTTCACTTCAAACACTTCGGTCCAAATTCCTGTCGCCGCTGTCAGGCCATATAGTTACTATTCAATAATTCACATGCGAAAAACGATCATATTTTTCGCTGTAATATTCGATAATTTCCGCCCTCAATTTAAAATAATTACTCAGGTCTACCCTGAATAATAATTCCTATAACCTAGTTTTATCTTTAAGCCAGGACAGACATTTTCTTAGACATTGCAAAAGAAAATTCTTTCTCTTGACTGTTGACCCCCCATAGGCAACAGATGTGCGAATAACCCTCTTACTTCTTCTCTTGAAGTAAAAAGACGCTTATGATACTCTCTTAGTACTAACCACTTGTACCACTTGCTAAAATACCACGAATTACTCTAATACAGCCTCTCGTATTGAATAGACTCTTGTTTCTCTCTCTGTTATGTATTGTTATGCTCTGTATTTTCTCTCTGATGTGAGATTGATCAGCATATTCTTATTTCGATTAATTATGACGTATGGAAACAAAACCAAAATTAAATACAACTTTCCAATAAAAATTTATTCTCAGGGCTAAATTATATTAATGTATTACCCAGAGGCGTGCGGTCCATGGAAGCGCCGCTTCCTTATTTATTCGTCGACATAAGAAAATATATCATTAATTAATATTTAATAATACATTTTTTTCCCTAATCCAAATAATCTACATATTACCTAGCCAATAGGCATTGAAAAATATTAAAAATTAATCGCGTACGAACGAACTCAATATGCACACAATTCAACTATTTGGTCCACTCCTGGCAGAAGCGCATCTCAAAATCGCCTCTTGTCATGCAGTTATCCCTTTTAAAATTGGTCAGGGTTCAATGACCGCAGCCACTAGTCGCGCGAATTTTGGTATTCCATGGAAGCGCTCGTCGTATCGCCTTCCCGAAAGTGAGATGCTCCGACTGTTACTGCTGCAACGGGGTGCTTAGGTATTACACATACATTCGCTTAAATAATATTTCGATTTAAATTTTTTAGTCCTGTCGCCAGGGGGGGTACAACGGCCTTCTTAATTCAGATGGACTTACCCAAGTTTTTTTTATGTATTTTGACCCGTAGAACACGAATTTTTTGGGTAACAGTTGATCCGGATGTCGATAATATTGTTATAAACAAAGAAGTTGAGGAATTACATAACAGCGATTTCTCGCAAAACAAAACATTTTTTTGTATTTTTTGGGTCATTCTAACCAAAAAATGTTCCTACAAGTTTTTTCGTAGGATGCATAGTTTTCGAGATAAACGCGGTTGAACTTTCAAAAAATGGAAAAATTGCAATTTTTGAACCCGAATAACGTTTGAATAAAAAATAAAATAGCAATTCTGCTTACCGCCTTTAAAAGTTTAAGTCAAATTATATCTGTTTTGAATATTTGTATTGCTAAAAATTTATTTTTTGATTGTTAAAAAAAGCTATAAACACATACTGTTTCCCGTGCCTAATACATGCGTTTTAATGCATGCTACTTAGAAATAGCCCCGCTTGCACTTTTACCTCCTCTACGTACTCGTTCGATTTTAAATGAGAAATCATTGAAACATCACTCAAGCACTAGGTGTTTATAGCTTTGTTTTAACAATAAAATAATACATTTTTGGCAATACAAATAATTAAAACCGATATAATTTGACTTGAACTTTCAAATGCGGTAAGCAGAATTGCTATTTTATTTTTTAATCAAAAGTTTTTCGGGTTCAAAAATTCCAATTTTTCGATTTTTTGAAAGTTCAACCGCGTTTATCTCGAAAACTATGCATCCTACGAAAAAATTTGTAGGAACATTTTTTGGTTAAAATGGCCCAAAAAATACAAAAAAATGTTTTGTTTTGCGAGAAATCGCTGTTATGTGATTCCTCAACTTCTTGGTTTATAACAATCTTATCGACATCCGGATCAACTGTTACCCAAAAAATTCGTGTTCTACAGGTCAAAATACATAAAAAAACTTGGGTAAGTCCATCTGAATACAGGAGGCCGTTGTACCCCCCCTGGCGACAGGACTATTTTGCAGAGATATTTCCTTTTACTGATCTTTTATTTGACATTTTACAGAAATCAAATGGTATTGCATTTTCTATAAGACAAATTGATGACTTTATTAAAACGATAATTAAAAAAAGGAGAGCAGTTTAAAAATATTTGGGATAAAACTGAACATATGGGGTTTGAACATGAAAGAAAAATAATGAAGATTGATAATTTCGGAGACAGAGAGACAGAGAAAACAGAGGAAACAAAGAGACATTTTGATAATATTCTACAACAAATGAATTCTAGTTTTCAAAATTTTAACGATTTAAAATTTGTAGAATTATATATAATCTTAATATTTCTAATTATAATTCATCAAAATTTCCCACAGAGGAATTTATGTCATTACGATTAAATAATGAAAATTTTTTGATATCCCAGCTTTGCATTCTCAGTTAACTATCATTTATGAAACAACTGACATGAATGATAAAGAAATACCCAGAAATCTGGGATTTCTTTATAACTACTGGTTTAAACAAGTCGCTGTGTGAAGTGGTCAAGTTGTGTGAATTAGTACTACTAACTATCCCAGCCACAAGTGCATCAGTTGAACGAAGTTTTGCAGTATTAAGATGCATTAAAAGTTTCAAATTAAGAGTTTAAAAGAAATTCAACAAGCGAAGACAGACTTTGAAAGTTAGCCCTATTATCCATTAAAAAAGACTGCATTCAACAATTATCAGAAGTTGATAGGAGAATAGACCTCGAGTATAAATAAGTGTCATTTTAGTGAAAGTTTGTGTGTTGTGGAAAATGCCTCGGAGTATATATTTTTTTTAAATATGATTCTTCTTTAGAAAACTAAGCCCGGCGCGAGGACTCAAAGTCCGAGCTAGCAATACAGATCAATGATAGGTCACTAACCACTAGAAATAGCGGGAATAGAGTGCCTCACGTATTCACGCGTCACGGATTTAGTTTGTGAGTCCTTGTACGCAGGACGTCTCACATAATTAAGTACTTTGCTGATAGAGAGCCCCGGCGCATCAGAGTGTTATCAGGTGGAAAGTTGCTCGACCCTCGACCCTTAAGAAAATATTTTTATATCCTTATTGAATCGCTTCCCCTTTCGAAAAAGTCACCGCACGCCACTGGTATTACCTTTAGTTTGTGGCTTCTAGTATCTCTAGCTGTTCATCCAGGTCAGAACAGGGAAAATAAATATACTCAATGTCATATAAATTCTATAAATATTATTTATCCAATATACCATAAATATAAGATTTAAATGTATGCTAAAACTCAATTTTGTTGCAACTATTTCTTATCTAATAAATTAATCTTTAATTCTGCTATCTCCTTTTTAACAAAATTTTCATTTAAATAATTCGTTAGACTGTTCTTACTATTATATAAAAAAAACAAAATTTACTTTTTACCTTTTGAATAGATTACTTACTTCTTCTTTGAATTTATGAAGGACTAAATTATGCTGTAGAACTGTTCAATAAAAAATAAACAAATATGGTATGTGATATAAAACAACTCTCTCCGTTTCACAAATAATCTGACTAACCTTTTTTTCTCATCTTTACTTCTTCTCATGGATTGTGTAGTCCTCGATTCTCTCACACGTGCTCCTAGGATCCTTCTCGTCCAAACTGCTTCACAAACAACAACTCTCTCTGAGATTTAACTTCTCAACTCCATCAACGATTTCGTTTCAACACGATTCTGCTTATACGGCCACCAACTTCACCACTTTACACAGACTTCTTACGCTTCAAAAACTGGACTGCTCTCTCCAGATCTTCATTACACAGTGAAACTTTTTTTCTCCTCAAACTCAGACTCAAACACTCTATTCTCCCTTCATCCGTCTCTCTCGCCAATCACAAAACATCCTCTCTACACATTACATCCCTACTTTCATTTCTTAAGAACAAATTATTTTTGTATACAACTTTTCCGTTTTGTCAAATTCCAGGAGATACCAAAATTACTTTTGTGTTTCTACATGCTATGCAACCCGACATTCTAAAACTCAACAATTGTGTTTACCGTCTTTCCTTTAAGAAGCATTTATAAACGTCCTATTGTTCACTTCAAAACGAATACGTGTATTTTCTGATCCGACCGTAATAATTGTATAAGTCCGTTCATACAATCATTAATACTGAACGAATTTCACTTTCCACGAAACACTGCTTATGACTAACTAATACTATTTACAATTTTTGGCTATATACAGGCCGATGAAAATCTATGATCTCGTGGTCTTTGACATAAATTAATTTTCTAAATTTTTCCCATAAAAATTATATAACAGTATATGTTCTCGTATATAATCAACGTGCTTTTTCGGTCTCTCTCAGTGAACACTACTCAAAAGGAACAGTACAGTGAAAAAATACCGATAATCCGTTGTAGACACAAACCCCTAATCCGCTATAGACAATTAAACCTCGTTTGAGAAACAACCACGTGTGAATACCGCGAATGAAAACCTGCTATATTTTATGATAACCGAAACTTACGTATCTAACGAAATATAGCGTGTGAAATAATACTTCTCTGGATAAGCCTTTTATAAACTTAATTTAGGTATTGTCTGTATAACATACTTATTTTGAATCACACCTCTAGTGTGCAAAATTAACCGGACACCTTAAAAATGGGTAATTTTTGATGTCTCGAATTTCCTAAACCCGTTGTCCGATTTAAGTGATTTTTTAGTATGTTATAGCCTTATCCTTTAACAATATCGCTGTAATAATATTGTTGCTAAACAGGTAAATTTTCATTGTATACCGGGTGTACCAATAAAGCTGTGTTTTTTTCTCAAAGTTCGCATCACCCTGTGGAATATTCGAGCATTTATAAAATACTCAAAATAAAACCCAACTATAGCCTCATGTTTTTTCAACATTCTGTTTTTTTATTCATTCGCTTATGTTGGACCATAAAAAAGTTAGGTACTTTAACAATTAGCCATGTGCTTCATCAAAACAGGGTGTTTTTAAATAAGTATAGCAAACTTCAAGGGGTAATATACATGAAAAAATAATGACAGTTTGCTTTATAAACCTATGTCCGCAAATGCTTCGTTTCTGCTTTAAAACCGGTAATAATACATAATACCAAATTTATTTATTGCTTTAAAACCGGTTGAGATATGCAAATGAAATTTGGTGGGCTTTAAGACGTAGTTATTGCACATTTTTTGACATACAAGTAGGAATTTAATTTTCACCATTGGCGCGCATACGGGTAATATGAAGGTTCATATTACCCGCACGTGCGCCAATGGTGAATATTACATTCTTAATTGTGTGTCAAAAAATGTGCAATAACTACGTGTTAATACCCACCAAATTTCATTTGCATATCTCAACCTGTTTTAAAGCAATAAATAAATCGTCAGTTTGTAAGAAAAATTTCAACATCCCCTATCTCGAAAACGAAGCATTTGCAGACATACCGTTTATAAAGCATTTTGTCATTATTTTTCATGCAGAATTACCCCCTAAAGTTTGCCATACTTATTTAAAAACACCCTGTATTGATGAAAAACATGGCTAGTTATTAAAGTACCTAACTTTTTTTTGGTCCAATGTAAGCGAATGAATCAACAAACAAAATGTTGAGAAAACATGAGGCTATAGTCGGATTTTAATTTCAGTATTTTATAAATGCTAGAATATTCCACAGGGTGATGCGAACTTTGAGAAAAAACACAGTTTGATGTGTACACCCGGTATACAATGAAAATTTAACCGTTTAGCAACAATACTGTTATAGCGATATTGTTAAAGAATAAGGCTATAATATATTAAAAAATCACTTAAATCGGACAACAGGTTTAGGAAATTCGAGACATCAAAAATTACCAATTTTTAAGGTATCCGGTTAATTTTGCAACCCAGTGTATAATACAGTCCACAGCTTTGAAATTATTTCAATAATTTCATATTATCTACATATAATTGTACAGATACCACAGATTCCTCGTATACACATCATAAGCAAATCGATAAAAATCACAGCCATTTAACACATACCTTCCGTACTGTACATATATTTCGTAAAATTTGCCGCAAGTTAAGGTGAATAAACCAAAACATTTCCGGAGCTCATTCTCCCCATAAAATTTTCCTCACATACCGCCGCTAACATTATAAAAACCTCAGAAAACAAGGAAATTGGTACCTTATTTGGTATGCCACGTCTGAGCAATGTTTCGAAATCTACATGTGTCAAAATGGCGTGAACCTATAATATAAAGAAAGATAAAGAGGCCGGAATGGAGCAGACTTGAGAATAATCTCGCCTACATGCATAAAAGGATAACCACTTGTGAATATTTAGGGTGTTATCGTCCTTTTTAGGAAAGAGAAACAGAAATACACGCTATTGCGGCTTGCCGGTTGCATGGACTACCGGGATCAGATGTAATAGGAAAATATACTGCTATGCGTTATGTGTACCAATAAGCTGGTTACTCTTTTAACATTTGAAATGTTTTGTTGGTTTCATAGTGCTGGCATTTTAGCACAAATAATGCACCCTGGATGATGTCTTTATAAAAAATTATTTAATATTTAAATCTATGTTTTAATTTAAAATTTTAGCTATCTATAAAATATTAAAAAATAATAAAAGTCTGAAAATCATTATATTTCATTATAATGTAAAAGTTAGAAATCTCAAACATTGCCCTATCGGCGAAAACGGCGTGTATCGCCTAACCCTAGTGGGGTACCCTGCTGTTTATCAACACGACTCTACCTTTTTTTATAATTCTCGTATCAAAATTACGCGTGAAGTTAGGCGTATTGATGACAGTTGAGAAACTACAGGCGACCCACCCTAGCGGACACTTGCGATTCCTTACATCTGCAATGCAGAAATGAATATTTCTCAACCATCGATGATCTTTCGGTAAAAATTCCCCCACGGGCTCAGACATTTAACGATGATAGCTTGATCGGCGTTTTTTAAGACGTAATTTAAAACAAGTGTTTTTTCCGCCGAATTGCAAACTTGGAATGTTTATAACAAACAAATAATAATAATAATCATTTAGGATAAGAAACTACCGTTCGAAAAGATGTAAGGCACATATTAAAAGCTAATATGCAGAATGGGAATTTAAATATCTGAATTGAAACTTGTAAGATTTTTGAAATATTACACAGCCTCCTCCACGATTTTAACTTGGTATATACCATAGCTTAAAATCGGAATAGGATCTATGTAAGAAAATTGGAATGATTCAATAAAAGAAGAAGAGTATTGGTTCGTTGCAGTCTTATAACAAAAAAGCTAACAAATAAACATGGCTCAATAAACGAAAAGGATAAAACAAAACTTCAGGTTAGAACAACAGTAGCATTTTGTTAGATATTGTAACAACGCCAGTACCATAGTGTAGCAAGTCAGATGTTATAAACAACCACAATAGTATCAACTTAACTAGAATAGAGTCAACTCAAATAGAATCAATTCAAAGCAAAGAAAAGCAAAATTAATAAAAGCCAACTTTATACAAAAAGAATGTGTGTGTACTTTGTACGTAGTTAAGAAGTTATACTTTTATTATTATGATTTCAACGAAATTAATATACTTAACAGATTATTTGTATTTTATTTAAATATTAAACTAACTTTCTTTACCTACCACTTTTAATTTTTTTTTATTAAAACGATACCAAAAATATAAAAAAAAAGAATATGAATCGTCCGGGATTTTAACCCGGGACCTCTTGATCTCCGGTCACACGCTCTACCACTGAGCTATATCCCTTTTGCTTTGACAGGTTACAAGATTTCTCATACATACTGACAAATTTAGAAAACCAAGTGAATATACAAAAATACTTTAAATATACTTACTATTATTATAAAATATCTTATTCCCGAGGAAGACAAATCCAAAGACACAAAAATTATAATAAATAATACATTTACTAAGAACACTAATATACCCTATTCCACGAACATACGCCTGTTTTGGATTACTTCGACAAAGAATATTTTACTGTACAAAATAAGAAGAACGAAAGTAAATTGCAAATTACATTGTTGTTTATTGGAATAATTATTAGCGCCATTTACTTTCGTACTTCTTGTGTTGCACAGTAAAATATTCGTTGTCGAAGTAATCCAAAACAGGCGTATGTTCGTGGAATGGCCCATATATCCTTTTATATGATATAATATGACTTATTTGCACTTACAGCGCTGATTCATACATATCTTGAAAGATTAGCAACGAAATACATACTGTCTATGTGCGCATGCGCCCGGCATTATAAAATTTCACTCTCGATCGTAAAGAAGTATAACTTCAAAAAAATTGTTATAATGTGTCTATCTATGTATCAAAGAATCTATTTGGACTTAAAAAATGACTATATTCTTGAAAAGCAAACACAAAAATGGCACTGAGTCTTTCATCGGGGACTTATATAAATCAAAGGTACGCACACTAACTATAGCTAGTGGTATGGTACTTGATTTGACTTTGTCGGTTCAGGACTGGATTCTAAATTTTTTATCCTAATCGAAGCGACGCTATGTGTATTGCGCCGAATTTCAAGATAGAATTGGAATGGTTAGAACTAGGGAGCGGATTTTATGCTAAATGCATATTGCATGCATATTTCGCATATTTGAGAACTTTACTAAATTTTGCATATTTTTAAAGAAACATGCATATTTTGTGCCTATTTAAAAACATTTAAGACCAAAAAAAATTTAAATTTTTTAATTCGAGAACTACCTGAAGAAAGACGGCTCATTCACTGCCCTTCATTTTTTTTTAGAAAATACCCGATCTTTACACAAAGTACTTATAGTGCTCCTAGTACGCCGTTATAAACTGATTGTAGGATGTTAAAGTGTTAAAGTGATGAAGGATGGTTTACCCGGAAATCCGAATTTTATTTACTTTTATTATATTTAGTAGGTACCTATAATTCTGGTGATTCTTTTACATCCTCTATTGTTAATATAATTTACACCTTTAACCATAGTTTTACGATTTTCTAACAGAAATTAACAAGTTATTTTAAATACGCCCCAATTACTTCTATTGATGTTGAAAGGAGTTTTTCAAGTTATAAAAATATTTTATCTGATCAAAGAATATGTTTCCTCGTAAAGAATTTGGAAAAACACATTGTAGTGAATTATAATCGAAGTTATATTTATAGTGATATTGTTGTTTTATTTTAAATAGGTAACTATTGGTAGCAGTTTTTGTAAAAACTGTAAATAAATTGCATATATAAAAAAAATGATTTTATTTGAAAGATAATAAATAATATTGCTTTTCTGTTTGTAAATCAGTAAAATATCTGGGTATGATTCTGGATAGCAAATTGACCTGGAAACTGCACGTTGATTTTATGCTTGATAGATGCAGTAAAGCACTAAATTTTCTTAAATCAATTGCAAAAACTTGGTGGGGTGCAGATGTTGAAACATGTCTTTTATTTTATCGTTCATATATCAGATCTATTATAGATTATGGCTCAGTACTGTATGGATCGGCTAGTAAAAATATTTTAGGTCGCATAGATGTTTTTCTAAACACAGTATTGCGCTGTTGCATAGGTGCTATGAGATCTACCCCTATTGAACCACTCTATGTTGAAACAATGGAACCGCCGACTAAATTCAGAAGGAAATATCTCAGTCAAAAATTTCTTCTTAAGATCCGATGTTACAACACTTGTTTATATAAAGAAATTAGTACTTTAAATTATTTTGATTTAACAAATAAATATTGGGCTCACAAAAACTCGCCACCGTTATGTGACGCATTTCGAAACACTGCGGATAATAATACTGAACTTGCAGTTGCAAATAAAGTGGTAGATTTCGAAGATTTCTTTGAGTTACTAAATCAAGTAGATATTATACAACCCAGTTATCATGAGCACTCTTTATTAAACAGTATTGTTTTAAACAACTACCTTACAAATTGGTCAAAATCTGTTTGTATTTATACAGATGCATCCAAAAGTTCAAATGGTACTGGTTGTGCCTTTTATATTCCAGATAAATTTATAGAAAAAATGTTTCAACTGCCCTCAAATTTCTCAATTTTTACTGCCGAGGCTGCGGCGGTATATGAGGCTTTAATTTATTTCAAGTTGGCATCCTATAATTCTGCAGTAATTTTATCTGATTCATTATCTGTGCTTACTGCTATTCAAACACCTCACCTACCTTGTAGTACTTCTAATCCATACATTTTTTTAATAAAAAAAAATCTTATTTGAAATTAATAAACACACCCCAAAAATAAAACTTATGTGGATCAAAGCACATTCAGGACTTACACATAATGAGCATGTAGACCAATTAGCTAAAAATTCCCTCATCCATGGAACAGTAACCAAATATCAGCCCTGCATTCTAGATGCTTTTGCTTGTTTAAGAAGTGAACAGATGAAGAGCTGGAAAACACACTGGGAAAGGTACTGTAACATTTCAACAACACAATACAGTTTGATACAACCGATTAGGTATTCCAGAAAAACCTTGGTATAAGAATTTCACCCACCCTCGCAAATACATATCCACCATCAGTAGAATTAGATTTGGACATGCATGTTATCCTGCACATTTATTTAAAATAAACATATTAGATTCGAATATTTGTCAAGAATGTGAGGTTAAAAGTGACTTGAACCACATATTTTTTGAATGCAAAAAGCATAAACACCTAACCAATCACCTAATTAAAAGAATTATAGACCAGAACATCCCACTCCCTGTAAATATTCTCTTTATTCTGTCACTTAATAAAAAGAAAATTTTTGACTGTTTGGTATCTTTCTTGTCGGATAGTAAAATATTATTGTAATTAGTTATAAGTATTTGTAAAATATGTTTAAAAAAATATAAAAAAAAATAAAAAGAAAAAAAAATTAAAAAAAAATTAATAAAAAAAAATAAATAAAAACATGAAACAAAAAAAAAATAAATAAAAAAAATTAATAATTAAAAAAAAATATTAAAGAAAAAATCACTAAGAGGATTTAAACCTCCGCGGGGATGAACCGGGTTGACATCCTATCGTAGTGACAAAAAAAAACAAAACAAAACAAAAAAAAAACTAAAATAAAATACAAAAAAGAATGCATTTATTTTAATATTAAGATTAATATTTTTATTTGTAAAATGTATACACTATGTGTTCTTGATAAACATTAAGTAATATAATATATTTATATTTATTAACATAGTATGTACATTAGCTGTAATGAGTAGGTAAATAAGAAGTAAAAAATTGTAATAATATTATAATAACCAAGTTTCACTAATTGGCAATATCTTTAATACATTTACTTTTGATTGAGACTGGCTGAATGACCATAGTCCAAGCCAAAAAAGAAAAAAAAATATTGCCGCCCCCTATAAAAGAACCCCCTAGAATAGAATAGAACAGAAAATTTGTGGTTTCTCGAAATGCGCATTTTTTGAATTTTTGTGCATATCTTGCGCATATTTCGTAATATTTTACCGCATATATATGCGCATATTTCATCAAAATTGATCGCATATAAATCCGCTCCCTAGTTAGAACAAACAAACAATAAAAATAATTTAGAATAACAAACTACCGTTCGAATATGTGTAAGTAAGGCACATACTGGGTCCCTTATTGGGACCGTGCAAGTTAGATAGATAGATAGATCTTTATTTAAATAGAAAACCTAATATACATACAATATAAAGAAAAGAACGTACACTATTCATTTCTGATATGTTGTTTAAGCAATATTTTGAAATTATTGAGACTAGTACATGCTGCAGGTGATTGATTAAACTTAAGGAAGCTTTTAAAAAAGAGCGAATTCATCGTACTTTTATACATAGTTCTAGGTATATAGTTCGGAAGAGCGGCATCTGCTGTCATAGCTCAGCAACATTTGTAACACTTTTAATTATCTTGGCCAATTATATTAGTCCTGGCTACTGGATAATTGTCAAGGCCATAGCCCAAAAAAGAATAAGAAGAAAAAGTAAGATTGAGGTTATATTATTAAAAGGTAAACATTGTAGGGAAATCCACTTTTCTCTTTGAATTAATTTGTGCTTAGGAGTTGGAAACGAATAGAACTTAAATTGAACATTTTTTGTTGTATTTTTACAATTTATAATACAGCATTTGCGAAATCCGATTTTCTTCAATAACAGTAGGTAAAGAAAGTTGCAATATTTCTGCTACTCGTGCACGATCGTTTTTCGTATCCCCTTCAAGTACTTGCACACATCGAATACACAGAATGGGAATTTAAATACGTAAAAATCTTGTAAGGATTTTTGAAGCGTTATGAACTAAGGTCCTACCAATGTATCTTAGCTTCTAATTTGTACTTAAACTAATATAATTCACCCATTATATCTTCTTTTAATCTTCCTTGAGTAAATATTATGGAATTATATTAGTAAACATTAGCAACTTGTGTTGTTGGTGGTGTTCTTAGAGTAGAAATCACCCTAATGTTTAGCAAGCGCCGCAAGTTTGTCATGATTGGTTAGCGAAAAGTTGAAAAGCGTACCTGTGTAAATGATCTTGTTGCCATTTAGTAAAGTTTCCCCGCTCTATATCGCATAAATCACACTTCCGAAAATTAAGTATGATAAATCCCTCATTGCAGCTTTAAGTGTGAAAAACCCACGAAGATACTTAGAAATCAGTATGTTGATCGCGGATAAAACGGGGATTAGTCTGTCTGTATTTCGCGGATACACTTGTATACATAACTGTTTCACTGTACGAGAGGCGGAATCGGAGCAATTCGCAGTATTTTAGCATATTATGGTACTATAGGTTATGGTACTATTTTGGGTTATATTACTTAACGCCTATATAGGGGAGACAAGAAACACAGAGAGCTGGAAATTCCTTAAAACGTTGAGAACAGATACCAAAAGGGATATAATAACACCGATTACTCTGGAAAAGTGGGATGGCTATTTCAAGCAGTTACTAGTAGAAAATAGAGAAGATTTTATTAAAAACGAAGATCACGAAAGTTTCAATGTAATTGTCAGTGGCTCACCGATTCGGTTAAGACTGGAAGAAGTACGAAATGCATGCAAATCCCTAAAAAATAGAAAAGCGTCAGGGCCTGGCGACATAGCACCAGAACTGCTCAAATACGGTAGCAACACCCTGTATGAATACCTAAGAGATCTATTTAATAGATGTATGAATGGCGAAGTGATACCAAAAGAATGGCAATTGTCTGTAATTTCTACAATACACAAGAAAGGCAGTAAAAATGTATGCGATAATTACCGGGGAATATCTGTCACAAGCACCATCAGCAGAGTTTACGGAAAAATTATCAAAAATAAAATAGAAGAAGAATACAAGGACTTAGAGGCCGAAGAGCAAGCCGGTTTCCGCGCTGGCAGATCCACCACTGACCACCTATATTGTGTAACACAGTTAATAGACAAACAAATAGCCTACAATCAAGAACTGCATTTAGTGTACATAGACTTAAGAAAAGCATACGATACTGTACCACAAAGTAAACTTTGGGAAGCCCTCGAAAAAACTAACATCAGTCTGAACCTCATTAAAGCTGTAAAAAATCTATACCAACATAATATAGCAAAAGTTAAGCTAGGCAAGGAAATCTCGTCAGGATTTGAAGTGAATAAGGGTCTTAAACAGGGCTGCTGTCTATCGCCGACACTATTTAAAATATATTTAGAGCAAGTTTTGAGATCCTGGAAAAGGAAATGTAAGAATATGGGTATACCGCTAAATGATGATAACATGCTATACACTCTATGTTTTGCGGATGATCAGATTCTTATGGCCCAGGATTATCACGATATTGAATATATGACCCGAAAAATCATAGAAGAGTACCGGAACTGGGGTTTAGAAGTGAATACCAAGAAAACGGAATATATGTGCGTTGGAGGTATACAGCAGGATCTAGCGTTGGAAAATGAAATAACTATTAATCACGGTCAGGAATATAAATACTTGGGTCTTAAAATTACACAAGATGGAACGTTGGACAAGAATATCCAAGAAAGGTGCACACAAGGAAGGAAAGCTATCGCATTATTGAACAAAATCCTATGGGACCAAAGTATCTCCAAAGAAAATAAACGTAACATCTATAACAGCATTGTTAAGAGCATTATAACATACAGCAGCGAAGTTTGGCCACTTAAAGAAAAATCCGAAAATATGCTCAGAACAACTGAAATGGACTTCTGGAGAAGATCTGCTGGTATATCAAGAATACAAAAAATCAGAAATACAAGAATATTGGAGATAATGGATGTAAAGCATACAATAATGGACGATATAAAAACAAAGCAACTAAGATGGTTTGGCCACGTACAACGTATGGAAGAAGACAGATTACCCAAACAAGTGCTACGATGGGCACCAAAAGGACGGCGGAAAAGAGGAAGACCTAGGAAAAGCTGGATAGAAGGAATCCATAGGGAAATCAGAGAAAGAGGCTTGAACGAAGACATGTGCTACGATCGAGAGCAATGGCGATTGGGAATCGGAAGACGTCGTAGAACGTTATGAACCGATTATATATATATATATACTATTTTGGGGAGCTCCCAGAGAGGTTTATTCGCGCGATTGTTGCCTTTAGGGTCAACAATGAAGAGAGAGATTCACGGTTCTTTTCACCACGCGGTAAACTGGTGGTTATTACTGAAGCGGCCGTGGAGTAACGGCATATTCGCTGGCCTCATACGCCAGTGCACGTGAGTTCGAGCCCTGCCAAAGACAAACCATTTTCATTTCCAATAATGACACGAGCCGTCTCACCGTGCCTCGGAGAGCACGTAAAGCCGTCGGTCCCCCTGGGCTAGTGTACGTCGGCACTAGTTACTTAAAACAGGGTTAAAGATGTAAATGGCGCCGGAATTGTCCGAAAGGATCACCCCGGCAAAAATGCAATACGATATTATTATTATTATTATTACTGAGAGAGTAGAGAACAGTGCATTTTCTTCGATAGTCAAACCCAGGAAGAAACCCAGAGAAAAGATATTTTTCGTTTTCAGTTCAAAAATGTCTGTACATCTAACAGGGTGAGAAACATTATTGAGAGTAGGAATTATGACCCAGAGTTGGATTAAGGAATAGTTTTTAATATTGACGTTGGGAATTTAGAATTTAATACAATGGAAAATACAATATTATTTATCGCATGTGAAAAATTGAACATACTGGGGGTGGCCGAGAAGAGTTACGCCACTGAGCCAGGGCATCAAATAATTACCATTAGAATAAAAGTAATGCCTGGATCCCGCGTACTAAAAAAAGTTAATTAATAGCAAGCTGAAAATTTCTTAATAGCTTAACGGTGTCTAGTTGGACAAACTTTGATGTACGGGAACACTGGAAGAGGGGAAGTTTTAATTGTGGTACAATTTAAAAATTTGGAACGTCAGATTACGAAAACGTCCCATGTATTTTGTCGGACAGAACATCCAATTGTCTCATGCAAAAATCAGACTGCTATTACTATCCAACATGATTCCAACATGATTGATTGTCTTTTGACATGTTCTTCGTGTTCCACTCATTAAAATGCCCAGTTGGTGATAAACACCAGTCTGATTTTTGCATGAGAGTTTAATGAAATGGTAACAAATCAGTTGGAAGTTCTGTCCGACAAAATACACGGAACGTTTTCGTAGTCTGACGTTCCAAATTTTTAACCTGTTCCACAATTAAAACTTCCCCTGTTCCAGTGTACTCATACATCAAAGTTTATCCGACTAGACACCGTTAAGCTATTAACAAATTTTCAGCTTGCTATTAACAAATTTTCAGCTTACTATTAATCAACTTTTTTTGGTACGCGGGATCCAGGCCTATATACATATAAGTGACGTTGCATGTAACAAACAAGTTGCACATTTGACAGAAACCGCTACTATTGGTTAATAGTATATTATTCAACGAGCATGTAATAATGGCTATTACTCACGATGATTAAGTTTTCGACACGAGCCGAAGGCGAGAGTAATAGCTATGCTATTACATGCGAGTAAAATGCCAGACTAAACTAAAATCATTTTTTATTGCTTTTATATTTACTAATCGACGTAGGTATATATCATATAAGTACCTAGTATTTACTAAGTGACGTAAGTTAGACCATACATTTTTTAAGTTATATAAAGTTATATAATTATTAACTACTCTCGCTTAAAATAACTTACAAAAACAAATGTAGTTCACCAATAGTAAGCGGCTGAATAATTGGTTGCCTACTATTAGGAGGCGTATAACATTGTTACAATAAGTGTAAGTAAAATAAGTATAAATAAGTCTCGACCATGGGTATTATTCGTAGAAAGATAAATACTATTTTGGTGTATTTCTGTTAGATAATCAAATTTAAAGATTGCAACGTAATAACAGACTGTTTCGACCTTACTATCTGTCACATATTATGTCACTAGGCATGCATCACTTGATTAGTAAAACCCGTGAGTAGTGACCGGTGAGTAATGAACTATTACTCACGGGTAAAGTAATGGGTGTTATTATCTATTCAAAAATAGTGAATAATGAGCAACTTCGGTTGTTCCTAAGTCATGTTCTTCAAGGGGAACACCCTAATTAAAATTTTTAGCAAGCGTCGCAAGTTTGTCATGATTAGTTAGCGAAAAGTTGAAAAGCGTGCCTGTGTAAATGATCTTGTTCCCATTTAGTAAAGTCTCCATTCCCCGCTCTATATCGCATAAATCACACTTTCCCGAAAATTAAGTATGATAAATCCCTCACTGCAGCTTTAAGTGTGGAAAACCCGCGAAGATACTTAGAAATCAGTATGCCGGCCACGATCAAGCTATTCTCCACTCCACCGCCCGCCGGTGGCGGCGACGATGCGATGGCTTTTACACGGGGGGCAGCCAATTGACGGCCAAAGTATCGGCCCGCCCCCGCAGAGATGTCTTGATGCCTATCAATGAAGGACTTTGTAAGTTAATTGGGAAATATTGCCGCTGATTTAGAAACCTTTTGAACTTTTTTTTATTATGGCTTTCACATAAAAAGAAGATGACTCGAATCGTCTGGAAATAGAGAGCGGTAATTTATTTTCTTATTTACTGCTATTAGGAACTGTAATTTTAATTTGATTTATACGAATATAATGAAGATTAACTTTATTGCATTATTTTACCAGTTTTAAAAACGAGTTCATTTTGATTTCGTTTTACTAATAAATCTTTCTGTATTAAACTAGGAAGTACAAAGAGTCGAAAATGGTTTTGGACAGAATTGTAATTAAAATTAATATCCACAAAACTTGAGGTACGAAAAAGAAAGCTGACGTCAACATATATTAGAATTGCCCGTGTATTAATTGTCCTCTACCTTACTATTCATTATATCAGGGTCAGCATACTTCTCTAAAATTAGCGGCTGGGTATATCCTAGACTAGGTGACCATATACGAAGAACTAATCTTTTGAATAACTAAATATTTAGTGACTAACTTTGTGAGAATTTTGAACAATACTCGCAAGACTTAATTGAGGTCTTTAGTTTTAAAAATAGGAAAGTACAAATCAATGGAGAAGAATTCACTACTAGCTTTAAGAATTAAGCTATATTGGTGATAGCACATGGTGACAGGATAGGGCACCATCCGAAATCTACCCGCGATCTTAACTCTGAAAATCGCTGAGGCAGGATATTCTGATTAGCAATTTCGTCCTTGATCAGAATGTAACTCTACAGGAATTACATGTCTGTGTTATGAATGCCTCTGCTACTGTAGTCGCTTCTTAGTTAGGACGGGATGCAATTTCAGTTAATTTTGGAAAATAATAGATTGCTACCATTATGAACTAGTTTCCTCTTACTGTCATCACAAGTGGACGGAGAATATCTACTGCACTTGTTGATATTCAGTGCAGTGAAATCTGTCTCGAACTCTGTCAAGTGTTCTTTTGACTCTAAAAAAAATTTCCTCCAGAAAGGCTGCGATGAAGTTCTTGCGACACACTTTCAATGTACAGTTTTAGCAGTACCAATTTTTGAACTCTACGTACTCCATCGGAACTTTCCCTCTTCCGATATAATGGACCTTTCAAAAGATACAGAGATTCCCAGTGAGCCCAATACACAGAGCCTTATAGTTACACTATATTTGCTTATTTCCAGCCAAATAGGTCTTACTCCATGTTATTCTTGAATGGCTTCTAAGTAATTTTGACTTGTTTAAGGCTTCCAGGGAAGTCTGATCATTATCTTCTTTCTGTTTACCTGTGGTCATCTGTAGACTTACTTCTTTGGTTACATTCTCTTTTTCTTCAAGTTAACAGTGGCTTTGAACCTATACTTCCTTCAAAGTATCTTGGAATGCTTGTGGTTGTTCATTTAACACATTCTTTTCCTTCGCCAGTGTGATTTTTTCATTATTTCCAGTTACCTTACACTCCTCTTGCAAAATTGACTTCTGTTCTATTTCATTTTCACTAACCTCTAGTTGCTCCTTCAAAGGAGTAACTATATTTCTAGTAGGACTATATGACGGGCTTCTGGATGTCGATCTAGGCGCCTTATTCTAGGATGTCGATCTAGGTGCCCTAATATGCCTTATTACCTCATTGTTTGGTTCTTCTTTCTTTGCCTGGGATCGGTGGCTGCAATTAGTTTGCAATTCTATGTCCTATTCTTCTGCAATTAAAGTATCTTCTAACAATAAAACACTGAAAACTTTTGTTTTCTATACTTCCACAAAATTTATTATAACTATGTGACTACAACTGTTTCGGCAGAGTGCCTTTCTCAAGTGATTTAGTTTACTATGGGTTTGCCTTTTTAAAGTCTGTAACTGAAGAGGTTGAGGAGTGGGAGCTGTTGAGGATGAACCCACAGCCTCTTAAATTATACTCTTTTATTAAACTACACAAACCTGACCACCCAATAAGGCCTGTAGTTTCTTTTTATACAGCTCCGCCATATAAACTTTCAAAAAAACTGTCAGATATTATTACAGAATACACTAAATTTTCACCTAAATTCACCGTAAAAAATACACTCGAACTAGTTAATAAAATACATTTTCAATTGCCCAACAACTCCAGACTAATTTCATTTGACGTAAAAAATCTTTTTCCTAGTGTTCCTCCTACAGAAACTTTTGTTCTAGTTAAAAATCTTTTAGACCATAAGAGTAAAAATCCGATCATTGCATTTGAAATTTTACACCTTCTAGAAATTTACATAAATCAAGACTATTTTGAATTTAATAATCAAATATACACAAACAACAGTGCAGGACTTATTATGGGAAATCCTCTAAGCCCATTGCTCAGATACAATTTATGAACCAGCCTGAAACAACACTTTCTAAACATCCCGTATTTAAACAGTTCTTATATTGGTGGAGATACGTGGATGATATACTAGTATGCTTTACAGGAACTAACAAGCAACTTGACCAATTTCTATCATACATTAATTAACTTCATAGTAATATTGAGTTTACAATAGAAACAGAACAGAATAAGTCCATAAACTTTCTAGATATAACAATTACCAGACTACACAACAAACATGAGTTCTCCGTATATCATAAACCTACCCATACTGACACAACTATACACAATTAATCATCCCATCCTACACAACACAAATTAGCAGCCTACCATAGCATAATACATAGACTTACAGAAATTCCCATGTCAAAAAATAGCTTCGAAATAAAACTGAACATCATTAAACAAATATCAGTAAACAATGGCTATAACGAACAAACAATTAATACAATTTTAAACCAAAAACTCCACAAGAAAGCCCTGAAATTAGTCTATCCACCACCACAGAAAGAACCCAGTACCTTCTGCTCTATCACATATACTGGCAAGATAAAAATAGCCAAATACATAAAAAAGAAAGGAATAACACCAGCTTTCAGAACTAATAACTTAAGCAAATATATTAAGAACAATAAGAGCCGAAAGAGAAAACAACTACAGAGTAGTGTCTACAAACTAACTTGTGGTGACTGTACGAAAACTTACATCGGTCAAACTGGCAGAACCTTTGACAAACGGATAGCAGAACACAAAAGAGCTTTCAAAAATAGAAAAACAGACACTTCTACATACGCACTTCACCTTCTAGATCATAATTATTCTTTTAATGAAGAGTTTCAAATTCTGCATATTCAAAATAAAGGCCTTAAGCTATGTTTATTAGAATCTATGGAAATTAATAAATTAAAAAATACAGATATAATTCTGAATGACCAACTAGAGACAAACAGCTCCCCACTCCTCAACCTCTTCAGTTAAAGACTTTAAAAAGGCAAACACATAGTAAACTAAATCACTTGAGAAAGGCACTCTGCCGAAACAGCTGTAGTCACATAGTTATAATAAATTTTGTGGAAGTATAGAAAACAAACGTTTTCAGTGTTTTATTGTTAGATAAAATGAACTTCCATCAAGTAACGGTCGAATCAATCAATTATTTAAAGTTTTAAAGTATCTTCTGTTTTCATTTTCAGTTTTTTGTTGAATATTTTGCAGTATGCTTATTTATTTTGTTTTTATTTACATTCTTCTTGAAAATATTTATTGCTTATTATCTTCATAAAATTCATATTGAAATCCAAAAGCTAATAATTTTCTTAACCAATAAACTTTTGAAACAGCAATACTTACAGTAATATATTCTGGCTGGTATGAGGATAATGCTATCTGTTTTACTAGATAATGTTTACTCTGCAAAGCTAGATTTACGATCCTGGGTATTTCCGGCCCAATCATCATCAACCTTTTAATCCATAATCATTATTATAAACTAAAAGACATTAATCTGTTGTATTTTTATATAACGTAAAGAGTGTCGTTTAAGAGTTTTCAATAATAATTGTATTCTCGCACAATGTTGATAGCGACTTAATTATAACAGATGCAGCCACGATATATAAATTAACTGCCTTTTAATTGTCTATATTAATATCCTATTTCCTTACTGTCTGATTTGTTCTCAATTAAACTTTCAACATTAAAATTAATCTAAGAATAAAGCATTTAAAACTTTTGTTCTTCATAGTGTTTAATAAAGATAGCTTAATACCTTTATTTTCAGTATGGAGAATTTGAAATTGGTCATTAAAAGAATGGTAATTTTTATTATTGAAAGCCCTTTTGTGTTCTGCTACACGTTTGTTAAGGGTTCTACCAGTTTGACCGATGTAAGTTTTTGGGCAGTCACCACAAGTTAGTTTTCAGACTACCGGTTTTCGATGTATGTAGTTTTGAAATATTTCTAATGTTTTCTTCGGTCTAAGAATTATTTTTCCTAAGGTTAGCATTTCTTTTCTATAGCTTATTGCCACTATCTACACGTTCTATTGAACCTTCATAACTTTTTAGTTCATCATTATATAATTATATAATTTGTTAAAGTAAATCCACGCATTCTTTGTCTTCATATTTTATTTTTATCGGCTCTGTTCTTTATTTTACTATCTCTACTTGTACTTCATCATATATTGTTGTTACTTTTGTTTTTTCTGTTAATTAAAGGGTATATCATCAAAACTCGCTTTCTCCAAAATTTTCATTTGTCACAAAACGCTGAAAACTTATTAAAAACAAGCCCTTCCAGTTATCACACGAATTTAAGTTTCATATTATAGAATTTGACCATAGAAATTGGTATTACATAATTAATGATGAACTTCAACTTTCATCAATAATTAAATAATTAGTTTTTTTGTTTGGAGAAAGCGAATTTTTAAGCTAAATTTTGGAAAAAGCAAGTTTTGAAACAATTTCCTGTTTTGAAAATGAAATTTTACGATTTTTTGTTTTTTGCTTATCTTAATACAGTAACAGTAATCAGTTACATTGTTTGTAGTTAAGGTAGACTTCGAGTGTCCAAAAACTATAATAAAATAGAAACGACGAAACCCAAAAGACTCCATTTTCAAACAAATAAATATTTAAAAATAAAGTCTTTGGATTTCTTAATTCGGAAACAGATTCTCTCTTATACCTATTATCCATCCTTCTAAAATTTGCAAGGAATAAAGGGTGATGAATTCAGAGACATGGGGAGTCTATATAGTTGCACTCCACAACACATCAATTCAACGAGGCAAAGATCAACAAATCTGTTTGCTAGTACTCAATACGTGAGTAAAAACGCAGGTAGAGAAAGGCATTTTATATTTAATTTCGATTCAGAGATCATTACCATCTCTCTATGGACCATTTCGAACTGTTATTCTCCTCAGGAGAGCTTGTAATGATGCTCTTAATCGAAATTAGACATATTCGCCAAGTATGCCAATTACAAAGAAATAATCAACATTTAGACGCACTCGCGACCTCTATTAAAGAAATTTAATATAAAATGCCTTTATCTACCTACGTTTTTACTCACGTATTGAGTACTAGCAAACAGATTTGTTGATCTTTGCTTCGTTGAATTGATGTGTTGTGGAGTGCAACTATATAGACTCCCTATGTCTCTGAATTCATCACCCTTTATTCCTTGCCAATTTTAGAAGGATGGGTAATAGGTATAAGAAAGAATCTGTTTCCGAATTAAGAAATATAAAGACTTTATCAACGAAAACTTTTCGTTTATAAATTTGCAAAAGTATGTGTGTTATTGCGTTGCCGCTCCTGCAATACTTAGAGCAGATGTATCGATGGATTCTTATGTAGTTTTGTCTTCTGAATCCAAATCTGAAAACGGCATTTCGATATCTCTAACCGTCTTCGAGATAATCGACCTCAAACTCTAAAATGTGACGTCACAATCCGGTTATTTCCTACCACGCACTAAACGTCAGCTGAAATATTTGATTAGTAAGTAGGCTACTTTTTTAATCTGAATTTGTTAAGCAAAGCAAATGTTATTATTTACATTTGAGTTTGACACTTCGTGAATGTCAAATTAAATTTTAAATTATTTAGCTATTAATAAAATATAAATGATATTTTATAGTGAATTTAATTATTATATAAAATAATATGTGTAATAAATGTATAAAAATACAATTTGAGTATATTTTGAAAGCAATAATACATATTATACTATATTAATAATGAATAAGTAGAAACGATTATATTTAAATTTGGTAAATTTAACTTCACTCGACCAGCGCACGACCACACAACTCAAAATACAAGTACGTAAATACAGTTGCGTGAAGCGTGGCGCAAATCCGTGGAATTTACGAGACTCGCTCGGTCTGTAGATCCAAGTAAAGTTCATCAGTAAAAAGTATCTTTATCATGTATGTATTATTTATTTTACAATATTGGAAAATTGTTATTTAAAATGTGGTTTGGAATAAAAAAGTATGTTCTGATATATGAAATTACATCCTTCTAATGGAAAAAAATATTTGACGAATTTTCTCAAATTATGGATACCAACATCATTTTCATTTATAACTCTTGTATTTTTAATTTGACGAAGAAAAGTTATTCTTCATAAAAAATCTCTTCTTGGTCTAAGATTTATGATGCAACCATCATGAATCAAATTTTATTAATTTTATACGAGGTATGTAAAAAATATGAATTTCGAGTAAAGTATCTTTATAGTTCACAACACTTAAATTAGAATGATATATTTGCACATTAAAACATACTTTTTAATTCTATACAGCTTTTCGTAATAGCAATTTTCTATATTATGAATTTACGTATATAAACAAAGTTTTCGTTATGATAATGCTCGCATTTTCAGCTTGTTTTTAAATATTTATTTGTTTGAAAATGGAGTCTTTTGGGTTTCGTCGTTTCTTTAATAGAGGCCGCGAGTGCTTCTAAATGATGATTATTTCTTTGTAATTGGCATACTTGGCGAATATGTCTAATTTCGATTCAGACCATCATTACAAGCTCTCCTGAGGAAAACAAAAGTTCGAAATGGTCCATAGAGAGATGGTAATGATCTCTTAATCGAGATTAAATATAAAATGCCTTTATCTACCTGCGTTTTTACTCACGTATTGAGTACTAGCAAACAGATTTGTTGATCTTTGCCTCGTTGAATTGATGTGTTGTGGAGTGCAACTATATAGACTCCCCATGTCTCTGCATTCATCACCCTTTATTTCTTGCAAATTTTAGAAGGATGGATAATAGGTATAAGAGAGAACCTGTTTCCGAATTAAGAAATCCAAAGACTTTATTTTTAAATACACTCCTGGCCAAAAAAACCTGGACACCTTGAAAATAGGTCATTTTTGATGTCACGTATCTTCTAAACCTGTTGTCCGATTTTAGTGATTTTTTTAATATATTATAGCCTTATTCTTTAACAATATCGCTGTGATAATATTGTTGCTAGACCGGTAAATTGTCATTGTATACCGGGTGTATCAATCAAACTGTGTTTTTTTCTCAAAGTTCGCCACACCCTGTAGAATATTCTAGCAATTATAAAATACTAAAATTAAAACCCAACTATAGCCTCATGTTTTCTTAACATTTTGTTGTTTGATTCATTCTCTTATGTTGGATAATAAAAAAGTTAGGTACTTTAACAACTAGCCATGTTTTCATCAATACAGGGAGATTTTAAATAAGTATAACAAACTTTAAGGGGTAATTTGCATGAAAAAATAATGACAGTTTGCTTTATAAACGTATGTTCGCAAATGCTTTGTTTCTGAGATACAGGGTGTTGACATTTTTCTTACAAACTGACGGTTTATGTATTGCTCTAAAACCGGTTGAGGTATGCAAATGAAATTTGGTAGATTTTAAGAGAAAGTTATTGCGCATTTTTGACGTACATTTAAAAATTTTATATTCACCATTGGCGTGCATACGAGTAACAAGACCGGGTAGTATGACCCGTATGCACGCCAATGGTGAATAAATAATTTTTAAATTTTACGTCAAAAATGCGCAATAACTTTCTCTTAAAACCTACCAAATTTCATTTGCATACCTCAACCGGTTTTAGAGCAATAAATAAATCATCAATTTGTAACAAACAATTTAACATCCCGTATCTTGGAAACGAAGCATTTGCGAACATACGTTTATAAAGCAAACTGTCATTATTTTTTCATTCAAATTACTCCTTAAAGTTTGTTACACTTATTTAAAATCTCCCTGTATTGATGAAAAACATGGCTAGTTGTTAAAGTACCTAACTTTTTTATTATCCAACATAAGAGAATGAATCAAAAAACAGAATGTTAAGAAAACATGAGGCTATAGCTGGGTTTTAATTTTAGTATTTTATAGATGCTAGAATATTCTACAGGGTGTGGCGAACTTTGAGAAAAAAACACAGTTTGATTGATACACCCGATATACTATGACAATTTACCTGTCTAGCAACAATATTATCACAGCGATATTGTTAAAGAATAAGGCTATAACATATTAAAAAAATCACTAAAATCGGACTACAGGTTTAGGAGATACGTGACATCAAAATTGACCTATTTTTAAGGTGTCCAGGTTTTTTTGGCCAGGAGTGTATTTATTTGTTTGAAAATGAAGTCTTTTGGGTTTTGTCGTTTCTTTAATAGAGGTCGCGAGTGCGTCTAAATGTTGATTATTTCTTTGTAATTGGCATACTTGGCGAATATGTCTAATTTCGATTCAGACCATCATTACAAGCTCTCCTGAGGAGAACAAAAATTCGAAATGGTCCATAGAGAGATGGTAATGATCTCTGAATCGAAATTAAGTATAAAATGCCTTTATCTATAATGAAATAATTTAGATGTATGTAGCATGTAGCCTAATCTGGTAGCTTTGGCGAAGGCTGATTTTTCTGACAATCCAATGATAATATAATATGTAGAAGAATACTTTTGCTTTTCTCTTTCAGTAAGTCATGGGACAAAAGTGCCAGATCGCAACTTGTATACCCTTTTTCTATGTGGTGAGTGTAGCCTTTTCTTGTTGGTGTTAAGAAAAGAACTATGCAAATAATTATTATTAAAGTTAATAGCTGGTTATAGTAACCAAACACATTGCATTAAACAAATAGAGTGATTAAATCTGAGTGAGTCCCGTCCACTCACTTTACAAGTTTCCTATTGGTCGGTTGGCATTTCATGCAGAACTCTCATAGGAGAAAGACGGATATGATTCAAAATGCTACTTTTAACATTTAATTTATATTGGATAAACCTAATTTTGAGTCAAACTAGTTCTGGATTCGTATAGAGTTCAACTATACTAGCAGATTTAGAAAATATAAACAACCGCTCAATTTTATTTCTTCTCAAATATCTTTGTTCATTTCGAAGTCAGTTAGGTACTACCATCCAACAGTTTGATGACTTTTCTTATGGCGTTGTTATTTCTTTATGAAGAATTAATTAATTTTTGCTATCGATTTACCGATAAACTCGAGTATAATCTGTATAATCTTATTAGAACAAATTCGTCGAACCGAAGTAAATCAGATAATGTCCGATCAAGTCTTATGGGTGAGGTGGGTACCATAAAATTGTAAATAAACCAAGATCGTCCCACACAATGGGTACTTGATTAAGATGGTGTCTCTGGTGGCATTTTACAGCCTCTTTTATGTCATGATTTATAAGGAACAACACACGCTTTGGAAATTTAAGACTTATTGTTGGTTTGTTTATGGACTTTTTATACAATTGTGTGATCATTTCCGTTGTATAAAATATGTTGTATGTTGCATTACCTACAGTGGCGTACATATTGTCAATGCATTTTTAATAGGTTCAATTATTTGTATACTCCGTTTGAAAATGATTGATAGAACAGTTCTTACGGCATAGCTGAAAATCATTAAAGGTAACATTCCATGTCAAACCACTCAGTCAGGCAAACATTTTTGGATCTCCTATTTTTCTGAAACTTTGTGTATAGCTTCTGCGGGACGTAAAAATAAGATGTTTAAGGTCAAAAAATCTTCTTCTTCTTTTCTTTTTCGCAAAATTTTATTTTATGCAATTTTACAGTGATTTGGTCTTTATTTATACAAATTTGCATTTTCTATCGTAAAGTATCAATGTAAAAAATAATATTTTAATAGAAGGGACTCAAAAATGTCATTATATGGCATTATAACAAGTTATTTTGATTCAAAATAAGTTGTTGATCAAATTTTATAGTGCAGAAAACATTAAACATTTTTTACATTTTCCTCCATTCCCAAAATACATCATAATCGATTTGGCTGAAAATTTGCCCACATATAGTCAAAACATAGGACTTTAAGGGGTTAGAAGGATTTGAATTATATTACAATACCAAAAAAGTAGGGAACCTTCTTTTCAATAATCGTGTTGCAACGAAATTGTAAATGGTTATTCATTTTTGATTTACATGTTTACTCTGATTGGAGTACGAAGGGAACCATTCTCGTTGGAACTTTACCGCGCTAAGCAGATGAGACGTGAATTGTAAATTGTAGAATTCCCTCATCTTACTTAGTCTCAGCATCCGTTATGGCTTGCAAATTTTAGAAGCCTCGGAGGTGCAACAAGAGAAAATTCCCATTGTTTTCAATCTGGTGGGATGTAGAGTAATATTTTTAGTATTATTTTATGTGCTATTAGATTGAAAACTTAGTCTTTTGAATTATAATAATTGTTGTTTCATTATATTTCCAACATCCTTTCAATTAAAAAATGTCGATAAACGTCTATCGGGCATTTTTCTGATTTGCAAGTCATCATAAGTTTAATTTTACTGACATGTAAATAGGACGCTGGTACTTAGCGTTATCAAAATGTGCAGAATTTCAGTATTCAGTTGAATGTGAGTCTGTGCATAAGTCGTTTGTAGAAAAGATATCTCCATGCTATTTGTGCAGAGAAACATGAAATAAATGTAATTTTACATCCAGATATCTTGAAAACTTTTAAAAAATTCGAAATTTTTCTGCGTGTAAAATTTTTCGGTGCAGAATTCGCTCATTTTTTTTTAAATAAAATCAGATAATTGGGTGGGCCTGAGAAATTTTTTAAAGAGACCTAATAGCTCTAAAAATCAAGAGCATCTTGTTGACCACATTTGAACAATAGTACATTGTTTACCGGGTAGGAAAAGCTTAACATTCCTGGACGACTGTGAAGATTGCTAAGTCGAGGCGCAAGCCGAGACTTAGCAACACAGAGTCCAGGAATGTGGCTTTTCCTACGAGGTAAACATACTATTTTTCCGCAAATCGTTTAAAATTCGACAGATATTGATTGATTTAAAAAAAACGCGATAATTTTATTCCCAAATAAATGGTGCTTTGAAATTCCTAATAAAATTACTTGGGTTATTATGGAAACGTATTGAGGTTGAATTGTCAAACTTGACGCTTATAAATTTAATTGCTGGTGTTCTCGAAAGTAAATATCAACTAACAACTAACAACTGTACGGAAATATCATTTCCTTACAGTAAGGAAATGACATTTCCTTACAGTAAGGAAGTCCTGACTTTTTCTTCAAGAAATTTTGACAGGAATGTCAAAATTTCCTGGCGATTTGCGGAAAAAAACATAATTTTGATTTTACGATGTTACGATTTTCACTGAAAGAACATCGCACACATCTTATGGAAAATATAATGTCACTCAAATTCAATAAAATTTATACGAATAGATTCGTTTTAAATTAACGGTCAAATCTTATCATTGCGCCAACTCTTAATTATGATTAATTACGGCGCAAATTGCAATTAAAGTTTATCGAAATCACATTTTTGGAGTCAGTAAAACTGTCAGTTACAATCACTATTGCTCTGGGTGCTATTCAAAAGAGCTTAAACCCCGCTGGGCCTAAGCGGATTAGTGAAACTAATCCGCTGATTTATGGAGTACCGACAATTTGGGTATTATAAAATATTTTTTCTCTCTCTAACTTATGTACGTATCCATTTGATTTCAGATTTATTTATATCAATTTCTGCTCTTATTATTGAAAATATGGAGTTGGCGCAATGATAAGATTTGACCGTTAATTTAAAACGAATCTATTCGTATAAATTTTATTGAATTTGAGTGACATTATATTTTCCATAAGATGTGTGCGATGTGTGCGATATAACTTTTTAAATACCCTGTATAACACAAACAGCTTTGCATTCTGGTAACGAGGAAATAAAGCGGATTTAAAATTTAAAATAAAATACAGGGTGTTTCATTAAAAAACAGATGCTTGATGATGTAAATACAGGGTGATTTCAAATAAATAATTTTAAAATATAGGATCTATTTGAAATTTGATATTTTAGTATCTTTCTCGAAAAAAAAAAAATGGAAAATCTGATAATAACAAAATACTGTCATAAGATCTAAACACTGATAAATAAAAATTTATATAAACCTTGCAAGTCATTTTCGAGATAATTGAGGAAGTCTATATTCAAAACTTAATTAAATTAAATCTGTATTTGCCAATGTCTTTATATTTTTATTATTAAACGCTTTTCTTTAGTTCAATCGTTTGGGTGAAATCTTTAGACGTTAATTTGACTGCCATTTCTTCAATGGAAATGAATGAAAATTTGCAGACATATGCGGGAACATTACACGAATAGTAAATATTTTTTTTTATGTTTATTAACTGTTTAAATAAAAAAAACGATTTTAATGGAAAACGCTTAAATTCTCTAGTTTTTTCAATGCAGAAACTTGAAACTTTTACAGATTGTAGCTAATTATATGAATTATACATAATTTCACTGTTTACGTTAATTGCTTACGTTATGCTTCATACATAAACAATAAAAATTAAAATTTTCTTGCTGATTCCGACTACTTTTTATGTTTGTACATCATGTTTATAAACATCCTAAGCGGCTACGATTTTGAACGCTCATTTATATCTTTGTTTATATAAACATCGGCGCTTAGCCGTGTCAAATTTCAATACGATACGAAACAAAATTTCAACTAAAACTCGAATTAAAAAAATTCGTGTTTTTAACGTAGTCTGCGGAAGGACAGGCTTACTTTGCATTGAGGCGAGTGCAATCATTAGATGGCTTGCGCATCAAAGAACTGCATTGCGAGAAATTAACAGGAACAACACCGTCCAATAGTAAAGCATTATTAGAGATGGAAAGACTGCGAAAACTGTAATAGGTGTAAATGTGTAAATAATGATTTTAATAGGTGAAAATGTACAACGTATTTATCAAATGTAGAAATAATTGCAAAAAATGTGTCTATCATATACATCCTCTTTTTAAACATGACGATATATTCTAAAGTGATTTGAAAAGTGTAAGACTAAAAAGTAAAAATAAAAAAATATGAAAAAAAATTTTAAGAGATGCTTTTCTTTAGGTACGAGTGACTAAAATTAAGAAAAATTGTAAAAAAATCAATTAAAGTGCAAAAAATAAAAAAAATTTAAACTCGAAGGATTATTCGAAAAAAACTGTTATGACTGTTGTTCTGAAGCTATTTTCTTGTGGCATTTTTACAATTTTAACTATTTATAATGGGAAATAAGCCACAATATTATTAAAAAATGATTTTTATTAACGTTTCGACGCCCAAATCGGGTGCCGTTGTCAAAATACAAAATACTACTAACATAAACAAAAATGTTGTTGCTTAGTAAAAAAATTCTTCTAATAATTTATTTAATTTGACTCATTTATATCGGCAATTCAGATACATATGATACATTTTAAAGTAGAAGACTTTAAAACGATATTGCCAATATTTATGAGTTGCGTTCCTGGGACGACTTTACTGAAAGATAGTTCATTCGGATACATGAAATCAATCCCAATAACATGAAACGTTAATAAATTCATTTTTTAGTAAAATTATGGCTTATTTCCCATAGAAAATACTTAAAGATAAAAAAAAAAATTAAAAAAACATTTAAAAAAAAATTTAAAAAAAAATTTAAAAAAAAATAATAAATAAAAACATGAAACAAAAAAAAATAAATAAAAAAATTAATAATTAAAAAAATATATTAAAGAAAAAATCACTAAGAGGATTTAAACCTCCGCGGGGATGAACCGGGTTGACATCCTATCGTAGTGACAAAAAAAAAACAAAACAAAAAACAAAAAAAAACTAAAATAAAATACAAAAAAGAATGCATTTATTTTAATATTAAGATTAATATTTTTATTTGTAAAATGTATACACTATGTGTTCTTGATAAACATTAAGTAATATAATATATTTATATTTATTAACATAGTATGTACATTAGCTGTAATGAGTAGGTAAATAAGAAGTAAAAAATTGTAATAATATTATAATAACCAAGTTTCACTAATTGGCAATATCTTTAATACATTTACTTTTGATTGAGACTGGCTGAATGACCATAGTCCAAGCCAAAAAAGAAAAAAAAAATGAAATCAACTCCAACTCAAGAATATCCGTCACAAAAAATCATAGCATGTGATTTGTCTTTAAAAAGACAACCACATGCAACGGTGACATTAAAATTCTCGCGTTAGAGATCTCATAGTAAATCACGAGGGAAAACCAGGAAAAACCTCGTGGTACTATCCCGACATCGGTATTTGGTCTTACATTTAATTTACTCTCAAAATTAATACCAAATTCTGACTTTACTATAATTTTGTTTAAATTATAAATAATATCAATAATACATGGATATATAAGTAATACTAAATTATAAAATATGTACTAACACGACTATTGACTTACTAATTGTGGTATTTTCTTTCTATTGACTTCCTCTTTCAGTATGGGTATCCACATCCTACTGCATTCCACCGAGGAATTTGCGACACAATTGGTTTCGTTTAGCATAATTAGAGCCGCTTCTTTGATTTTTCTCTTTTTACTATCTGTTTCTTTCAGGACTATACTTGAATCTCTCCACTGAACTCTATGTTCATTATCCCATGCGTGTTGACATATTTGAGATCTATCAAATTCTCTATTTTTAATATAAGATTGATGTTCACTTATTCTAACGTTTAATGGTCTTGATGTTTCACCTATATAAAACTGTTCGCATTCTCAAGGTATTTTATAAATACAATTCTTTGTCCTTTCTTGTTCATTGTTAGGTTTAGTTTTAGATAGAATAGATCTCGATGTGCTGGTTGTTTTGAATGTTGTTGAAATGTTGAATTTATTTCCTATTGTTTTAAGTTTCTCGGATAGTCCTTTTATGTATGGTATTGATATTTTCCTCGTATTATTTCTTGTGAATGTTGTAGGATCCCGTTCTATGTTGTTCTGTTCCATTCGATCCAATCTTGACAATTCCTTATTTATAAACGATAAAGGATAATCATTTTTTAATAAAACAGATGTTAAGAATTGTTTTTCTTTTAAAAATGAATTTTCGTTAGAACAAGTAATTTTGGCTCTATCATATAAAGATTTTATGATTCCCTTTTTAACGTTGATGTTGTGATTTGATTTGTAATTGAGATATCTGTTGGTATGTGTTGGTTTTCTATACACTTGAGTCTCATATCCAGTATCCTTCTTTGAGACTAAAACATCGAGAAACTAATATCATTTCTAAACAAAATTTAAAACCCACTGTATGGTGGAGATATGTAGATGATGTGTTTTCAATATGGCCTCATAGATCAGAGTTGTTGGATACATTCGTGAATATTATAAACGATCAAGAAGAGACAATAAAATTTACAATGGAAAAGGAATATAATAACACCCTGCCTTTCCTCGATGTTTTAGTCTCAAAGAAGGATACTGGATATGAGACTCAAGTGTATAGAAAACCAACACATACCAACAGAGATCTCAATTACAAATCAAATCACAACATCAACGTTAAAAAGGGAATCATAAAATCTTTATATGATGGAGCCAAAATTACTTGTTCTAACGAAAATTCATTTTTAGAAGAAAAACAATTCTTAACATCTGTTTTATTAAAAAATGATTATCCTTTATCGTTTATAAATAAGGAATTGTCAAGATTGGATCGAATGGAACAGAACAACATAGAACGGGATCCTACAACATTCACAAGAAATAATACGAGGAAAATATCAATACCATACATAAAAGGACTATCCGAGAAACTTAAAACAATAGGAAATAAATTCAACATTTCAACAACATTCAAAACAACCAACACATTGAGATCTATTCTATCTAAAACTAAACCTAACAATGAACAAGAAAGGACAAAGAATTGTATTTATAATATACCTTGTGAATGCGAACAGTTTTATATAGGTGAAACATCAAGACCATTAAACGTTAGAATAAGTGAACATCAATCTTATATTAAAAATAGAGAATTTGATAGATCTCAAATATGTCAACACGCATGGGATAATGAACATAGAGTTCAGTGGAGAGATTCAAGTATAGTCCTGAAAGAAACAGATAGTAAAAAGAGAAAAATCAAAGAAGCGGCTCTAATTATGCTAAACGAAACCAATTGTGTCGCAAATTCCTCGGTGGAATGCAGTAGGATGTGGATACCCATACTGAAAGAGGAAGACAATAGAAAGAAAATACCACAATTAGTAAGTCAATAGTCGAGTTAGTACATATTTTATAATTTAGTATTACTTATATATCCATGTATTATTGATATTATTTATAATTTAAACAAAATTATATTAAAGTCAGAATTTGGTATTAATTTTGAGAGTAAATTAAATGTAAGACCAAATACTTACGATGTCGGAATAGTATCACGAGGTTTTTCCTGGTTTTCCCTCGTGATTTACTATGAGATCTCTAACGCGAGCATTTTAATGTCACCGTTGCATGTGGTTGTCTTTTTAAAGACAGATCACATGCTATGATTTTTTGTGACGGATATTCTTGAGTTTTAGTTGATTTCATGTAATCGAATGAACTATCTTTCAGTAAAGTCGTCCCAGGAACGCAACTCATAAATATTGGCAATATCATTTTAAAGTCTTCTACTTTAAAATGTATCATATGTATCTGAATTGCCGATATAAATGAGTCAAATTAAATAAATTATTAGAAGAATTTTTTTACTAAGCAACAACATTTTTGTTTATGTTAGTAGTATTTTGTATTTTGACAACGGCACCCGATTTGGGCGTCGAAACGTTAATAGAAATCATTTTTTAATAATATTGTGGCTTATTTCCCATTATAAATAGTTAAAACTGTTATGACAGATTAAATATACAAAAATCTCACACATTCGTTAAAAAAAAGCGTGGGGCGCGTCTTCATCGAATAAACGGTTTTCGCTCCACGCTTTTCTTTGACGAATGTGTTAGATTTTTTCAATTTTTTAACTAATGTGTTAGATTTTTGTATATTTAATCTGTCTAACAGTTTTTTTCTAATAATCCTTCGAGTTTGATTTTTTTTCTTTTTATTTTATTATGTATTTTTTGTCATGATTTCTTCTATTTGACCTCAATTTTTTCATAACTGACCGCGTAACGAAACTTCTGTTCTGATATTATCCAAAACTCATACCAAAAACTGAACTCGTTAGAAGTTACTTTTTTAATTGAGATATGATACAGATGTAACTTTTTTATATGGAGCGAATACCGTCTGAAATGTAATGTACTTCTGTAGACGACTGAAAAGGAATCAAAGAAGTACGTGCGGTCGTGGAGGAAAACGTATAATATCGATTCCTCTCGTTGGACTTTTGGATATTATATATGTTATATATTTATAGTACAGGTTATTTTAGCTAATTATTAAGGCGCGTTAAAACGTTAAAAGACAGTATAGACAGGATAGATAGAAGATACGTGAATAGTAACAAGGTTAGGACAGAAATTCGGTGAAGATTGGGTTTTCCATTCTAACTAATTAACCAAGCAGTTCACTATATTTATACCTTCTAGATATCTGAGCATCTTCTCTTCTAAAATACCTCTTCTTCTTCTTCTTAGTTGAGGCGAGACTCAGTAATCGTTGACACTTGATCGTGCGATCTTTGTACCATACTTTGTTTTTACATTAAACTCTAGTAGCCTGTGGCCTCAACGAAAGGAAAAAATGGTAGTTTTAGGATCTCTGAGATTCAATCTTCAGTTCACCACTGAATTCCTGCCTCATAGTCGAGGAAGTAAAACTGAAAAAATGGCAAAACGCGCAATTTTTTCGTCCAGCATCGATTTGTACAAAAATTTGGGATTAGGCTCATTTCACCCTCTAGTTCATTTTCTCTATTGAGCCGTTGTACGCTTTTGGTTTTTTAAGGGTGAAAACTACCCCTAATTATAAAAAATTATAAAATAACATTTTAAACTCTAATATTGTCAATGTTTGGTTCTTATTAGTTACATAATGATTGTTTTATGCTTTAAGATATAATATCATCATATTTCAACCCTTAAAACACCCCTTGTTAGAGCTATATATAAAAAAATTTACTTATCCTAAAAAAATAATTTCGACTTACATCGATTTACATAAAAATTTGGGATTAGGATCATCTCACCCTGTACTTCATATTCTATATCATGCTCAAGGGCGTTGATTATTTTTAGGGGTGTAAACTACCCCTTATTGCCAAAAATTATATCAAAACATTGTAAACTTTAATATGGGTAAAATTTGGTTTTGATTGGTTAAATAATGATTGTTTTTTGCTTTAGGATATAATATCAATATTTCAACTCTTAAAAACCACCCTTAATCACATTGCAATTTTTATAAGTAGATAATTTAATAGATCTATACAGAAAAAAAGTAGAATTAAGAATAACAAAAGCATTTATTTATACAAAAATACGAATTTACCAGTATGTACAAATACAAATACAATAGTTTTTTAGTCATCTTCTAGTATACGAACAGGTTCTGTGATATTATATACATATAAAATGCTCTTGAAGCGGACTATTCGAATTTTTAGAAAAAAAAATTCGTTTTATAAACATAGCTCCTTTAATTTTGGCGATAAAAAGTTTTTTTTTAAAATGATTTTGTAGGATTTTTGAAGAGCTATAAGACTATGTAAATTAAATTCCGTAAGATCCCTTAGTTTTTAATTGGGGTGGATTTAAAGGGCTCGAATAAGGGGGTGTTTGCTAGTAAATAGAGGTTTTAAACAGCTATATCTCGCTAAATATTCACTGAAATGAAAATCTGTGCACAAAAAAATTTTAGCCATTAAAAAAGCTACAATTTAGTAATCTATCATTTTTTTCGTATCTCCAGTATTTTCGGATATATTTTGAAGAAAAAGGTGAAAAATACGAAATTGCAAAAAATCTATTTTTCTTTAAACTCAAATTTTTGTAAAATTATGCCTTTTGTATAGGTCAAACTTCTTGGGTGTATTGATAATACTAATATAAAAGGAATTACAGAAAGGTGAAGACCAATGTTTGATTAGGAGGGCAGTTAGGGGGTTATTTTCACTGATTTTTTCGTAGAGAAAAGCAGGTATCGACATTTTTTTGATCATAAGTCGCTCAATTTTTATACCAGAAACTTTTTATTATTATTTTTAAAAGGCTAATTGTATACTTGAAAAAAGTTTATTTAAGTTTTTCTCGAAAAATGCAAAGTTTTCCCGTTATTTGGCTTTAAATATTTCAAATTATGCATTTGACGAAAATAGCTAACCTTTAACATGCCGTATCTCGGTTTGTATTAGTTATAAGGATTAGAAAAATAATTTGATTTGTGTTACTAAAAGATACAATTTTAATATCTACAATTTTTTTTATTAAATGCATATTTTTCGAGTTATTCTCAAAAAACCCTCTAAAAAAGTCGATTTTTTCGTCGAAGAACTGTTACTTTCAACCGCGAATAACTCGAAAAATATTAGTTTTACGAAGAAAATGTAAAAAACATTTTTTCCTTAGAAATACTTTTTACATCGATTTACATGATTAATCGTAATAAAAAATTCCCACCCCGACATGGGGTGGCAACCACCCCCAAGGTTTTAGCGTACAGCGGCATGATATAGAAAATGATTCTTGGACTATTTCCTAGCTTCTGTGAAAATTTCAAGTAAATTCATGCTGGGCGAAAAAATTGCGAGCCAAAATGCTTCATTTGCTGGACTATCATAACCACTTAATACATTGCAAATCTTAGCACCTTGTGTTCAAATGTGTTCAAATGACAACTTACTAAGTTTGTGTACACGTAAGAGGACGCTGTGACTGAAAAGGCTAAATTACTTTTTTTGTGGCCCTCTACTAATAGTCTCAAACAAAACAAATTTTTATAGCATTGTACACAAATATTACCATATTATTAGAAAACCTCTGCTCATTTAATGTTATAGCATGCCACAAAACTATTAATTGTACAGCAATACCTGGCCTACCACAAAATAATTATATTTTCGCCATGTCGATCTGTTAAATAGATTACCTGTTGCTCTGGCACTTACTACTGGTCCACATAATTCGTAGCTGTTAGATGCAGATATCTAATCGCCGGCTCTTGTCCACTTTTCATTAGATGCAGATGAAATTTCGTCCAACGCGGGACGTGACTTGACACGCGGAGAAAATTTCAATGCTACGCTTGCTACGTTGTTTGGTACTGATACAATTTGCGAAAATCTAATTAATAGTCGTCTGTTCTAGACGTTAATGACTTCAATTGTTAATATTTCTAATTGTCTAACAATAAAACTCTGAAAACGTTTGTTTTCTATACTTCCACAAAATTTATTACAACTACATATGTGACTACAGCTGTTTCGGCAGAGTGCCTTTCTCAAGTGATATAGTTTACAATGTGTTTGCCTTTTTAAAGTCTTTAACTGAAGGGGTTGAGGAGTGGGGAGCTGTTTGTCTCGAGTTGGTCATTCAGAATTATAGCTGTATTTTTCAGTTTATTAATTTCCATAGATTCTAAAAAAGATAGCTTAAGGCCTTTATTTTGAATATGCAGAATTTGAAACTCTTCATTGAAAGAATGATTATGATCTAGAAGGTGAAGTGCGTATGTAGAAGTATCTGTTTTTCTATTGTTGAAAGCTCTTTTGTGTTCTGCTATCCGTTTGTCAAAAGTTCTGCCAGTTTGACCGATGTACGTTTTCGGACAGTCACCACAAGTTAGTTTGTACACACCACTCTGTAGTTGCTTTCTCTTTCGGCTTTTATTGTTCTTAATATATTTGCTAAAGTTTTTGTTAGTTCTGAAAGATGGTGTCATTCCTTTCTTTTTTATGTATCTGGCTATTTTTGTTGTTATCTTGCCAGTATATGTGAGAGAGCAGAAGGTACTGGGTTCTTTCTGTGGTGGTGGATACACTAATTTCAGGGCTTTCTTATGGAGTTTTTGGTTTAAAATTCGAGATAGAACTAAACATTATTAAACAAATAGCAGTAAACAACGGCTATAACGAACAAACAGTTAACAAAGAAAAAAAATTTTAAACCAAAAACTCCATAAGAAAGCCCTGAAATTAGTGTATCCACCACCACAGAAAGAACCCAGTACCTTCTGCTCTCTCACATATACTGACAAGATAACAACAAAAATAGCCAGATACATAAAAAATAAAGGAATAACACCAGCTTTCAGAACTAACAACGACTTAAGCAAATATATTAAGAACAATAAAAGCCGAAAGAGAAAGCAACTACAGAGTGGTGTGTACAAACTAACTTGTGGTGACTGTCCGAAAACGTACATCGGTCAAACTGGCAGAACTTTTGACAGACGGATAGCAGAACACAAAAGGGCCAACAATAGAAAAACAGACACTTCTACATATGCACTTCACCTTCTAGATCATAATCATTCTTTCAAATAAGGATTTCAAATTCTGCATATTCAAAATAAAGGCCTTAAGCTATCTTTTTTAGAATCTATGGAAATTAATAAACTGAAAAATACAGATATAATTCTGAATGACCAACTCGAGACAAACAGCTCCCCACTCCTCAACCTCTTCAGTTAGAGACTTAAAAAGGCAAACACATTGTAAATTATATCACTTGAGAAAGGCACTCTGCCGAAACAGCTGTAGTCACATATGTAGTTGTAATAAATTTTGTGGAAGTATAGAAAACAAACGTTTTCAGTGTTTTATTGTTAGATAAAATGAACTTCCATCAAGTAACGGTCGAATCCATCAATTTCTAATTGTGTTAGGCGGTTTGTTAAAAAATAAACTTTCTGTTAGATTTTTTTATAAACAACAAAAATAATTTGGCTAGGTTGACGATATACTTTTGAACTAATCATTAACATAATAGAAGAGCAAACTGGAACATGAAGTAAAAACCACTTCTATGTAAAAGGTATATTTACTAAAAATTTTTTAGAATCCCAATGGATTCAATAAAATGAGTTCATCAGAACGTTTTCAAACCTATCGGTCCATCATCAGTGATTTGAATACTTGCAAAATAGCCCCAGAACCAAACAATGGTTGTGATTATAAATAAATCTACATTATGTTGAAATAAATTTAAAATGGCTAAACGCCGATGTTAAAGGATTAAACCTCTGGGAACATGGTGAAACTCTACCCGAGGACCCAATCAACCATCTTCGGTCAACGATGACTACTAAGTCATCGTTAGACTTAGTAGTCATCGTTGACCGAAGATGGTTGATTGGGTCCTCGGGTAGAGTTTCACCATGTTCCCAGAGGTTTAATCCTTTAACATCGGCGTTTAGCCATTTTAAATTTATTTCAACATAATGTAGATTTATTTATAATCACAACCATTGTTTGGTTCTGGGGCTATTTTGCAAGTATTCAAATCACTGATGATGGACCGATAGGTTTGAAAACGTTCTGATGAACTCATTTTATTGAATCCATTGGGATTCTAAAAAATTTTTAGTAAATATACCTTTTACATAGAAGTGGTTTTTACTTCATGTTCCAGTTTGTTTAACTATAAGGTATACAGCCAATCCAGGGAACTACCCCTTTTTAGATAATAGAAGAGCTTATTTACAAAATTGGAAATAACTGTTTGCCTTATACACGCTTCTAAATTAGAGGTCAAACTGGCAACAGGCGTATTTTCTCAAATAACTGTCATAGTGTGTAAAATTATTTATTAAAATCAGCTATTTTTTTTATAAGTACTTTCAGCATGTTACATACCATCTTCAGAGCTTGATCTTATAGGAAATATCTTCCATGTCCTTCCTAATCTTCCACGAGGCATCATAAATGCCTCGTGGAAGCGTAATTGTGGACACAATATACAGGGTGTCCCGAAAAGATTCGTCATAAATTATACCACAAATTCTGGTGTCAAAAATAGGTTGATTGAACCTAACTTACCTTAGTACAAATGTGCACATAAAAAAAGTTACAGCCCTTTGAAGTTACAAAATGAAAATCAATTTGTTCCAATATATCGAAAACTATTAGAGATTTTTTATTGCAAATGGACATGTGGTATTCTTATGACAGGAAGATCTTAAAAAAAATTAAAGTTAAATTTGTGCACTCCATAAAAATTTTATGGGGGTTTCGTTCCCTTAAAACCCCCCAAACTTTTCTGTACGTTCCAATTAAATTATTATTATGGTACCATTAGTTAAACACGATATTTTTAAAACTTTTTTGCTTCTTAGTATTTTTTCGAAAAGCCAGCTTTTATCGAGATATTTTGAATTTTTTTCAAATCCACCATTATATTTGTATATGGTTAATACGATTGTAGAGACCTGGTAATAATATGAAAAGTTATTTATAATTAGGTATACTTTGAACTATATTGAAAAAGAAGCCACATCTCAATAATATGTGTCTTATCGCAAAAATACTAAGAGGCAAAAAAGTTTTAAAAACAGTGTGTTTAACCAATGGTAGTAATACCGTAATAATAGTTTAATTGGAACATACACAAACAATTGAGGGGATTAAAGGAACAAAACCCCTACAAAATTTTTAAGTAAACATATTAAGAACGAAGTCGCATCTCGATAAAAACTGGTTTATCGAAAAAATGCTAAGAGGCCAAAAAGTTTGTGTTTAACTAATGGTACCACAATAATAATTTAATTGGACGCAAACAAAAGTTTGGAGGGGATTACGGGAACAAATCCCCATAAAATTTTTATGGGGTGTACAAATTTCACTGTTGTTTTTTTTTTAAGATGTTCGTGTCATAAGAATACCACATGTCCATTTTCAATAAGAAATATCTCAGAGTTTTCGATATATGAAAAAAAATCGATTTTCATTTTGTAACTTCAAAGGGCTGTAACTTTTTTTGTGTGCACTATTGTGTATAGGTAAATGAGGTTCAGTCAACCTATTTTTGACCCCAGAATCTATGGTATAATGTGAAGAGTACAGGGGAAAACAAGGAATGTCACATTTTATACATATTGAGATAAACACCAATAAAGGTTTAATTCTTATGATATCTAAAAACTACTTAGGAGATTCTTAGCAGAATTCTAGTAATTCTAATTCTACAATATTGATATAATATGAATCTTTATTAACTTATTAATTTAATAATGCACCAAAAAACTGCCAACATTCCTTATTTTTGTCCAGTGGCGTGCGGACAATCCTGGTCCTTCGCCTGGATACAAATTCTTAAAAGATTTATATAGACTGATCTCTCTGTTTATTGTCCTGAATCGATATCCTAGTCGATAGTACTCAGTTTTTGCTACCACATGGCGAGAAAAACCAAAATTAATGAAAAAGTGACATTTCTTGTTTTTCCCCTGTACTCTTCATTTATGACCAATATTTTCGGGACACCCTGTATATTTAAAAAAATATGAGGGGACCAAAGCATCTGTTATTAGGATGAAACCCCCTTTAAATCATAAAATTTACATTTTTAAATGTGATTTTTACCCATTGGCTGCTTAATGGTACTATTAACAGTTGTTCCTATCAAAACAAATAGGTCTGAAAATACGGAGAAAATACCACGAATAATCGATAATACTGTAACAAAACAATAAACCCGACAGCGTAGAAGATGAAATAATTTAGAAAAGAGCGACATGCGGTAGCTATAGTCCAAGTAATGAAGCTTAAAATAGGACAAAACCTCGCAATTTTTACAGAATGGATCGATTTGCATGAAAATTTGAGGATAAGTAGTGGATAGTCCAAGGATCAAAATTTATATGATGCCAACAGGCGCTTTTACCATGGGGGTGGTTGCCACCCCATCACGTGGGTGGAAATTTTTTATTATATTTTGACCTCAGAAGTTAAAAACATTAATTCTAAGCAAAAAACGTCCTATACATTTTTTTGATAAAATTAATAGTTTTCGATTTATTCGCTATCGAAAGTGTTAGTTTTATATCGAAAAAATCAATGTTTTTAATAAGTTTTCTGCTAATAACTCAAAAAGTTTCGTTTTATCAAAACAACCTTACTTAACAAAAATGTACCTTTTAAAAAAATTAACAAAACCGTTTTTTTATTTTTTTTAAGACCAATAGTAATCGAGATATACTTTATTATATGTTAGCTCTTCTTCGTCAAATGCTAAATATTGTAGTTTCAAAGTCAAAAGACGGGAAAACTATGCATTTTTCGAGGATAACTTGTTCAAACTAATTGAAAGTATTTAAGAATATCTATCCAGAGAAATAAAAAAATAGTCCCTAGCTAAAAAATTACGTGACTTATAATGAAAAAAATGCCTGTCCCTATTTTTTTTCAGCGAAAAAGTGATCAGAAGCAACCTCCTAATCACCACCCTAATTAAAGTTAGTCATTGAACTTATTAGGTCTTCTTTATTTACGTATTATTAATAGGTTCGAGAAGTTTGACCGGCTTAGAATAATGATTTTTTAAAAAAAATGGAGCTAAAAGCGAATAACGAATTTTTGTAGTTTGGAAAAAAAATGGTTTTTCTTCAGAATAGAAAGATTAGCATCAGAGATACGAAAAAATGTTTAAATATGAAACTATAGCTCATTTAATTCCCAAGAAATTAGTTTGCAAAATATTTTTCTACGGCAAAAATTGAGTGAGCTATTGACAATTAAAACTTGTAATAACATGCAAAAACCACCTTTACCAATCCTTTCAAAGTCACCTCTTTTTGCTACTCAGGACTTTAAAAAGATTTAATATTAATAGGCTTATATATCTTATAAAAAACTACAAAATTATTTTTTACCAAACTTTCTAAAATAAAAAATAAAAAAGTTACGGTTGAAAAATTAATACATTTTTTAGAAAAAAAAAAGGAGAAATCCAATTGGAAGCACAATAATGTAAGTTAGCGGTACTTTTAGTTATTGGCCTTACTCATTCTTCTTTATTTATGTATTATTAATAGATTCTAGGGGTTTGACTGGCTTATAATGATTAGCTTTTAAAAATTTGGAGTTTAAAGCGAATAACAAATTTTTGTAATTTGGTAAAAAATTCCATTCACTTCAGAATAAAAAGATTACCATCAGAGATACGAAAAAATGTTTAAATATGAAATTGTAGGTTATTTAATTTCCAAGAACTTGTTATAAAAACCTTTTTGCTACGGCAAAAATTGAGTGAATCGTAGATGAGTCGATGTCGAAAAACATTGATTTTTTAGATATAAAACTAAACTTTCGATAGCGAATAAATCGAAAACTATTAATTTTATCAACGAAATGTATAGAATATTTTTTGCTTAGAATGAATGTTTTATCAACTTTTGCAGTCAAAATATAATAAAAAATTTCGACCCCCGGGATGGGGTGGCAACTATCCCCATGGTAAAAGCGCCTGTTGGCATCATATAGATTTTGATTCTTGGAGTATCCACTATTTATTCTCAAATTTTCAAGCAAATCGATCCATTCTGTAAAAATTGCGAGGTGAAATGCTTCGGTTCCTGGACTACTATCACTATTCTAAGTTTTGTGGTTTTACAGTATTTTTACCTTCAAAAATACACTTCTCAATCGGAAGACAGGAGTTAAACAAGAAAGACAAACTAAACAAAGATACATGAAAAGCCTAGATGAAGAAAGTACCCAATGGTAGGGGAGCCAAGTATGCTAAATGTGCAGTCACTCGAGCGTTATGGGGACCTATTGGGTTGTGTAAGAGTAGGTCTAAAAACCAAAAAAAGTTAAGTGAAGTTTTCCATTTTAGTGGGGACTCTCAATTTTTAATTTAGTTTTCTATTTCCAACAATCGTTTTTTTAGATTATAGCGCCATCTATCCATAATTCGAAAGTAGCGGTATCGAAAGTGCGAATTGCCGTGATGGTTGCCAACCTTCTTAGAGGAGATGGCACATGAAGAAGAAGAATCCATAATTCGAAAAAATGTCTCGAATAAAAGTTACTTATTTTTACGTACGGAATCCAAATCTGCAATAAGAAATTGAGGGTCCCATTTAAGATTTTTAAGTAACCCACCCCTCCGTGGGGGCTCGTGTTTGATGCCATTCGATAGATTTTTCAAAAATATTGAATAAGTGTATTTTGCAGTTTTTCGATCTGATGTTTATTTCGCGAAATATCGCGTGATAAGTATTTAAAATATTAAATTTACCCCCCACCCCTCTCCGTGGGAAGTCGTGTTTGGTATCATTCGATAGAGTTTTGAAAAATATTGAGCACGTATTTTTTAGTTTTTCGATCTGTCATTCATTTCGCAAAATATTCGTTTTTTTCTTTTGAAACTTTGGGACTCACTCATTTCTTTACGCCCCGCTCAAATCGTCAGATTTTTGAAATATACACTGTTTTGAATGTACTTAACTTACCTTATCTTAATCTGACCATTTCGAGTTTTTCTAAGGATAGATTTTTTTTTCGGCCCCCCTTAACAAACTCCCCTGCATTAAGAGCCAATATACGGTAAAGGTACATTTTCAGGGTACAATGTTTCTACCCATGTAATAATCTGACGCGCTCGAGTAACTGCAAAAATCCCCGCTTGGGCTCCCCTGCCACAATAATTATTAAAAATAGAGAGAATGAGAAGCTACAATTCGAATAATCACATTAAAAAGGCAGTTATTTAAAATTCATTCAAAAATCATTCAGAATTATAGTTTTTGTTTTTATAACTGTAAAAAACTTAGTCCGGCCCTGGAAAAAGTCTAAATATAACTTTTCTTATTTGTCTGGAAGATTTTGGCAACTAGGGATTCATGTTTTTGTAATTTCTAACAAAACCTTTGTTGAAATCGGACTAGGTATGATAAATTCTATTTTCGTCACTTTTTGGACGTTGGCAATACAAAGAACAAAGATAGTTGGTAACAAAAGAACAACAATAAACAAATTTGTTATTGTAAATATTTAAGCAGACTATCTTTTCAACGACTACATACTAGATCTAGATATACATAATAAAGGCCATTATTTTAGTTCATTTTTGCTATGTTTTGACTAAATTCGTCTATCTTTTTCTTTTGTCTCAGTTACTCCAATTTGTTGAGATGCAGGTTGCATGATGACAAGCATCAATACCTAAAACTAACAGATGGAAGGTGCAATAATGCAAGTTATAATTAATTAATAAACTTAGTCTATATGTATTAGCCCTATATGTTGAAAAAATTTGATATCTGAGAAATGCCTTATAGTCGAGGAAATGAAACCGAAAAAATGGCAAAACGTCGCAATTTTTTCGTCCAGCATCGATTTGTACAAAAATTTGGGATTAGGCTCATTTCACCCTCTAGTTCATTTTCTATATTAAGCCGTTGTACGCTTTTGGTTTTTTAAGGGTAAAAACTACCCTTAATTGTAAAAAATTATAAAATAACATTTTAAACTTTAATATTGTCAACATTTCATTCTTATTAGTTACATAATAATTGTTTTATGCTTTAAGGTGATACAATAGCGATCAACAGGTAGCCAAAACGCGTTCCAAGATTGCGGCTGTAATTTTGAATATTTTTTCGAGATATTTGGCACACGTATTCGTAATATAATAAAGAATGGCGGTACAGACCCCTATTTGAAAAATATATTAATATGTGGAAATTACTCTGTAATTAAATACAATATTAAAAAACGAGCCCGTACCGCCATTAAGAAGAACAAAAAAATACACTTTCTTCAAATAAAGTTTTTTATCCGATGCCTAGATTTCTTGTCATTTTGGAACTACTAATGAAATAAAAAATTTTAGAAGTTCCAAAATGACACAAAATCTAGGCATCGGATAAAAAAGTTTATTTGAAGAAAGTGTATTTTTTTGTTCTTCTTAATCGCGGTACAGGCTCGTTTTTAAATATTTTATTTAATTACAGAGTAATTTCCACATATTAATATATTTTTCAAATTGGGCTCTGTACCGCCATTTTTTATTATATTACGAATACGTGTGCCAAATATCTCGAAAAAATATTCAAAATTACAGCCGCAATCTTGTAACGCGTTTTCGCTACCTGTTGATCGCTACTGTTTCCTCTTAAGATATAATATCATAATATTCAAACCCTTCCAACCACCTTTGTTGGAGCTATAGATAAAAAATTGAGTTATCCTAAAAGAATAATTTCGGCTTGCATCGATTTACATAAAAATTTGAGATTATGATCATCTCACCTTGTACTTCATATTCTATATCATGTTCAAGGGCGTTGATTATTTTTAGGGGTGTAAACTACCCCTTATTTTCAAAAATTATATACAAACATTGTAAACTTTAATATGGGTAAAATTTGGTTTTGATTGGTTAAATAATGATTGTTTTATGCTAAAGGATATAATATCATATTTCAACCCTTAAAAACTACCCTTAATAACATTGCAATTTTTATAAGTAGATAATTTAATCTCTCCTCTCAACCTCTCACGGAAAAAATCATCGGGGAATATCAAGCAGGGTTTAGGCAAAATAGATCTACCATTGACCAACTATTTACAGTTAAACAAATACTAGCCAAAGCATGGGAATATGACATGGACGTTTACAATCTCTTTGTAGATTTTAAACAAGCCTATGATTCAATAGATAGAACAATTCTACCTAATATATTGGAAGAATTTGGCATACCATCAAAATTAATACGACTAGTGCAAATGACAATGACAGAAACAGAAGCACAAGTATGTATTCAAGGACAGATCACTGATGCGTTTACGATAACGCAAGGACTGAAACAAGGCGACGGACTGGCTCCAACGCTTTTTAATCTTGTTCTTGAATATGTAATTAGACGGTTGACGGTAAGCGGAAATAACATACTTACAAACAAATCTACCCAATTAGCAGCCAACGCGGATGATATAAACATAATGAGCAGAACAATGAATGCAGCGGAAGAAACCTACGTTGAGTTGAAACAGAGTGCAGAAGCAGTAGGGCTAGCAATAAACACAAATAAAACAAAACTACTCATACAAACCAGATCAAATAGACCGGCGCAACAATACTTTATTGACGATATAGAACATGTGAATAGATTCACGTACCTAGGAATGGATCTGGTTGCAAGCAGTGAAGAAGAACCGGAAATAAATAGAAGGCTTGTGCTGGCAAATAAAGCCTATTTCGCGATGGGCCACATATTCAAATCGCGAGACGTACACCGGAAAACAAAACTCCGGGTATATAAAACAATAATCAGGTCCATAGTAAGTTATGGATGCGAAACATGGGTGGTGACACAGAAATCTGCCAATGCATTAGATGTGTTTGAAAGAAAAGTATTACGTAGGATACTGGGCCCAATAAGGGAAAATAACAGCTGGCGAATTAGGTATAATAGAGAAATATACGAGCAATATAGCGAACCAACTTTAGCACAACACACTAAACTGCAGAGATTACGGTGGGCAGGGCACGTGGTCCGCATGCATGAGAATAGAATCCCCAGAAAATTGCTGAATGCAAGAATGCAGGGAAGAAGACCGGTTGGAAGACCTAAAAAGAGATGGGAAGACGAAGTCGATGAGGATGCCAGGAACTTCCTGGGAACGCGTTCATGGAAAAGAACAGCGGTAAATCGAAATGATTGGAGAAGCTTATTGAAGGAGGCCAAGGCTCGATTTGGGCTGTAGTGCCATTGGATGGATGGAGATAATTTAATAGATCTATACAGAAAAAAGTAGAATTAAAGAATTACAAAAACATTTATTTACACAAAAATACGAATTTACAAATATGTACAAATACAAAATACAAATAGTTTTTTAGTCATCGAACTAGTTATGTGGTATTATATACATATATTGCAAATGATTATAGCGGACTATACGAATTTTTCGAAAAAAAAAATTCATTTTATAAACATAGCTCCTTTACTTTTGGCGATAAAAAGTTTTTTCAAAAATGATTTTGTAGGATTTTTGAAGAGCTATAAGACTATGTAAATTAAATTCCGTTAGATCCCTTAGTTTTTAATTGGGGTGGGTATAAAGGCTCGATAAGGGTATGTTTGCTCGTAAATTGAGGTTTTAAACAGCTATATCTCGCTAACTGTTCACTGTAATGAAAATCTATGTACAAGGAAATTTTAGTCATGAAAAAAGCTACAATTTAGTGATCCATAATTTTTTTCGTATCTCTAGTATTTTCGGAGATATTTTGAAAAAAATGGCGAAAAATACGAAATTGCAAAAAATCAATTTTTTTTTAAACTAATTTTTCTAGAATTAGGCCTTTTAAATGGCTCAAACTTCTTGGGTGTATTGATAATACAAATATAAAAGAAATTACAGCAAGATGAAGACCAGTTTTTAATTAGGAGGGTAGTTAGGGGGTTATTTTCACTGATTATTTCATAAAGAAAAGCAGGTACCGACCTCTTTTTGATCATAAGTCACTCATTTTTTATGCTAGAAGCTTTTTGTTTATTTCTTTTGAAAGGTCTAATGGTGTTCTTGAAAAAATATTATCCAAGTTTTTCTCGAAAAATACAAAAGTTTCCCGGTATTTGGCTTTGAATATTTCAAATTAAACATTTGACGAAAAAAGCAAACTTTTAACCTAACTAGAAAAATAATTTGGTTTTTGTTACAAAAAGACACAATTTCGATAGCTACAGTTTTTTTGATTAAATGCATATTTTTCGAGTTATTCTCAAAAAACTCCCTAAATAAGTGGATTTTTTCGTCGAAAAACTGTTACTTTCAACCGCGAGTAACTCGAAAAATATTAGTTTTACGAAAAAAATGTAAAATACATTTTTTTTTTAGAATTACGTTTTACATCGATTTATATGGTTAAAATTTAATAAAAAATTCCCACCCCCCGAGATGGGGTGGCAACCACCCCCAAGGTTTTAGCGTACAGCGGCATGATATAGAAAATGATCCTTTTACTATTCCCTACTTTCTGTGAAAATTTCAAGTAAATCCATGCTGGACGAAAAAATTGCGAGCCAAAATACTTCATTTCCTCGACTATTAGGGTAGAAAACCAGCATTTGGCACCTGAGAAATTTTGATAAGTGTATGTTTCCAAGTTATTAATTGTTAAGGAAGGAGGTATACTAATGAAAAATACGGTCAGAAAAGTACTAATAGAAAATTTAATGAGTATCACATCAGCATTTAGTGCAATTTTTCAAGGAAAAAAAAACAAACAACTAATAGTTTGTAAACTAGGATATTTTTTTAATTGGACGTCGGCAAAGCCGGCCTAACGAACAATAAAACGAAAACTTCCACCGGCGCAAGAACTTCCACGGCAACCGAAAGTGTAAAAACTTCCACCGCGAAACTTCCACAATGTTTTGCAAATTTGTTTTTCCGGAGAAAATATCCCGGACTCTTCCGGAATTTTAAGGTCCTCTTCGTGCCATAGGTCATCCTTATATAACAAGCTGTCGCAACTTGTGGGGATATTTTGGGATCCGAGCCTCGTACAAGGAATCAGAACAAATTGGTGTGAAAAATTCGATGTTGATGAGTTTCTAATATCCTATGAAAAAAGTTGAATCTTCGGCATTAACCAGAGGGACGCTCTTGAGAATCGACAAAGAAAATTGTATATAAAATTCATCCGGAAATTATGTATATACATTATATAATATACATACTTATGTATAATATAAAGAAAATTGTATATAAAAAAATATGAAAAAAATATTTTTAAGCAACGCATTTCTTTAGTTACGAATGACAAAAATTAAACATATAAAAAAATCAACCAAAAAGCAAAAAATAAAAAAATTGAAAAATCTAACAGATTCGTCAAAGAAAAGCGTGGCGTGTGTTCGTCGAATAAACGGTTTTCGCACCACGCTTTTCTTTAACTAATGTGTTAGATTTTTACAGTTTTTTTTTATTTTTTGTTTTTTAGTTGATTTTTTTATAATACCTATGTTTAATTTTAGTCAATCGTAACTAAAGAAAAGCGTTTCTTAAAAATATTGTTTTCATATTTTTTTATTTTTTACTTTTTAGTCTTACACTCTTCAAACATTAAAATATATCGTCATGTTTATTAAAATATGTATAAAACATATGATGAACAAACATGAAAAGTAGTCGGAATCGGCAAAAAATTTGAAACTTTATTGTTTATTTATGAAGCATAACGTAAACAATTAACGTGAAAAGTGAAATTATGTATAGTACATATCATTAGCTACAATCCGTAGAAGTTTCAAGTTTCTACATTGTAAAAAACAAGAGAATTTAAGCATTTTCCATTAAAATAATATTTTTTTATTTACAATTTACAAACAATTAATAAACATAAAAAAAAATTTTATTGACTACTCGTGTATTGTTCCCGCGAATCCGATTGTCTGCAAATTTTCATTGATTTGCATTGAACAAAAGTCAGTCAAATTAACGTCTAAAGATTTGATGCAAACTATTGAAGTAAAGAAAAGCGTTTAAAAAACTCCTCCAGACATTATGTACCTACCTATTTATTTACAAGAAATTGTAGCTGTTCTGACGAACTTTTCAGTCATTTTTTTCAAACCACGTTCTTGGGAATTAAATAACCTACAATTTTATATTAAAACATTTTTTCGTATCTCTGATCTTTCAATTTTTTCGCGCAAATCTTTCTATTCTGAAGAAAATGGCCTTTTTTACCAAACTACAAAAATTCGTTATTCGCTTTTAACTTCAGTTATTTAAAAACTAATCATTATAAGCCAGCCAAACTTCTAGAATCTATTAATACATAATACATAAATAAATAAGAATGAATAAGACCAATGACTAAAAACACCGCTAACTTACATTATTATGCTTCCAAATGGATTTCTACTTTTTTTTTCAAAAAAATATATTGATTTTTTAATCGTAACTTTTTATTTTTCATCTTAGAAAGTTTAGTAAAAAATAGTTTTGAAGGTTTTTACAAGATCTATAAGTCTGTTAGTATTAAATGTTTTTAAAATCCTCAGTCAAAAAAAGGTGACTTTGAAAGGGTTGGTAAAGGTGGTTTTTGCATTTTATTACAAGTTTTAATTGTCAATAGCTCACTCAATTTTTGCAAACCAAATTCTTGGGACTTAAATAAGCTACAATTTCATAATTAAACATTTTTTCATATCTCTGATGATAATCTTGCTATTCTGAAGAAAAGGCCATTTTTTTTTCAAACTACAAAAATTCGTTATTTATTTTAACTCCAATTTTTTAAAAACTAATAATTCTAAGCCGGTCAAACTTCTAGAACCTATTAATAATACATAAATAAAAAAGACCCAATAAGGTCAATGACTAATTTTGACTTTAAAATAAAAAAAATGGTTTTGTTTATTTTTTTAAGAGGTACATTTTTGTTAAGTAAAGTTATTTTGATAAAACGAAAACTTTTGGAGTTATTAGCAGAAAACTTATTAAAACATTGATTTTTTCGATATAAAACTAATACTTTCGATAGCGAATAAATCGAAAACTATCAATTTTATCAAAAATATGTATAGAACGTTTTTGGCTTAGAATGAACGTTTTTACCAACTTTCGTGATTAAAATATAAAAAAAAATTTGCACCCACGAGATGGGGTGGTAATCACCCCCATAGTAAAAGCGCCTTTTGGCATGATATATTTTGATCTTTGCACTATCCACTACTTATTTTTTAAATTTTCAAGCCAATCGATCCATTCTGTAAAAATTGCGAGGTTTTGTCCTATTTTAAGCTTCATTACTTGGATTAAAATACATATTATTCTAATTTACTTAATCCTAAATAAAGAAGTGTATATCTATACCTACTACTAATTATTGCTATTGCAAACAGGCCATTAGAGGCAAAAGAAACGAAAAAAACCTCTTAAGAATAAATTGCTAAAACGATATCGACCAGAGATCTATTTTCATAGATTTCATGACGTTTAATTTAATACTTAAAAAAAGAAAGTAAAAAAAAGTGTTTAGCACAAATTGAAATATATAATAAAAAAACACAGTAAAATAATTAAAAAAAAAACAAAATAAAAAAAAGCAACACAATGTACCTATGTATCTAAAATAGTTATTTTCCTAACAAGTGCAGAAAGTCATTCTTTTCCGCACGCGACTGCAGTTTGCCGAACGACGCGAAGCGGGAGTTCGGCAAGCAGTCGAGTGCGGAAAAATGACTTTCTGCAAGAGTTAGGAACAATATTTTTTCTAAGAGTCTTTAAAAAATTACCAAATCTTAATCAATTAATTTAATTAATATGAAAATACATACACAAATTAATTCTTTGACAATGTTGTCAAAACCAAACTTTCAATATAATTAGTTAGCATGACGACGATCTTGGTTTCCATGACGATGATTCAAAACGACTGTTATTGTCTACCGATTTGACTTTCGAATATTATGTCAAAATAATTTTATTTCATCGAACTGTCGCGTTAATTTCATTAAAACAGGAACACAATAAGATATATTTGAAATAAATTAGTAAAAATATTTATTTGAAACGTCACTTATAAGTTTGTAAATCGTGAAAATTATTGTAAAAATTGCTAAAACACAATCAAAAAGTCATGGTAATTCTCGTAGAAGACGAAGTCCCACCAGAGGAGTCTCATCGCAAATTATTCGCAATCCTTTCTTGAATTTTATAAGATTTTCGTAGGTCCGATAAACAAAATTTATCAGTAACTGAATTAGTGAGAGATGAGCAAAAATACTATTTTTTATTCCTTTTTGTAATTTTTAAAATTATTTAGTGTTTTATTATCAATATTTAACCCTCGCGCACAAGTTGTACGTACAACTTCAGTGAGGAACTGAGTTTATTTTATCATGTACAATTTATTTGCTACAAATAAACTCCATTATTATTATATTATTATTATTATAAAAAATATCTAAATATTAGTTTATTGCATGTATTATAATTATTTTAAGGCCATATTAACATATCTAAATTAACACGCGTGCGGAAAAGTAAAAACCGCGTGCGGAAAAGTAACACGCGTGCGGAAAAGTGAAGCTTTCTAAACTAAAATGCGTGCGCGAAAGTAGACATTTTTGCACGCTCGTAGAAAAATAATATTGTAGTATGTACTTATGTTATGAAATAAGAAATTTATGACTATGAATCTGCAATCAATCACAAACAAGTCTGGCTAATTGGCTCTACCAAAGCCATTTTTCAAAAAAAAAAGAATGTGTGTGTACTTTGTACGCACGTAAGAAGTTATACTTCTATTATATGATTTAAACGAAATTAATATACTTTTTATTTATATTTTGTTTAAATATTAAACTAATTTATACTTACTACATTCTCAAACATTTTTATTAGAACAGTGCCAAAAATTAAAATAATAAAAGAATAAAACACACAAACACATTAAACAAGACACAAATGATTTCTGAACATTAATTGTCGAAATTTTTTTTAATTAAATACGTATTTTCTGAAAATAAAATTATATAATAAATATACTTACAATCATAAAATGTATAAAAAAAACAAAAAAAAAGTTTCTATTGGGACTCGAACCAGCGCTGACAAGCGCGGTTGGTATTGGAATTCATTCGCCTTCAACGCTTCGCCACGGACACTATGTGTCATTATTTACGAAGATCAACTAACTAAACGGATTAAACTTGTTATATTTTGATATTTTGAATTAAATCAAATTATTTTAATTTTGAATTGAAATGATTTAGAATTGAAAAAATACAACAAAGCATAGAGTAAGAAAACAATATATTAGGTGAATATTGATAGAAATTTTGATGGTAATCAAATTATATAAATAAAAGTATTACATACTATGTATTTTGGTAGGTTTATACCCATGATAGATTAAACAATTATTACGTACCTGTTGCTTTTAAAAACTATTTAAAAGTCACTACAATATTATAAACTTTTTTGTTTCTGTCCTCACAACAATAAAACTAATATATTATACATTTGTTTACCTTTACCTTTACCTCCAAACCACAGCTGTCGTACAGCTGCCATATTGGATAATTTTTGACATGTCATTTGAACATCCAATCAGAACAATTATAATGCGCATGCGCCCGGATCATAGGTTTTAACATATAAAAATTCACCCTCATCGCGCGCAAAGAAGTATAACTTCAAAAATTTAATACTTTTAAGTATGTGATCATTAATTTGAACCCAACCACTGGCTTTTACTATTAGGACAAGTACAGTAAAACCTCGATATAACGGACTAATTGGGGGAACGGAGTGTCCGTTAAAGCCGAAAGTCCGTTATATAAAAATAGGTTTCAAATAAATCAGACTATTTAAAAATATGGCCTCATTATGCTATAATAAAAAGTTTATTGAAATTATTTGTAAAATATAGCGTTTGGGATCCACGGGAACTCCGTTGCTATGCAATGTATCTTGGTATGGGCAGGGTTAAGTATGTATAATATTAACAGGACGTTTTTAATTTTTTTACACTTGACCGGATTTTTGGTCCGTTATATCCGAAGTCCGTTAAATAGAGGTCCGTTATATCGAGGTTTTACTGTACTTCAAAGTTCACTAAAGATGGACTTGATAAGTCCGAAACCGTTGGTTCTATTGTAATTCAGTTGGATTTTTAATTTAATTTTTAAAATAGGGCTTTTCATCGATTGTCATTTGTTTTGAGCTTCTGTCATATGTTGTATAGTCTGTGTATAATATTAATATACACGGATTATACGACATTTGACAGAAGCTCGAAACAAATGACTGAATGAAAAGCCGTATTAATTACGTATACCAATTATTACAACAGAAGTTTTTTACTTCGATGTTAAATTTAGGAATATACTTTGATAGGAATATGTAGGTATAGTTTTATAACAGAACAGATCTCTAAGATTCATCACTCTATTGTTATGCACCAGGCGTAGTCCTGTCCTGGTTCACGTACACCGCCGTGTTGTATTTCACAAACAATAAAGTGAGAACAACAAAAGTTTTTAAAGAAACTTATTAGAAATTAACGATGACACTTGATAGCGGCATACAACTGAATAAAAGTTATGAATAAATGAGGCAGCCATGTAACACGAGACATCGGGAACTTTAAGAACAACCTTCGCTCTCTCGCCTAATTTTGTTTCATCTTAAATTAATTGTTGTTTGCAATTATATCCTGGGGGATGCCCTATGATATGGTTAGTAGAGAGTTTCCCCTTTTTTCCTATCAAATTTTCACAAGGAAAACTTCTGCGCGCCTGCTGATACTTGCATGAATTTTCCAACAGAGCTGTTCTGGGGCCGGTGAGAAAAATCAAGGAGTCGTTATACGTTACTTTCAAGTGACTACTACAACGCTCTACATGGGCGGATCTGCATGCAAGCTCATTAATTAAACAACTACGTAAATACTTTATTTAAATTTATTATTCTAAAATTTAAAATATGGTTTGTGGAATTTTTAAATTATCAACTATTTTGAATGAAAATTAAACAGACCTTCAATAGAAAATACGGTTATTTTAACGTTTTTGACTAACCTAGGAGAGTCCATTTGCTCTCTTTTTAATGAACGTTAAAATCAGTTCGCAAAAATATGTAGGCTTAGATGTACCGGACATGTATGTTAAGAACAAATGAAATTTACTCACCCTTCTTCTTCTTGTGCCACTTCTATCGGAGATTGAAAATCATCAAGGCTACCCTGACCTTGTTTACAGCTGACCCAAAGAGTTCATTAGTGGTGCAGCCAAACCACTCTCTCAAATTCCGCAACCATGAAATTCTTCTACGGCCTGGATTCCGTTTTCCTTCTATTTTTCCTTACATTATATTTTGAAGTAATGCGTATTTATGACCTCTCATCAGGTGATCCAAATACTCGAGTTTTATTCGTTTTATCGTTAACAAAATTTCTGGGTCTCTTCTTATCCTTCGTATTACTTCAAGGTTTGTGATTCTTTCAACCCAACTTATCTTCAGCATTCGACGGTAGCACCACATCTCGAGGCTTTCAATATTTTTTATGTTGTTCTGTTTGAGAGTCCACGCCTCTGCACCGTACAGTAGCGTGTTAAATACGTAGCCTCTTAGCATTCTTAATCGTAGAGAGATGCTTTACATCTCTGTTTCAGAAGAATTTTCTCATCTTTATGAAGGTGGCCCTGGCAATTTCGATACGTCTTTTTATTTCATTGTTTTGGTCTCCAGTTTTGTTTATTAAAGTTCCCAAGTATTTGTAACTTGATACTTTTTCAATTTGAATGCTGTTTATACGAATATGTGCTGGTTGTCTCATAATTTTACTGAATACCATATACTTGGTTTTTTTGATATTAATGTTTATGTCATAATTGTTGCAAGCAATATTTATGTTTGTAAGTAATCGTTGTAATTCTTCTACTGTTCTTGCAACTAGTACAGTGTCGTCAGCGTATCGAATATTATTTACAACCTCTCCATTGATTACGATTCCTTCATTTGCTTGCAAAAGGGCTTCCTGACAGATGCTTTCACTATATACATTAAATAGCAGTGGTGACAAAATGCATCCCTGTCTTACTCCTCTACGTATTTCTATTGCTTTTGATATCTCGTTTTCTATTTTGATGTTAGCTTTCTGATTCCAATATAAGTTGAGAATTATTCGCAGATCTTTATTATCTGTGTCTTTTCTTTCAAGAATGTCTCTTAGCCTATCGTGGCGTACTCTGTCAAACGCTTTTTCAAAATCGATAAAACATGCATGTACTTCTTGATTAACGTCTAGGCATCTTTGTGTAAGAACATTCAAACCGAAGAGAGCTTCTCGAGTAGGGGAACAAGGGGCTTGTTGTAACAGGGGTAAGTAGTAACACGGCTTTTTCATAGGTTATTTGACCGTTTTTAACTAATTTAGCTGACTCAATTTTACTCTCTTATCGCCCTGCAAATGATAACGTCTAGCCAGCCATCCTCCGATAGTTGCAAATAGTAGTTTTGTGCACGTGCTTCATTTGGATGAGGTAATTTAAAATTTGACACTCATAAAATTTTGGTTATCGCTGTTGTTTTAAACGGAAATGAAACTTTCGGTGTTCATTTCTTTTTTAAATTTAGTTATACTTTGATGTTGCTTAACACATTTACGATTAGGAAGTTATTTTTACAGTTATTTTAATAAATATACAAAAGTGTGCTACGGGGTTTGTTGTAACAAAACGTTGGGGCTTGTTGTAACATGGTACAACTTGCGCTGAATCTTACTAAATTTCTGAAGTGAGCCGAAATATATTTTGGAATAATTGCAATGAAGATGCGAAAACTGGCTTACCAATGTGCCGTGAAACTCAGTGCTAAGCAACTTCCTTCTTCTTGGTATCAAAATTATACAGTTGGTCCAGATTGGGTCCAAAATTTTATGTGTAGAAATCTACAATTATATTTAAGAACACCGAAAGCCACGTTATTAAGTCAAGCAACATCTTTCAACAGACCAACGTTTGCATTTTCTTCGAAATATACCAAAAAATTCGAATATTCCTACTGTTACAACCTGCCCCATTAGGTGTTACAACTAGTCCCGAGCGCGGGGTAAGTTGTAACAATGCACTTTTTTTGGTAAAATCCTAGTTGATTAAAAAACAGCAGTCTTTTTAAATTTTCTTCAGTTCAATTTTATTCAGAAAGAGTTAAACTAGCTTTTAGTGTTTAATTAATGATAATTGGGAGAATCGCTGTCAAGATATATTTGATTATATGAAAATTGTTACAACTAGCTCCCCTACCTAGTTCTTTTCTGAACCCCATCTGTGTATTACTAATATCTGACTCCAACTTTTGATAAACTCGGGTGTGGATGATTTTTAGAAATATCTTTAGTAGATGGCTCATTAAAGATATTATTCGATGTTCTGAACATTCTTTTGCTTTGGATTTCTTTGGCGGTGTAACGAATGTAGACAACAGCCACTCTTGAGGTATAATACCAGTATTGTATACTGTGTTAAATAAGTGCAATATTATACCTATTGATTCATCATTCAAGAGCTTTATTAATTCAGTAGGAACCTCATCGGGTCCATTTGCCTTTCCAGTCACCCAGTGCCTTACTCACAAAGACGGACTCTATTAGCGTTATCAGTAGTAAATAGGAATAGAAATAGACCAAGACTGTGACTGTGATGGATGAACAGCGTGGTCGAGGAAGTGAGAGAGATCAGCGCAGCACATTGCAACGGTTGGCGAAGAACAAAAACGACTGGGAAATAGACCTAAGAAGATCTATGCTCAACGAGGCCTGTAAAACCACTAATGATGAAGATGAATATTGGTTTTAATGCAAAGTTTTTCTCATATTTGTTTATTTCTCATTCGGTCTTTGCCAGTTACACCCCTTTTCCTTCTTGGGATGTTTAAGAAGGACGCTTAAGAAGGTAACACGTGGAAATGGGGAATTAGCTTTCTAATTTTCCAGCTGATCATTTAGACACAAAAGAAGGTGATTAATGGGTCAGCAGCTGAATTAAACTAAAGGTGTCAAGAGGTGTTAACCATTTCTACCTTTTGTATGTATATATCCTTCTAAACAACACTCACAATAAAAAAAAGGTCGGAGTACTTCCCTGAAATTACCGGCTGGGTATATTTAAACCATAAAAATAAAAATAATCTTATAAGTAGATAAATACTTTAGTGAATGTTTTTGGGAGAATTTTGAACATCGACATTACATTTACAAAAATTCTAACGCAATTTAACCTAAATTATTCTTTGCAGGTGGACACAGACCTAGTATTCGATGGCCGCGACAACCACCCCCGGCTACGACGACAAGTAGATGTAATAGAAAATGAATCTAGTCCGCCAGTAGAAGAACATTGGCTTACAAGTACTGTAAATAGGATAAAACGAAGTATCAATAACATATTTTCCAAGGATACTAATCCTGAAAAGTTAGACCATCACCATATACAGAAGAAGGCGGTCCACCATAAAGCCAAAGTGATTAGCGATCATCATCATAAAGGGAACACGTTGAGGAGGAGTCATCGGCAAGCTGAAGATGACTATAATAGCGAAGACGAAGGAAGTGAATATGACGTAAGTTGATTTGATTGTAATATCTTTATTATAGATGCATAGATAGTCTAAAAAAATTTGAATCTAAATAATTATTTTAATATTAGTGCAGTCACTGAAGGTTTTCACCTCCGATTTCGTTGAACCTTCATCGATTTTCATGAAAATTGGTGAATAACTAGAGGATAACTCAAGGAACAAAGGTGACATGGTGCCAACTTGCGCTTTTACCCTGGGGGTGGATGTCACCCCTTCTCGGGGGTGAAATTTATTTTATTAAAAATAATACCATAAATCGGTAGAGGGACAAATTATAAGCAAAATTTGTTATATGAAGTTAATAAAATAAATCAACACTTTTTGAGTTATTAAAGACCAAAGATTTTATTTTTTCGTAAAAAAATGCATGTTTTAAATCGGTTTTTCACGTATAAATCAAAAACTATAAGCCCTTACAAAAAAGTTAATATTACTGAAATTGAAGATAATAAAAATTTGAATACACTAATCACATAAAGAACTAAACTAATGTTAGTTCAAAGTGAGTTATTGGCAATTGAATCTGTATTTTTTCGACGAGTACTCAAATCTAAGTATTCAAGCTTAAATAACGGGAAAACGATGCAATGTATAAAATATTCCTGCCAAACATTTGTCAAAGTACTTCGGAATACCTATCAAATGAGCTTCAGAACAAGGTAATAGCGTCAAAATTAAGCAAGTTATAATGAAAATAAACGAATCGTTTCGAATTTTTTAGGAAAAAATGAAAAACAAAGCATACGCCATTTCCACAAAAATTAAAATTTATAGTAATCCTTACAAAGACTTCTTTATATTAGCATAAGTAATGTTTTAGATGATTTTGACCGGTTTAGAATGCATATTTTTGAAAAAAAGATATAATTTTAAAAAATCATAATTTTTAAAATTATTGTAATTCTCATATTCTTTTGATAATTACTCCAAAAATACTCAATATACGTAAAAAATTATATATAACCAAATTTTATTTTTTCTTTGCCAAATATATTACCTGTTTTACTATTTCTATAGGGTAAAAAATAACCGAGATAGAAACGTTTAAATCTTAAATTTTGCTGTGGGAACAATGCAACCGGGGTCATTTAACTTTTTATTTTTAAAAAAGTAAGGGGTTTAAAAGATCAGGTTCAACGTGCTTAAATAGCACTTGGCATTTACTTTCAAATAGTTTTTAGATGAACCTGATATCGTAAACACGAACGGAGTTATAAAAAAAACAATAACATTTTTTGAAAAAAATTTTCAAAGATAAATTTTGAAAAGTTTTGGAGCATAAATGTTAACGCTATAAACATGTTCGGGGGCTCATTTAATAGATATTTTTAAGTACTTTGACAAATGTTTAATAAGTTTATGTTATAAAATGCATCAATTTCCCGTTATTTCAGCTTGAATACTTAGAGTTTTTTACTCGCCGAAAAAAATATACATTCAATTACCTATAACTCACTTTTAGTTAACATTAAAAGGTTTTTGTAGTAAGGGGTTTATTTCATTTTTTATTAGCTTCAATTTTGATAATAAGTTTTTTGTAAAAACTTACACTTTTTGAGTTATTGATGAAAAATTGGTTAAAACCATGCATTTTTCTCAAGAAAAATTAAAATCTTTGATCTTTAATAACTCAAAAAGTTTTGATTTATTTTAATAACTTTATATAACAAATTTTGCTTGAAATTTGTCCCTCTATCGAATTATGGGGTTATTTTTAATAAAATAATTTTCACCCCCGAGAAGGGATGGCATCCACCCCTAGGGTAAAAGCGCAAGTTGGCACCATGTCACCTTTGTTCCTTGAGATACCCTCTAACCACTCACCAATTTTCATGCAAATCGATGGAGGTTCAACGAAATCGGAGGTAATAGCTCATATCTTCAGTTACTCCACTATATGAATTCTGAGAATTTAACTGTAGATAATATGTAATCATTTGAATAATATATCTATTAAAAACAGTTTCTTAAAAGTTAGTGAAAAGAAGTTAAAAAAATCATTATAGAGCAAATATCATTTGTAAATAAAACTAAAACCGTAAGCTTAATTCAAAATAAAATAAAATGAAGATTTTTTGAAATTTAGGGAATTGACATATAAGATGACAACATTAATAAGGCCTGATAGTCTTTTAACGGGTCCGGATTGGTTGATTTTAGCACAATTCTAAAATTCCAGCAGACAAAAATCAATAGCTGCAATTATTCCTGCCACAGGATTTTCCAAAAAACTATATTTTATCAAAAATAGACACCAAATTGGGCGTTATATTATTAGGATTATACACACCACTTTAAAAATGGTCATTTTTGATGTCTCGAATTTCTTAAACCTGTCGTTCGATTTAAGTTATTTTATTATATGTTATAGCCTTATTCTTCAAAATAATTGCTGTAATGATATTCTTGCTACAGAGGTAAATTGTCATTGTATACCAGGTGTACCAATCAAACTGTGATTTTTTCTCAAAGTTTGCATGACCCTTGGAATATTCTAGCCTTTATAACTTATAACATTCTATTACCATTCTGTTTTTTGATTCATTCGCTTATGTTGGATATTAAAAAAGTTATGTACTTTAACAACTAGCCTTGATTTTTCGTCAATACAGAGTGTTTTAAAATAAGTAAAGCAAACTTTAAGGGGTAATTCTGCATGGAAAAATAATGAGACAGTTTTATTTATAAACGTATGTACGCAAATGCTTCGTTTTCCAAATAAGGGATGTTGAAATTTTCCTTACTGACGATATTTATTGCTCTAAAACCGGTTAAGATATGCAAATGAAATTTGGTTGGTTAAAGAGGGAGTTAGTGTGCATTGTTTGATATACAATTAGGAATTTAATATTCACCATTGGCGCGCATACGGGTAATGTGACCCTTATGTGCGCCAATGGTGAACTAAAATTCTTAATTGTTGTATGTCAAAAAAATGCAAAATACTACCTCTTAAAACCCATCAAATTTCATTTACATATCCCAACCGGTTTTAGCACAATAAATAAATTGTCAGTTTGTAAAAAAAATTTCAGCACCCCGTATCTCTGGGGTGCAAATAAATATCTCTCTTTATAAAGCAAACTGTCATTATTTTTTCATGCAGAATTACCCCTTAAAGTTTGCCATAACTATTTAAAAACACCTTGTATTTATGAAAAACAAGGCTAGTTGTTAAAGTACCTAGGTACTTTAGGTAGAGGAAGTCAAGGTGATTTTATTGGAAACTTTGGACTGGGCACTCGTAACGAGAGAGGAGAAAGATTGGCTCAATTCTGCCAAGAGACCGATTTTATTGTCACGAATACTTATTATGATCTGCCGACCAGGAGACTCTATACATGGAAATCACCAGCAGACAACCAACATAACGTCATCAGAAACCAAATTGACTACCTTCTCATCTGCAAACGATACCGAAATTCCATAAAATCAGTAAAATCATACCCTGGAGCTGATGTGAGATCAGATCACAACCCAGTTGTAGGAAGGTTTAGAATTAATCTAAAGAAGCCTGTGGTTAAAACTAAAGTAGAGACGATACAAGTATCTCGTTTGAGAGATCCATCAACAAAAGAGCAAGTCACACTAAAAATTAAAGAAGAGCTCACCAAAATAGAAATTATTCCTACTGAAGATGCGAACAGGAAATGGCACATGTTAAAAGATGCTCTTATCCGCACATGTGAGACAACACTTACACCTAAACTAATTAAGAATAAAAATGAATGGATGACCGAGGAGATTCTAGATCTCATGGAAGCAAGGCGATCTTATAAAACCAAAGACAAAAACATGTATAATATTATACACACAGAAATAAGGAGAAAGATCAGAGAGGCAAAGGAAAGATGGTATAGTGACAGATGCGCAGAGATTGAACAGTTGGTAGAGAAACATGATAACTTAAACCTTCATAAGAAAATTAGTGAAATAACAGGCACTAATATTAAGAAAAAATCAAACATACTGCTGGATAAAAACGGAAAAATAATTATAGACGTCGGTGAAAGGCTTAAAAGATGGCAGGAATATATTCAAGAGCTATTTAAAGACGAACGGACTGAAATAGTATTAGAGCAGGAAAAGTTCGACAACGGCCCAGACATAACAGAAGATGAGGTACTAGAGGCGATAAAGCGAACAAAGAACAACAAGCCAACAGGTCCTGACCAAATACCTGTAGACATAATACGGTTAATAGAGGACCAGCAAATTGGAATATTGGTCGACTTATTTAATACAATATACAGTACAGGAATCATTCCCAGAGATTGGCTGCTGTCAACGTTCATAACACTGCCAAAAAAACCAAATGCAAAAGAATGCCAAGACCACCGGATAATAAGTTTAATGAGTCATACACTCAAAATATTTTTAAAAATTATACACCGGAGAATACATAACAAACTTGAGCAGGACATAAGCGACACGCAATTTGGATTTAGAAATGCAATGGGAACGAGGGAAGCCCTGTTCGCTGTAAATGTACTTGTGCAAAGGTGCATGGATGTTAATCAGCCAGTATATATGTGTTTCTTGGATTACAACAAAGCCTTCGATAAGGTCAGACATAACCGCCTTATCGAATTACTGGAAAAGAAAAACTTAGATATGAGGGACATCAGGATCATTAGTGCTATCTATTATAATCAGATCGCTGTGGTAAAAGAGAACAACTCCTTTTCAAACGAAATACGTATTGAGAGGGGCGCCAGACAGGGCTGTGTCCTGTCTCCTACTTTGTTCAATTTGTATTCAGAGGAAATAATCCAGGAAGCACTAGAAGACCTAACCACGGGAATAAAAGTAAATGGTCGACCAATCAATAATATACGGTTTGCCGACGACACTATTTTATTAGCCGAATGTCTTGAGGATTTACAACAAATGGTTGACAGAGTGGTAGAAGTCAGCCAAGAAAACGGACTGTCCCTAAACACAAAAAAGACACAATTTATGGTAATCACAAAAGTTCAACAGCGCCAAGAAAGCATAACAATACATGGAGAACAAATTAAAAAGGTTGAAAAATATAAATATTTGGGTACAATAATTAATGAAACTAATGAGTACACAGAAGAGATTAAAGCAAGAATAGGACAGGCAAGAAATGCTTTCAACAAACTAAAAAAAGTACTCTGTAGCAGGGACATTACAATTTCTTTAAAGATAAGACTTCTGAGATGCTACGTGTTCTCCGTATTATTCTATGGGTTGGAGGCTTGGACATTAAAGAAGGATGTTTCGGACAGATTAGAAGCCTTCGAGTTATGGGCCTACAGAAGAATATTAAGAATAAGTTGGGTGGATAGAGTCACGAATATCGAGGTGTTGAGAAGAATGGGAAAAGATAAAGAGGTTTTAAATACAATTAAAGTCAGAAAACTGCAATATCTGGGACATGTTATGAGGGGCGAGCGTTATAACTTGTTACAATTGATAATGCAAGGAAGAATACAGGGTAGAAGGAGTCGCGGAAGAAGACGCATCTCCTGGTTAAACAATTTGAGAGCTTGGTTTAATTGCACTTCTGCTGATCTCTTTAGAGCAGCGGTATCGAAAGTGCGAATTGCCGTGATGGTTGCCAACCTTCTTAGAGGAGATGGCACATGAAGAAGAAGAAGAAGAAAATGTTCGAGACATTAAAAATGATCAATTTTTAAGGTGATGCGTTGATTTCTTAAGGTACTAGTACACTGTAGAAGACCAAAAATAATAATTTTTTTCAAGAATTTTTTTCTTAGAACGTTTATTAGAAATGAACATAACACTTTTTAAACATTAATATCTAACTCCTAGAGAGTACAAAAAATATATATTTTTTCATTTACGCACGTACACTAACATTGCAGAGGGCGCAAAAGCCGAGGCCTCGAAAAATTATGGCGGACAGGTAATCTCAGGGTTGGGATATCTGAAACAAAAAAATCGTACTGCATTTGAGAAAGGAAGGTTTCTTACGTGACAATTTACCACAATTTGACCAAAAAATAAAAAATAAATATTGTTTAACCATGAAAAACTGAAGAAAAACGGGCGATTTTTTCACAAACATTTTTCAACTTTCCGTAAAATTTTTTCATTGCGGAATTTTTCACTAACGGTGGTAAATTGTCACGTAAGAAACCTTCCTTTTTCAAACGCCGTACGATTTTTGTGTTTCATAGATCCCAATCCTGAGATTAACTGTCCGCCATCGGAACTATGTACTTTTTTTCGAGGCCTCGATTTTGGCGCCCCTACAATATTAGTCTACGTGCATAAATGAAAGCAGATATATTTTTTGTATTCTCTAAGAGTTAGATATTAATATGTAAACAGTTTTATGTTCATTTCTAATAAAGGTTCTGAGAAAAAAAATATTGAAAAAATGCTTATTTTTGGTCTTCTAAAGGGTACTAGTACCTTAGAAGTGTATTAAACTCTAGCACTTATATCTGATCGAGATCTGATAACAAACAAACACAACATTCTTCTGCTACACCATACAATTTTCAATTCGTTATTATGAGTCTTTCCCTTAAAAATCACCCCTACATCGATGCATAGAAAAGTGTTTTCCTGACATTACTCTTCTATTATAATTAAATTGATGGTATACACACTTCGGACCATTTTCTTTGTATCGTTATTGGTTAAGTAACTTTAATCGTGGACCTGATGATGGGCTCTAAGTTGTAGAGCTCGAAAAAAGTCGTCCAAGCTACATTAAAACCAATTATTGTAAGTCTTTTCCTTTCCTTTACGTACTTATCTAGATAAAATAAATAAAGAAATAAATAAAATAATTAAGAAATCCAAAGAAATATTTTTGATGGTCGATTTTTCTTTCTTTATTTTATTATATTTATCTTTTACATTATACTGGATACTTTAACTACTTACCACTTCACTAACTTTTAAGACGTATGTACAAAGAATACCGACCGACGTTTAGAAAACCCAAAAAAAAATTTTTACAATTTTTTTTACGATAACGAATATAACTCCCTTCAGGAGATACCACCTCCACACATTACTTAGAGTAGTCTTAGAGCTTTTTCTTCTCTCTTTTTTTTCATTTATTTCTCAAATATATTTCACGACTCAATGTGTTTTACTTTCAAAACATTTTCTTTGTGATAATATAAAATCTCTTTGTAGAATAGCTAAAGTAAAATCTGCTTTAACACTGTAGATAATTTTTTTGATAGTTCAGTCACTTTTAAGTGGTTGTTTAGTTCAAGCAGAATTCTATATTTATGTTTCTAATAATATATGTTTCTTTTTTAATAATAATCCATTCATGGATAAGATTATCTATTTTTTGTCATATTACGGCAATTCTTACTAAAAATTTCTAGCTATGTGTCTTCGCATCTGAGATCTGTAAAAAATTACGCAGTCTAATAAATCATTAAGCATATTGAAAAAGACAGGGAAAAGGATAACAGGATAAATAGATACAAGGAAAATCAATAAGAACAACCTTAGCAGTATCTAAACAAGAAGACCACCAAAAAGTCCTCAAAGAGGGAGCAAGTTTAAGAGGTTGCCGGATTCATTAAGCAGACCGGAGGGTGTCTAAAACGGAAGCTCAGTGGCAACCCCAAATCGGGATAAATCATAATAAACCTCACTAGGATGAAACTAATAGGGCAGAACAATGAGTCCAAGACTTGCTATCAGCAACTAAAGAGCTTTATAAAAAGAGCCTAAACAATTTGTTCCCTTTCTAATATTAAGCCGGCCACACACGATAATGCGGCGTCGTTCAATTTTGTCGAATTCGACTAATTGACAAAAATTTTGATCGTGTGTGACATCTAACAAAATCGTTACAATTTTACCACAGTTTTACAAAACTGGTTTCTATGCCGCAGTACTGCAAAATTGATATCATAGACGATTTTTCGAACGACACCGCAGTATCGTGAGTGGCCGGAATCTACCAAGATATAAATCAAAATATTCGATAATCTTTTCCCTGACTGTAGTTTTCAAATGTTACTAATTTATTTGTTTAATTTTATTCATTTCTTTATTTTAACAGCCCTTACATTGAAAAAAGCTATTTTAAGGGAACTATTGATTGTTTTATATAGCTAAAAATGATACTTTATTACGAAAAGTACCAGTTAGCTAAAAGGTGGTATTAGTTTTTTATCGCAATAAATAAAAATTTTACACTTCTACTAAATAACTGCGAAAATATTTAATTTTTCTCTAATCTTATTTTTTAGATCTCATGTTTCTTCTTTTTTTACCCCCTTTATACTTTTTTTATATCCTGTACTTCTTTGATCCAACTGTAAACATATCTACTTATTTATTTTGTCTAATTAGAAGATCCATTCCAGTACTTATTGGTTTGCTATTTCGTAGGAAAATCTATCTAATCTTTTTCGTCTTCCCCGGATTTTCCCTTTTCAGGGATCGCTGGTCCTTACTATTCTTCCTCTACCTCTCTTTCCCTCAACTTCTACCAACTCTATCCCACATAGTTTTCATTTCTACGTCTAACGTGACCAAACCATTGCAGTTTTTGTTCTTGAAGATTTTAAAGTTGCAGTTGCAGTTCGTTGCAGAATTTAAAAATCTTACAATAGGGTCGAAAATTATCTTAGTAAGAGAAGTGAGCTCGACCTGCTACGTTTAAAAATCACGTATCTATGTTATAGTCAAAGCCCGAATTTCAGGCACTCCTAGGTTTGACTAGTCAGTCCTCAGGTCTGACTAACGGTCTTAGTCAAAGCCCGAAATAAACTACAGTTTCGGCCTTTGACTAGTCAAACCTAGGAGAGACTAAGTTGGTCAGGCAAAGGTCGAAATTTAGTTTTATGAAATCGGGGTTTGACTAGTCAAACCCCGATCAGCTATTAAAATGTCGTAGTTTGTTAGATTATGTTTAATAAAACGTCATTTTTTAATTTTAATGTTTAAATTTTTATATTTTCGTAATTAAAATAAAATAAATAGTTTATTCTCACATGTTGAGGCATTATGGAATTTAGAGTTGCACAATACGTTAGACCCTTTTTACACTTACATAATTTTGAAGAGCATTTCTTATTGCAGTAGCATTTTATAAAGCCTTGCCCTCCAAATTTAGAATCTTTTGTACTTATTTTTGTTAGAGACATCTTAGCGTCTGAAACATCTTCGAAATTAAGAAAATTCTCTTTGCATTCTCTTATTTGATTCATTGAATAAACAATGTTTATTGTTCCGTATTTCGTACTACCTCTATATATACCGCCAATTGTTTTAGCTGTTATGATACCCAAAATATTTAGAGCATCTCCTTTGGCAATATTAAAGCTCAGGATAGGTATTGTAACACAGACTGAAAAGATTAAAATAAATATAGGAAAGGCGATTGAAGGTCTTCGTGGCCAGGCTGCTATGAAACAATTAAGTGAAAAAAGAAATTCCTCCAATTTCGATAGGAAAAACTGTAACAATACCTATCCCCAGCTTTGATAGAGCCAAAGGAGATGCTCGAAATATTTTGAATATCACACAAGATAAAACAATTGACGGTTTATATAGAGTTGGTACGAGATACGGAACAATAAACAATCTTGTTTCAAGAAATCAAATAAGAGAATGCAAAGACAATTTTCTTCCAGACATTAAGCTGTCTCTAAGAGAAATAAGTACAAAAGATTCTAAATTTGGAGGACAAGACTTTATAAAATGCTACTGCAATAAGAAATGCTCTTCAAAAGTGTAAACACAACATGTGAGAATATCAGTTATTTATGAAACAGTTCGTGAAGTATGATTTTTGCGAACGCACGCGATGTTTAGAGCACGAGCGACAACGGAGCGAGTGCTATGCATCGCGTAAGTTCGCAAAAAGTACTTCACGCACAGTTTCATACAATATTTTATCTACGATAAACATAAAAAAACTGTAACTCTTCGTCACTGGAATTCATTTCTATTCTACAATTTTTAGAACTTTGACATTTAAAAATTCTAATTTCTTTCAAACCACAAAAGTGTCAAAATTTTTGTTGTAATTTATTACTCATTATGTCATCACCATATGACAACGCCGTACATCATCAACGTATGACAACGCGAAAGTTAAGGATATTTGATTATATGAAAGTGTGTCAAAAACAGTGCGAAAAAGTAAATCCCATTTAAAATACATTGTTACTTCACGCACACTTTAAACCCTTCACGCACTGCTATCTATAATGACAGTTTTCACAAACTAAAAGCTTATACATAATATGGCATAGAGTAGATAAACACTATTTTTTTTATTTTAATTACGATAATATAAAAATATTAAACATTAAAATTAAAAAATGACGTTTTATTAAACAGGGCCGGTTGTTCGAACGCTAATCAACAATGATGACTATTAAATATTTAATTACTGTCACCAAAACTGTCAAAGTCAACTTTTATTGGGTTGCTGAAAACATAATTGCTTATAATTATGAGATTAGTTAATCAATTAACATAACAATTATTAACATAATTGATTTAGTAATTTCATAATTGTAATCAATTATGTTTTCAGCAACCCAAACAACAGTAATTAAATATTTGATAATGATCATTGTTGATTAGCGTTCGAACAACCGGCCCCTAATCTAACAAATTACGACATTTTAATAGCTGATTGGGGTTTGACTAGTCAAACCCCGATTTCATAAAATTAAATTTCGACCTTTGCCTGACCAACATAGTCTCTCCTAGGTTTGACTAGTCAAAGGCCGAAACTGTAATTTATTTCGGGCTTTGACAAAGACCGTCAGTCTGACCTGAGGATTGCCTAGTCAAACCTAGGAGTGCCTGAAATTCGGGCTTTGACTATAACATCTATACTAAATTTAGACACGTTAAATGCTACTATTTAGGAGCACTCCAGAATCATAATTTACAATGTATAAACTTTGGAAATCATGATTTGGGATTTACGATGTATTATTAAGCTCTGTAATTTCTCTCTGTTATGAGATTGATCAGCATTTTATTAATTCGATTAATTTATTAATTATTTTAATTGCTACTCATGAAAACAAAACTAAAATTTAATAAAACTTTCCAATAAAAAAAATTCTCAGGGCTAATTGATTTTAATGTATCACCTTTAGTTTGTGGCTTCTAGTATTTCTCGTTGCTTACTTTATCCAGGACAAAACAAGGAAAATAAATGTGCTCGCAATCATATAAATTTTATAAATATTATTTATTTATATAAATACTATACCATAAATATAAGATTCAAAATGTATGCTAAACTTTATTCTGTTGTAAAAATTTCTTATCTAATAAACAAATCTTTAATTCTACTATCTCCTTTTTTTGAACCAAATTCATTTAAATGATTCAGTAGACTGTTCTTATTATAAAAGAAAACAAAATTTAATTTTCACTTTTTAAATAGATTACTTATCTTCTATGAATTTATGAATGCATACATCTTGCTGTAAAACTGTTGAGTTGACAATAAACAAATATGGTATGTAATATAAAACAACTCTCTCTACTCACAAATAATCTGACTAACCTTTTCTATCTTCTTTACTTTTTCTCATGGATTGTGTTGTCCGCGGTTCTCTCACAACGTGCTCCTCTGATGTTGCGACTGTCCTTCTCCTTCAAACTGTTCCACAAACAAAAACAGCACTCGCTCGAATTCTCTCCTCAAAGTTTTTCCACCCGGAACTTTCGTAAATTCCAAAATTTATGTTTAACCTCTGAGTGGCGCTTTCCTGCCATGGACGTGAATAATAATTTCAGTGAATTCTTAGATAAGCTTATCTGTAACTTCAATAAAGCATTTCCTTTAATTGCAATTAAGCCAAAACATCACAAACCCTGGACTACTAAAGGTATCCGAATATCTTCCAAGAATATGCGTTCTCTTCTCTATATCAAGAAATTTACTACCAACGTCTCTATCACTGAATATATCACCAAGTATAGGGCAACCTATCTTAAACTTATAAAATCAGCTAAAAAAGTCTACTACCAGAACCGTCTGGGAAGCTCCAAAAGTGTTGCAAAAGAAACTTGGTCCATAATAAATGATCTTCGAAATAAAACCCACACTGCTCAAACATTTTCCCTTCCAGACCCTGAAAATCTAAATGAATACTTTGTTAATGTGAGTAAAAATGTTACATCAACTATTTTGCCACAACAAGATCCCATTTCATATCTCCCTAATTCAAGAAAGGTCTCGAATTCATTCTTTATAAAACCAGTCGTTAAATCTGAACTAATCCAAACAATTAATAGTATCAAAAGCAAATCTTCCTGTAGTACTGATGGTCTATCGATCAAAATTTTTTCTAATCTTCCAGAAAATGTGTTAGAAGTCCTCATCTCACTAATTAATGATTCTTTCGAGAAAGGTAAATTTCCAGAGTGCCTGAAGACAGCCATCATTATTCCTCTTCATAAGGGTGGTGAAATATCTAATACCTGCAATTATAGACCTATTGCACTACTACCGGTACTCTCCAAAATTATTGAGAGACTCATGAAAGCCCGACTTATGTCCTTTCTAGTTGAAAACAACATTTTATCACAAAATCAGTTCGGCTTTTTAAATAATAAATGCACCATTGATGCCATGTTTTCTGTACTACATGAGGTTTATCAAGCACTGAACAATAATCTTTACACTGCCACCGTTTTTTGTGACTATGCCAAAGCTTTTGATTGTGTAAATCACAACATTTTGATAAAAAAACTAAATTTCTACGGAATTCGAGGCATTTCTTTAGAATGGTTCCAATCTTACTTGGAAGATAGGAAACAACTGGTTAGAGCAAATGATAAAGACTCTAGTCTCAAAAACATTGTATGTGGGGTACCTCAAGGTTCAGTATTGGGTCCTCTACTTTTCCTTATCTTTATTAATGACATCACTAATTTAAAAATCGATGGAAACATCTTTCTTTTTGCTGATGATACCAGTATCACTTGGAGCAACTCAAATATTGCAACTCTTCATGCTACTATAACTTCTGATCTACTTACAATAAAAACCTGGTCTGACTCAAATTTACTCTCGTTTAACGTAGATAAAACAGTAGCATTGTCTTATAAAGGAGCTCTTCAACCCTTACCTCTTAATAACAGCCAGATCAGTACCGTTAATTCTGTAAAATTTCTTGGCATTTTTTTAGACAGCAACCTTAAATGGTCCCTCCATATCGATTTGTTACGGAAGAAACTCTCTTCAGCCTGCTATGCTATAAGATCTGTTTCGAATTAACTCAATTTAGCATCTTCCAAAATAACATATTTTTCTTTGTTCGAGTCACATCTTCGTTATGGTCTTCCTTTTTGGGGTTCTAGTACAGCTGCCCAATTCGATGTTATTTTCAAATTACAAAAAAGAGCTATAAGATATCTGTTTGGCCTCAGAAGAACAGCACACTGCAGAAGTTACTTCAAAGATCACGGAATTTTAACCCTTCCATCTTTGTATATTTTAGAAACTGTTTGCTTAATTCGTAAACATCTACATGTCTTTCCACCAAGACCTAATCATCACTACTTCACGAGAAATTCTACGTTTGACGTCTATTTGCCGACCCCGTCCTCGGAGTTAGTAAAGAAATCGATATTATATTCCGCAAAAAAAAATGTACAACCATCTCCCCCTGCAACTAAAATCTGCACCACCTTTTCCCAAATTCCGTAAACTGACAAAAGCCTACCTGTCTGAAAGACCATATTATTCAGTAGAAGATTATTTTAGTCAATACCTAAGAAATTACAGTACCCTTTTATATTTGCACAAGTAGTATTTTTATTATTTTTTTATCTATATTTGGGTGTCATATGCAGCAGCTTAACTTTTTAACTTTTAAACCTTTTTTATTAATTATTAGGTAGACTATGGATTTGCAATTTATTTAAATTTTTGCAATTGATTATTTCTGTTTTAACTTCGATTTATTTATTTATTTTATTTAACTTATTGACGATTTATGTAATTTTAGTAAATTGGATTGTTACTGTTTTGTTTTTTTTTACTATTTATAAGCTTTGTCGATAAAATTGTAAAATTTTTCATGGCAATAAAGCATATTTCTATTCTATTCTATTCTATAATTAAATCTCTGACTCGATACAAACAATATTAATTTTTATAATTCCAAGATTTCTTCTCTCAGCTCGATATCTCGTGCAAGTTGATATAAACCGGCTACTCGTTCCAGACAGAAACTGGAATCTATTCGGACACAAGGAGATTTCGTCTCAAACACGAATCTGCTTCCACGGCCACCAAATTAACCACTTTACACAAAAATACTACTTTCGAACTGGACTGGATACTTCCGATCTCAATTACACAGTGAATTCTTTTTCCGTCATCAATCCGAAACTCAACCACTGTATTCTCCCTCCATCGGTCTCCTCGCCAATCACAAGCATTCTCCATACATCATATCCCTACTTTTTTTCTTAAGAACAAATAGTATTGTATACAAATTGTATGTCTTGTCAATTTCCAGGAGATATTATAATTGAATTTTCTTACAATCTAGAAAAACCCTCTTTCCTAACTAAACAAAATTGTTTACGATCCTTTCTTTCTAGGAAACCATTTAGAAACATTGTATATTGTCCATTCCAAAGCGGCACATTAACTTTCTCAAACTATCGTTTTCTAATTTATTGTTTTGTAATGTATTAATCCGTTCGTAGAAACTTTACCACTAGACTTTCACTCTTCCACGAAACACTGCTTACGGCTAAATTATTTTATTTAAAATTTTTGGTCATATACAGGGGGATGAAAATTTACGATCTCGTGGTCTTTGACATAAAATTAATTGTTTACTCTAAGAGTTCAACTCTCAACTCAGAGTTTACCCCCTTTTTAAAGTTATAAAATTAATTCTCTAAATTTTCCCCATAAAAATTATATAACAGTATACAGGGTGAGGCAGATAAAGGGCCTATTAGAAATATCTTGAGAACTAAAGGTAAGACAATCCTGAAAATTGGAATACAGGGGTTTTGAGGTATGAACTATTTATTGAAAATATTTTGGTCTCTTTACTAGTTCCGGTTATACCGGAAGTTGATTACAACTTCGTTTTTTCAAATGGGACACCCTGTATATTTTTACATTTTTGGATTCTGCCCGATGTCTTCTTTCTTAAAATATGAGATTTTGTAATATTATACAGGGTAGTTTAAAAGATAATTACGGTTTTTTATAAATTTTGTAGCAAACTTCACACCCTGTAGAATTGTACTGGTTTGATATTAAAAACTCCATTTATGTTTAAGTGATTTTTGATATAGTTTATTATTATTAAAAATTATTAAAATAACGAAATGTTTAATTTTAGTATGCAGGGTTGGTCGAAACTCGGAATGAGTATTATCTGAGTTTTCTTAAATGGAACACCCTGTATTTTAGTATTGTAATGAAATGATATTTTATAGTACTTTTTTATTTCTCAAGCATTCCCTATACCTAACTGCTTTAATTTGTAAGTTATTCGTAGTTCTTTAAGCCAAACATTAATTGCAACAAAAATTACGTGAAATTTTATTAGGTTTGCCGTGAAAATATTCAATCATAAATAATTTTTCGAAAATAAATACATATTAATCTCGACTGACCCTTAATCTATTATAATAGATGTTGATATATCAAAATAACTACGCAGTTAAGATTGTTGGTGTGTTTAATATTAATAAAAACATACAATATTGTATATAGTTGGCTATGACTTTGACACTAAATATGCTTAAACATTTGCTTTGCTTAAACATTCTACTATTTTTGAAGTTCCAGTTGCTTTGCTACAAATTCTTATTGCTAGTAATACATTTTTGTTATACTCTCCTAAAACAAAAACTTTACTAATCAGTTCCCCATTACAAAAATTTATATTAGTAATGGTAACAAAGCAATTGGAACTATAAAAATAGCCAACTAGGTAGAATATGGTTTGTTTTTATTTAAATGGTTTAATGGTATGGTTTAATTAATATTTTATACACCAACATCTTAACAACGTAGGCATTTTGGTATCTTATCCAATATTAATAAATTAAGGATCATCCTAGATTAACATGTACATATTTTCAAAAAATTATTTATGATTGATTATTTTCACGGCAAACTTAATAAAATTTCACGTAATTTTTGTTGCAATTAATGTTTGGCTTAAAGAACTACGAATACCTTACAAATTAAAGCAGTTAGGTATAGGGAATGCTTAAGAAATAAAAAAGTACTATAAAATATCATTTCATTACAATACTAAAATACAGGGTGTTCCATTTAAAAAAAACTCAGATAATACCCATTCCGAGTTTCGATCAACCCTGTATACTAAAATTAAACATTTCGCTATATTAATAATTTTTAATAATAATAGACTATATTAAAAATCACTTGAACATAAATGGAGTTTTTGATATCAAATCAGGACAATTCTACAGGGTGTGAAGTTTGCTACAAAATTTATAAAAAACCGTAATTATCTTTTAAACTACCCTGTATAATATTACAAAACCTCATATTTTAAGAAAGAAGACATCGAGCAGAATCCAAAAATGTAAAAATATACAGGGTGTTCCATTTAAAAAAACGAAGTTACAATCAACTTCCGGTATAACCGGAAGTAGCAAAGAGACCAAAATACTTTCATTAAATAGTTCATACCTCAAAACTCCTGTATTCCAATTTTCATGATTCTCTTAACTTTAGTTCTCGAGATATTTTTAATAGGCCCTTTATCTGCCTCACCCTATATAGTATATTATATACATTGTAAATTATGATTCGGGAGTGCTCCTAGTAGCATTTAACGTGTCTTGGTTTGTTTATTTCTACTGCATCTTGATTGTAAATTTAGTATAGTCCAGTCGTTTATCCATCACTTTCTTTCCGAATACTTTCTCTCTTTGCTCTCTGCGCCGACAAGCATTATTTCGAAAGTAAAGAAAATTTCCTAGTGTTGACGGGTTATACAATCACTTCATATTCTAGCTTTCTAGGGATTGAGATTTATTTTTTCAGGTTATTTGTTGACTTTTTCTTGAACGGTATTTTCTTATGTTGACCTTCAAGCTCTTATGTATGTTTTGATATAATTTATGTATTTTTTGGTAGTCCATCGTTCTATGTTGACGCTCTATGTTGACTCTATGTTGTGCATTATGTCCAGTGTCACTGTAGGGGATTTGTGTAAAAAACGTGTTTTTTATTATTAATAAGGTATTATTTGAAAATATTAATTTATTTCAAATTACTCTACTATTGTACGTGGGTATTTGTAACAAGTTGCTGTTAAACTAAAGAAATATTAACCATATTTTATTTCAGTTAGAAAATATGAGGTAAGCTTAATATATTTGCCAGCGATAAGGCTTTGATGGCACAATATACATTAGTCCGTTATCAACAAGCCATATAAACATTTTATATGATATAGGGCCAAGACAGTCAGGAACAACAATACGACATAGACGATGATGGTGGTCAACAAAGCGCTGACGAAGATTATGACGGTCAGCAAACTGACACTGACGATGAAGAGTATCACTCACAACAAACTGACGACGATGATAGTCAAGAACAAATCGGGGAACAGCATCAGGGACAAGACCAACAAAACGGACATAACCACGGACATAATCAAGGACGTGATCACGGACATAATCACGGACACAATAATGGTAACCACAATAACATCAATGACACTAAAAAGAAAAACGATGACGAAGATGAGTTCGTCCCCCTCGAAATAGGGGAAGGTTCTGACGATGACGTAAGTTCAGTGATTTGCTTACTGGCCAAGGCACATTTTTTATCAACATCACTGACAAACCATTTTGGCCACCTCGATCCATTTTTACCATTGGTGAAGCATGCTGGAGCATAGATATGATGGAATTTTTTATTTTTTCCTGGAAAGTTATCATACTGGCCGTTGGAATTGTTATATAGAATGAATTTTCTTCTCTTTTTATTTTGTTCTGTCTTTTGTGTCTTTAATAGTAATTTCTGCAAACATGTTTAAGGTGTCATTAGTAAAAGCGTATAGCGAGTATTAAATAAACAATCACTTTCACTTTGCTAGCGATAGCTCCCAATACCAATAAATGATTGGGTTTTGTTTATTTTAATCTAAGAGATACTGGAGTGTTTTTTCGATTAAGATGATATTGGGATGCTAATAGCAAATTATCGTTCGAATATTTGTAAGGCGCATATTAAAACCTTTTAAAAAATGGAATTGAAATGACTGAAGTAAAACCTTATAGATTTTTACCGCAATGAACAAAACAAGTGGCGGATAGACGGGGGGAATGGGGAAATACCCTCAACAAGGTCCTTAAACAATGGATAGACAAATTCAACCCAATAAACCCGTTAATTAGAAAAATTAAAGTAACTTAATGCATATATCTTTTGGTACCATTGGTGTTTAGGCAATACGTAAAGTATCCTTAACAATAGTAACCTATACTTATTGTACGGTTATAGAGTATATTCCCATAGGTAAGCTGGTTAAGAGTAGATAACGATTTTTCATATGTAATTTAAAGTATTATCTGCATAAATGGCACAAAGAATATTTGCTACGAGAGGTATATGGTTCAAAATGCATACAGTATCACGACTAATAAGTTATGTTCACATACATGTAGAGTACTTACAGTTTTATTCCTTGATGACGTGTCACATCAGAGCTCTGATTGAATTCCATAATCCATTTGGTTCATTTGTAAGGCACTCACTAATACGCTAAATAAATCATCGTCGATAATACTGAGCAGATTGAATTATCTGAGCGGTATAAAACGATAGCAAAAAAAAGCCGGTAAAAATGCGGCCTTTTTACGAATAGCGGGAGCGTCGATAGATTAGAGATGATTCTCGTTAGGAAGCTTTTGACGATCTGCCCCGGCGAGGGGTTCAAATGCGAGTCTCAACAATAACCTGGAGTTTCCAGAAAGGTTACATAAATACTACTTGAATTTTAAGTAATCAGTAGTACAGGGGCGTAACTAATTATTTTAGTGAGCCGTGTATAATATATTTATTGTACATATTGCCGGGGGCGACAGGCGAGAGAGATGGCCTATATCACCTCGAAGAGAGGGGATTGGCAAAGATGTGCACAACGATAAGAAATGTTTGAAGAAATTAGAGTTTATATACACAAGGGGTAACAACGATAAAGTGGAGGAAAACGATAAGTTTTCCCCCTAGGGATAGATTTTAATCTTCCAGGGGAATCACAGCGATTTTCGTAATACCACGAAGAAAATCACCGTGAGTAGTGTGAATCTTGACAGTACGAACTAGACCATCCTTACCAGGCAATACATCTATTACCCTGGCAGTTGGCCATAAGAGTGGAGGAGTACCATCCTCCTTCAACAGAACCAAATCCCCGATCTTGACAGGGTCAGTAGGGTCGGTCCATTTATTTCTTTGCTGCAGGAGGCAAAGATAGTCTTTTTTCCACAATTTCCAAAATTGCTGTTGAATTTTACTAATACGCTGAAAAAGATTCAACCTATTTTCAGGTATCTCTGAAACACTTGGTTCAGGGGGCGCGGTTAAACTTCTTTGAACTAAGAAGTGAGCTGGAGATAGGAAAGCGAAGTCATTGGCGTCAGACGACATCCTAGTGATGGGTCTCGAATTTAGAATAGCCTCGATTTGGCATAATACTGTGTTAAACACTTCAAAGGTGAAGTGGGAATTTCCTATAATTCGATAGAGGTGATACTTCACACTCTTTATTCCTACCTCATGGAGGCCGAATTGATGGGGGTTGCGGGGAACACCCATCTTGAAAGTTATGGAGTTTTGAGTACAGAATTCCTTAATCTGTTCCGAATTATTTTGATTTAAGAAAAAATCATAGAATTCGCGCATTTCATTTTTTGCCCCATGGAAATTTGTGGCATTGTCGCTCCAAATAATACTGGGCGTGGATCTTCTGGCAATAAACCTTTTCAGAGTAAGAATATAGGCTTCTGCGCTTAATCCTGTGACGAGTTCGATATGAACACATTTAGTGCTCATGCAAATGAAATAGGCTACGTATGCTTTGTAAAGCGGTGCCTTCCTCAAATGTGAGGACTTAATTAAGAAGAACCCCCCATAGTCCACTGAGACGACTTGGAAGGGTCTAGTGGGGAGTACACGATCGGGATGCATATCTGCCATCTGTTGAACAGAATTGGGTGTCATGAATCGGAAACAGTTTACACACTTACGAATTAAGCGTTTAATCTGTCTTAATCCGTCAATTGGCCAGTACTTCATTTTGACATACGAAAGTACTGTTTGCGCGCCTGAATGTAATAACTTATGATGAGCTTGAGTCAAGATTAGTTCTACAACTCGACATTTAGAAGGAAGTAGAATGGGGTGTTTTTGATTATACGATATGGGGGCGTGTCGGAGACGTCCTCCCACACGAATCAGCCCATCATTATGTTGTAGGAAGGGGTTGAGTTTACGAATGGCTTTATTGGTCACGAGTTTAGCATTTTTCAATTCAAGAATCTCTTTTTTAAAGTAGATACTTTGGATATACCTGATGATCGCGTGATCAGCGATCTCCATTTCGGGTGGCGTCAATATATCCGTATCTCGTGGAGAGTTATTTATTTTCTTTTTAATATTACTGATGAATCTAAAAAGATAAGCGACAATTCTTTGAATTTTACGAAAAGAAGAAGATTTAGCGAATAGATTTTCAAAGGTGTCGTTGAGTTCGTGGTTTGTTGCTATGTTTGAGACAACTAACTTCCTTAATTCAGGAAGATCATCCTGAAAATGAGGAATTTGATGAAGAGAAAAATCGATGGGATTGTCTCTAATAAAGCTAGGTCCGCATAACCAGTCTTCGGTGGTCTGGGGATTATCAAAGACATTTATCCCTCTGGAAGCGGGGTCAGCGATGTTTTCGTGACTTCTGACGAAATGGAAATCACAAGGAAAAGTTTCCAACAAGGAATTGACCTTTTGAATTCTGTTTTGTACAAAAATGTTCCAAATGTGTTTTTTAGAAAGTATCCAAGACAAGGCAATTGTAGAGTCAGCAAAGAGATGAGATGAAGATATACTCAAATTTTTCTTGAAGATGTGAAAAAGTCTATGAGCCAGAGTGACTCCCAACACTATTCCACAAAGTTCCAATTTGGGGATGGTGAGTTTATTTTTTAGCGGAGAAATTTTGTTTTTAGAAGCGATAAGCCGCGACGATACAGAAAAGTCTGAGTATGTCGCTTTGAGATACACACAAGTGCTGTATATTTTTTCCGATGCGTCGGTGAAAATAATTAATTGAACATCAACAACTTTCTTTTGTAAAAGTAAGCATCGAGGTACCTTGACCTCTTCTATAGTTTTGAATGTCGATAAGAGGTTTTGCCAATTTTTCATAATGATGGGTGAGTCAATGGGTTGATCCCAGTCCAATTTCTGGGACCATATTTCCTGTATCAAGAGCTTAGCGTTCACAAGGACAGGGGATAACCATCCTAGCGGGTCATACAAAGTAGCAATGTAGGAGAGAATAGTACGTTTAGTAACAACATTAGCCAATTTGAAGATAGGAGTTTTAAACGAAAAGTGGTCGCGTTCTGAATCCCAGAATATGCCTAAGACTTTATCAGATCCCGTGAAGTTAAGACTGACTTCAGAGACGGGATTTAAATTGTGTTGAGACAGAAATTCTGAAGAACTGCAGTTCCACTTGTGGAGGAGGAAACCATGGGTTTCTAGCAAAGAAGTTAATTGTTCGAAAAGACAACTTAATTCATGAAGACTGTCAGCACCGCTGATCAGGTCATCCATATAGATAGATTCTTGCAGAACACTAGTAGCAAGTTCGTGGGTATGTTTGTTGTTGTCAGCGATGTGCTTGATAACTCTTTGAGCGATAAATGGGCTACTTGGGAGCCCGAAGGGTAATCTTTGAAATTGATAGCACCGTAAAGGCTGCTGAATATTGTCCCTAAAGAGAAAATTTAACAGAAATGTTTCAGTGGGACAAATGGCGATTTGTAGGAACATAGCCTTGATGTCGCCTACTAGTGCGAATTTAAACTGACGAAACTTAGCGAGAATGTCAAAAAGTTCATGTTGGACGACATAACCTTTGTCTATGACGTCACTGAGGGAGATTCCCGTAGACGATTTATTGTTTGGATCGAAAACTATACGAGTGGAAGTAGTAGAGTTGGATTTGAAAACGGGAAAGTGAGGGAGAAAGTAATTAGGTTTACCTGAGTCATTTAGCATTTTTAACGGCACTTGAATTATTTGTCCGTTATTGAGATATTCCGATATAATGTCCTGATATTTTTCCAATAAATCAGGGTTGAGTTGAAAACGTTTCTCGAGACTGAGAAAACGTCTTTTTGCCGAGAGAAACGAATTTCCCATGTCTATATCTTCGATAGGGAGTTTGAGATTGAGTGTGGACTCATATCGTCCATTGGGGAGAACATTAACATGTTTTACAAAATTAATTTCAGCGGGGTGATCATTAATGAGATCGGTGTTCTGAGGAGCGGCTTCTTCCAGCTCCCAGAATTTTTGTAAATGATCGGATAGTTCCTCGTTGGACACTACCGGCTCATTTACGGCGGAAGGAGTGTTATGAGAACAACAAGTAACGAGAGAGTTTGAATAAAATTCCAAAGCCTTTTTAGTATTTTTCGACTTAAGAGCAAAGTCTGGAACTGACCCTGATATCGTGTACCCGAGTAGAGTGCGTTGAAGAACGGGAAGACCTTTTCCCAAACGAATTATTTCAGGTTGAATGATATCGTTATACAGGTCTGCACCGAGCAGGATACCAATTGGGGATGTTACATGGAACATCGGATCACCTAATGGTATCTCTGAGGGTATGTTTAGTTTGCTCGCCGAAATAGAAATTTGAGGAAGCGGATTTGTTATCTTTGGGAGTACAGAGCACGAGATGTCAAAAGGAACGTCGTTAGCGACAGCGAAAATTGTTGTATCTACAATAGATTGAGACGAGGATGAGGTGGAGTTAATTCCATTGATCCGTAATTTTCCATCTCTAGTGGTGAGTGACAGTTCCTTTACGAGGTCAGCACTAATAAATGAAACCTGTGAGGCCGAGTCTAAGAGTGCCTTTGCGAAGACCCTCTTGCCGCTAGGAGCGACAAGATAGACCTGGAGTGTGCTTAATAACACCAAATGATTATCAAGCGAGGCTGCAGATAGAGCCATTGAATGTGGAGTCGAATTTTGAAGATTAACTTCCGTTTCAGGAGCTCTAACATGTGAGGGCCCCTGTTGTGAATTACCCTGTGTATGGGAGTTATTTGAGATAGCGGTTTTATTATGATTATTTGAGTTGTGTTGGCCAACAGCCGCGGAAGGGTTACTATGACCCGTTTTGTCGAAATGGAGCAACGTGTGATGACGAGATTTACAAACTATGCAAGAGAATTTGGATTTACACTGATCGAGCATGTGAGACCCAAGACAATTAATACAAAATTTATTTTGTTTGACAAAACTAAAACGTTCTTTAGAATTCAACTGCTTGAACTGAGGACAAGAGTAGATCGAGTGAGAGTCGTTGCAATAGGAACATTTCTTAGGACCTAAGCGAGGCGAAAGGTTACTGGTAGAAGTGTCTGAGGCTAGGTGTAAAGAGTGTCTGGAAGTAGTAGTCGATTTTGGTTTTGATTGAGATTGAATATTCTCAAGATGAACAACGCGTGTCTCGATTTCCCCTAGAAAATGGACAAAATCAGGGGTAGCTTGGCTACCACCGGATTGGAACTCAAGAGCCCTAATGGTAGGTGCGTCGAGTTTCTGAGTAGCGATATGTATGAGAAGTAAATGCAAGAGATCTGAAGGGGGCCTATTCAAGTTCAATAGGGCCTTGAAATTATTTGACATGACCGTATGAAAATTTCTTAATTGTGAGTGATTTGCGTTTCCAGAAATAGGAGGCGCATCAAGAATTTGAGAGATGAGAGTTTTGATAAGCGATTTAGAGTTGGCGTACCTTTGTGTCAGGTTATCCCGGGCTATTTTGTAATTGTCACCTGTGAGTGGGATATGCTCGAGAAGCGTCAAAGGCTCGGAAGTTAGAAAACTTTTGAGGTAAATGAGTTTTTCCAGATCACTTAATGTAGTATCAGATCCTATTATTGTATCAAAGGTCTCAATGAATGAATTGTATTCAGTAACTAAGCCACTAAATGGTTTTAACTGAATACGAGGGAGGTTTACTGTTCGTTGCCTAGCCATAGACTGTGAGGTTAGAGAAGAATTAGGGTCAAATTGGAGGGAGGGGGTAGCAGTCACATTAGAACTTTCAATGACCTCTAACCTTTCTTCCAATAGAGAAATTGTATCCAAATATTTATCAAAAACCACAGAGGAATCAGTAGAGGGGGTAGGTTCCTCGGGGATCGTCTCCAGCACATTTTGAGCATCGCGGAAAAGTCCGTAAGAATGTTTGAGTTGTGAAATTATTTCACGAATTTTATATTTGTTTAGAGAATTAAGAGTTGTGGGAACCGAATCAGCCAACTTGGTTATATCAAGTTTTGCGGTGAGCCTCTGTCGGTTATATTTTGATCGGTCAGCCATGTTGCGAGAATGTGAGATTAGATAGATTATTTGCAAATGTCTAAACCTATAAATCGATGCGAAAATGAGAGAATATGTACAATATATTATATATTACACGTTTAATAGTGTGAGATTGGCTTAATAGTATCACCCTGTATGAGCGCAGATTAGTATATGAAATGCAAAACTATAAAATTTCAAAATATATGCAATTTTCCAAAATGGGTATTTTTCAGCAAGTGTGAGACACCCTTAACAAGTATTTAAATTAATTAAATTGAAGGAAAAAACAATTATTTATTTTCTATAGTTTTCTAGAAGTGTAAAATGAGCTTAAGCGAAGCTAAATGTAGCAAAAACTTACAATTTATGCAAGAAAACAAAATTATTTTTAATAATTTTTGTAACCTGTGAACCAGGCTTAATCGGATTCAAAATTATAAATTTAATTTAAATCAAAAGGTTGAACAAACAATGTTAAAATTATAACACCCGTACTATCAGCCAAGAAATGAGTACACTTTTTGTATACTATAAACAGAAAAATATATTTACGAAAATAAAATAATGTAATATATGCAAATATTTTTTCATACAAACAAAACGACTCCTTTATTTGAACAAAGCAAGTAGTTTCTGAAATTGCACGTGTAGACCGGGCTTAACAACCTACCAGCTATTGTAGAGACGTGCTGGGTTAAATACTGAGAATTTGAGTGCAGAAAGAGAGGAATATTTTATTTTTGTGCCGGGGCGGCGTGGCTTGGAAATTTCCAAATGCAACAGAAAGACACTATAAATGAAAAACCGTTATTCTCAGAATAGAGATTATCAAAATATGCAAATACGAAGGACCTTGAGGATTTAATTAATAAATAATTAATATGATACGGCTCGATGGAACAGAAATGTTTAGGCAATACGTAAAGTATCCTTAACAATAGTAACCTATACTTATTGTACGGTTATAGAGTATATTCCCATAGGTAAGCTGGTTAAGAGTAGATAACGATTTTTCATATGTAATTTAAAGTATTATCTGCATAAATGGCACAAAGAATATTTGCTACGAGAGGTATATGGTTCAAAATGCATACAGTATCACGACTAATAAGTTATGTTCACATACATGTAGAGTACTTACAGTTTTATTCCTTGATGACGTGTCACATCAGAGCTCTGATTGAATTCCATAATCCATTTGGTTCATTTGTAAGGCACTCACTAATACGCTAAATAAATCATCGTCGATAATACTGAGCAGATTGAATTATCTGAGCGGTATAAAACGATAGCAAAAAAAAGCCGGTAAAAATGCGGCCTTTTTACGAATAGCGGGAGCGTCGATAGATTAGAGATGATTCTCGTTAGGAAGCTTTTGACGATCTGCCCCGGCGAGGGGTTCAAATGCGAGTCTCAACAATAACCTGGAGTTTCCAGAAAGGTTACATAAATACTACTTGAATTTTAAGTAATCAGTAGTACAGGGGCGTAACTAATTATTTTAGTGAGCCGTGTATAATATATTTATTGTACAATTGGTATCCTTGAAAGTACCCCCTACCCCCTCCCCAAGGCAAGTGTCTAGATCTGCCACTGCACAAAAAACATAATGCACAAATATGTTTGTATTACTTAATAAATTAAGAACAAGTTTGTAGAAATTATTATCTTTTTACTATTTCTTTATATACCTCACTACTTTTCTCATACATTTCTTTTCTTTATTGCGTAGTTACATGGTGGTGGTATAAGTTTTAAACATTTTAGAAGATTAATTAGAACAAAATTAGTAGTATTTGAGTAGTTCACTAATTGGCAACAAGGAAAAAATATAAAATGTGTGTGTTAAAAGTGTTAAATATTTTTTGCTAATTTGTTTTATTTGTTTCTAACATTATACATTTTGTTTTCATACAGGAGGACGATGTAGAATATGAAGTGAGTCAATAATCAGGTTTTTTTTTGTTGAAAGAAACCTTAGGTGTTGTAAATAACACTCACTATCAATGTTGTCCCTTACAAAAGGTCCGAAAAGTGACGTAGATGAAATTGTGTAAGAGTAGGAAGGGGAAATATATACAAAATACATTCTGTGTAAAATGTTGTAGTAAGAAATAATCCCAGGACTATTTTTTGCGCTGTGTTCATCTGTCTCAAATAAATGGAGAACACGTTATTGGCTATAAATAAGGGAAGATAAATTGGTCTTTGACCCGAAAAGTTTTTCCAATAGAAATGAAAAATAGTAAAAAAAAATAAACGACCAATTATCTAGAGTTTCATAACTGGAACAGTGATGTTCAGAACAGAAAAAACTATCAAAAACATACGAAATTATACCTCCATAATATGGAGGTCTTGGTCATCATTTTCCCCTGTTCCATGATACCTATGAGTTTGTCGTGGGTGACTCTGTCAAAGGCCTTCTAAGTTGATAAAACACACACATACCGGCTGCTCTATATCCCTACATCTGAACCATAACCTGCAAATTGAATATCCCGTCTCTGGTTCCAACATTGTTTCTGAAACCAAAGTGTGTTTTGCTTAGTTTTACTTTTCTATGGTTGTAAATTCTCGAGTGCAGTAAAGCCCGCACTTCACTCTCGCCGAAGTCGATCGAGGTTCAACAAGTACGAGAGTGTAAACGGGCCACCTTGTGTAACTTTGCCTAACTTCATTCTACTTCCATTCTCTGTCGGTCTGGTCAAAGGGATCTTTGTCGGTATGGCACCGCTCTTTATTGGCATCGCACTTCCTCGCGAAGTAGAACGAGTGTGTAGAGAGGGTACTTCGGACTTCGGTCAACTTTGGCGAAGTAACTTCGCCGAGAGTGTGGAGTCCGTTTAAGAACAATTTCAATACGTGGACGTGGCTCATCAGACTGATGATGCGATGATTTCTACATTGTGTAGCGTTTATTTTTTTAGGTATCATTACAAATGTTGACAGTAGCCACTCTGTTGGTACATGCTCTATTTCATATATTTTATTGAAGAGGTTTAATAGAGTTTAAATACCTAGGCATCACACTATCTAGCTACGGAAGGCTCGAAACAGAAGTGGAAGATCAAGTGAATAGAGCAAACAGAGCCGCAGGTTGCCTGAATGACACATTATGGAGAAATAAAAATATCGGAACAGACATGAAAGGCAGAATTTACAAAACAGTCATCAGACCAATAATGACATACGCGGCAGAAACACGACTCCCGACACAGAGAGGATAAAAAGATTGCTCGAAACAGCGGAGGTGAAAACCCTTCGAAAAATCGATGGTAAGACTCTATGGGACAGAGCTAGAAGTACAGATATACGACGGAGATGCAAGGTGGATAACATTAATAACTGGTTAAGAAACAGAAGAGTAGAATGGAATGACCACATAAGCCGAACGACAACAAATAGAGTAGTCAGGATAGTGAGAGACGGTTCCCCAATAGGAAGACGATCAGTGAGAAGACCACGAAAAGGATGAAACGACAACTTACTAGTAGCCCGATCAGGGAACGCAAAATTTTACGAAAACCTCCAAAAAAATAAAGGAAGGATGAAAATTGGGAATAGGTAGTTGAAATTGTCTATTATTATATAAGAAAAAGTTTACAATTCTACATCCCCTCCATTTTACAAAAATTGGAAAATACGGGGTGAAAAATTTTTTCTCGGTGGTGAAAAAATATACCTTCAAAATAAGTCAGGAATTGGATAAAATGACTAATTCTAAGTAACTTTTGTTCTATAGAGTTTTTTTACTAAGTCAATACTTTTCGAGTTATTTGCGAGTGAATGTGTTCATTTTTAACCAAAAAAAAAATGTTTTTGGACGGTTTTTCGTAGATAACTCAACAAGTAGGTATTTTAGCGAAAAAAATATTCTTAGTAAAAATATAGCTTATAAAAAATTTAAAGAAATGGTGTATGCGTGAGGTCTACAGACCCAGTAGAAGCAGAGTTGCAGCTAATGAAGTAGGTTCTTCTTCGTCAAATTCCAAATCGAATATTTCAATGTGAAATAACCAAAAAACGGAGCACTTTTCGTGGAAAATTCATTACAACTTTTTTAAAGTGTTTCAAAAAAGGTTTATTTTTGTTTTTTAAAAAAACTTCTAACATTAAAAGTAAGTGAGTTACGCTCAAAATATTGTTGGTCCCTTTTATTTTTTGGTAAAAAGATGGCGACAATCACCCCTTAATTAGCTTCTCAAATAAAATTAATCGTTACCGCTTTACAAGTTACTTTACTTATGTATTGTTTATATTATCTATAAGTTTCATTGGTTCAAAGTGCTTAGTTTTGAAAAAAATTCGGTTCAAAATAAAACATTTTTTATTTTGAAAAAAATCGTAATTGTTTATGGAATTAACTTAAAAAAAATTAAGAATACCAAAAATCTCAAAGAGTAATAAAATGTACGTTTTGCTTTGCTGAATATTTTTGATTTTTTGTTTTCTTGTTAGACAAAAATTGGTTATGCTATGGCTGTTCAAAATTTGCCAAAACTCGTTATTAGTTACTCGTTCAAGCCGTTTTAACTACAGCTTTTTCAAAACGAAGCACTTTGAACCCATGAAACTTACAGATCATATAAATAATTCATAGACAAAGTAACTTGTGAAGTGGTAATGTTAAAATTTATATGTGATGCTAATTAGTGGGCGATTCTCGCGATTTTTTAACAAAAAATAAAAGGGACCAACAATATTTTGAGCGTATTTCACTTATTTTTAATATTACTTTTTTTATTACTAATTTTTTTAAAAAACAAAAATAAATCTTTTTTTAAACATTTTAAAAAAGTTAAAATGAATTTTCCGCTAAAAGTGCTCAGTTTTTGGGTTATTTCACATTGAAATATTCGATTTGGAGTTTGACGAAGAAGAACCTACTTTTCATTAGCTGCAACTCTGCTTCTACTGGGTCTACAGACCTAATGTATAGGTACACCATTTTTTTCAATTTTTTATGGGCTATATTTTTGCTAAGAATATTTTTTTCGCCAAAATACTTACTTTTTGAGTTATCTCCGAAAAATCGTCCAAAAACATGTTTTATTTTGTTAAACATGAACATATTCACTCGAAAATAACTCGAAAAGTATTGACTTAGTGAAAAAACTCTATAGAAGAAAAGTTGTTTAGAATTAGTCATTTTATCCAATCCCGGTCTTATTTTGAATGTATTTTTTTCATCTTGGAGAGGGGGGTATTCCCCTCCATTTTTGTAAAATGGAGGGGATGTAGAATTGTAAACTTTTTCTTATATAATAGACAATTTCAACTACCTATTCCCAAATTTTCATCCTTCCTTTATTTTTTTGGGGTCAGATTGTTCTTTGATCAGGCTATAGAGGCACATTGAAAAAACAGACAGACTATACAAAAAGAAGAAGAAAAAGAAGAAGGTTTAATAGATAACATTTACTTTTATCGTCGAGTAGTTTGATTATTTCGCTGGGAATTTCATCTGATGCACAGACTTCATAACGAGAGACTTGTAAGACGGGTATGGGAGGAGATTCCTACAGGCAAAAGACCACTCGGATGTCCCAGAATGCGATGGAGAGATAACATCCAAGCAGATCCCCGGAAAATGAACATTCCATTTGACCCTAGGTTGATGGAAGACCGATCAAATTGGAAAAAAGTTGTACAGTCAACCAGGACAGGACCCACCCAGAGTTGTACCCACCGCTACATAATGATGATGATGAATTTCATCTGGTCTGGTTGCTTTTCTATTCTTTGATAGTTTTACGGCTCCTCCCATTTCAACGAAGACATTTTGCTGTTGTTCAATTTTTCTTTTGCATGCCGGATTTCCAGTCTGATTACTTTATTGATTTTGTTGTATTATTCCGTGTTTTTATTTTTCTATTTTCGTCTATTGCCCATGTTTCAAGATTTCATCAGTCATGCATTGTTGTTTTTGCGTTTATTAATAGTTTTATACCTTTTGGGATTTTCTTGCATGATGGTTTTGATCTGATTCCAGTGTTATTTGACGTTATGTGTTTCTTTCGATTTTTCGAACTTCTTTTCCATATCGTCTAGAATTTCTTGGCTATTATTTTGAGTACAATCAATATTTATCCGGTTAGCTAGTTGTTGGCGTTGGCGTTTTAATTTTTTTAAGCTTGAGTTTTACGTCAGTGATCAATAAGCTATGATATGAGGAGACCTCTGCTTCAGTGTTTCAGTTAATTTGATCCAATTTTGGCATCTTCCAGTAATTGTTATACAGGGTGTCTGCGTAACTTGGAACCATATGGGAAACTTTTTTAATATCAATTTTACGAAAAAAGTTATTCTTTATAAAGTGCTCTGCATAGTCTAAAACCTAAGATGCACTCATCAGATATCAAATTTTATCCAAAAATATGAATTTCGCTCAAGAGTAATGTGCCTTTATATTTCACAATATCAAAAATTGTTATTAAGAAAAGTTGTTTGTAATTAAAAATTATGTTATAATATGCATTTACACTCTTTTAATTGAAAAATAAATTTTTGAAAATTTTCATCAAATTAGGGATACCCAACATCATTTTTATTTTATGATAACTCCGTAATTATTAATTTTGCGAAAAAAAGTTATTCTTTATAAAAATTTCTGAATAGTCAAAAAACTAAGATGCAATCATAAGATATCAATTTTTTTAAATTTTATACGAGGTATGTCAAAAAATATTAATTTCGCTCAAGAGTAAAATACCTTTATAGTTCACAATATTTCAACTAGAAGAATGCAATTGCATATTGAAACATAGTTTTTAATTCTGAACAACTTTTTATAATAACAAATTTTAATATTGTGAAAAATAAAGGTACTTTACTCTTCAGCGAAATTCATATTTTTTGACATACCTCGTATAAAATTGACAAAATTTAATATACTATAAATCTATCTTAGTTGTTAGACTATGCAGAACGTTTTATGAAGAATACATTTTTTTCGTAAAATCAATAATAACGGAGCTATCATAAATACAGTGATGTTGAGGGTCCGCGATTTGAGGAAAATTTTCAAAAAAAAATTTTCACTTAGAGAAGTGTAAATGCAGATTATAACATAATTTTTAATTACAAACAACTTTTCTCAATGACAATTTTCGATATTTTTAAATATAAAGGCACTTTACTCTTGGGCGAAATTCATATTTTTTGACATACCTCGTATACTGTTAATAAAATTTGATATCTGATGATTGCGTTTTAGGTTTTAGGCTATGCAGAGCATTTTATAAAGAATAACTTTTTTTCGTAAAATTGATATTAAAAAAGTTTCCCATATGGTTCCAAGTTACGCAGACACCCTGTATAATCGATTTCATTTCTTATGATTTTATCTTTATTGTCTGTTAGTAGATATAATAATTTCTGCTTATAATTTCCAAGTGAATAAACGACTTTGGTAGTTCGAGAATATGTACCATGAAAATTTTCCAAGCTGCAGAAATAACCAAAAACCAGGTAAAAAGTCTTCACATTGGAAATAATATAGATTGTAGGTCAATTAAAGTCAAGAATGAATAGGGGTTGATGTGGTGAGAGAAAAAACATAGGTACTTGGTATAGGACATTTTGCCAACTTATTTTTTGGTATGATAAGAAATTAACGACGACTCTAATAAAAAAGTCATTAACGTTTTTTGTCGGTAATATTAAATCCAATTTATTTCAATTGGTTTTTCCCTAGAGCTTTTTTTTGTAGGTTCGGTTGATTTTTATATCTCTTTTTGGGAGTGAACTGCTGGCGTAAAAACAAGATTTTACGACTTTCATATAAATAATCTACGTACTTTTCTGACCCTAATGTACTCTGTGTCACTGTTGACTAATTTCTCAATCCAATATTTCTCTTCGTTTGCTTAAAAGTTTGCAAAAACTATGTAATTGCAATTTTTAAGACGAAGAGAATGTTATATGTGTTCTAATACATTAATAATTTCCAAAACCTCCAATTTAACAAATTCCTAGAATAGATGTAAATAAATATGTATAATAACATAAACACTAATAATGTATATAGTTGTAGACTTATAATACAGTGAAGGTCTTCTTAAAAATTGCAGAATAACTTGTGGCAGCAAACGTTAAATCAATTGCGGTAGCTATTTAATTCTTCTTAATCTTTTTCTTACGGTAATAGCCTTTTTCTGACTTCAAGAAAACACCAAATAACAATAGGTATTAAATTAATTATCCAAAAAATCTTCAAATTTGGATCTCTAACAATTTTTGTAATGTAACTTTTTGGTGGCTTTTGGCATATTTCACTACGACTTTTTCAACTCTAACTTTCTCGCTCCGAAAAGGAGGAGGGAGACATTTGGAGTTTCTAGAACTCTTCTCGAGATTCATAACCCATTGGGAAGGTCCATAAAGCCCGTTTATCTGAAGGTTTGCTACTCCAAATTGTCCATAAATGTGTCCTGACCCTATGGCTACTTATCGGTTACTTATCCTCATTATGTTAAGGAGACTTTATTACTCAATACGTTCCAAATCTTTTTATACGATGGTAATGCATGAGTGCAGCTGGGGTATATCTGCCCCCCCCCCTCCAAAGCCCTGATAGATGCCCTCTTCCAAGACCTTAGTGTTGGAATCACGCCACCTCGAACTTGTGTCATCCGCACAGTTACGTTTTAGGTAATACTCTCTAGGAAGGTCCTGCTTCCTATGTTTCTTCATAAGCCATCAGATGGATTTTTGGAATGCCTTAAGCATATTCACATCCATCTTGGCTTCTGGCAATCCTCTTAGTACTACCTCAACTCTAACAGAATCGGCAGCTTCGCTGAAATTGGCACCCTCGGTTCTTAGTCTTTTCCCTTTAAGTTGGCTTTCAGGTGATGTGTTTCCGTATGACCTTGGCATTTCTGACCTTTGGACTTGGACATTTCTGACCTTTGGAGTTTGTTTTTGTTTTGTCATGGCCTATAATGGCTTTGGCGATATCTCTTTTGCTCTTTCAGCAGCCTTAATGAAATTGGCCCGTTTGGCTTGTATGTAATCTTGGTCTTTTATCACCAGCTTACTATTTTCTTTTAGAAATGCCATATAGCTTTAATCTCTTCGTCTGTCATGAGATCAACGTCTTCCAACGTTGTTACTCTAGCAGACTGTGTGATTCCCCCTTTGGGAGGATTTTTTCGAAATTTCAGTATTCGGGTTTTTTCTAGCCCTGCCTTCCCTGCCTTCGGCTTTAGGAACCGTAGTTTTGGCTTCAGAGTTCCCTGGTTTTTCGGCCTCGGGAACCGTTTGTCCTGTTAGTTATTTCTCAGTGGTCTTGGAGAGGTTTAAAGAGCTGCAAGAGGTCTTAAGACTCTCCGTGCAAAACTCGTTTCCTGGAATTAATTCTTCCCCTCGCCCAGCTATACGCTGATTATAAAAGAATCACATCCCTCGGCCCCAAATATGACCCTGAAAGAACAACCTTCACTGTATGATGCATAAACACTACTGATTATAATTCAACTTGAGCAGTTGATACCTACAATTAGCAGTTGTTATATATTCCTGTATAATTGCCCATTTGTCTTGTGCATTATATGTAGTATTAACAAGATTGAAACTGCGGTTACACTGCGCACACGATTGAGTGAAATAGTTATTGCGTATCATTTTTATCAAATATTTGCCTTTTGTCAGAAAAAGTCTGTGAGAAAAATGTCAATCGTTTATCTCTGTCCTTTTACGGGGATGGGTACGTTACGTAGTTTCTGCTCCAATGCTATTCAAATGGGATTCATTTTTTTCGAATCCTGAGAAAACTAATAAGTATTTCTGAAAAATTTAAACGCAGAATGAAAGATTACGTTATTAGCGAGGGCCGAAAGTCCCTGAGAACTTCTATAATGTTTATTTTAATAAGTTACAGGGGTGAAATACTAAGAGAAAATTTAGTATGATTTTTAATTTCAAATATCTCATTCAAAATAAACCTTTTATTTATTCTAAGGGACTTTCGACCCTTGGTAATAATTTAGTCTTTCATTCTGCGTTTAAATTTTTTTAAAATTATTATTGGCTTTTTTCAGGATTCGAAAAAAATGAACACAATGTCGGTGGTAATATTTTCCAAATCTATCTTTGTCATACAACGCACTCAGTCGAGTAGAATATTGTCAGCATATTGTCAGTCAGACAGTGACAATTTTAAATATTTGACATGGCATCGGGAATATTTTGAGTTGTTGATTAAATAATATTGATAGTGTATTTGAGAAATAAATAATTTAAGACGTGAACTTAATAAAAAGTTATTTATTGTTTATTATTCATGGATAATCCAAGCAGAGAATACACCAGGATATATTCAGTGATCCAAGTATTTTGTTGTTAAAGATGTTCAAAATTGTAAGCGTTTCATAGTAACAATATATTATTAAAAAATCACTTTATCACTTTTCCTCTTTTCTCGATTGATTATTAGTTTTTGTTGTACAGTAGATAAATTATTAGAATTACTGAATACATAGTTAGTGAAAAAATTATCATATTAATTAACTGAATTAATAATTAGGGCAATTAATTATACAAGTAACAGTTATCCAAGAACATTCAAAAGCCATCTTTAAAGTTAATGATGACATTGTCAAGTAAAGTTTACATATCCAGACCACTGAGCGTTTCATAGTAACAATATATTATTAAAAAATCACTTTATCACTTTTCCTCTTTTCTCGATTGATTATTAGTTTTTGTTGTACAGTAGATAAATTATTAGAATTACTGAATACATAGTTAGTGAAAAAATTATCATATTAATTAACTGAATTAATAATTAGGGCAATTAATTATACAAGTAACAGTTATCCAAGAACATTCAAAAGCCATCTTTAAAGTTAATGATGACATTGTCAAGTAAAGTTTACATATCCATACCAGTGAGAATTTTACTACACGTAATTTGCCGTGTAAAGACAGAAAAAGTAGGGATATATACAGTAGGGCTTAATGAGTCTTACAGTTAATAATTATAATAATGTATCAGTGAAATATTTTGTTCTAACCTAAACCACTGCACTTAGAGTGCCAAAGTATAACTTTTTTATCCAAATTATACGCAAATAACTATAGAAATCACCAAATCGACAAATTAATGCTGTAATGAACTCATTCATTGTAATGAATTCATATCCCTTGGAAATTAATTCCATCAAGCCGTGATTACACGGAACGGTCTCAAACGTTTATTTACCGTATCGTCAGCGTCAGTGTGATCGCAGCCTAAGTTTCAAAATAATCCGTTTGAATCGTGCATGTAAAATGCAACTCTAACCTAACAACCTAACCTAACCTAACAATTTTGGTGATGGTTTTGTTTAACAGGTGACAGTATTTTTATAACATACTAAACGTTTCATTCCTCTCGATTTTAATAAAATAATTCATAAATTTTAAGCTGTAATATATTTCTTATTTATCATGATTTTGTTTTTTAATCTGAACACAAATTTATATACTAATCAGTTTAAGGATAAGTTTTCTAATTCGTTTTTTGTTTTTTAGGGGGATCCAGATGATGATAACATCGTAAGTATTTTTTTTCTACCCTCATACTTTAATATGTCAGTTATTATTTCACTACCTGTATCATAATGAGCTTCATTATGATACAGATTTTCATTACGATACAGGTTTTCATTCATCTCATCACACACCACACAATTTGTTTGTGTTACAAAGTGAATAAACTTGAATATATTTGTTTGTTGTAAATGATCATAGAAAAAATTATGTATACAACTTGCATATAATTGTCATTATGATGCTCGAATGCTATACAACACTCGCCACTTTGGGCTCTTGTCGCATCCGTCACACACGCTTCATAATGACCATCATTACACACTCTTTGCATAATATACTATTTTAGCTAATGATAATCTAATAACCTCTAAACTGTGATCTATATTTATACTATTGTCTGAAGATATTAATTTTTTTTTACTTTTGTTTCAGATTGACAATGGAAATGGGTAAGCTTCTTGTTTAATCTACGCATTTAATAAGTTCAGTAAAAAACTAGAACTCATAGTTCAGCATTTGAACAAAAAATTAAGTAACTATTTGTTTGACAGAGAAAAAGCTTATTTTATTTAAACGCTGTATTTATATCAAAAATGAATAACCATTTTAAATTTCGTTGCAAAACGAAAATACAGCCGCATCATATTCTAGTCCAATCAGAGAGTGCAGCAAGCACCTCTACCGGTTTCGAAACTTATTAGTCTCTCATCAGGAGGCACATATGCTGCTCTCTCTGATCCAACCAAAACAAACCCATCGTGCAGTCCCGGATTGCAACGAACGAAGTGGCATAGATGCCCTAGCGGCAACTGCTAGCAAAAGACTAAGTTTTCAATCTAATGGCATGTAAAACAGCATAATGCTATTCTACACCCCACCAGACCGAAAACAATAGGAACCTTCTCTGGTTACACCTCCGAGGCTTCTACAATTTGCAAGCCATAACGGATGCTGAGACTAAGGAAGATGATGGAATTTTATAATTTATAATTCACGTCCCATCTGCTCAGCGCGGTAAAGCTTCAACGAGAATGGTGTATGCTGTATTTAAACTTCGAAAAAAAGTTCAAAATCTATCTAAAAAATTGGCTACTGGTCCAAATTACGTTACAGTCTACAGTCGATTCTTTTTTTCTTCGGTGCAGTCCCAAGATCTTCATTTTTATGAATCTCTGCTAATAGCTTTTTGAAGTTATCCCTTTTGTACACGTATTATGAAGAAACATAATTTTCTTAATGCCTATGTAATAGTAATTTTTTTTACTTTCCTTATAATACGAGTAAATCTATTATAACAATTGATCTACATTACATACTTTTGCTTTTGTAAACTATTTAAATAAAAACACCAATTTATTGCAATGTTTTAGACCCGATGATGACGAGGATCACAACCCAGAAGGCATTTCCGGTGATTTCGGTTCTGGAGAAGAAGAACCCAATGTTCCCACCACACCAAGATTTGACTACGGACATCCAAGTAAGTCGTTAATCTTTGTTGTTGTTTCAACCTTACAGACAAAATAGAGTTTCGTAAAGTACTGAGAAGAAGAGTTCGATAAAGTGATAAAATTGAAAAAGGAAATGACAATTGACAGCTGTCAGTGGCAACTCAGCACCAAGTCTGCAGTGAGTGAACTTTACACCGGTAGGGGCATCGAGTTTACACGTGGAGAAAGATACAACTTGCTCCAACTCATCCAGAAAGATCCAGGAAAAGAAGCATAGGGAGACGTAGAATATCATGGCTGCGCAATCTGAGAGAACGGTACGGATGTACACCTGGTTCCAAAAAAAACTGATACGACTCTTGACGCGTATTTTGTAGAAAATTGAGCAGTGTATTTTGAAGGATAAATACCTAATATTTACATACTGTCAATGTCACTGCCAAATCTTAAAATTTGTCAGATAGCTTATTCTGTTCCACGGTTATTAGACTTTATTATTAATCTTTATTATTAATACTTTCTCCGCAACTGAGGGTATCTTATCAACTGTATTGTTTTTAAACAATAGATGATAAAATAAAAATATTGACAGTTCAAAAATGTGAACATTATTGCATTGTGTGTGGCCTAAGTTTGGGCTAAAAACTGAAATGTATTACATTTTTACAAAATTTTGGAATATGTTTAATTACGTAGACCAATTTTAACAGTTGTTTTCAATACAGATTTGAATCATCTACAAATAGTTTCTATGGGCCATTCCACGAACATACGCCTGTTTTAGATTACTTCGACAACGAATATTTTACTGTGCAACATAAGAAGTACGAAAGTAAATGGCGCTAATAATTATTCCAATAAACAACAATGTAATTTGCAATTTAATTTCGTTCTTCTTAATTTTCACAGTAAAATATTCGTTGTCGAAGTAATCCAAAACAGGCGTATGTTCGTGGAATAGGGTATAATGTCTTTTGATGTCAAATAATTATAGGTCTGGATCCCGCGTATGAAAAAAAAGTTGATTAATAGCAAGCTGAAAATTTGTTAATAGCTTAAGGGTGTCTAGTCGGATAAACTTTGATATATGGGAACACTGGAACAGGGGCAGTTTTAATTGTGGAACAGGTTAAAAATTTGGAACGGTCAGACCACGGAAACGGCACATTTAATTTGTCCGACAGAATAGACTTAAACTCTCCGAACAGAGATTAAACTCTCATGCAAAAATCAGACTGCTATTTATCACCTGTCATAATTCCTGTCATTTGACATATTCTACATGTTCCACTCATTAAAACGCCCATTTGGTGATAAATAGCAGTCTGATTTTTGCATGAGAGTTTAATCTCTGTTCGGAGAGTTTAAGTCTGTTCTGTCGGACAAAATACGTGTGCCGTTTTCGTGGTCTGACCGTTCCAAATTTTTAACCTGTTCCATAATTAAAACTTCCCCTATTCCAGTGTTCCCCTATATCAAAGTTTGTCCGACTAGATACCCTTAAGCTATTAACAAATTTTCAGCTTGCTATTAATCAACTTTTTTTTTCATACGCGGGATCCAGACCTATTAGGGAAGCTGGAATTCAACAGTTTAGAATTTTACATTGAGTTAATGCAAAATTGTGACGGATGTTAAAATTCTCAATGTATTTTAATTGTATTCATTTTTTTTCGAATCCTGAGAAAGTTAATAAATATTTTTGAAAATTTTAAACTCAGAATGAAAGACTACATTATTACCGAGGGCTGAAAGTCCCTGAAAACTTCTATAATATTTATTTTAATAAGTTACAGGGCTGAAAATAAAAAAAAGTGTGATACTTAATTTCAAATATTTCATTCAATAGAAACTGCTTGTTTATTCTAAGGGGCTTTCCGCCCTCGGTAATAATGTAATCTTTCATCCTGCGTTTAAATTTTTCTAAAATACTTATTAGTTTTTTCATGAATCAGTTGTTTGTTTATTTTATTATTTGTCTGTCATAATAAATATAATGTCAGATCAATCAAATACACTGCTCAACATGATGAAATCTTACTAAGAGTCGTATCAGTTTTTTTAGGAACCGGCTGTACATCAAATGAAATTTTCAGAGCAGCCGTCTGTACGGTGCTAATAACTATGATGATTGCCGACCTCCGCCGCGGAGATGGCAGTTGAAGAAAAAGATGAAGATCGACTCAATATTGCAGAGGAGTTTTAGAGCCTCATTACTGGACTTTCCAGACTACAGGATTGTAATCTGTGCAGGCGAAATTAGGAAAACTAGAAACAAGAAGCTAAAAAGCCAGACGGATCAAAACCACACCGAAGCAAATAAATAAGGAATCTAAGGAAGAAACAAAAAGCGATATATTATTCATTTCTGTATACAGGGTGATTGATTAGTGGGGTAACTCAATAGATCCGCTATAGTAATAGATAGCAATAAAAGTTTATAACAAAAATTTTAGTGAGCTTCATTCACATTACAAAATTAGTTAGAATGTTACAGAGTGTTCGATAACACAGTGGCACACCAAATTTATGTTTTTTTAAATGGAACACCCCATATTTTATTTTATATTCGAAATCCTTTTAACTTCTCCATCACAATAATATAAAGGTTTCTTATGTTATAGAGGGTATTTATAAAGTTATAACCAATTTTAGTGACCCAGTTATAACCCAGTATACCAAAACTGCATCAAGGGTGAAAGTTGGAAGCAGGCTATCGAGAGGATTCCAAATTAGCAAATTGTTATGTTATACAGGGTATTTACAAAGTTATAACCAATTTTGTATGAAAATCGTAACAAGTTTAACTCCCTGTATAAATAAAAATAAGCACAACAGCAATGGTTTATTCATGCCATATTTTTTTATTTATTGTCAAAATTTTCAAGAATTATTGACTTTGCTAATTTTCTTTATATCAAATTCAGGGTGAGTCAAAACGCAAGTACATTATTTTCTCAGTAATGTTAAATGGAACCCCCTGTATTTTATATCATTATTGAAAAGTAACATTACCGTACTTTAATTTTTATATAACACTCCAACTTTATTAGTTTTCGAGATATTTTTATTTTTCAGAGCAAATTATTTTAGGTGTCTAAATTTATCTAACTTTCAAGTAAGCCATGACTGAATTAACAATTGATGATTACTGATTATCAATCCGGTAATCGATGTAACAATGCAGCAAATAAAGAAATAAAAATAATTTATTAGTAATACACTTTACAAAAAAACACAACCACAACATGTAACATTTTTGAAACAATTAAAAACTACTTTTTTATGTAAATGCAACAAATAAAGAAAGAAAATTAGTAATAAATTTTACAAAAAAAAAAACACACAAACACAAAATACAAAATTTTGTGAAGACAATTAAACACTACTTTTGTATGTAAATGTAACAATGTAATAGGTCTGGATCCCGCGTATGAAAAAAAAGTTGATTAATAGCAAGCTGAAAATTTGTTAACAGCTTAAGGGTGTCTAGTCGGATAAACTTTGATATATGGGAATACTAGAACAGGGGCAGTTTTAATTGTGGAACAGGTTAAAAATTTGGAACGGTCAGACCACGAAAACGGCACATTTATTTTGTCCGACAGAATAGACTTAAACTCTCCGATCAGAGATTAAACTCTCATGCAAAAATCAGACTGCTATTTATCACCAAATGGGCGTTTTAATGAGTGGAACATGTAGAATATTTCAAATGACAGGAATTATGACAGGTGATAAATAGCAGTCTGATTTTTGCATGAGAGTTTAATCTCTGTTCGGAGAGTTTAAGTCTATTCTGTCGGACAAAATAAATGTGCCGTTTTCGTGGTCTGACCGTTCCAAATTTTTAACCTGTTCCACAATTAAAACTGCCCCTGTTCCAGTGTTCCCATATATCAAAGTTTATCCGACTAGACACTCTTAAGCTATTAACAAATTTTTAGCTTGCTATTAATCAACTTTTTTTTCATACGCGGGATCCAGACCTATAACAAATAAAGAACGAAAAATAATTTATCAGTAATACATTTTGCAAAAAAAACATGTTTTAAAAAATTAGAAGCTACTTTTAATAAAATATTTTTAATATTTAATTACATAAGGTGTTCAAAATTATCTCCTAACACATTTATACACGCCTAAAAACGATCATTGAATGAGCTACTTACTCTACGAAGCATTTGTAAATTAACACATCGAAAAACACTTCGTATTCTATTTTTCATCTCTCCCTTGTTGTTGGAGGTATTTTGTAAACTTCATTATTAACGTAACCCCAAAAAAATCAGTCCAGTTTATTAAATTCTGGTGATTTGGGTGGCCGCGCTAATGTCCATTGAAAAATGAAAATATCTCGAAAACTAATAAATTTAGACATAGGGAATGTTATATAAAAATTAAAGTACGGTAATGGTACTTTTCAATAGTGATGTAAAATACAGGGTGTTTCATTTAAAATTACTGAGAAAATAATGTACTTGCGTTTTGACTCACACTGTATTTGATATAAAGAAAATTAGCAATATCAATCATTCTTGAAAATTTTGACAATACGTAAAAAAATATGGCATAAATAAACCATTGCTATTTTGCTTATTTTTATTTATACAGGGAGTTGAACTTGTTACGATTTTCATATAAAATTGGTTATATATATTGATGTGATCTTGATTATTGATATGAGATAATATTCTTATATGTCACTTAATTTAATCAATGTATTAATACTAATCTAATTAATTAACCAGATCACATATCAATATGTTTTCAATCTCAGGGCGAATTATAAATTAATTACTTACTTTCGTGGCTTCTAAATATTTCTTAATGGTTCCTAATCGGGATAGAAAAGAAAAGAGTAAAAAAAATACACATATGGGTTACAATTATAATCAAAATATTTTTTATTTTATTTAAAAGGCAATCAATGCTTAATATTTGCTATTTCTTATTATTCTTAAACATAACATTTACAAATGGGAATCTTATTTCCTTTTGGTTTTCAATTGAAAGTTTTTATTAACATTTAACTATTAGGAGTTATTAGGAACAACTCTATTTAAGTTTGATGAAGCTTTTCTGATATTATTGATTATGTTATTCAATTTTTTATGTGGAATTTAATACGAAAAACCCATACATTCATGTCCAAACAAATGAGACTGACCTTTTCCTGGTGAACTGAAAATGTCCTCACACAAGACCCGTTTCCTGCTATCCTTGGCTGCGATCAAACCTCGTCCTGGCTTCCAGTAATGTTCTCCTTTGAAAAACTAGCTCGTATAGCTCTCGTTCCTGCGTCTGTCGTGATGCTGTGTTCTACCTTTCTCGAAACTTCTATCAGCTACCGGGACACTCTTGGCTCAAGGAGGTTCTTTTACTCTCGACCTGGCCTACTTCTCGTTCCACGATAGATACTCCACACTCAAGGAACTACATCGGCTTTCTCACTCTCCGTACACTACCGTCTACTACTCGACTTCACTTCTCGACAGCTCAAAACATTCTCCTCTCTATTTGTCATTCATTCCCCTACTTTCTAAATATCCCTTCCAGATTCACAAATCAACCTTCCACCACCAACTCTCATTCGCAGTCTTCCTCAAAACCAATTTTTAATCTTTCTAAATATGCTTAATGGATTTCAAAGAAAATAGTTAATTCCCATTCTAAAATTACTTTCTACTATTTACAAATTTTAATGACCTATTCTCTATTTCCAATGAGTCTTATTTAGCATAGGCTAATGATCGAAACCTTCCGCGAAAAACGATAATGAACTATCATCTATTTCACTGAGTTTTATTTAGCATAGGCTAATGATCGACCTTCCGAGAAGAACGATAATGGTACGCGTCATTCACTTTGTTTATCTAAGCACATTGTTCCGAGTTTCGTACGCTTATTCTAATCACTTCTTAAAATTAAATATAACAATTTGTTGTATACAGGTTGTTCTAAATTTATATGCCCGAGGTTGAGAAAATTAAAAATATTTTATATTAAAGTGAATTTTGTTTATAATTATCAAAATTTAATTTTCATATCAAATAGAAATATAACAAATCCCCGCCTTGTATTCGATAAAATTTATCTGCATTTTTAAATAAATTTTCTCGAGGCAAAACCAACTCCCTGTATATTTCCTTACTTTAATCTACGTCTTATATCCTAACTTACTATCTACTTCATGTAATTCTGTCTTTTATTCGTGATATTTGTATACATCGTGAATATTATAAATTCCTCGGATCTTTTCCGAGTTCCTGTGCCTCAACTCATAACTATTTATCCCATTTTCATTATTCACGATGTACGGGCCTTCGAAAACAGGCATCAACTTTGCGCAAATGCCCCCAGGAAGATTTGATACTCGTAATGCCCTCACGAGTACTTTTTCACCCTTTTGGAAAGTCACTGGTCTTCTTTTTCTATTTTGTTCCTGTCTTTGGATATATTTTTCGTTGCTTCGCCGTAATCTTCTCTGTACGGTTTCAATCACCTGTTGATATTCTTTTGGCTCTTGGTCTTCCCATGGCCTTATCGGCAGTACACCCTTCATGATGTATTCTGGGGTCTCTTTTGTTACTGTGCTCGGAATTGTATTTAGATACCTTTCTATTTCCGCCATTTTCCTGTCCCAGTGGCGATGTTGACCATCTGTTGCAATGCGAAGAAATTTCGTCACTTCCTGTATGAATCGTTCCGAAGGATTACTCTGTGGATGCCTGATGCTGACAAAATTTGTCTCTATTCCTCGTTCTCGAAGTTGTCCCTTGAAACGATCATTTCGGAAATACGTTGCATTGTCCAGTAGAATCTTTTTTGGTGTTCCTACTATGGCTATAAAATTGTCGATTTTTCTTAATATTTCCTGCCCCTTTGTGGTGCGGCAACTATATAATTTTACGTATTTTGAAAACACATCCACCATTACCAGAATATGTTTGTTCCTTTTAGTGGTCATAATTAGATCGCTTAACATATCTATTGCTACAATGTCTAGTTTGTTTCGGGCTTCAATATTTTTGGCAACATTTTCGTTTTTGAAATTCCGACTCTTATATTTTTGACATACATCGCACTTCTGGGTAATTTCCTTTGCAATGCGGTAATCCTGTCGGCTGATGTAATTTTCCCTAAAAACGAGCCAAACTTTTCTGCTACCGATATGCCCATTGTCCTCATGTAATTTCTTTATTATCTTTTCGGCCAATGTCTGTATCACTAAATATAGTTCCTTTCCGTCTATTCTCTTAAAATATATGTCATTTTCTATTTCCGCTCTTCTTTTCTCTCTTTCCTCTAGGTCTTCTTGGTTTGTCCTTATCTCATTTAACGAATATATCCCTTCTTCTTGTATTAATCTATTTAGTCCCACCTGTAGAGTAATTGTTTCCTTTTTTCCGGTGTCCTCATCCCGTGTTAGAGCGTCGGCTATTATGTTGTCTTTTCCTTTTATATATCGGAACTCAAAATCATACTCCTGTAATAATAGAATGCCTCTATGTATTCTATTATTTACTAATCTATTCTTCATGATATGTACTAAAGCTGCATGGTCTGTTTCGATTGTGAATTTTGCTCCCAATAAGTAAAACCTCAATTTGTTTACGCAATATAGTACACTGGCAAACTCCAATTCTGTAACACTATATTTTCTCTCATGTGTTTTAGTCACTCGAGATATAAAACATATCGGCACTTCTTGGTCGTTTTGTATTTGAGACAGAACTCCTGCAAATTTTTGTATGGACGCATCAGTTCGGAGTATAAAAGGTAAATTGTAAATGGGGTGGTATATTTTCGTTCCTTTTGCGAATTCTCGTTTTAATGTTTCGAAAGCTTCCTCCTGTTCTTCTTTCCAATTCCATTTTATTCCTTTTTTAAGCAACTTTATCAGAGGGATTTCCTTTTGGCTCAAATCGGGAATCAGTTTTTTAAAATAATTAATCGTGCCAAGAAAACCTCTCAATGTTTTCAAATTCGTTGGTCTTGGGTATTCATCTATGAGCTTGACTCTGTCTTCGGATAATCTTACTGTTTTGGTGTCCAATTGAAAACTCAAATAAATTACTTCTTTTTGAAAAAATTGACATTTTTCAATGTTTAATTTCAATCCCGCTGTGTCCAATTCTTCCAGAATTATTTCTATGTGTTTCAGATGACTCTGAGTATCTTGTGAAAAAATTAATAAATCATCGATATAATGAACTATGAAATCTTCGTGGCGATTCAAAATGGTATGTAGAGCTCGGGCGAGTGCAGCACAAGCACTCTGCAATCCAAACGGCACTACCTTAAACCGGTAGACAATACCATCAATAGAAAAAGCGGAGTAGTTTCTACACTTTTCAGCTAACGGTATCAACCAAAAACTGTGTTTTAAGTCAATTTTCGAAAATATGTGTGACCCGGTGATTCTTCCAAAAATGGCCTCGATGTTTAGAGGTGATTCATATTGTGATACTGTGTGCTGGTTGATATTCCTGGCATCTAAACATAATCTCAATTCTCCACTGCTTTTCTTTACTATCACAATCGGGTTAACATACGGTGAATCACATCTTTCGATGATTTGATCTTCCAACATTTTATTTATTTCTTCTTTCACCTCTTGTCGATACTTGTATGGAATCGGGTAAGTCTTTGATCGAAAATTTCCCAAGTTTTTCACCTCAAATGAATGTTCGTACTTTTTAGCCACTCTGTTTTCCTCATTGATCAAATTTTCGTAGTTTCTTAACATCAACCGCAATTCTTTTTCTTTCCCTTCTCCACATATCAATTTTCTGTCTTTTTTCTCAGATTCTTCACACAAGTTTACCGTGCATTCTGCATCCTCGTTTGCATATACCTCCTCTTCAAATACCACTGTTTCAATCATATTCTTTTCACTTTCATTTTTTAGCTTTATTTCTTCTTCTCCTGAGCCCGTCTCTTCTTTTGAGGAATCCCAGGTTTCCTTTGTTTCTGATACTCTCAAATTTTCTTCTTCTGGGCTCAACTCTTCTTTTGAGGAGCCACAGGTTTCATTTTCTTTTATCTTTTTCTGACCTTTTCTCCTTTTTCTTCTTTGTCCTTGCTTCGCTGCCAAATTCATTTCCACTGTTTGTTCTTTACCTGATTCGTCCGTATTTTGTTTCTCATGTTCCTTGTCCTGTTCTTTTTCTTTTTCTTCTGTTAGTTTCATCGTATTATTTTTATAATCTATCACTACATGTTTTTCTGCCAATTCGTCCACTCCTACTATCATGTCATGTGACATGTTTGGCATTATTACACATTGTAGTGCATACATATTCTTTCCCAGTCGTACCATTACTCGTATGCCTTCATTTATAGTTGCCAATGTCCGTTTGTTTGCGCCCACTAAATTTACCCTAGGTATTTTATAAATTAAATTTGTTAAGTTAACTTCTTCTATTAGTTTTCTGTTGACCAATGTTATTTCAGATCCAGTGTCTATCATAATTTTAATTGGTTTCTCGTTGATAAATCCATCCACAAATTTTAAATTAATTCCATTTTTCTTTTCGTTGTTTCCTGCCAATTTAATAAACTCCTTGGGGTGACAAAAGATTCCTGTTTGCTTTTTGGTTTTTAGTGAGCGCCGTCGTGAAAAGACGCCGGTTGCTCATCGTTGTTTATATTTTCGTCATAATGTCTCTCTCCGTCATATTCATCTGTCTGGGTATTATTTACTTCTCTTCTATTTTCTCTTGGTCTGTCGGATCTGTTTCGGTTTTCTCGATATACCTGTTCATTTTGTCTACCATTATTTCTGTTTTCTTGATTTGAGCGTGTGGTGTTTCTATTCTGGTATTCTCGATTTCTGTCCTCATTCCATTGCCTATTTCTTTGTTCATAATTTCCTCTTCCGTTGTCTCTATTTTCGTTTTCCCTTCTGGGATTAAAATCTCGTCTTGTATAGTCCCTCCTATTTTGATTTCTATCTCTGTAATCTTGTGTTTCTCGGGGCCTGTAATCTTCTCGCGACCTTCTTGATTTTCTTTCTCTTAGACGTGATTCTCTTATTTGTAGGAATTGGCATAAACTATCTATGTCTTTGTAATTTTGCAATGTGATATGGTCTTCCAGCGTTTCCTCGAAATGTCTTGCAATCAGTTCGACTAATTGTTCCGATGAGTAATTATATTGTAAATGTTTTGCATTATTGTAAATTTGCAAAGCATATGTCCTTTCTGATACACCCATCCTATCATTGTATTTCCCATTTTGCAATTCCTTGTTAATTTCCAATTGTTGGACCTTTCCCCAGAAATAATTCAAAAATTTTTGTTCAAATTGTTGCCAATTGCCGAATTCTTCTTCTTTACTATCGAACCATAGGCTTGCTTCATATTTGAGATGGTTTCTGATAGTTTCTTTTGCTTTATCGAAATTTCCGATGTGTTGTATTTTCTTTTTCAGGCTATTTATGAACGGCACTGGGTGTAATCTTCTTACATCCCCGCCAAACCTTATCTTCACGTCATCTGTGCTATGTATAACCATTTCTCTTCTTTCTCCGACATTTTGTTGCGTCCGGTTTTCGGTGACTTGTTTTTCTATTTCTGTGATTCTTTTTTCCACTTCTTCTCTGTCTACTTGAATAGCATTTTCCAACTTATTTTCCAAATTTTCTAGTTCCTTTTTCTGGCCATTCGTTAACTCCTTTATTTTATCTTGAATTTTCATTTCATACTTTTCTATGCGTTCCTCCATTTTCTTGTTGTTCTCTTCTATGGCTTGTTTTGTTTCCTTCTGATTTTCTTGCATTATTCTTTTTGTTTCATCCATTTTTTGATCCAATTTTTGTTGTGTTTCATCCATTTTTCGTTGTGTTTCCTCCATTTTTTGATCCACTTTATCCATTTTCTTTGATGTTTCTTCCTGATTTTTCTCCATTGTTTGTTTTGTTTCTCTTTGATTGTCATCCAGTTTTTGTTGTGTTTCATCCATTTTCTGTTCCATTCTTTGTGACTGGAGTTGCATCATTTGTAATAATTTATCTATTCCTGATAATTCTTGCTGTTCTGATGCCATGATTGTCTTGTCTAAAATATCTTCTTGGTCTGAATTATTCTCTTGATTTGAATGTTCTTTTTGTTTTTTGTTGTCTTTGCTTTGGCTTCTTGTCACAGACATTTGTTTTCAAGAAGTACTGTCCCCGCCAAATATGAAATTTTACTAGTATGTTACCAAGACGACTTTTTCTCACCCAAATATTATAAATTGTCAATAAATATATCAAATGTAAATATCGTAAAATAAAATATTAAATCAGTTATGTAAAATTTGTACCTAAAGAGATCTAAAATTTTATGTTATCAAATGTAAGTATCTCACTTTTTACCACAGGCATATAAATTTTCAAATACCGGCTTTACTCTTTCTATCCTTCAAATTTGCCACTAGAAATACTTTACAATGCTTTCCACGTTGGACGGCAGTTGATGTGATCTTGATTATTGATATGAGATAATATTCTTATATGTCACTTAATTTAATCAATGTATTAATACTAATCTAATTAATTAACCAGATCACATATCAATATGTTTTCAATCTCAGGGCGAATTATAAATTAATTACTTACTTTCGTGGCTTCTAAATATTTCTTAATGGTTCCTAATCGGGATAGAAAAGAAAAGAGTAAAAAAAATACACATATGGGTTACAATTATAATCAAAATATTTTTTTATTTTATTTAAAAGGCAATCAATGCTTAATATTTGCTATTTCTTATTATTCTTAAACATAACATTTACAAATGGGAATCTTATTTCCTTTTGGTTTTCAATTGAAAGTTTTTATTAACATTTAACTATTAGGAGTTATTAGGAACAACTCTATTTAAGTTTGATGAAGCTTTTCTGATATTATTGATTATGTTATTCAATTTTTTATGTGGAATTTAATACGAAAAACCCATACATTCATGTCCAAACAAATGAGACTGACCTTTTCCTGGTGAACTGAAAATGTCCTCACACAAGACCCGTTTCCTGCTATCCTTGGCTGCGATCAAACCTCGTCCTGGCTTCCAGTAATGTTCTCCTTTGAAAAACTAGCTCGTATAGCTCTCGTTCCTGCGTCTGTCGTGATGCTGTGTTCTACCTTTCTCGAAACTGCTATCAGCTACCGGGACACTCTTGGCTCAAGGAGGTTCTTTTACTCTCGACCTGGCCTACTTCTCGTTCCACGATAGATACTCCACACTCACGGAACTACATCGGCTTTCTCACTCTCCGTACACTACCGTCTACTACTCGACTTCACTTCTCGACAGCTCAAAACATTCTCCTCTCTATTTGTCATTCATTCCCCTACTTTCTAAATATCCCTTCCAGATTCACAAATCAACCTTCCACCACCAACTCTCATTCGCAGTCTTCCTCATAACCAATTTTTAATCTTTCTAAATATGCTTAATGGATTTCAAAGAAAATAGTTAATTCCCATTCTAAAATTACTTTCTACTATTTACAAATTTTAATGACCTATTCTCTATTTCCAATGAGTCTTATTTAGCATAGGCTAATGATCGAAACCTTCCGCGAAAAACGATAATGAACTATCATCTATTTCACTGAGTTTTATTTAGCATAGGCTAATGATCGACCTTCCGAGAAGAACGATAATGGTACGCGTCATTCACTTTGTTTATCTAAGCACATTGTTCCGAGTTTCGTACGCTTATTCTAATCACTTCTTAAAATTAAATATAACAATTTGTTGTATACAGGTTGTTCTAAATTTATATGCCCGAGGTTGAGAAAATTAAAAATATTTTATATTAAAGTGAATTTTGTTTATAATTATCAAAATTTAATTTTCATATCAAATAGAAATATAACAATATATATATCGGTTTTAAAACGTTCTCCTACGTCTTCCGATGCCTAGTCGCCATTCACTTCGGTCCATCCAAAGGTCTTCATCCAATTCTCTTTCTCTCATTTCTCGATTTATGCCTTCTCTCCAACTAAGGCGGGGTCTTCCTCTTTTTCGTCTACCATGAGGGGTCCACGTTAGGATTTGTTTCGGGAGTCGTTCTTCGGACATTCTTTGTACGTGTCCATACCATCTAAGCTGTTTGGTACTAATGTCATCTACTATTGTGTGTTTCACATTCATTATTTCCCTAATTCTGTTGTTGGTTACCCTTTCTAATCTTGATTTTCCTGCTGAGCGCCTCCAGAAATCCATTTCTGTTGCTTCAAGTTTTCTCTTGTATCTTTCTTTTATTTGCCATACTTCACTGCTGTAAGTGATTATACTCTTAACAATTGTATTGTATATTCTATGTTTGTTGTTGTTTGATATTGACTGGTCCCACAGGATGCTATTGAGAAGGGTAATTGCTTTTCTTCCCTGGTTGTTTCTTTCTTCTATCGTCCGGTCTACGCTTCCTTCTTGTGTGATGGTCATTCCCAGGTATTTATATGCGTCGCAATGTTTAATAATTTCGCCATTCCCCAGTGTAAGGTCCTGCTGTGTCCCACCGATACACATATATTCGGTCTTCTTTATGTTTATTTCCAAACCACCTTTTTTGTACTCCTCTATTAATTTCCTTGTCATATATTCTATATCATCGTAGTCTTGCGCTAGTACAAGTTGGTCGTCTGCAAATGACAAAGTGTATATTGTATTGTTGCTGATCGGTAATCCCATGTTTTTGCATTTGCGTTTCCAAAGTTTTAGAGTTTGTTCGAGGTAGATCTTAAATAATGTCGGTGAAAGGCAGCACCCTTGTTTTAGGCCTTTGCTAATTTGGAATCCTCTCGATAGCCTGCTTCCAACTTTCACCCTTGATGCAGTTTTGGTATACTGGGTTATAACTGGGTCACTAAAATTGGTTATAACTTTATAAATACCCTCTATAACATAAGAAACCTTTATATTTTTGTGATTTAGAAGTTAACAAGATTTCGAATTTAAAATAAAATATAGGGTATTCCATTTAAAAAAACATAAGTTTGGTCTGCCACTGTGTTATCGAACAGCCTGTAACATTCTAACTAATTTTGTAAGGTGAAGCTCAAAGGTGGCTAAAATTTTTGTTATTAACGTTTATTGCTATATCTATTCCTATAGCGAAGCTATTGAGTTTTACCTTACTAATCAATCACCCTGTATGTACTTATTAATTTCTGTTTGGTATTGACGAATTGATTTGCGTTTTTAGGAATATTCAGAATTGCCTTCACCCTTCAAGAACTATACCAAGATGATTACAGTAACAGAAACAGTCCACAATTTAAGTCACTCGCCGACAGAATCAAACGTGAAGTTGAAAGTGTCTATAATAATGTTCCAGGACAACAGTTCGTGACAGTCATTAGCATTGAGTAAGTATCATACATTCTTCTTCTCCTTCATGTGCCATCTCATATAAGAAGGTTGGCAACCATCATAGCAATTCGCACATTCGACACCGCTGCTCTAAAAAGACCAGCAGAAGTGCAGTTAAACAGCTCTCAAATTGTTTATCCAGGAGATGCGTCTTCTTTCACGACTCTTTCTACCCTGTAGTCTTCCTTATATTATTAATCGCAACAAATTATAACGATCGCCGCTCATGACATGTCCCAGATATTGTAGTTTTCTAATTTTAATTGCATTCAAAACCTCTTTATCTTTTCACATTCTTCTCAACACCTCGACATTTGTGACTCTATCCACATTCACCCAACTTATTCTTAATATCCTTCTGTAGGTCCATAACTGGAAGGCTTCTAATCTGTCCGAAACATATTTTTTTAATGTCCAAGTCTCCAACCCATAAAATAATACGGAGGACACGTAGCATTTCAGAAGTCTTATCTTTAAAGAAGTTGTAATGTCCCTGCAACAGAATACTTTTTCCAGTTTGTTGAAAGTATTTCTTGCCTGTACGGTCTGGATCCCGCGTATGAAAAAAAAGTTGATTAATAGCAAGCTGAAAATTTGTTAATAGCTTAAGGGTGTCTAGTCGGATAAACTTTGATATATGGGAAGATTGGAACAGGGGCAGTTTTAATTGTGGAACAGGTTAAAAATTTGGAACGGTCAGACCACGAAAACGGCACGTTTATTTTGTCCGACAGAACAGACTTAAACTCTCCAAACAGAGATTAAACTCTCATGCAAAAATCAGACTGCTATTTGCTTTGCTGCCAAATACTTTCTCCATCTCTTTTTGACATCCTTTTCGTGAATTAGTATTTTATTATTTTCATCTCGGATACATCTAATCTGATTAAAATCTCTTGCTTTCTTTCTTTGCTCTCTGTTTGGCTATTTTATATATCTTTGCTTCGCCTTCCCTGGTATCAAGTTGATCGTAGAGGTTTGAATACGCTTCTGCTTTAGCTTTTACTACTGCTACTTTCGCTTCTTTTTGGCGACCATATAGTTTTGAAGATCTATGTCCGATCTGGTTTCTTGCCACTTTTTATATAATTTTCTCTTCTCTTTTATTTTTCCTTGTACTTCATTTGACCACCACCAAGTCTCTTTATCCTCAAACTTCTTTCCTGACGTTTTCCCAAGTATTTCAATAGCCGTCTCTCTAATAATATTGGCCATTTTTCTCCAAAGGGCTTCCTTTCATGTTCCAACATATTTTTTCTACTATTCTTTCCCTGAATATACCTTCCTTCTCATCTTTTAGCATCCACCACTTGATTTTTTGTGGTCCTCTCCGATATTTTTGTTTAGTTTCGCTTTTTTACTTCTTTGTCCAGAACAAGCAGCTTATGTTGTTGGCTTACTGTCTCACTAACTATTACTTTGCAGTCCTTGCATTCACGTATGTCTTCTTTCCTTATCATGAAGTAGTCTATTTGGGATTGATGTCCACTTTTGTAGGTAATAAGTTGAGTTCATTAATAATTATTGTAAGGAAGTACAAAACTCAAAGAGGTACCACACATTTTTTGTGGTACCTCTTTGAGTTTTGTACTTCCTTACCTCGAGACCACATTTGAGAATGGATACTTCTCTTCATGTTAATAATTAATGTACCCAAATATTTATATTTTTCAACTTTTTAATTTGTTCTCCATGTATTGTTATGCTTTCTTGGCGCTGTTGGCCTTTTTTAATTACCATAAATTGCCTTTTTTTGTTCAGGAACAGTCCGTTTTCTTTGCCGAATTCTACCACTCTGTCAATCATTTGTTGTAAATTCTTAAGACATTCCTCTAAGACATCTCGTATATCTCGCATATCATGAGTTATATCTCGTTAATAAAAAGTAAGATCTTGTTTTTAAGGACTGCGAGAAAATTTTTGATTCTATCAAGATTTTGTTGTATCTTCTTCTTTTAGTACCTTGTGCGATTATCGAATGTCCCCGATCATGTTGACAATAGTACCTGTGCTTACGGCGGCAGCTCAAAATAGATTAGCGGGTGTCTCTTGATACTACTCTCGGATATTTTGGAGCTAGGATGTTCTTCTTCGGCCTGGGCCTCTTATTTCAGCGATCTTGCCCTCTGCTATGAGGTGTATAAGGTTATACCTCTCTGGATGCATCATTTTATAGCCAAAATCTTGGAACTTTCGAATTTTGATTGGCATCAAACCAACTGATCCGTAGATCCACATCTGGAACGGCCTCCAATTTATGCATGTGCTATACAAAGTTTAAAATTTTGTCTAAGAATAAACGCTATTGAATACTAGGCGGTACACCTTGGTACTTGTTCCGTGGTGGTGGTTGAGTTGCGTGTAATAACCTTATTGTCCACGGAAACAATTAAATGAAATTAAAATAAATGTAAAATCTACAAACTGTCTGTCAATAATATATTTATTTTAATCGGTAAAAAGAACGTGAAAATGTCTCGGAAGAGGGTTTGTTATTTTAGCGGGGGGTGTGACCGCACGGGGTGCCCGCTGTGACTCTACTGAACTAGATCACAAACACTCATCTGTCATTATGTGGTTCTACCATATGGCCAGACAGGCGACAATTTATTAGACCTGGTGTTTTAAAAACTGCAAAGACATTTTACCTGAATAGGGATATAGTTCGTTTCTTAAAACTTAACAGACCCTTTTATGCATATGGTTTGTATATTAAATGTGAATTTTAAATGGGACGTATTATTTCATTTTGAAAAAGTTATTAAAAATTAAAATTAGCATTTAAAAAGTAGTTCTGAAGCTATTTTCTTGTGGCATTTTTATAATCAAGTATATTCAAATGGGAAATAAGCCACAATTTTACCTAAAAATGATTTTATTAACGTTTCGACGCCCAAGTCGGGTGTCGTTGTCAAAATACAAAATACAAAACGAAATGAATTTCGACTCAATTCAAGCTTTCTGCTTAACCCAGGTATAACATACCAAAAGGCACCGCCAGGAAAACATTCCACTTTGCGGTTCAGAGAGCCTATATGAAACGAGTCTTTGTACTCTATGCAGAGTATGGCATTAACAAAATAAGAAAATCTACGGTTTCGTTTTGATTAAAATCTGTCTTCCTCCATCCCCCGATAGTACTATTTCTAGGTCTACCTGTTGTCAAAGAGGCTCTAAGGAAGACAGATTTTTACCATTCCGACCGTAGATTGTCGATATAAATTAAAATAATTTATATCGCAGTATGGATAGAACGCCCTCTAACGGGGAATAAGCGAAATGAATTTCGAATCAATTCAAGCTTTCTGCTTAACCCAGGTATAACATACCAAAAGGCACCGCCAGGAAAACATTCCACTTTGCGGTTCAGAGAGCCTATATGAAACGAGTCTTTGTACTCTATGCAGAGTATGGCATTAACAAAATAAGAAAATCTACGGTTTCGTTTTGATTAAAATTATTTTGTATTTTGACAACGACACCCGACTTGGGCGTCGAAACGTTAATAAAATCATTTTTAGGTAAAATTGTGGCTTATTTCCCATTTGAATATACTTGATTTTAAAAAGTAGTAATTGAAACGTGTCGCCACATACTTTTATTCTACTTCCTTTTTCTTTGTCGCGAAATAAGTATCTTAAAGTCTTGGAATTTAGTTCCTAGGTTCCTTTTGGTATTCTGTTACCTCTTTGTATCGAAATATTTCAAAAACATGCCAGTACTTGACATAAATATAACAGATTATTTTTTTTTAGGAAACGACCAGATCCGTTCAAAGTAAGAGTAACAGTGGATGTTGACTCCGAAGGAAACGCCAACAGTGAAGACATCAAACGCGCCATCTATGAACCAGTAAAATCAATTCACAGGCTTGGACAACTTACAACGGCTGATCCAGAAGACCTTAGGTTCACAGAATTCGGAGGTATCTGTCGGTGTTTTGAAATTGTACAATATCAAGGAAAAAACAATGTTAAAATGTTCAAAAACGGTATTAAGGTTGAAATATGTTCAAAACTATAAAAACAGTACTGTCAGATACTGTCTTTATTATTACACAGTTTTTTTTATTTTAATTCTATTAACCTGTGCGCACTTTTGTATTTGTTTTTTTAATTAAAGAAGAAAAAGACGAGGCAGAGACAGGCGAGGAAGAAATAGAGGAAACAGAGAAAAATAGACAGAGACAGACAAGTTAGGTAAAGACAAGACAAGGCAGGAAAAGAGGCAGATGGGACATACATAAATAGAAACGGTAAAGGAATTAGACAGGGAGAAGGAAAGGTTCAGAGATATAGAGAAAAAGATACAGAAAGAAAGGCAGGTAGCGAGAGTAAGATCCAGACCGACATAAAGATAGGGAGTAGAAGAGGATGGAGAAAGTCACATAGAAAGAGAGAAAAATTAGAAAAATAGAAAGAACGCAGAGAGGAAGAGAGAGTAGAGAGAACAGAAAGGGGACAGAGAGGTGAGACAGTACAGAGACAAACGGAACAGAAATAGAGACAGAAAAAAGTACAGAGTGCACGAAAGAGTAGGTAAGGAAAGGAAAAAATAATTAGAAAAAGAGAGAAAGGCCGAGAGGAAGAAAGAGTGAAAGGAGATAGAGACACACATACGAGTTAGAGACAACCAACAGATGAAACTGCAAAAAAACAAAGGGAAACTGGAACTGTAGCCTTAACTTAACATAATTCTCGGATAGGATTGCGGTATCTCTTTCTAGCATATTGTATCGAGAAACTAACAAACATGGAACTAAGTGGGGGTATTATACCTGTGATTTATATTTTTTCAGATACGCATTCATATATTGAACTCGTATATGAATGAGTCCAAATACAGGGTGTTAGTAAATAAGTATGAAACATTTTAAGGGCTAATTCTACATGAAAAAATATTGCTGAATTGCTCTATAAACATATGTCCGCAAATGCTTCTTTTCCGAGATGAGGGGTGTTGAAATTTTTATTTCAAACTGCCAATTTATGTATTGCTCTAAGACCAGTTGAGCTATGAAAATGAAATTTGGTTAGTTTTAGAAGGTAGTTATTGTGCATTTTTTGACATACAATTAAGAATTTTGTATTCATCATTGGCGCGCATACGGGTAATAGTCTGATTAAAAAAAAAAAAGAAATAGTGCGCCACTGAGATATTTCAAAATAAAAATTATTTTTAAATTCCACGTTTAATTTTTAATAAAAAACCTTTCTTGCCTTTTTTTCATATGGTGCACCGTTTTTATGCAGAAAAATAAAACATATTGGCGCGTATTTTTAATTTCTTAATACATTATCAAGAACTATCCAATATAATAATAATAAACTAGAACAATAACAGAAAATATTACTAATAAGATTTAAACTAGGTGCAAAGCTGCAAGAAATGTTTAAAATAATCTCCTTTACAGGTAACAGAAGAATTTTATATTCATCATTGGCGCGCGTACGGGTAATGGTCTGAACTTTTTTAAGAAAAAAATAGTACGCCACTGAGATATGTCAAACTAAAAATCATTTTTGAATTCCTCGTTCAATTTACGACAAAAAATCTTTCTTACCTTTTTTGATACGAGACGTCGTTTTTATAAAAAAAAGTAAAACATCTTAACGCTTACCAAGTATTTGAGGTAGTTTCCATATGCATAGAAACTTAGTTCAAATACTTTGTAAACGTTAAGATGTTTTATTTTTTTGCATAAAAGCAGCGCCGCATATTAAAAAAAGACAAAAAAGATTTTTTGTCGTAAATTAAACTAGCAATTCAAAAATGATTTTTAATTTGACATATATCAGTGGCTTACTGTTTTTCTCTTAAAAAATTCAGACATTACCCGTACGCGCGCCAATGATGAATATAAAATTCTTCTGTAACCTCTAAAGGAGGTCATTTTTAACATTTGTTGTAGCTCTGCACCTAGTTAAAATCTTATTAGTAATATTTTCTGTTATTGTTCCAGTTTAGTATTATATTGGATATTTCTTGATAATGTATTAAAAAATGAAAAATACGCGTAAAGATGTTTTATTTTTCTGCGTAAAAACGGTGCACCATATGAAAATAAGGCAAGAAAGGTTTTTTTATCACAAATTAGACGTGGAATTTAAAAATAATTTTTAATTCCGAATACCTCAGTGGCGTACTATTTTTTTTTAAATTCAGACCATTACAAAATAAAATAAAAATGTATACCATTTTTATTCAGTTGCAATGCGAAGGCAAAACAATCTTACTTTTCAATTAGAATACGGAGTGCAGTCCAGTCTCTTGAATCGCGATTTTCGGCTCTTATTGGAGCCTTCATCGGAAGGAACGTAGGCACTGTTCTCCATAACTTCGTCAGACCATTACCTTTAGGCGCGCCAATGATGAATACAAAACTCTTAATTGTATTTCAAAAAATGCGCAATAACTACGTTCTAAAACTCACCAAATTTCATTTTCATAGCTCAACTGGTCTTAGAGCAATAAATAAATTGGCAGTTTGAAATAAAAATTTCAACACCCCGTATCTCGGAAATGAAGCATTTGCGGACATATGTTTATGGAGCAAACCGGCATTATTTTTTCATGTAGAATTAGCCCTTAAAATGTTTCATACTTATTTACTAACACCCTGTATATTTTTCTATTACTGTATGGTCCAATTAATTATGAGGTATAGTTCCACAGTTTCTATGTGAGTTTGGAGCATGTAGCATGTATGAAGGTGTATTTTATGACTAAACAGGATTACCTCATTTTTCTAATAAAATGTAGATACCCCCTCTTTGCTTAGTGGGGCACTAATAGGCACGGAAAGGGAGGACTACTGTCGCAGCTTTACTATGCGTAAGAGTGAAACAGCACTGAGCCAAAAAATAAAGATGGTATCGTCACTTCGCTCAACATGACACTCTGTCTATGATAATATGTATATTATATGTCTATGATATACATGTAACAATATAATATTGCACTAAGACTGCGCGCTGCAATCTAACACTATGCGACCAGTGTGACGGAGAAAACTGAGTATATTAGGTATAGACAACTCATTCTAATCGGAAAGTTCATCAAATTGGTGGCAGTGGGAAAGTCATGTGGTCGATAAACCAATTTCATTGGATAAAACTAATTAGAAAGAGTTGTCTATATAGTATTTTTACTACAAAAGCGAAATTACTTAGGTCAAAATTTTTGACGTAAGAGAAGTGTCAAAACATTAGAATGTGACTTTTCATTATTGCCATGTTTATAATAAATGTTTTGACAGTTCTCTTACGTCAAAAATTTTGACCTACGTAATATCTCTTTTGTAGTAAAAATATTATATCTAATACACTCAGTTTTCTCTGTAGCACTGGTCACACTACGTATTATATATCTGTGGTATGTAGACAGGTCCATTAATTTTCATTTATAATCTGATCTTCATATACAGTATGTTGGCACAAAAATCGCCAAATTTATAATACTTAATAGAAAAGTGAGATATTATTAGTCTTAATACCGTTTTTGAGATATAAAGTAAATAATATCATTGTTATTGTTAAATTATTTATTTTCAATTTTATTTACCTATATTATTTTTATTTATTTATATATCATAGTTTTTATATGTCTTTTATTTTTAATTTTAATTTTTGTTCTTATTAGAATCGGGTCAAAAATGCGGCATTAACGAAATCCTATGCAAAAGTGGTCAATGTGTTCCTGCAAATGCTCGTTGTGATGGAATCAATGATTGTAATGATGGTTCAGACGAAGAAGGTTGTCTAGTCGGTATGTGTTCCGTTTCTACACTTCTTCTACTAACAATAAAGATATGCCAGTCAAAAGTACAGTGTACATGACATATCTTGTATTTTTGTCACTAAGGAATAAACATATTGTATTAGAAATGGATTTAACAGCTGTATAGATAGATACATCCAAATTGTGGTGTATTTTTCGTCATTATCTTTGTATAATGTTATATTTCACAAGAACTTTTGTTGTCTAGTCTATATACTTGAATTACTTAGTATTTTGCTACGCTTTCCAATATTTGCATTTACCTATTCATCTTCACAGTTGTATTTGATGCTACCGATACTTTGTTCTTTTTGGCAGCGCTCTAATGCTTCACTTGCTTAACTATGTTAAAATCAAAAATCTTTCTACTATACAGGGTGTCCAGAAACTCTACTGACAAACGAAGACAAGAAATTCTTCAGGTAATTTTAAGACAATTTAACCACATTCACCCAGTACGAAAATGCTTCCTAGCTAGAGCTCTTTGAAAATGTCGTCTTGTAACTAGTTTTTCTTAAATACCTCCAGAACGCTTCTATTTAGAAAAACAAAAATTTGTACGCATATTTATCTTTCAGAGATAAATCGATTCCATCCATTGCGAATTTATAGTACCGGTCATAGGCGTCCGTTTTGAGTAGGGTAACGGTCATTTTATCGCATAACCTTTTTATCTTTTCATTTTAAGCATCTTTCACTTTAGATTATTAAATTGTGAGGTATGCTAGTACTAAAAGGTACTCTTGATTTAAGTCGGTAGGACACACCGTTTTCTAGAAAAATCAATTTAAAAATGTTTCGTCTCTTGAATTTGAAAAAAAAATTGAAAAATTTTTTGAAAAAAAAACGGTATATTTTACCAACTTGAAGCAAGAGGAGCTTTTACTACTAGAATACCCCATAATTTAATAATCTAGCGTCAAAAATTCTTAAAAATTAAAGACAAAAAAATTATGCGATAAAATAACCGTTTTTTTTTTATTTGTGACTTTAGCACTTAGCTATTTAGCCAGATACAACTTGATAATAATTAATACTAATACAAAAAAAAACTATTAAACCTAATACAAATTATTAAAAAGAAAAACATATTATTCTAATTTACTTAATACTAAATAAAAAAGTGTCTATCTATACCTACTATTGCAAACATGTCATAATAGTCAAAAGAAAAAAAAACCTCTTAAAAATTCCTACAAGGCATTACTATAAATAGGGAAAAGGAGCAAAAATAAACAATTGGGTAAAAAAAAGGTTAACGAGATTGGATAAAATTGATTACAGACATAAATTTGTACTATGTATAAATTTGATTAGACATCATATACTCTTTTGTCATTAGTAGCCAATAGGTTATTTATTTGGTACGGAGGAAATATTTGCAGCGTTTGCAAGCTGCTTAAAAGAGTTCCTGAATGCTGAGTATATTTGAAACAGTTAAAAAAGATATGATTAAGATCTCCTTTTTCTTGACATGTTTCACATAAGTCTGAATTGTAAATTTTGATTTTAGCAAGATGAGTAGGATAACAAGCATGACCAAATCTCAATCTTATTAAGGTTGTTATATATTTACGGATGTTATTAAATTTCTTAAAACATCTCGAATTTGGAATTTGTGGTTGTATATAAACATATTGTGTTGTTGAGTGGTTACAAAAAGTTTGCCAATAAGTTTTCCAACGATCTATTTGATTTCTTTTAGAGATACAAAAAGTGTCAGGAATACAAATTCTCTCCTCTAGTACAATTTCAGCTGAAGAGGTTATTGCAGCTTTAGCTAAAGAATCAACATGCTCATTATATTTTATACCAACATGAGCTTTTACCCAAATAAAATTAGTAGTTTTATTTTTATTTTTAAGCTTGACAAGCATGTTCTTAATTTGGTAAATGAAAGGATTAGAATTATAATTGGGTAACTTTGAACTTTTGAGAGATAATAAAACTGACAATGAATCGGATATTATTAAAACTGAATTATTGTTTAAACTATCGAAATATATCAAGGATTCAAGAATTTCAATTGCTTCTGCACTAAAATTTGAGCAATTAGAAGGTAATTTGAACATTTTTTCTGTTGACTTAGATGGAATGTAGAAAGCACATCCGGTCCCTTCCGATGTTTTGGATGCATCTGTATAGATTACAGTTGCTTTAGGCCATTTGTCTATACAGGAATTCAAGATGCATGAATCTAATAATGAACTATTATAATATGTCGGCATATGTATATCAGGTTCATACAAAATAAAATAACCGTTGACCAACCCAAAACCGACGCATTTTACCGATGCTAGAAATTCGCAATTAACGAAATCGTATTTTTTTTTTATTTAAAAAACGAAAAATTTTCAAATTAATTTTTCTAGAGAACGGTGTATCCTATCGACTTAAAACAAGAGTACCTTTTAATACAAGAATACCTCACAATTTAATAATCCAGTTAAAGACAAATCCAGTAAAAGTTAAAGACAAAAAAGTTATGCGATAAAGTAACCGTTGCCCTACCTAAAACGGACGCCTATAACCGATACTAGAAATTTGCAATGGATGGAATCGATTTATCTCTGGAAGATAAATACGCATACCAATTTTTGTTTTTCTAAATAGAAGCGTTTCGGAGGTATTTAAGAAAAACTAATTACCAGACGCCATGTTCAAACAGCTCTAGCTCCCTTAGGAAGCATTTTCGGACTAGGTGAATTGGGTTAAATTGTCTTATCTGAGGAATCTCATGTATTCGTTTGTCGGTAGAGTTTCTGCACACCCTGTAATCAGCTGTGTCAGCTTTAATTTACTTCTTACAAATTTCTTCCATTCTTTCCGATTTCTTCATCCCATGTCTGTATTGGTCTTCCTCTTTTTTTTTTTGTTTTTTAATATTTTTGCTTCTCACACTTTTGTCACTAGTATGGTATCTTTCATCCGGTGTAAAGACCTCCACTAAACTCACCAAATCAGTTGTCTCTGTTCTATAAACATAAACTCCAATGTGGACTGTATTTTCAGTTCGTTCCTCAATATACAGGGTGAGTCATGAGGAACTGTACATACTCCTACCTCGTATAGTGGCTCCCATGGGGAATAACAAATGACCATTAAAAAGTGTCTGCTCCCATTGTTTAATAATATACAGGGCGAGTTTCGCATTTTGACAGAAATTTGTATTCGTCATAATTTTTGAACGGTCAGATCGATGTGTCTCTTATTTTGGTCAGTCGTTACACTATTACCACCCAATCAACTGATTTAGTCAAACTAGAAAAAAATCAGGCCCGGCTTTAAAAAAATTAGTTCGTTTGGGTCTTAGAAAAAATTTCACCCTGTATACGCTTTTTGAAAACTCTAATATAAATTTTACAAATTAGACAAATAGGCAATTAAAATGGCATATTTATTTTTTTCCCCACACGATTAATTAATTTTTAATAAAAAAAAATCAAATTCGACTATGAATTAAAAGTTTGGTAAAGTGAACCACAGATTTAAAAAAATTAACTTTTATTATAAAAATTATTTTTTTTTTAAACAAATATTTAATTTATGTTACCACCCAATCAACTGATTTATTCAAACTAGAAGAAAATCAGGACCGGATTTTAAAAATTAGTTCGTTTTGGTCTTAGAAAAAATTTCACCCTGTATACGCTTTTTGAAAACTCTAATATGGATTTTATAAATTAGATAAATAGGCAATTAAAATGGCATATTTATTTTTTCCGCACACGATTACTTAATTTTTTATTAAAAAATCAAATATGTCAAAATGGGAATTTTAACCTAAAAATGAAAAAAAAAATGAACTCACGGTTTAACTCGCTACAACTCTGTTCCATTTTAATATTTTTTTTTCTGAAATTTTTACAGCACATATCTCTTACCATTGTGAAGACTATAAAAATTGTTGTAGACTTTCAGTCTTCTTCTCGTAAAAGTTATTAATTTTTAAAAATAAAAGATGCAGATTCGTGAATTGCAAAGGTAAATCGCAAAAATTAAGTGAAAAAATTTAAAATTTGTCTATTTGATCACGTCTAGGTTAAACTATAGATTCCAAAGAGAAGTGTATGGGGAGTTTTAGCTCTAGACGGGTTATAGAAAAAAAATGGTGAAACTTTTAATTTTAAGAAAAACGTTGTTTAATTTTTTTTTATTTTTATGGTAAAATTACGATTTTGACAAATTTGATTTTTTAATAAAAAATTAAGTAATCGTGTGGGGAAAAAATAAATATGCCATTTTAATTGCTTATTTGTCTAATTTGTAAAATTCATATTAGAGTTTTCAAAAAGCGTATACAGGGTGAAATTTTTTCTAAGACCAAAACGAACTAATTTTTTGAAGCCGGACCTGATTTTTTTCTAGTTTGACTAAATCATTTGATTAGGTGGTACTAGTGTAACGATTGACCAAAATAAGAGACACATCAATCTGACCGTTCAAAAATTATGACGAATACAAGCTTCTGTCAAAATGCGAAACTCGCCCTGTATATTATTAAACAATGGGAGCAGATACTTTTTAATGGTCATTTGTTATTGACTCACCCTGTATATGTTCCTTATTCTATCCATTTTGGTAGCATGTTTAACCCTTCCTAAAAACCTCATCTCTACAGCCTGTATCTTGCTCTTTGGCCGTTCCGTTAGTACCCATAATTCGCTGCCAAAAGTCAAAACAGGTGGATAGACTGCTTTGAAAACTTTCATCTTTGTATTCCATGATATTTCTGATCTGCATAATATAAATTTTTTGTTCGTTCTATGACACAATACATATTCCATTCATTATTTTTAGTGATGTTTGTTCTTCATGTTTTCCTCATTTTTATCATTTCTGCAGTCTTTATCATTTTTATTGCTGCTTCTAGTTTTTCTTGGTTTATCGAGTTTTGTTCTTCATTGATGTCGTCTTCGTTTATATCCGGTAGTAGTTCTTCAAAGTGTTGTTTCCATCTTTTAACTATTCGTTTTATTTATATTATTAATTGTACATTTTTATTTTTCATTATGTGTGTTTCATGATTTTTTTTATGCTTCAGGGTGCTGTATTTCTACTTTTTTAACTATTTATATCTATATACCTGTTAAGAAATTGTTTATAATATATTAAAAAAAAACAAATATCCTTAAATTAGTGATACTAACATCAATATTAATAAAATCCTTCTATAAGATATCTATAAAATAACGATTTTATAAACTCAGAACCGCCAATAGTTCCCAAAACCACAGAAAATCCAGATCAGAATCCACCGGAGCAGCCTGTAGAAGTAGATATACCAACACAAACCACAACTACAACAACAGAAACCCCCGATACGACCGTTTTTGAAACTGATCCTCCAACAACACCAATACCAACGACGACTCCTGCGAGAAGGGAAACAACAACATTCTCATGGGAAACAGAACCACCAACAACTCCTACCACCACGGCTAGAACAACAACAACGGAGGAGTCACACAGAACAGAGTCACCAAATATTGATGAGGGTAGTGGTGCAGGTGACTGCCGTGCAGACGACTCGGTTAGATGCACAGATGGCTCGAGGATCATTTGCGCAGACCAACAGTGTGATGGACAAGAAGACTGTGACGACGGAAGCGATGAGATAAATTGTGTAACGACTCACAAGGGTACAGTTTTTACAGATTTTGTTTTTGGCTATAAGCTTGGTGTTGGTATGTTGATTTCACAGATCTGTTTTCAGATTTACGTTATCTTTAGTTTTAAAGATAATGTTAATTTGTGATCGTAGGTTTATATGTTCATAGTATGTTAATTAATCGTCTGTCCATGTTTCGATGTTTCGGTTTTAGTGGCACATTCAGCAGAGGCACATTCCCATTTAAACTTAATACACTTTGGTTGCCAATATCAAAGCATTCAATATTGTTCATTAAAGATATATTTGCAGAGCGACATATTGAGCGAAAAGGTGCAGTAAGTAACAGAGAGAGGTAGTAAGGGGAATATGCAGACAGGACAATATGAAGAGAGCAGCAAAGAGAGTCAGACATTCATAGATAGAGAGAGATAACAATAGAGAAACAGTTTGGCATATGAGTTAGAAAGAGAGTGAGAGAGAGAAAGAGAGAGAGAGAAAGAGAGAGAGAGAGAGAGAGAGAGAGAGAGAGAGAGAACTACATAAACAAGAAGAGAGGGAGCTACATAAACAGACAGAGACATATTGTGCCAGAAATGAGAGAGACACAGTAACAGGGAAAGACAGAGAGACTCAAAATCGGAATCAGATAGTGATGGACAGAAAAAGTAGCATAGAGATATATTTAGGATACAAAAATGGATTCCTTGACACAGGGAGAACCAAATTCAGAGGTAGAAAGATAGAGTGAAAGATTAAAAGAATTAGGGAGAGAGAAAGAACAGGAAATACTTTATAGAGCTTGTTTGAATTCCATTAAAATTGATTTGGTTGTTTAAATAGTTCGAAATCATATCCCTTTTATCCATGTCGACACCCGTGTTCGTTTCTATGACCGTATCGAAAACACCACATATCGCGGTGGCCGGCGTTTGGGGTTCGGGGTATTACCACTTGAAGCCAGAAATTGATTCCCCCTGCAATAAGGATGAGATGTATTTTTGTATTTGTATTTTTGTTATTACCTATATATCTCCTGTGTTTCGTTTTTGAAATAGTTAGCAATCAGATTAATTTGAATGTGTGTATTGTATTGCGCTTATGGAAAAAAAACAGCACTCATCTTTCAATATTGACTATCAGAAGAACTTTATAAGCAGGTGTTGTAATTAGTGTTTATTGCTTGTTTTTGATTTTATTACTTGTTTTGTTCAATACCTGCTAGTAATCACACAGAGCTAAAGACGCAGATAGAGAGAATGAGAGAAAGGCTAGAACAGAGAGAAACCCTTGAGTGTAAGAGTTAGAAATACTTAGTGAGGGAAAGACTCAGAGGAAGAAAATACTTAAAGCGAAAAACTGAAAGTGGTAGGTGAATTCATAAAGAGAGAGGGGGAGAGAAAGAGTGTGTGTGTGTGTGTGTGTGTGAGAGAGAGAGATATTTAAAAAGGTTATGTCAAACATAAACCTTATTGATGAGTTTCAATCTGGAGAGACGACACTTAAAAAAAAACAAGAAGACCAATCGTTGCAGCTTTACATATAATAATGGTGCTATCGTCCAGACACTTTGCTTCATTCCCTTACAATTTTAGTACCGAAAGACTTATCAAAAATGAACTGACTTTGACATATAACTATGCTCTTAAAAACAGATCTGTGCTTTTTAGGTTGGGGGTGGTAATCACGGTAGGGGTCATTTAACAACTAGATTTTTGATAACTCAAATATTCTGAACAGTTTGTTTCTTTTAAAAACTGAATTTTACTGTTATAAATTAAAGTTATAAATTTTTTATAGGATCTTTAGCGCCATTTTTAAATGATTGATATAAACAGAGTAGGAAGACTAAAACTCCATGTGATTAAAGAAAATTATATAATATCTGATATATTTAGGGCGAATAAATAACAATTTTCATTGGAAATACCATTATTAGACTTTTGGTTCTCTAGTGAACATTTAAACGTCAAAATAAATGTATTTTCAATCAAAATTGCTGTTAATTCCTATTAAATAAAGTAGATAATAGAGAAATATCACAGGAAAATAGTTGACAAAACCATGACAATCATGTAAATAGAAGAAACCAACGTTTGAACATTTCAGATAGTTTAATGTTTGTACTAAAGTATTTTAGGACATCCTACAAAAATTATTTCACATTTTGAAAATATTTGGTTAAATTAAATTTAACACGTACACTGCCAGAAGGTTTTATACTAAATTTACAATCAAGATTCAGTAGAAATAAACAAACCAAGACACGTTAAATGCTACTAGGAGCATTCCCGAATCATAATTTACAACGTATAAACTTTGGAAATCATGATTTAGGATTTACAATTTACAATTTACATTGTAAATTATGATTCGGGAGTGCTCCTAGTATGCCTCTTTCATGAGCATTATTCAGTGCGTCGCAAATGATAGACAAAACGGTAAGTCCGTGATAATATACATTTATAACATTTATTCTAACATGACATTTTAGCTAAATCTGACAGTTGTCACATTTTATTTGCAATTTGGCATAAAAACAAATCATTTGTGTTTATTGCATTTATAAAATGGTATCTTCTTTGATTTGTATAGTTTTATAAATTGTACAGATTATATTCGTAGATATATTATATAATTCGTAAATATTTTTTCTATTATAGCGCCATCTATCGACAACTAGAATGAATGTTGTAAATGTAATCACAGACGTGCCTTTTTTCTGTCACATACAATTTAATGCGTTAGAAAGAAATCGAAAAACTGTGATGCACTGAAAGATGTCTATTAGAAAAAGAAACGTGTCTTGTTTTGTTTATTTCTACTGCATCTGGATTGTAAATGTAGTATAATTTCAAACAATTTTCCAGATAACTTTTACTAGCAAAGTGATATTGCGGAACGTCAAAAATCACTTTTTTACATCATTCTCATTTAAAATCAAGCTAAATATAAAGTTTTCATCTAGACTTTCCCATTTAGATATATACTGTTTTTTGTTTGATGTTTCTTTAAGTTGAGTTACCAAGAATCTTGTTGTATTCAACACATCTACTAAACTACCTTGTGGATTTATCTCCCAAGAACATCCCATTTTGCAGCAGCTCAGAAAGTGTTTCATCGTCGAAATTAATATCTTCATCGTTCAGCATTACCATGTAAACAGCTTTTGTGGTACCTACTACGTCATCTCTCACCCTGACAAATCGTTGCGCATTTTTAACATTTTGTGTTTTTAATTTGTTTTTTATTGTTTTTAACCTTTATAGTTTTTTTTGTATTATTGTAATATTAACATTTAGAATATTTGTAAGTAGTCGTAATCGCCTTTGTACATCGCACATATTTTAACCTAAAAATGTATTCATGTACCTATGTTTAATTTCCAGATGTCTTAATGATTCCGTGGTGTTTTATTATACTTTATGCTTATTTTAACAGTCTTAATGTACCTATTTTTTTTCAGAACATCGTCTCCTTAGGGATGAAAAGGAAATTTTCCGTTGTATGGAAAATCATTCATTCTGGCGACAGTTTTGTTTGACTGACTGATTTTTTCCCTTCCATTCACTACGTTGGTTCTGCACAGCCATACTCTACAAGGTTATCAATGAAATACAAAAGCTCTGATAGAAACTAGCACCTACTACCACTGCACCATCAGCAAATGTTCTTTTCTAAATCACGGCACCCATATTACAGACATTTTAGCACCTTTTGACGGGTTGTCAAGGAGGTCTTTACAGTTTCTCCCTTTTGATAAGTGGGTTCTATACTGACAAAATGGCCGCTTGGCTAGTTGTATAAAGGCTGATTCTTTTTGCTTTGGAGTCTCCATCCATGATTTCATCATTCAGTCCACCAGTGGAGGCTCTAGCCTGGGGCAGGGGGGGCTGCCGCCTCCTCCCCAGCTTTTACAGGACTTTTATACTATAATCTTCGTTAAAAAGGCACGTTATCTTGTTTATTCACTGGTTGTGTTCCCTTGCCTCCCCCCAGTTTTTTTGGTCTAGAACCGCCACTGCAGTCCACCAAAGAAAAAATTTCAGCCTGGAATACACTTTTATATTACCTAGGCTGTAAGACTATACCTGGGTAGTTTTAGATCCATTAGTGAACCATATTAATTCCCCATTTGAATTTTTCTAACTTTTTTTCTATAGATAGTATAATTGTGTTAATCTTGTCAGTAAAGATTGGTTCTGATGTCATCATATCTGAGTTTATCATTAAGAGGGATTCCTCAAGTATAAAACCAGTAGTGTTTGTGTGGCCATTCTATACATAATTCGGTCTCACAAGTATTTTTTGCTTTAAATCTAAGGATGGTCATAAATACTATCGCCGAAATATCTAGTTCCAATAGAAGACCTGTTATAGCATCTTAAGATGCCGCTCCTGTACTGTTCAAGGCCCCTGTCATATTTAGAAGCTCTTGCCTTTGTAGAGTGATAAAAAGGTCTTACAAGCTTGCAAAGTCGTCTTTTTCCACCAAAGTACTGAACCACAAGTGACTGTTGATCGAATCATTGATGGTTACCAACCAACAGATTACCTTTGGCAACCCCACAGGTTTTACCTATAAATTGTCTGCAGTTCTGGAAGAGTCATGTAGCTCTGTTGGTTATATTGTTAACATGAATGCTCTAATTGAGTATGGAATCCAGGGTTACCCCTAGATACTTGACCTCCTTAGTTCTTTCTTCATTTCAGGTCACTCAGTCCAGCAAGCTTCATCTTTTATGAGTGAAGGCTACTATAATTTAGTTTAGGAAGGGTTCATAGCGAGGTTCTCTTTCAGACACCATTATATTTCTAATGAAGGGCATATTGCATCTAGTACTAGGAAATTTTACCCTAGTCATTATTACAATGTCGTCTGTGAAATCCTAGACTCTTAATTCTTCTTGTTTATTTGTATTTTTCATTTTGTTCATTTTTATTAAAACAATTACACAGGTACAGGTTTTATCTCTAATTAGATTGTGGTAGTTCGGTAGAAAGAATACTAAATGATGAGTTACGGCGAAGAACTGGAGTGGAAGACATCATAAAACGCATTACGAAGTTGAAGTGAAAATGGTCGGGACACGTCGCAAGACAGAGAGACAACTGATGGACAAAGAAGATTTTGGATTGGCGGCCAAGGGCAGACAAGCGAAGAGCGACAAACTGGATTGCAGCTGCGCAGAATTGAGAAGGGTGGAGACATCTTGAGGAGGCCTATGTCCGACAGTGGACAAATTTGGCTGTGTAATGATGAGTTCGGAGACCATTGTTTGTTTCTGAACTATGTAACAATCGCTAAAATATAGCCGTCGTCCTTGATGGCCAATAATAGATAGTGATACTTAATATTCATTCTATAAAGTGGAAAAATTGTGGTTAAATATTCTACCTTTGTCCCTCCTTTTCACCTTTATCTAAAAAGGCTCAAGACAGGCCTGTACATACAGGTAATCATGTCTTCTAGGGTAAATTAGACCACTTTATTATACAACAATACTTTCTTCTAACGATCATCAAAGAAACCGCATGTCAAAAATTCTCAAATACGAAAGCATGAAGATATAGGTAATCCCGTTTTGTAGCAATATTTTCCCAAAAAGAGCCGTTTAAACTGATCATGTAATACTAATATGAATTATTTGATAACCATCTTTACCAATTCCTCATTTCTCATGAATTTTGCTCCAATTTTAAGGTTTAAACTGTTAAAATAAGGAAATGTAATAAAACGCCCGGGATTCTTAGTCATCTGCGTTAAGATCATATCTTCATTTACCGTATGTCTGCGTTTTAGACTTAAAGAAACAAAATATATAACAAGAATTTTAGTATTGATATAGTTGTATTGGTACAACACGCTTAAAACACGAAATACGTCAAATAGTCTGTGACAGATGCAAAAAACTGAGGGAGACCAGGGATGTCCAGCAGTGGACACATACAGGTTGATGATGACAGATCATCTAACCTTCAATAATTTTTTTTTGTTGAGGGTAGAAGGAAAAACATAAATAAGACTACCTACATTTAAAGGTGCTAAAGAGAGCTAAAAGATAACAATAAAAAGAAATGAATTGATCTGAAAACCTTAGTTTTTATGTATTTTCTTTCTGTGTTTCGTCTAGGTTCAGGGTTATTCACTATATTTTGACCCCCCTGTAAACTTCTTTATTTACAGAATTAGAAAAAAATGTAAAATACAAAAGTTATTCGAGTTTTAAATTATGATTTTTTGGCATATATATCATACTAGTGACGTCATCCATCTGGGCGTGATGAGGTAATCGACTATTTTTTAAATGGAAATAGGGGTCGAGTGCTAGCTCGTTTGAAAGGTTATTTAATTCTCTCTTCAGTAATATAAACATTAACATGATTAATTATACAGGGTATCCAAAAATAATTTTTTTAATTAAATTAATTGACACAAAAAGAAGAATGTATGTAATTTATTTAATTCAAAATACATTATACTCCTGTCAGAAAACAGAAATAAATATTTATTGAACAAAAATAAACATTACTTTTCACTTAAATTCAATGTTCAAGCTGCCTCCCATCTGCCTCTTGGAAGTTTGAACATTGAATTTAAGCAAAAATCAATGTTTATTTGTGCAATAAACTTTTATTTCTGTTTTCTAACAGCAGTAAAATGTATTTTAAGTTAAATAAACATACATTCATACATTCTTCTTTTTGTGTCTATTAATTAATTAAAATTTTTTTGGACACCCTGTATAAATAATTGTCTTAATGTTTATATTACTGAATCGAGAATTGAATTACCTTTCAAATGAGCTAGCACAAGACCACTATTCTAATTTAAACAAATAATCGATTACGTCATCACGCCCAGATGGATGACGTCACTAGTAGGTATGTTATATATGTCAAAAGATCATATTTTAAAAATCGAATAACTTTTGTATTTACTATTTTTTTTTCTAATTCTGTAAATAAAGCAGTTTACAGGGGGGTCAAAATATAGTGAATAACCCTGTACAATAGCTAAATTTCCGTACTTCATAACCTTCAACATAGTGTTTAGCTTTTGTATAATATTTTTGCGCTTATTCTTGGCTAATATAGATTGAAAGAGAATTTACTGTGACACAAAAAAATTAATAATACAAATGCACGGAAAAAGAATAAAGAAGCGCTGAAAACTAACGAGAAAAGAAACAAAATAAACAAAATATGACCATCGTGACGTCACAAGTGACTTACCGGTTTAAAATTATCATAATATGATATACATGATAATATCATGATAATATATTATGATATTATCATAATATTATTGAGGTTAGGTTAGACTTAATATGATGGTGTCATTTGAAAAGTCAAAGCCGTGTTATATTTTTGATAAAATAAGTCTGAAAGTGTGGATGGAGGTTTGTAAAATATATTTCCTATTGTTGAAAATTGAATGGATAGGGTTAAAAAGCTGTCAATTCTATGTTCTACATGTTGTTCTTTTTCTAGAATGCCGTCAAGGAGAATTCAAATGCGATGTCTACCGTTGCATCCCGTTATCCCAACATTGCGATGGAAAAATGGACTGTACTGATGGCACAGATGAACACAACTGCCAGAGAGGTTTGTATTTATTTAATCTATATTTCTTCTTATTCTTTTGGCATCATAACCCTGGATGGGCCTTTGCCTGTCGGATATGTTCTTCCATTCAGATTTCTCTTCTGCCCTTCTCCTCCATTCTACTCATGGTTTTCATGTCGTCTTCCACTCCAACCATTTCGTTCTGGGCCTTAATTTCTTCTTCCTGTTGGCTTCTTGTTTCTGGATGTGTCCTAGCCATGACAGTTTTGACTTTTTACAAATCTTACAACATTAGTCCATTCTTTCACGGTTTTTGCTCTAAATTTTAAAGAACCGCTTGGATTGACATGAAATTTGGCATACGTATAGCTTACATGTCAAAGAAAAAAAGTAATTATTGTGCCGATGTGTGCTTTTGCCCTGGGGGTGACTTTCAACCCCTCTTGGAGGTAAAAAAATATGTCCAAAATAAGTCCGGAAATGGGTAAACTGACTAATTTTAAGTAACTTTTGTTCTATAGAGCTTTTTCGCCAAGTCAACACTTATCGAGTTATTTGCGAGTGAATATGTTCATTTTTCAACAAAATAACTACATTTTTAGACGATTTTTCGCAAATAACTCAAAAAGTAAGTATTTTGTCGAACAAAACGTTCCTAGCAAAAATGTAGCTTATAAAAAAGTAAAAAAAATGGTGTACGCGTTAGGTATCTGGATCTCGTAGAACCAGAGTTGTAGCCAATGAAAAATAGATTCATATTCACCAAATTTCAAATAGAATATTTCGACATGAAATATCCAAAAAAGTAAGCACTTTTTGGGGAAAACCCATAATAACTTTTTTAAAGTGTTTAAAAAAAGCTTTATTTCTGTTTTTACAAAAGGTTTCTAGCATTAAATGTAAGCAAGTTACGCTCAAAATAAAGTTGGTCCCTTTTGTATTTGCAAAAAAAAATCAGGAAGACCAATCCCTAATTAGCAAATTAAATGAAATTAATCGTTACCGCTTCACAAATTATTTTACTTATGTTGTGTTTATATGATCTGTAAGTTTCATCGATTCAAAGTGTTTAATTTTGAAAAAATTTGGTTTCAAAGTAAAATTTTTAAAAATTTAAATTTTGAAAAATATGCTTTTTTTCAAAATAACTTAAAAATTGTTAGAGATACCAAAAATCTCAAAAAACAAAAAAAGTCAGATTTGCTTTTCTGCATATCATGTATTTTTTTTGTTTTTCTGTTAGACAAAAATTGATTAAGATTTGGTGTTTCTAATTTTGCATACATTCGTGATCAGTGACTCGTTCAACCCGTTTTAACTACAGCCCTTTCAATAATAAAGACTTTGAACCGATGAAACTTACAGATCATATAAACAATATATACACGAGTCAAGAAACTTGTGAAGTCGTAACGATTAAGTTACGGTGATTAGGGGGTGATTTTCTCGATTTTTTTACCAAAACCAAAAGGGACTAACTTTATTTTGGGCGTAACTTGTTTAATTTTGATGCTAGAAATTTTTTTTATAAAACAAAAATGAAGCTTTTTTTAAACACTTTAAATAAGTTGTAATGAGTTTTCCCCAAAATGTGCTTCATTTTTGGTTATTTCACGTTAAATTATTCCATTTGGAATTTGACGAATATAAACCTATTTTTCATTAGCTATATCTCTGCTTCTACTAGGTGTAGAGACGTGATGTATACACCATTTTTTTAAATTTTTTAGAGGCTATATTTTTGCTAAGAATGGTTTTTCGACAAAATACTTACTATTTGAGTTATTTGCGAAAAACCGTCTAAAAGCGTGGTTATTTTGTTGAAAAAATGAACATATTCACTGCCAAATAACTCGAAAAGTTTTGACTTAGTCAAAAAACTCTATAGAACAAAAGTTACTTAGAATTAGCCAGTTTATCCATTTCCTGACTTTTTTTGGACGAATATTTTTTCACCCCCAAGAGGGAGTGAAACTCACCCCTAGGGCAAAAGCACATATCGGCACAATATCACTTTTTTCTTTGACTTGTTAGCTATGTGTATGCCAAATTTCATGTCAATCCAAGCGGTTCTTTAAAATTTAGAGGTTTTGCAGTATTTTACCGTTAAAGAACGGACTACATACCCTTCATTCAATTCATTAACCTCTTCGTTTCTCCTGATTTTCCATGTGCCGTCTTTCTCTTGCACCGGGCCATATACTTTTCTCAGTAACTTTCTCTCGAATGTCCTGAGTTGGACTTCATCTTTTTCGTCATTACTCATGTTTCACAACCATAGGTTACTACGGGTCTAATCAATGTAGTCCTGTCGCTAGGGGTGGTACAACGGCCTCCTTTATTCAGATGGACTTACCCAAGTTTTTTTTATGTATTTTGACCCGTAGAACACGAATTTTTTGGGTAACCGTTGATCCGGATGTCGATAAGATTGTTATAAACAAAGAACTTAAGGAATTACATAACAGCGATTTGTCGCAAAACAAAATATTTTTTTGTGTCAACAAAAATGTCCTGAAAAGTTTTTTCGTAGGATGCATAGTTTTCGAGATAAACGAGGTTGAACTTTAAAAAAATCGAAAAATTCCAATTTTTGAACCCGAATAACTTTTGATTAAAAAAGAAAATAGTAATTCTGCTTGCCGCATTTGAAAGTTCAAGTCAAATTATATCGGTTTTAATTATTTGCATTGCAAAAAATTTATTTTTTTATTGGTAAACAAAACTATCACATAGTGTTTGAGTGATGTTTTCAATGATTTCCCATTTAAGAGGATCGGTACGTATTTTCGGCTGCAATGCTATTCAAATGGGGATTCTTTTTTTTCGAATCCTGAGAAAACTAATAAATATTTTTGAAAAATTTAAACGCAGAATGAAAGATTACGTTATTAGCGAGGGCCGAAAGTCCGTGAGAACTTGCTATTTTATTTTTTAATCAAAAGTTATTCGGGTTCAAAAATTGCAATTTTTCGATTTTTTGAAAGTTCAACCGCGTTTATCTCGAAAACTATGCATCCTAGGAAAAAACTTTTAAGGACATGTTTTGCTTAGAATGATCCAAATAATACAGAAAAATGTTTTGTTTTGCGAGAAATCTCTGTTATGTAGTTCCTCAAGTTCTTTGTTTATAACAATCTTATCGACATCCAGATCAACTGTTACCCAAAAAATTCGTGTTCTACGGGTCAAAATACATAAAAAAACTTAAGTAAGTCCATCTGAATAAAGAAGGCCGTTGTACCACCCCTGGCGACAGGACTATGTTCCATTGAATTTTTACTACACAATTGATGTGAAACAGCATATTTCAATATAATTTGTACATACAGTGTAACAGAAAAGAGCGGCAACATTGAACTGGCATTTTGTTAAGAAGGTTGATAAATTTTTTATTACGAAAAACGATACAGAATATTCCAAAAAAATAGGAAAGTCTGCACTAAATATATGCCAGAATCAGTGAAATTATTTACAAAATATTGTAGTTTTTTGATAATTTTAAAGATTTTGTACTTGTGCTAAAAGACAAAAGAGCTAGAAGAAAAACTACGAAAAGTTGGAAAATTATAGGCGAAATGTTTAAAATGCATCGTAAATGAAGGCAGGGTTACAAAAAGATTCTTTAATAATAAGTTACCAGCAGAACAATAAAATCCTTTTATGAAATATGGCAGTGAAATAATAAACTAAAAGGGAAAGGATGAACGAAGAAAAAGATTTAATTTTCAATTCACCTTTAGCGTTTTTAAAAGAATTTCCAATGGAAATTCGATGTTTTTCCTGAGTAATAGCGCATTTATTTTTTATTAAAATATTTTTTCCAACATTTTCATTTCATTACAAAATTTTGCATTCTCTAACTTTGTGGATTTTTCGACACATTTTTAAACATTTTAAATTTTCATTCATAATTTTGATCTATTCCTGTAGTGCCATCTAGCGGCGAATATCTAAAGTGTTGAGAATACAGCTTTGGCGTGTGGCTTTATTACAGAAAGCTCGCTTACTCGATATTAATTCGTCTTTCTACCAACCGATGTCGCTGGGACACTTTTGGAATTAAACAGCGGCGGGATTACGAACACTCGATGCGAGATCGCAAAACGAACCGTAGGCAAACTCGATGCGAATACGCATCGAAGCCAAAAAGTGATTACGAACTGGGTTCGAGTAGACTGTCAGAAAATGATCGGCAATCATCGTATTTTTAAACCTACGGGATAATATTTCGAACAAATGCAATGATTTGCACATTATATGCCAAGGAATTTCTCTCATTAACCTCAATAATTATTACAATAGAATATAAAATAAAGTTTTTATTACATATTTCATTATTATAAACGTTTATTTTATATTCTAAGGATGATACAGTGATAACGTATACCTAGATATATAAATATATGATTTTCGAACTTGAGTAGAATTTGAGATTAATTATGATTTTTTACCGTTATTAAAGATTAAATGGCCAGGGAAAGATGGGAGTATGGGAGACGCTATATAAAAATATTACTAAAGTTCGTAATGTTCACTGCTAACTATCTATTCCCTTCATCGAATTCTGTCTCAGAGCATTCCTTATCTTACCTTTTCGCTATTAAATCTTATTCTGCAAATATTACAAGGATAAAAAATTACCATGGACGTTTCCTTCACATATTTTTAAAATAGGAATAAGTATTAGAGAACTTCTGTCCGTGTAATAAGTGTAATATATCACCTCACTGGCCACTGGAAGATTTAAACAATATATTTTTTTAAGGTTCAAAACATGAGAATTATTATCAAAATCGTATAAACTAAATATTGTTTGATTAACGATTTACATTATTTTTAAATTGAAAAAATCAAAGTATGAAGTAAGTAGGTTATGTCGTTATGTATTCACTTTTCTAAGTTTTATACTTGGACCGGCAAGAGAGAAAGCGTTATAGGAGATCAGCGATCTATCAGAGAGAGAGAGATAGTTCGAGTTGGCAACTCGACAGGGTCGTAGGTATCGAGCAGTGCCTTCGAGTTGACTCGCATCGACAACGTAGGGAAAGAGGTTTCGTAATCACTCCCTACGGTAAAACATGGCGGATACGATGCGTATCGAGTATACGTAATCCGGGCCCAGTTTCTTTTAGAATGTAAGAATAGGAATTTAAGGAATATTTTTTTTCAGGCATTTGTAGATAATCTAAAAACTTTTTTGTTAGTTTTTTATATCTACTTATATCATTAGAATTATTATACAAGAAACACACACTTTACACATTTAAAAAACTGGCCCGGATTACGTACACTCGATACGCATCGTATCCGTCATGTTTTACCGTAGCGCTTTATGGGAAAACATGGCGGATACGATTCGTATCGAGTGTTCGTAATCCGGGCCGGATTATAAATTCCCATAAACTCCTTTACTGTAATTGTTTATTTATGTTTTTAGGGGTAAAAGTGTAGTTAATGGGATCTAATTGATTTCTTTTATTTATTTAAGAATGCAACGAGAACGAATTTTCCTGCGACGACCAATGCTTACCGTTGGAGAGGAAATGCGATGGAAACAGGGACTGCAGGGATAATGCTGACGAACAAGATTGTCCAGGTAAGTGAATAAAATATTTCAGTGGTTTTAAAAATTTGGAGAAGATTAATTTATGTATATTTTTTCTTCGAATTTCTGTTAGAATGTTTATAGAAATTCTAAAGTTTAAGTTTTATTATTAATTTTCTAAACGTTCTTCATATCTAATGTAGGTACCTAATTGGTACATTTACGTTTGTAAGTTTTTTTCTTGCACTATTATCGTCTCTTTTCATAATGTGGCCAATATTGTCGAATTTAGTTTTATCTGGTAAATGAAATTTATATGGACGAATTAGATGTAGAGTGTGACATTGATGTAGTGGTTTATTCACTCTTCTCTGCATGTCCACCATATTTTAGTAAGTTAAGAACCAATCTCGAATGAAACTCCTGTTGGGAAACTTTAGAATCATTCGCAACTTTAAAAAATTTTTCCAACTATTGACCACCTTAACTGTCACTCATGTTATTCCAAAGTATATTTCAATAGGTAAATGGTAAATTGTAGAAAGCACATATTTAGGTTTTAACCAGAAAGTTGGTTTCACGAAAGAAGTCTTTAGATTTTCGGATCTAGGACTTTTCATTGTGTCGATAGACGTCGCTACAGCAGCGCCTAAAAGCGAATTAATTATTTGTATAATTTTGCTTAGGAAGACAGTTTGTTTACTTTTTCATTCAGAACACACCATATACCTCTCTGAAGAGCCCAAGAAAGTGAAACGTAGGTAAGAGGATGATGGTGGCTTTGAAACAGAATGAAGTATAAACTGTTAGTCCAAGTAATGACGCTTAAAATCGGACAAAACCTCGGAATTTTTACAGAATCGATTTGCTTGAAAATTTGAGAATCAGTAGTGGATAGTCCAAGGATCAAAATATTTATGGTGCTGAAAGGCGCTGTCACCATGGGGACGGTTGCCACCCCATCTCGGGGGTGGAAATTTTTTATCATATTTTGACCGCAAAAGTTGGTAAATACATTCCGAAGCAAAAAACGTTCTATACATTTTTTTGATAAAGTTGATAGTTTTCGATGTATTCGCTATCAAAAGTGTTAGTTTTATATCGAAAAAATCAATTTTTTTAAAAAGTTTTCTGCGAATATCTCCAAAAGTTTTCGTTTTATCAAAACAACTTGACTAATGTACCAAAAATGTAACCAAAATGTACCTTTTGAAAAAATAAACAAAACCGTTTTTTTTTTAATTTTCTTTAAGATGAATAGTAATCGAGCTATACTTTATTAGAAGTTAGCTCTTCTTTGTCAAATGCTAAATATTTTAGTTTCAAAGTCAAAAGACGGGAAGACTATTCATTTTTCGAGGATAACTTATAGAAACTAATTCAAAGCATTTAAAAAGATCTATCTCCAGAAATAAAAAAAGTCTCTAGCTCAAAAATTAAGTAATGAAAAGAATGCCAGTTCCTATTTTTTTCAGCGAAAAAGTGATCGGAAGCAAGCCCCTAATCACCACTCTAATTAAAATTAGTCATTGACCTTATTTGGTCTTCTTTATTTATGTATTATTAATAGGTTCTAGAAGATTGACCGGCTTAGAATGATTAGTTTTTAAAGAAATTGAGTTTAAAGCGAATAACGAATTTTTGTAGTTTGGAAAAAATGGCCTTTTCTTCAGAATAGAAAGATTAGCATAAGAGATACGAAAAAAATGTTTAATTATGAAATTATAGCTTATTCAATTTCCAAGAACATGGCTTACAAATTTTTTTCTACGGCAAAAATTCAGTAAGCTATTGACAATTAAATTGATCATTTTAAAAAATGTTTAATTATGAAATTATAGCTTATTCAATTTCCAAGAACATGGTTTACAAATTTTTTTCTACGGCAAAAATTCAGTAAGCTATTGACAATTAAATTTTGTAATAACATGCAGAAACCACCTTTACCAACCCTTTCAAAGTTACCTCTTTTTGCAACTGAGGATTTTAAAAAGATTTAATATTAATAGGCTTATAGATCTTGTAAAAACCTACAAAATTCTTTTTTACCAAATTTTCTAAGATAAAAAATAAAAGAGGTATGGTTAAAAAATCAATATACTTTTTTGAAAAAAAAGGAGAAATCCAATTGGAAGCATAATAATGTAAGTTAACGGTGTTTTTAGTCATTGGCCTGATTCATTCTTCTTTACTTATATATCATTAATAGGTTCTAGAAGTTTGACTGGCTTAGAATGTTTAGTTTTAAAACACTGGAGTTAAAGCGAATAACGAATTTTTGTAGTTTGGTAAAAAAATGCCATTTTCCTCATAATAGAAAGATTAGCATCAGAGATACGAAAAAATGTTTAAATATGAAATTGTAGGTTATTTATTTCCCAAGAAGTTAGTTTGAAATAGCTATTTGTATAACAAGGGAGGAAAGTGTAACTTTTCCTCCCGAGAATGAAGTTTACTGCCCGACGCGTAGCGGAGGGCAGTAATCATTCAAGGGAGGAAAAGGCACTTTACTCCCATGTTATACATATGGTTTTTCCACCTTCCTCAAATAACAAGTCATTTTGTCATTTTTACTTAATTTATTTATGTAACTAACCAACAAAATTTATTAGAACTAAAACAACAAGTAGGTACAATATAACTGTCAGCTGTCAAATATAAGTCAAATTATTAATGTAAACATTGTTAAATAAAAATAACAATTTACTGTTTTTTACCATTCTGCAAAATACAGGATGTTTTATAAATAAACGTTAAAATGTATAGATACTCCGTAATAGAAAATAGGTATTATACAGGGCGTCAATAAGTTATATTTCATGAATGAAATATTATGACGTCACTTTTACTTTTCCTCCCTAGGGAGGAAAAATATTTTCCTCCCTAGGGAGGAAAAGTACAACTTTGCTCCCTACAATCAGGTCCGGAAAAGTATACTTTCGGTAGAGGTAGGTGGAAAAAATTTTTTCTACGGCAAAAATTGAGTGAATCGTAAATGAGTATATCGAAAAACATATATTTTTTCGATATAAAACTAACACTTTCGATAGCGAATAAATCGAAAACTATTAATTTTATCAAAAAAATGTAAAACATTTTTTGCTTAAAATGAATGTTTCTATCAATTTTTGCGGTCAAAATATAATAAAAAATTTCCACCCTACAGATGGGGTGGCAACCACCCGCATGGTAAAAGCGCCTTTCGACATCTTATAGATTTTGATCCTTGGACTATTCACTACTTACTCTCAAATTTTCAAGTAAATCAATCCATTTTGTAAAAATTTCGAGGTGAAAAGCTTGGGTTTCTGGAATATGTCTTTCATTTTTTCTAATAGTAGTTTCATTTATGACTTTTTAGACTGGGTTGTTATCAATTCACAAATTTTGCATTGGACTTTCCCCGTATAAAGACTATCCTCGTACGTGCGTCTAGGTAAATCACTTTCTTTCGTTTCCTTACATATGCGTGTACTCGTACATGTATAAAAAGCAACGAGATTAAATGCAATAAAAAGCATGAAATAGGACACCCAATTTTTTATCCCGGTCCCGTTGGTTGTTCTCCTGGAGTTTGAAAATGTGGCAATTGCTTCCCGGGAATTTTTTACTACCGTATTAATCCTTAACGGACGAAACGAAGGGAAATGGAGTGGATTTTCTCGTCGACAGAGATTTGTTGACGGCGTACCACCCTCTCATTGCTGCCGCCCCCGCCCCATGCAGAGAGGATGATATGCTCAAAACGCAATCATACTTTATTCATATTACAATTACAAAACTCGCAGCACAATTGCTTGCTAAATATTTTGCCGCAAACAGAAACAGATATTATTACAGAGACGGAATAATACGTTCTTCTATAATGGATTTTATACAAAATACGTAAAAGATTGAGTACTTCTGTTAACCTGCAATAGAGATACACATTATAGCAATGATACAGATGAAAGGATTGAAAAGTACTTTAAAAAGTGTGTAAAGCTTTCGGCTCACAAAGCCACCTTTATAGCTGTGGTGAAATTTTTATACAAAAAGGGATCCTATTACTCAAAAAGAGGAGCTTAAACAGTTAGACGTTTTCTCCTAACATCACAGCCTTGTTTATTTAAACATCTACTGCTATTTCTACCTGCATACAATTTTTCGTTGTATTTTTAGGGTATCTGTATTTGTATCTGCATTTGCATCATATTTGTATTTATGTCCAAGCCCTGTATAATTATATTTTACGCCTTTTTCAATTTTCCAAACTGTAAGCTTTTTTTAATTTTGAAAAACTACCTATTTTAGTTTTATGTTTTCTTGTCTTAATGCTACATTTTCTTATTTCTTCTCGATATTCTCTTTGCTCTCTATAAATTTCGTTGAATTATTTTGATTGTTTTTCGATACTTACACTCACTTATACTCATTCCTGCCATCATTTCCATAATTTTTTGGACGTTTTTTTCAATTTTCTACATTTTATGAGTGGAAGATCTGCCTAACTTATGCGGAAATCACGTTGTACCTCTTCCTCATGATCTCCTTTTCTCTTCTTGTTGTTTTCGTCTATTGTGGTACCGTCGCTTCCCATTCGAAATCAACCTTTGCCCTTATCTTCACTGCTCATTAGATATGATACATTTCACCGCGATAAGGAACTCGCCCGGATCGACCCTTCTGAAGCTTGGCTCTCTCAGTGTCCAGTGACCCTTCTCAGCGTCTTATTTTATTTTTTTGTGATAGTTGTATTGAGCAGTATATACTATTTCGAGTCTCTGGTTACAGGACTTCACTGTAGGCTTGGCAATACCGCTTTCCAATTGAACCGGACTAGTTCTAATATTGGTGACGAGTTATCAACTTATTTATCAACCTTACATTGTACATCTGTGATTATAGTGCCAATTTCAAGCATTCTTTTAATGTTTTGATTATTAGTTTTCACTCTGCGCTAAGAATACCCGATTAACGCGTTGGATATAATTCACTTAATATGCACTGCGCGAAAAACTCGGTTTTCGTAAAGGAGTTAAAACAATTACTATTTATACACCTTGCTCTACCTTACCATCTCATCAAAATTTAAAAACTTTAAAATTATTTAAAAAGGTCATTAAAAAGACAACACAAAAAATGAATGGTTCTGATACGGGTGCAAGCACCTATCCATCTGGAGAAAGCTGAGATGACATGAAAATTAATCACACTAATCAGTCTACAATCACGAGTAGCAAGAATATCAAAATATTTTGGCTGATTCTCTTTTCCTTTTATAAATTTTTTTAATTGGTGTTCGCTAATATTGCTGAATCATTAACAGAACTCAATCATATTGTAGATGGCTCTGGTCGTAGTAGGTGATCTGGATTTCTTTTAGTATAACAATATGTTCCTGTAAGTAATATTATTAGCTTAGTTTCTTTCTTAATACCGTGACCAGTATCTTATTACACGTACGAGTATATAACTGAGTGATATATCGTAGTTTTCACATGACAACTGACTTCTTTTTCATATAGATCATCAAAAATCGTTGATCCACTATTTGTTCATATTTTCCTGTTTCCATATCCACTGTTAACATGTTCACTTTCTATTATTTTATTAGCAAGTTTAGAAATGTTACACTTATCCCATCTAATCTCTAAACTTAACTTATTAAAATCTTTTTACCCCTTAACGCCTGGAAAATTTGTTGGCATAGAAAATGGTCCGTCCTGCTCTGTTTGATTCAGCGCTGTCCAGCAGATTTTACATATTCATCTGAGTAAATATTTAGTATTACGTTTTTGACTGTCAAATACTTTTTCTAGAAACGAAAGAACGTGTAATCTATCTTTTAATATAAACATTTCCAAGATTTTCATTTTTTACAAAAAACTTTTACACTTATTATAAAAGTTTTGATCGCGTCAAAAAAGTTGAAAAAATACCTTTTTTTCAAATATTTTTGGAAATAAAGTTGTACAATTGATTAAAAAGCATGATAAACGAATAAAAACAAATTAAAGCACAACTAACGTTTGGCTCTTACCTGTTACCTAATGAGAGAAATGAACCTGATGATCTGATACTAATTGTCTAACTTAGTGAGGCGGCACCTTGGAACTCCACGTTCAACGATTTGCAATCTATTTTAAATCCAGATTGGTAAACGCGCTAAAACCCTTTTTAGCCCAGAGAAATAAGATTTTTCTCGTGACACATCCCCCTCCAGGCCGAAACCAAATTTTTTGAGTAGTATGGGCATCTATATTAATAACCTCTATGTTTCATGCAGCCGATTTTGATGACATACATAGTTATACACAAATGAAGATCGAAAAACGGTAAATTTTCGCTTTTTTCGTTATAACCAAAAAGTTAAGTATTTTAAACAAATTTGAGAGTAAGAAACTCATAAATCGTCTAAAAAATTTCAATATGGTGTTCGCTGAATATGTCTATCCTTATTGTTTGCTTAGAAAATTGCAAAATAAATCATAAATTTTGAGTTTTTATAAATATTCATAACTTATGTAAAAATTAACTTAGAACCTTCTTATTACACGAATTGCTGAGACTTGTGGTGCTTAAATTATATTTTAAATTTCAAAGCAATTGGTCAAATAGTTTAAAAGTGATTTAATTTGTTTATCCCAAATTTATTTTTTTTGCAAAACTATAAGTCAGAAAATTATGAGGTTACAGTAAGACTTCTGACAGTTTATGGAAGAACATTCATATCTACTATTGACTTAATTAAAAAAAATGACAAAAAGTAATTTTAAACAGTGTAACATTATTTTGCAAAAACACGTCTCGATTTTTTGCTTGCTTATAAACAATTAGAATAACTTTTTAACCGTTACCCGTAGAAAAATTATTTTTCATATTCAGGAAGACTGAATTTTTAAACACGAAAAACAATTGTCCTAGGACAATTAGGGATGAAGTTAGCCCCTCCTTTTTTTAATTCACATGTTCTTGCAAAATAATTTTGCAATTTTTAGAAATATTTTTGGTCATTTTTTTTTAATTAAATTAATAGTGTAAATCTTCTTCTTTCATAAACTATCCAAAGTATTACTGTAACTTCATCATTTTCTGACTTATAGTGTTGCAAAAAATAATAATTTGGGATAAACAAATTAAATAACTTTTAAACTATTTGACCAATTGCTTTTAAATTTAGGGTATGATTTAAGCACCAGAAGTCTCAGCATTCCGTGTAATTAGAAGCTTCTAAGTTAATTTTTACATAAGTTATGAATATTTATAAAAACTCAAAATTTATGATTTATTTCGCAATTTTCTAAGCAACCAATAAGGATAGACATATTCAGCGAACGCTATATTGAAGTTTTTTTATACGATTTATGAGCTTCTTACTCTTAAATTTGTTTAAAATGCTTAACTTTTTGGTAATCGACGAAAAAAGCGAAAATTAACCGTTTTTTTGATTTTTATTTGTTTATAACTATGTACATCATCAAAATCGGCTGCAGGAAACATAAAGGTTATTATTATAGATGTCCATACTACTCAAAAAATTTGGTTTCGGCCTAGAGGGGGTTGTGTCACCATCGGGATATTTTTTTCCTTATTTCTCTGAACTATTTACATCTGGTAGGAAGATGGAAAGACTATCAAAAACTTCAAAGGGATAGCCTTCAGAAGCCAGAACTGTTGGTACCCCTTTCTAAAAATGACGTTAAGCCATTCATTTAGACATTCAGTTTAATGGCTTCATGTTGATTATAGGCTTGTGTCGGCTAGCTTCATTTACTAATTTTTAATAATTTTTTAACTCCTTTTTTTAACTCCTTAAACGAAATAATACTCTGATAATACTCTTAATTTAAAGTTACCACTTTTTCGGCTCATAATGTCTTTACGAAACCATATGTATAAAGTTAATGGTCTTTTCAGTTCCATATCTAATAAATTACCGTACCAGATCAGCTAGCCTCTTTATGTCAATAAATCAGTTTTAAATGCATTCGAACCTTCAACTTCTTAAACCACATGTGACAAAATAACTGAGTTTAGTTCAGCCAGTCTGTCGCAAGCCCTCGCTCGGCAAATAATAACATACCCTCTTCTCTACGAGAAATAAGAACGCCTTTTTACCAAAATAAATAAATATATTATTGACAGTTGTTTTACGTTTTATTCACTTTTATTTTATTTGTTTCCATGGACAATAAGTTATTACACGCATCCAACCACAACAACGAAACAAGCTTTTAATAGGCTGGCATATACGTACTTCAATGTTACTCAAAGGAATTATTTTGAGTATATCATGTTCTGGCTAGAACAGTTTTTTCATCTATTCAACAAGGATGAGTTTTTATAAACTTTAAATGAATTAATACGAATAACTCAAATTTACCACAAACTGCCGGTTTTTTTTACTAATAAAACTCTATAAGTTAACCTCCTGTGCCAACTTGGTTTCTCGAACTTGGCTTTGTAGAATAGGATAAAATGGGGTTGACTATTTAACCCTTTAGCCAGACTAATTAAAAATTGAGTGGTATAGAAATTTTTATTAGGTACTTGGGGGAAAGAGAGTTTATTTTCGTGGAAAGTTTCACGTTATTTCAACGTAATCACACCCAGACGAATTTAATGACATGAGATCTTCTTGTTCATGTACCATGCCCTCTCAAAACGTTGGTTACCATCATAGCTATCTTAATTGTATTGACTGACAGGAAAAATTAGAAGGAGTCAAAAAAAATTAGAAAAAATTGGAGGGAATAAAAAAAATGAAGGGTGTCAGAAAAAATTGGAGGGTGCCAGAAAAAACTGGAAGGAGTTAAAAAAAATAGAGGGAGTCCGAAAATGTTGAGGAAAATACGATAAAATCCGAGAGCCAAAAAAATTGAGTGTAGAAGGCAACTGATTCGATCCCCCATCGACGGGCAAAATTATTGGTAGAGGAATAACAAATAATTTGTGGTAAAATTGTTTAAATATCATTGTTAATTTTCGACGAACAATAATATATAATATATCCAGTGTTGTGCCGCCTCTGATATGGTAAATAATTGGAAAGTCATAATTTAAAGTGCAAAATAAAGTTATTTTAATTAATCACGTAATTATAATGGCCGCCATCTCGACAGTACATTGACAAAATGCTTTTAGTTAAAATCATATGCATTACAGTTAATCGGACATCGGGACATATGATGTAGATGTAATGAATATCAGTTGATTTCAAAATTATGTTTTTCACACAAAACTATTTATTTATTAACGTAAATGGAGTATTTTATGTTTTACTTTCGAACTTGCGTATCAGAAGACGTAGGGCTCGTAGGGACTCGTTTCTTGTTCTTCTTATTTAATTATCATCCACGTTTTCGGGGCCTTGAAAAAGTGGTACCTACCTGTAGGCGGTACTGTAGACTAGCGCGAAATTTCCTACTATGGTTTCTTTCTTCTTTTTTATTTCTTCTTATGAATGTTTAAATTTTAAATATTTTTTAAATTTAATAAAGCAATTTTATTATTTATTTTACGATTTTTTTACAATCATAGATTTACAAAGTTTATTTATTTATTTTAACATTTTTTTTAAACACAAATTAACAATATTCTATTCACTATTATTTACAAGATTCACATTCACTCTCAAGTTGATACTTAATGGGAATTTACAGCATTTTGATTCGTGCCGTGACGCTGGTGTCGTGACGAGGTATCGTGACGCTACTTCCGTGACGCTCGCCTCAGCATTTTCCTTTAGAAAAAATTTTAACAACACCAATATAGAAGCTTCGCTTTAAAGGGGTACTTTTTATATTATGGTTTTCTGTATATTAGATTTTTGTTATTTTGTATTTTCTTTATCTTCTTCTTGTAGTGCCTAACCGATTTGGGATGTTGGCAACTCACGTACGTAGATTTTTCATCTAAGAAATCCTTCGCCATCCTGGTCCCCGTTTTGGCTGTTTTTTATGTAGTATTGTGTTTTCAATTTAGCAATCAAAGGCAAAATGAAAATTAAATTAAAATTTTTTTTAAATAACGAGGGCACATAAATTTAATACACCCTGTATATTGATCTGTAAATATTTATTAGAATTTAGTTTGGATGTAAGTGGATTTTTTTTAATGAGCTTTCCGATAAATCATTAAAGACTTTTGTGAATAATTAAAGTGAAAAGGACGATGTATTTAGATTTAAAATGGAAAAAGATTGTTTATTACGGGAACTATAGAATCCACAGGTAGAGGTAATTATCATTTTCTAGAAAAATGGTTTAAAAGAAAGTTTGGAATTTTAATATCTTTGTTTCAACCCGAGTAAATATTGTAGGGTTCCCCGAAAGTAATTAGGATGGTCGGAATAATTTTGAAAATGACTGTTTGTTTGTCGAATGGAAAAGAGAAATGTTTATGATTCTTGGCAAGTTGGAAGGGGAAAAGTGGTTTGAATGTTGAGTGAGTTTGAAAAAGAAGTTATTATGTTTTTGGCATCGCTGAGGAGCAGTTCGACGTTTTCGTGGATAGATAGTTAGCAAGTACCAGTGGCTGTTTGATATTGGAGAATAGTGTTGAAAAGTGGAACCAGACACAGATCAAATTGAGACGAAATACCTCTTTGATTCTGTATTATTGTGAGAAGGAGAGGAGATAATTTTTGGAGTTTGTGTGAATCGAGTACTGGTCAAAAGAGGCTTTGGCTCGTTGAAGAATTGGTGCTGGTATGCTGATAGTTTTGAAGCTGGAGAACGGAGAGGGCTTTGATGAGTAGCCTTTAACATAGTCAACGAGGGAGAGCTGTTTTTTGGGTCACGAGAAGACATCAGAGTGAGTGAAGAAAAAGGTCAGTCAACTTATGTGAAAGATATTTTTATGTTCGGAAACTAAAATTTTGAGTAAAAAGCATATGAATTAAAATTCCAATATTTCTAAAAGTAAATAGGAAGTATAGCTAATCTTGCGAATACATAAATTTGTTTTGTTTAGTTTGTTTTACCAAAGTCATCGGGAACAAACCGATAAATTGTTTTTTTTAACTAGAATAAATTTAAATGGTAGAAATTTCATTCGGACATCTGTGTCCACAGGTTTTTCTTTTTCCTATTTTATCCCGATTAGGATCAACTAAGAGATACTGAAACCACGAGAGAAGATAAGTATAACGTAAGATAATTTAGACATTTTTTAATATTACAAAAAGGCACCCTGAGATTTTTTTATTCATTTTTTATGTATGATTTGCGACAACTAAATAATTAATCAAATAAATAATAATTAATACAAAATTAATAAGAAGCAGATCATAACAGTAGTTTATTGTTTTTTGTCAAAAATACACAAAATAGCTGTCTTTGTAGTTCATTGAAGACTTGTTCCGAACCCACATATCTAGGACTTTTTTTTATCTAGGACTACATTACCCTCTTTCAAATTTCTTTTTGTCCGCCTAACGCTCGCACTTAAACATCGTGTGTGTCACAGTATCCGAAAGACTAGCTAAAAGCACAGTAAAGTTAATGTGCCCCCCTGAAGTTGAAAAGGTAGCTATGGAAATAGCCTCGGCCTATGTGCATCTGCGTCAGGTAATAACCGAGCTGCCTATGCCCACAGTTCATCGAGTTTCGGGATTAGTGACTTAGTCCCTTCTGCTACATCATGTTTTGCCTCCCACACTTCCTGCCACTGGTTGATTAAAATTAATCTCTCGGCCAGCATTTTTTTATAGAATACATACAGACAATACAGACACTTATCGAAAAGTGTAACGAATACAGTGAACCTATTTTTATTTGGCATTTGTGGATTACAATAAAGCATTTGAGATTCCATAGAACTAGTTCATGACGTCACCAGATATTGGAGTTGTCCGTGTAATGTCCGTACCGTACAAAGTTATTCGCAATAGAAGGGTCCGCGTACTTCCCTGAAATTACCGGCTGGGTATATCCCAGGTGAAGGTGAAAGTATACATTATAGAAGTAATCTTTTGAATAATAGAAATTATTGAAATGAATTCAATAACGTTTGCGGCTCTCGTCTTTTCCAACATTACTGTAATTTTACACTTACAACAATACTAACGTATTGTAACAAGCAGGGCCGTCTTAAGCATACACGGCGCCGGGGTGCAAGACTCATCTTTGCGCCCCCTTTTGTCAGAAGGTTATATAGGTTATAGGTACGCTAAACTAAAAACTAATTATGTCTGCTTTCTTTATTTATTTTTATATTAAAAAACATGGTTTCAGTATTCAAAAATGATCAATCTTATAACACTGTATCATACTTTTTAGTACATCAAAGTCAACGCTTCTAGCATTTAAATTGGCAAAAGTTTTTATTGCTTCGGTGATATTTTACTTGCTTCTCTATAATTACTAAGGCCAGGTTTATTAATCTGTCAAGGTCCATTGTTGAGCGCAGATAATTTTTAATCAATTTAAGTTTAGAAAAAGATCTTTCTCCTTTAGCTATTTTTACTGGAAGTGTAATTATCGAGTGGATTTGTGTCTATATTTATAAAAAATATTAGTAACAATTCTAACTCATGGAATAGATATTCACCATCTATATCAGACCTATTTCCATGCACTGTTTTTTTTTGTAAATTTAAACATTGTGTTTTTGTAAGTTTTCTTTGGAGTTTCTCTAACTCAATATACCAACTTTCCAAGAAAGAAAAATTATAGTTATGTTCCCTCAACATTTCAAATCTTTCACTTAATTTTGCAATGGCAATGTCCAATAAATAATAATAGAAGTTAACATCAAAATTTGGTTTTGAGTATAAAAGAGGCTCGTCTGTTTCAGAAACAGAAAACAGTTTCAGAAAATTTAGTTTCGCAATCTAGTTCTTTAACAATTGATACCGAGTCAATTAATATCCGCTCAAACAGTGTCAGTGCGGTTGTTGGTTAAATCTTTACTGACTTGATCAAGCATCTTAACAGTTTCCGAAATAATAATATCGCTCGTTTGCAAAGTTTTGCTGACAATATTAACCTTTGCTAAAGCGGTTTTAATGTAAAGGTGGGTATCTCATTCATTATGACATTCCACCGTAATGTTGGTGCGGAAAAAACGTACCCAAATTTCTTTAACAATTTAAGATTTGTTATTTCCATTGAGAATTTAGCGGCATCATTTAGTACTAAATTAAGGCTGTGAGCCGTACAACGAACATAAAATGCACGAGGATTCATGTCTAAAAATTTTTTAGGGACAATATTTTTTCCTCTCATATTTGCCCCATTATCATACATTTGGCCTCGAAATCATCTGAATTAATATTTGTTAATTTCAAAAATTCTAACAAATAATGTGCTTATCCTTGTCCAGTAGTATCAGTAACCGGTAAAAAACCTAGAAAATGATCTTTAATTTCGGCAAGCTTTGTTGACGAATTAGGATAAACGCACCTAACAACAATAGTAAGTTGTTCCTTGTATGAAATATCAGGTGGGCAATCTAAAATTATAGAATAATATTTAGATTGTTTTGAAAGATCAACAATTGTGCATTTAATTTTTCCACCAATTACACTTATCAATTCATTTTAAATATTATGTCCAAGATAATTAGGCATACGATGCTGAACACTTTGAATTCGTGCAATGTGTTCTGATAGTGTATTATCAAAATCGGAAATACGTTTTATTAATTTTAAAAAGCTACCGTTATCCGATTTATACAACCTTTGACTGGTTCCTCTTAATGGTAAATTTTGTTGTGCTAAAAATGTTATTATTTCGATTATTTTATTCATAGGACATTCTGACCAATAGAAAGCTACAGAAATAAAAACTAAAGTGATAATTTTTGATAATATCCCGTCGTCAAGTATATTACGTCAGATGCCCTTCGTTGCTACGAAAAAACACATTCAGTGACATTAATAACAATTACTGTTTTAAGAGTTATAAAAGTGATGACTTTCAACCGTCACATATGTATAACAACTGTGTGTTTAACTGTAGTAATTTGTACTTACATAAATAAATTACAATAAAATTTTGGTTTTGAACAGTTTTATTCATGAAATAATCGCAGCAAATTGCACTCGATCTCTAAAATTATTATCGAATTGTTTCCCTCGTGCCACTTTGACATAATTTCACTCCCCTTCGGGTCGTGAAATTAAAACTGTCAAAGTGTCACTCGGGAAAAATTCGATAATTTTAGAGCTCTTGTGCAATTACTACTGATAATTCTTTCTAAAACCGCCCTCCATCTTTTTCTTTCGCGTTCAACTGCTGCTTGATTGACAGAGTCTACTGTATGACTTTCTAGTCTTTCTAGGGACTTTCTAGTGTAAGGCTTTTTTAGATCTAGATATTTTTTTACAGAAATTACGTGACTGCAACTTTTCTTGTGTCTTTCTAAAAATGCAATGAACGTCTTTCTTGTTGCAAACGCAATGAATGAAGAATTAGGTTTTTGAAATCAGCATTTATATTTTCCCATTATAAAAGATTATACCGCCACCTTTAAAAAAATACTGACTACTTTTATACATAATGCGTCGCTTTTACATACATAGGCCCCCAAACGGCAATTATGCTTTTGTCAGCAGAATCGGATACACTAATAATTTTTACAAGATGGTCATTATCATTCGACATTCAATATTGGTCAAAATAGTGTATAATACGCGTCACCTTTTTGAAATTATAGTCTGAATAATCTAAATGGTTTTCATATTTCATTTGCATCTCGTAGGAGTAGTAAGCATTAATAGCCTTTGTAAAAAATAGCGAAAGTGCACTTGTATGTTTTTGTTATTAGTAATTTTTTTAAGGACAAAAAGCGCAATTTTGAGCCTAGCAAGTGTTCGGCTTGCGCCCCTTGGACTTGGCGCCCGGGTTCCTCGCACCCCTTGCACCCCCGGGTTGAGACGGCCCTGGTAACAAGAACAACGGAACGAAATATATCACAGGCAAATTAATGAATTACTATTGAATATTGAATAACATCACACAGTCTGTTGTTATTTCAGTTAATAATTATCACCAGTTTGCTTTTCTACAGTAGCCGAACGGCCGGGACACAACAGGGTATTGTGTTACCGGTTGTAACACAATCGGTGTACGCGGTACACTCGTTAATTAATTAATTTTTCCATGAAAACAGTGCAAAACACTCATTAATATAAATAATTTCGAATTAAGCCTCGACGATCGGCTGCCGATTTTGTTTAACGGTGATTTTAACTGTCCTGTATTGGGTTTCTCACTTGGCTGCGATTAATTACAGATTTTCGGTCTCATTAGTGCGTTTTTGTACTGTTCATCGCAGGGTGGAGACTAACTTGTGATTTGGTCCAAAATTAAAGAGAACAATATTTCTACCTCCAACAGATTATCTAAAGAGTACAAAACTCTATAAGGCATTAAAACAAATATTGCGGGTCAATTGAATACACACAAAGATGCTTAAAGAACCTTACATTACAATATGATCAATGGCAACTTTTTTCTAGCTTAAATTATCACTAAAAACTTAAGAGGACAAACTTCCTAATATCCCTTAGTTGCTTAGTTTCTGTTAATTAATTGCACAAATATTAATTTTTACCATCACTTGCACTATACTCTACTTTTCCCTTAACTAACTCAAAGGATTTCTTTCTATTGAGTGTCCTAGTAGCAGATTCGTATTGCCTAGGAGCTTAATATTAATGTGTTGACGAAGTCGTTGTTCGTGATTCTTGACAAATTTTTCAATAGGCTTGTTAATGGTATCCATTTCTAGGTCACTATAGACTTATAGAAGTTATGCTTCCTATAGTAACAACTAACAAGCAGCGTTTATAATGCTCCTAAGCACTTTGATTTGGAATCGCTGGATGATGTCTAAGTATAACTCTTACTAGCATAACCTCAACTGGATACCATATGTCCATATAGGTTCTAAAATCTGCTTATACAAAAGTATTTTGTTGTAGATTAACAGGGTGAATTGAAGACCTAAGTGGAAGAAGGGAGTATGTTAAAATCAACTATTTTCAATGGGAAATAAGCCACAATTTTACCAAAAAAAAATTATTTTATTAACGTTTCGACGCCCAAGTCGGGTGTCGTTGTCAAAATACAAAATTAAACAAAAATGTTGTTGTTTAGTAAAAAATTCTTCTAATAATTTATTTAGTCTGACTCATTTATATCGGCAATACAGACATGTATTATACATTTTAAAGTATAATATAATACTTTAAAATGTATAATATACAGAGTGATTGATTAGAAGGGTAAAGCTCAATAGCTCCGCTATAGTAATAGATAGCAATAAAAGTTAATAACAAAAATTTTAGCCACCTTTGAGTTTCACATTACAAAATAAGTTAGAATGTTACAGGGTGTTCGATAACACAGTGGCAGACCTAACTTATGTTTTTTTTTTAAATGGAACACCCTATATTTTATTTTATATTCGAAATCCTGTTAACTTCTCTATCACAAAAATATAAAGGTTTGTAATGTTATACAGGGTATTTACAAAGTTATAACCAATTTTGTATGAAAATCATAACAAGTTCAACTCCTTGTATAAATAAAAATAAGCACAACAGCAATGGTTTATTAATGCCATATTTTTTTACTTATTGTCATAATTTTTAAGAATTATTGATATTGCTAATTTTCTTTATATCAAATACAGGGTGAGTCAAAACGCAAGTACATTATTTTCTCAGTAATGTTAAATGGAACATCCTGTATTTTATATCATTATTGAAAAGTAACATTAACGTACTTTGATTTTTATGTAACATTCCCTATGCCCAAATTTATTAGTTTTCGAGATATTTTCATTTTTCAGAGCAAATTATTTTAGGTGTTTAAATTTATCTAAATTTTAAGTAAGCCATGACTAAATTGACAATTTAAGATTACCGATTATTATCAATCCGGTAATCAATGTAACACTGTAGCAAATAAAGAAATAAATATAATTTATTAGTAATACATTTTACAAACAAAAACATAACCACCACATGCAAGATTTTTGAAACAATTAAAAACTATCTTTTTATGTAAATGCAACAAATAAACAAAGAAAATTAGTAATAAATTTTACAAAAAACACACAAACACAAAATACAATATTTTGTAAACACAATTAAACACTACTTTTGTATGTAAATGTAACAATGTAACAAATAAAGAACGAAACATAATTTATCAGTAATACACTTTGCAAAAAAACATGTTTGAAAAAATTAGAAGCTACTTTTAATACAATATTTTTAATATTTAATTACATAAGGTATTCAAAATTATCTCCTAACACATTTATGTACGCCTAAAAACGATCATTGAATGAGCTACTTACTCTACGGAGCATTTGTAAACTAACACATCGAAATACACTTTGTATTCTATTTTTCATCTCATGCCTTGTTGTTGGAGGTATTTTATAAACTTCATTCTTAACGTTACCCCAAAAAAATCAGTCCAGTTGATTAAATTCTGGTGATTTGGGTGGCCACGCTACTGGTCCATTGAAAAATGAAAACATCTCGAAAACTAATAAATTTAGACATAGGGAATGTTATCTAAAAATTAAAGTACGGTAATGGTACTTTTCAATAGTGATATAAAATACAGGGTGTTCCATTTAAAATTACTGAGAAAATAATGTACTTGCGTTTTGACTCACCCTGTATTTGATATAAAGAAAATTAGCAATATCGACCATTCTTGAAAATTTTGACAATACGTTAAAAAATATGGCATTAATAAACCATTGTTATTTTGCTTATTTTTATTTACACAGGGAGTTTAGTCCTGTCGCCAGGGGGGTACAACGGCCTTCTTAATTCAGATGGACTTACCCAAGTTTTTTTTATGTATTTTGGCCCGTAGAACACGAATTTTTTGGGTAACAGTTGATCCGGATGTCGATAAGATTGTTATAAACAAAGAACTTGAGGAATTACATAACAGCGATTTCTCGAAAAACAAAACATTTTTTTGTATTTTTTGGGTCATTCTAAACAAAAAATGTTCCTTCAAGTTTTTTCGCAGGATTCATAGTTTTCGAGATAAACGCGGTTGAACTTTCAAAAAATCGAAAAATTGCAATTTTTGAACCCGAATAACCTTTGAATAAAAAATAAAATAGCAATTCTGCTTACCGCCTTTAAAAGTTTGAGTCAAATTATATCTGTTTTGAATATTTGCATTGATAAAAATTTATTTTTTGATTGTTAAAAAAAGCTATAAACACATAGTGTTTCCCGTGCCTAATACATGCGTTTTAATGCATGCTACATAGAAATAGCCCCGCTTGCACTTCTACCTCGGCTACCTACTCGTTCGATTTTAAATGAGAAATCATTGAAAACATCACTCAAGCACTAGCTGTTTATAGCTTTGTTTAACAATAAAATAATAAATATTTAGCAATACAAATAATTAAAACCGATAAAATTTGACTTGAACTTTCAAATGCGGTAAGCAGAATTGCTATTTTATTTTTTAATCAAAAGTTATTCGGGTTCAAAAATTGCAATTTTTCGATTTTTTGAAAGTTCAACCGCGTTTATCTCGAAAACTATGCATCCTACGAAAAAATTTGTGGGAACATTTTTTGGTTAGAATGGCCCAAAAAATACAAAAAAATGTTTTGTTTTGCGAGAAATCGCTGTTATGTGATTCCTCAACTTCTTGGTTTAAACCAATCTTATCGACATCCGGATCAACTGTTACCCAAAAAATTCGTGTTCTACAGGTCAAAATACATAAAAAAATCTTGGGTAAGTCCATCTGAATACAGGAGGCCGTTGTCCCCCCCTGGCGACAGGACTAGTTGAACTTGTTACGATTTTCATATAAAATTGGTTATAACTTTGTAAATACCCTGTATAACATAACAAACCTTTATATTTTTGTGATGGAGAAGTTAACAGGATTTCGAATTTAAAATAAAATATAGGGTGTTCCATTTAAAAAAACATAAGTTTGGTCTGCGACTGTGTTATCGAACACCCTGTAACATTCTAAGTAATTTTGTAATGTGAAACTCAAAGGTGGCTAAAATTTTTGTTATTAACTTTTATTGCTATCTATTACTATAGCGGAGCTATTGAGCTTTACCCTACTAATCAATCACCCTGTATGTCTGAATTGCCAATATACCGGCATTGATTTATTTTAGTTACGTGTAGGCCTTTTCTTGCTCAATACTAAAAATTCTACCTGTAAGATTCTAGTAATTCTGTGAATTTACTTGGCAAAATCGTGTTTAATGTATTACCATTTTTACCACAATGAACCTTCTTTGGTTGCCCCGTTCCTTATCGTTACCGTAACTCCCTCAATCAATGTAGTTGGTGGTGTTTGTTCCTCGTTTCGAGATCGAAAGTCAAAAGATTTTTTGGACATCTATGTTCTTTTATGTTTCTCACATGCCCGTATCATATCAATCATTTAGTCTATTCTTTCAGTTATGCAGTCCTGTGTCCTGTACACCCAAATAAGTTGTGGCTTGTCATGAAACAGCAAAATATCTCATTAACTTATGTAAACGCTGTTAAAGAATGGTCTGAAGGCAAACTTAGCAAAGTAAAAACACGGAACGGCTGCTCTGAAATGATTTGAGTTAACAAAGCACTAAGACCGGGTTGTTGTATGTCAAGAACTCTTTTCAAAATGTAGAATAGGTAGATTACTTATATCTCCACAGTCTCCCTAATTCTTTTTTGGGAATATCTTACGTATGTAGTTTATTAATCTTACGATATTGAAAGAATCATCATCATTCTCTTTGTCTTATCCCTATGCGGGGTCGGCTTCCCTAATTGCATTTCTCCACACAATTCTATCTTGGGTCATATCAATGTCAATCCCCTTTACCAACATGTCCTGCCTTATCGTCTCCCCTCAGGTCTTCTTTGGTCTTCCTCTCCTACTCCTTCCAGGAATCTGCACTTCAGCTATTCTTCGTATTGGGTGATTAACGTCTCGACGTTGAACATGACCAAACCATCTTAACCTATGCTCTCTCATTTTGGCATCAATTGGTGCCGCACCTAGACTTCCCCTAATATACTCATTTCTAATTTTATCCTTCTTTGTAACTCTACTCATCCATCTAAGCATTCTCATTTCCTCCACATGCATTCGTTGTTCCTCTTTCTTCTTCACTGCCCAACATTCAGTTCCGTACACCATATCCGGTCTTATGGCTGTTTTATAGAATTTTCCCTTCAGCTTCATTGGAATTTTTCTGTCACACAACACACCACTCGCTTCTTTCCACGTCATCCACCCAGCCCTAATTCTACTGCATGTCCATCTATTTCTCCATTACTCTGTAATACCGATCCCAGGTACTTAAAACTATTGCTTTTTACAATCAGTTCACCATCCAAAGATACCATTTTATTTGTAGTAACTCCATCTTTAAATGAACATTCCATATACTTTGTTTTTGTCCTACTAAGTTTTAAACCTTTTTCCTCCAGAGCTTGCCTCCACTCTTCCAGTTTTTGTTCTCTTTCACTATTTCCTACTAACACGACATCATCAGTATACATTAAGCACCATGGAATGTTACTCTGTAGTTTCGCTGTTATCTGGTCCAAAACTAATGAAAATAAATACGGACTAAGCAGACAGTTGGCTAGTTGTTAAAGTACCCAACTTTTTTATTATCCAACATAAGCGAATGAATCTAAAAACATAATGTTAAGAAAACCTGAGGCTATAGTTGGTTTTTAATATCAGTATTTTATAAACGCTAGAATAGTCCACAGGGTGATGCGAACTTTGAGAAAAAAACACAGTTGTTTGTTTCGTACACCCGGTATACAATGACAGTTTACCTGTCTAGCAACAATATTATTACAGCGATATTGTCAATGAATAGGGCTATAACATGGTAAAAAATCACTTAAATCGGACAGCAGGTTTAGGAAATTCGAGACATCAAAAATTACCAAATTTTCAGTGGATCGATTTTTTTGCACCCGAGTGTATGATCTTTGACAAAATCTGAAATATCGTATTTTTGGAACAATATTATGAGGTCGTTACTGTTTCGGTAACATTTTTTAAAACGTTGTTCTGAAGCTATTTCCTTGTGGCATTTTTATGATTAATTATTTATATGGGAAATAAGCCACAATTAAAATGAAAAAAATAATTTTATTAACGTTTCGACGCCCAAATATAAATAATTAATCATAATTTTTTAAAACATTTCGGTACATTTTTGGTACGAGTGCATTTTGAAAATATTTTTATGGATACAATGATAAACAAAGTTCACATTTGTTCTTCTGGTGTAATAGAAACGCATAAAAGCTAAGCCGTAAATTAAAATTAATCGACATTATATTCGAAGCGCAGCTCCATATTGTCGTTCGTTTAAAATGCCCATAAGTATTAAACAAACAATAATAAATTAAAAGTAGAGACAACAGACAATGGCAAGCACGCGATTCTCCAATAATAAAATGTAATGTTGCTTCAGCAATTGCATGTGATTATTATGCCTTTTCATAGAACGTTTCATGCTGTTTTGTCTCGAAGATACGGAAGTATACCTGTAATATTTGATTCAAAATTTTGATACATTAACAAAATGACTAACAATATTTATTTATTTATAAAGCTCAACAAGCGTGAATGCCTAGTGCTAAAAAGTTAAATTTTATATTACAATACAGTCGAACCCCTTATTGGAATAGCCTTCGTGCTAATCAAAACTATTCCTATAAACGGGATATTCTAATAACTGATCATTGGTTGCTATTAGAAACGTTTCGGTACCCCAAATTTCTATTCCTTAAACCGAGATATTCCTTTAAGAGGTATTCTAATAAGCGGGTTCGACTGTATTATTATTTACATTTATTTATACAGGGTGTCCAAAAAAGATTGGTCATAAATTATACCGCACATTCTGGGGTCAAAAATAGTTCGATTGAACCTAACTTACCTTAGTACAAATGGGCGCATAAAAAAAGTTACAGCCCTTTGAAGTTACAAAATGAAAATCGATTTTTTCCAATATATCGAAAACTATTAGAGATTTTTTATTGAAAATAGACATGTATCATTCTTATGCCAGGATCATCTTAAAACAAAATTATAGTTAAATTTGTCCACCACATAAAAATTTTATAGGGGTTTTGTTCCCATTAAACCCCCCCAAACTTTTGTGTACGTTCCAATTAATTCATTATTGTGGTACCATTAGTTAAACACAACGTTTTTAAAACTTTTTTGCGTCTTAATATTTTTCGATAAGCCAGTTTTTATCGAGATGCGGCTTCTTTTTTAATATATTTACATAAAAATTTTATGGGCATTTTGTTCCTTTAAACCCCCCATATGTTTGTGTACGTTCCAATTAGACTATTATTGTGGTACCATTAGTTAAACACAGTGTTTTTAAAACTTTTTTGCCTCCTAGTATTTTTTTGATAAGCCACCTTTTATCGAGATGCCACCTTTTTCAAAATATACCTAAAAATGTAAATTATAAATAAATTTTCAGATTATTAACAGGTCTCTATAATCGTATTTAACCATATACAAATATGTGGTGGATTCGACAAATATTCATATCTCGATAAACACTGGCTTATCGAAAAAGTACTAAGAGGCAAAAAAGTTTTAAAAGCATTGTGTTTAACTAATGGTGCCACAATAATAATTTAATTGGAACGTACACAGAAGTTTGGGGGGTTGAAGGGAACAAAACCCCCATAAAATTTTTATGGGGTGCACAAATTTCACTTTAATTTTTTTTTAAGATGTTGCTGCCATAATAATGCCACATGTCCATTTTCAAGAAAAAATTCTCTAACGAGTTTTCGATATATAAAGAACATCGATTTTCATTTTGTAACTTCAAAGGGCTGTAACTTTTTTTGTGTGCATTATTGTATATAGGTAAGTGAGGTTCAATCAATATATTTTTGACCCCAGAATCTGTGGTGTAATTTATGACCAATCTTTTCGGGACACCCTGAATAAACTACATGTAACATTTTTTTCTTTCCTACTTTTCCTTTTAGTCTTTCCGTACGTTTCTTAACCACTTTCTTCCATTGATTTCTGTCCATTGCTTTTTCTTTCCAATTCTCAATATTACTTTTTTGTAAGTCTTCATATACGCTGTTCTTCCATCTTTCTCAGTCTAGCTTTTCTTCTTTTTTTGTATTACCTTTTCTTTATTATATTTTTTATGACCTAGTACAAGGCAGATTCAGAAAAAGAGATAACACACACATGGGCGCCCATACCCATGGGCAGGGGGGGCCGTGCCCCCCCTTTGCTTTTCGGGTGCTTTAAATTATATATGGATATCCAAAGTGTACAAGATATAAAGAGCAACATCTTCACGTCTGCCCCCCCCCCTGAAAATTTTTTTATGGGCGCCCGTGAACACACAAGACCACATATTCACTATGCAATAGGTAATAGAGAGAGCTTTAAAGAAAAATAAAGATGAAGTAGTTTTCAATCCTAATAGTAAATTATTAATATTGAAAATATTAAAAATATTACTAAAAGATTTTTAAATTGAAAACTTATTGGTACATTTTCCTGGTGACACCTCCAAGACTTCTACAATTTGCAAGTCAAATGGATGCTGCAGTGAAGACGAGAGGGAAGGAATTCTACACTATGCAATTCACATCCCCCGTCTGCAGCTGGTAAAGTTCCAACGGAAAAATGCACCTAGTTACTCTACGGAGTAATACGACTATAAAATAAAAATGTATACCATTTTTATTCAGTTGCAATGCGAAGGCAAAACAATCTTACTTTTCAATTAGAATACGGAGTGCAGTCTAGTCCCTTGAATCGCGATTTTCGGCTCTTATTGGAGCCTTCATCGGAAAGAACGTAGGCACTGTTCTCCATATTTTAACTGATTCGCATCGAGAGGTTTTCTCTCGTCTTCACTGCAGCGTCCATTTGACTTGCAAATTGTAGAAGTCTTGGAGGTGTCACCAGGAAAATGTACCAATAAGTTTTCAATTTAAAAATCTTTTAGTAATATTTTTAATATTTTCAATATTAATAATTTACTATTGGGATTGAAAACTAGTTCGTCTTTCAATGCCAGATGGCGCTAGCCACCTACTATCATCACTTCAGAGAACAGTGCCTACGTTCTTTCCGATGAGGCTCCAATAAGAGCCGAAAATCGCGATTCAAGGGACTGGACTGCACTCCGTATTCTAATTGAAAAGTAAGATTGTTTTGCCTTCGCATTGCAACTGAATAAAAATGGTATACATTTTTATAAAAATAAAGATGTACCTATACAAAGTTTTATAGACATGGAAAAATCATTCGATTTAATCGAAAGGAAATTTAATGAATGTTATAGACGACATAGTGAAGGAATGTCAGAAAACCTTGTAAAAATAATACTGTATAGGATGTAATAGAATGTGAAGGAGAATACGGAACAGAAAACTGGATTTTAAACAGAAAACACCAGTGTAAGATACAAGCAGCAGATATGAAATACCTCAGAAGACCGATAGGACAAGAGGGACAGGAAGACTCAGAAATGAAGAAATAAGAAACAGACTTAAAATTAAACCGTTGTTGACACAAGGAAGAAGAAAAAAATAGCATGGTTCGGTTACATAACACGGATGGACAAGCAAGTTGAAATAGTTTGGGAAGCTAAAGAAATAGGAAAACATGAAAAGGACAGACCAACAAAAGAAAGAATGTTATTCCCAAATAAAATAGTAATAGGCCAGGGCAGGAACCGAAGCTTTTCACATCGCAATTTTTACTGAATAGATCGATTTGCTTGAAAATTTGAGAATAAGTAGTAGTAACTTTTGTTATTAAGTATTTTCGATGGGAAATAAGCCACAAGGAAATAGCTTCAGAACAACATTAAGTAACTTTTTTATTTTTTATCTTGGAAAGTTTGGTAAAAATAATTTTAATATATTAATATATAATATTTTAATATATTAATATTTTAATAATATTAATATTAAATGTTTTTAAAATTCTCAGTTGCAAAAAGAGGTGACTTTGAAAGGGTTGGTAGAGGTGGTTTTTGCATGTTATTACAAGTTTTAATTGTCAATAGCTCACTCAATTTTTGCCGTAGAAAAATTTTTTGCAAACCAGGTTCTTGGGAATTAAATAGGCTAAAATTTCATATTGAAACATTTTTTTGTATCTCTGATACTAATCTTGCTATTCTGAAGAAAAGGCCATTTTTTTCCAAACTACAAAAATTCGTTATTCGCTTTTAACTTCATTTTTTTTTAAACTAATCATTCTAAGCCTGTCAAACTTCTAGAACCTCTTAATAATATATAAATAAAAAAGACCAAATAAGGTCAATGACTAATTTTAATTAGGTTGGTGATTAGGGGGTTGCTTGCCATCACTTTTTCGCTGAAAAAAATAGGGACTGACTTAATTTTTGAGGTAGAGACTTTTTTTTGATTTCAGGAGATAGATATTTTTAAGTACTTTAAATTAGTTTAAACAAGTTGTCCTCGAAAAATGCGTAGTTTTGCCGGCTTTTGACTTTGAAACTACAATATTTAGCATTTGACGAAGAAGAGCCAACATATAATAAAGTATAGCTCGATTACTATTGGTCTTAAAGAAATTTTTAAAAAACTGTTTTGTACAAAAGGTACATTTTTGTTAAGGGGGGGGGGGGTATGGTTTGAAATCAACATATCAAGCACAGTTTTGTGAATTTTTTTCGAAGCTATGGTACAATTATTTTATTTTTAAATTAAATAAACATATTAAGTACAATTCAAAGAATATTTAGAAAAAAATTCAATCCAAGATATTGAAAAGTAAGCCATTGGTGACAAATTTCGACAGGCAGCTCACAAAAAAATGGATTTTGCGGTGGACATCAGAACTCGTCACTAGATCATACGAAACAAAAAATTCAAAAAGATTTAATTTTTGGTAAAAATTTTGTGAAAACCAACAGATTTATTATTGTTGAACAAAAAATACGCAAAAAAAAGAAAAATATCTCGACGTTGTTACCTCATGAAATGTCTCAAGAAAATATGTACAAAATATCAGGTAGAGCGGCCGAGTAGTTTTTCAGTTACAATGTCCACCGCATTTGAAGAAGTAGTTTTGAGAAAAATGCGTTTAAAGTTTTGACAACTGCATCTTCATCTTCTTATTTTTCTGCCAAATAGTAAAGTGATGCACATTGAAATATGTTTTTTGAATCGAGGGGTAATCTACAAAAGAGAAGGCGAACAGTTGTTTAACATTTCTCACTACGCTCAAGCGTGCTGGCGCGAAGTCGCGGCAAAGCTAGTCAAAGGTAGGGGATATTCAACACGCTGTATCTCTAGTAATTTTACTCCGATTATTTTGAAATTTTCAGAGAGTATTCTTGAAAGTATGCACTTTTATTTGAAATAATAAAAAAAATTTAATATTTCAAACCATAACCCCCCCCCCTTAAGTAAAGTTGTTTTGATAAAACGAAAACTTTTGGAGTTATTATTTCCCATAGAAAATAGTTAATTAGCAGAAAACTTATTAAAAACATTGATTTTTTCGATATAAAACTAACACTTTCGATAGCGAATAAATCGAAAACTATAAATTTTATCAAAAAAATGTATAGAACGTTTTTTGCTTAGAATGAACGTTTTTACTCACTTTTGAGATTAATATATAAAAAATTTCCACCCCCGAGATGGGGTGGCAAGCACCTCTATAGTAAAAGCGCCTTTCGGCATCATACAGTGTGTCAATTTTAAAACTTACAATGGCTATATCTCACGAACAAAAGCTGATATCGAAAAATGCTTGAAACCGTTTCTAGGATAGTAAGGGGGAACTAAAATGACATGAAAGAGAACTCACCCCCATCAACCCCCTAGGCCCCACCCATCACAACCAAAAAAGTTTAAATTGCAAACCCCTACTTGTGATACATCATTGAAAAGGTTATAAAAAATGCTATTCAGTGGTATAAATAATAATTATACAGGGTGAAGCGATAATTGTGAAACTTTAGCTTAAATCAAAAATTTAATAAGGTTTTGTTGAATTAAAAATTTATTAAAAATGTCAATTAAGTAAATACTTATTGTGAATTCCGTTGTTTGGTAAACAATAATACAGCCTATTTTCAAATTCTGCACGAAATTTAGCAAGTGTTCTAGTAATAGGGCGACATGCTTGAGTAATTCTTTCTAGCAATTCCCCAAGTGAAGCAAGTTGAGTTTTATAAACAACTGATTTAGGGTAACCCCATTGAAAAAAGTAATATACTATCCTACTATAAAAAGTACTATCCAATGGTATAAATAATAATGATACAGGGTGTTAATATCAGCTGGCTTACTATGACTTTTGTATTTGTAATGCTATCTCCCGGACTATTATTTTAAATGGTAAGTGTCCGCTCGTACTTTTTTTTAATTGAAACTTAATTTGCCATTTTTGCCTTAAATCAGTTGTTTATAAAACTTAACTTGCGTCACTTGGGGAAATTGCGAGAAATAATTACTCAAGCATGTCGCCCTATTACCAGAAATACATTTGTCAAATTTCGTGCAGAATTTGAAAATAGACTGTATTATTGTTTACAAAACAACAGAACCCACTTTGAACATTTACTTAATTGACATTTTTATCAAATTTGTAGTTCAACAAAACCTCATTAAATTTTTCATTTAAGCCAAAGTTTCACAATTATTGCTTCACCCTGTATAATTATTATTTATACCATTGGATAGCATTTTTTATAGCCTTTTCAATGATGTATCACAAGTAGGGGTTTGCAATTTAAACTTTTTTGGTTGTGGTGGGTGGGGCCTAGGGGGTTGATGGGGGTGAGTTCTCTTTCATGTCATTTTCTTCTTCTTCTTCAGGTGCCGTCCTCGTTCCGAAGTTTGGCTATCATCAAGGCTATGCGTATTTTTGATACCGTAGATCTAAATAATTGGCAGCTGCTGCACTTGTACCAATCTCTTAAATTCTTTAACCATGAATGTTTTCTTCTGCCAATGGATCTTTTACCTATTATTTTTCCCTGAATAATTAATTGTAGTAGCTGGTACTTTTGTCCCCTCATTATATGTCCCAAGTATTGCAGTTTGCGCTTTTTAATAGTAAGCGCAAGTTCTTTTTCTTTCTGCATCCTTCGCAACACTTCCATGTTTGTCACTCTCTCTGTCCACGATATTCTCAGTATCCTGCGGTACATCCACATCTCGAATGCTTCTATTTTCCTTGTATCGATCTTTTTCAGTGTCCAAGCTTCCATTCCATAGAAAAGAACTGACAGCACGTAACATCTCATGAGGCGAATTTTAAGATTTAAACTTAGCTCTCTTCCGCATAAAACTGTTTTCATTTTGGTAAAAGTAGCTCTAGCTTTTTCTATTCTGATCTTGATTTCTTCAGAGTTGTCGTTGTTTTCATTAATAACAGTTCCCAGGTAATTATATTTTCTAACACGCTCAATTCTTTGATCATGTACGGTTATGTCAGAAAAATTTTGTGGAGATTTCGACACCATCATTATTTTTGTTTTTTTGATGTTAAGTGATAAACCGAACTTTTCGCTGCACTCTACTATTCTGTTTATCAGTGTTTGGAGATCTTCCGGGGTGTCTGCTATTAATACTGTGTCATCAGCGTATCTCAAATTGTTTATTAAAGTGCCATTTATTTTAACCCCTATATCTTGGTCAGCAAGGGCTCTGTTTATAATATCTTCTGAATATAAGTTAAACAAGGTTGGTGAAAGTATGCATCCCTGCCTTACGCCTTTTTTGATCTCGAGTTCCTCGGTTGTTTCCCGTTCTACTCTAATATTCGCCTTCTGGTTATAGTAAATATTGAAGATAATTTTGACGTCCCTTTTAACCAACAGTCTCATCAGGTGTTCGTGGCGAACTTTATCGAACGCCTTGTTGTAGTCAATAAAGCACATATATATATCCTGGTTAACATCCAGGCATCTTTGGCACATGATATTAAGTGCAAATAGTGCTTCCCTTGTTCCAAGCCCGTTTCGAAACCCGAACTGAGTATCACTGATGTCAGCGTCTAGTTTTTTGTGAATTCTTGTATGTATCACTTTAAGAAATACTTTTAGTGTGTGTCCCATTAAGCTTATTGTGCGATGGTCGGTGCATGTCATTTTAGTTCCCCCTTATTATCCTAGAAACGGTTTCAAGCATTTTTCGTTTTCAGCTTTTGTTTGTGAGATATAGCCATTGTAAGTTTTAAAATTGACACACTGTATAGATTTTGATCCTTGGACTATTCACTACTTATTCTCAAATTTTCAAGCAAATCGATCCATTCTGTAAAAATGGCGAGGTTTTATCCTATTTTAAGCTTCATTACTTGGACTATAAACGAATGGAACATGACGGAGATAAGTGGAAATCTTAGCAAGAAGCAACTCAAATGGCGCAGAACAGAAAAAAAAAATGGAGAAAATTCATCAAAAGCTAAACGCACCTTCCTCGATACCTAACGCTAGAAGAAGAACGATTATGTGTTTGTGTTTATTTGTTATACTAGAAAGGTATGGACTCTTGGTACCCACAGGTAATAAGGATTCAGTATTCTTTCTATTTCTATCTATTCTCAAAAAAAAAGAAAAGAATACTGAAGGACAACACAGCCCATTTCTCGTTAACTGACATATTCCCTAAAACCCCACATCAGGAATCGAAGATTATGGTCTCTAAAACGATAATTTGACCAACAGTAGGCTATGGGTGTGAGACATGGGTGATTAAAAAGAACGGGAATATAATCTCCTATTCCCCTGATAAAATGACATTAGACAGCGCTGTATACAACTTTAATGATCTGTTGTAAGTCGAATAAAATTCCCCCGAATCTGAATATGCTAATACGCTATAATTTTGATGCTAAATTTAATAAAGTACAATTCAAATTTTTCGTGACGTTGGATAAAAAAGTCGCAAATGTGGCTCGACATTTAGTCCCTCGCGTTCTTTTGTTAACTCGGATCTTAAGGACCTAACTTCCGATGGCTCTTCATATGCAAATCTGCAATATTTGAATATTCATTCGTCTCCTCATTGGGAACAGGACGCCAGTTGATTACCTCAGTGAATTCTAAAAAATTCCTGTCTTTAATTATTAATAAAAAATCGTATTTTGTACGTATTTTGTATTAAAGGTGTTACAAAAATGTAGCTTGTTTTCCCATGATTTTTAGTAGTCGTGATGTTAATTTGTTAATTTTACACATCTTTTCTACATCATCTATGAATTAACACTGTAAAGATCATCTGTGACAATAAAACACTGAAGGCTCCCGATTTCATTTCCCTCTCTCTTTATTCGGATGATTATAGTTTTCTATTTTCGTTCTGTTTCTTATGTTGGTCCTTAGCACTGTTCTTGTGTACTGAACAACAGTAAAGGAAAGTGAAAGAAATTCAAAAGGCAGCTGAAAGCTAAAACAGAAGGCTTGTATGACAGAAAACATATTGAATTTGATGGAGCAACGACGACTAGCAAAAATCAATGAAAAACTTTAAAAAACGAGAGATTAGAAATTGAGAGACTAGAAATTCTTCGTTAAATACGAGAAGAAAAGAGTCAATATGTAGCCAAATATTGTCATGAGATTGAAGAACTCGAAAATAGATAAGACACATTTAACATAATATATAAAAAAATCCAGGCGATCATTGGGGAGTCCGAAAAACAATTACAAGAAAATATAAAAATACTGTATGAAGAGCTAAAAATCAGAAACATGAAAATAAATAGAAAAAAATAAAAAACAATGATAATTGGAAGACAAAAAGGAAAACATAATACTTATAGAAGTAGACGGCAAGCAACTTGAACAGTTAGACAGGTACATATAAGTATTTGGGGGTAATCATAAGCCGGGATGGAAAATTCGAAGATGAGATAAATGAAAGAATTGCAAAAACTGGTAAGCTGTACAATATTATTAAGAGTAACTTTTTAAAAAAGAAAGAAATACCTAAGAATATACAAACGGAAATAGTAAAAAAGATTGTGAAACCCACTCTAAACTATGCCTGTCAATCTTGGGCATTAACAAAAAGGCAAAAGAATAGACTAATAAGCACAGAAATGAGATTTTTGAGAACAATAGAGGGAAAAACAAGGAAAGATAAAATTAGAAATCAAACCTTTAGAGAAAATCTGAAAATACACCCAGTTATAATCGAACAAGGACAACTTAGATGGCTCGGACATGTACTGAGAAGAGGAGAAGAAAAAATAGTAAGACAGATATATGAAGCGAGAGATATGGGAAGAAAGAAGAGAGAAAGACCAAGAAAGACGTGGACAGAAGAAGTGAGGGAAGCGGCCGACAAAAGAGGAATAAAATGGGAGGAACAAAAGCATTGGCCATGGATAAAAGGAAATGGAAGGAAATATGGAAGAAAACGACGGAGAACCTAACTCCGTAATAACTCACACCAAAAGGTAAACGAGTTCTGGATTAAGTAAAGTAAATGTAAAAAAATTAAAGAAACCAGTCATTTCTTCAATACGAGTCAAACTACACTGCTAAATGTTGAGCGTGGTAAAGTAGATTTTGAAGTAGAGGACAAACTTAAAGAATGGAAAAATTACATTACGAACCTATTCGAAGACTATAAAATTAGTTCACCTCCAGATATTACTAACTGCGACTGACCCCTAATAATACGCTCTGAAATAATACAAGCCATACAATCATCAAAAAATGGCAAAACGACAGGCCCTGATGAACTTCCAAGTGAAATGTACAATCTTATAAATGATAGCAATGTTTTAGAGGCTATAACTTCGTTTTCCAATGCTATTTATACCAGAGGACACCTACCTAATGGTTGATACAATAATTATTCATTGTTCATAGGTAGCTCTACTTAAGGCCATGGGTACATAGTTCGCAAATATTTTACGGCTATCCCTACCTTTTCTGTCTTTACATGGCAAATTACGTGTAGTAAAATTCACACTGGTATGGATATGTAAATATTACTAGAATGTCATTCTACTTGACAATGTCATAACTAACTTAAAGAGATGGCTTTTGAATGTTCTTGGATAACTGTTATTTTTTGTATAATTGCAAATTATTAATTCAGTTAATAAATGTGATTATTTCATTCATAGGATATTCTGACCAATAGAAAGCTACAGAGATGCAAATTAAGGTGATAATTTTTGGTAATCTCCCGTGGTTAAGCATATTACGTCAGATGCCCTTCGTTGCTATGAAAAAATACATTCAGTGACATTAATGACAATTAATGTTTTAAAAATTATAAAAGTGATGGCTTTCAATCGTCAAATATTTATAAAAACTGTGCGTTTAATGGTACTTACATAAATAAGTTACAATAAAATTTTGGTTTTGAACAGTTTTATTCATGAAATAATCGCAACAAATTGCACTCGACCTCTGAAATTAATATAGAATTTTTGCTCTCGTGACACTTTCTCGTGACACTAAAACTGTCAAAGTGTCACTCGGGAAAAATTCAATAATTTCAGAGCTCTTGTGTAATTACTACTGATAATTTTTTCGCTAACTATGTATTCAGTGATTGTAATAATTTATATGTACCTACAACAAAAACTAATACTCAATCGAGAAAAGAGGAAAAGTGTTAAAGTGATTTTTTAATCAATTACGCTTGCAATTTTGAACATCTTTAACAACAAAATACTTGGATCACAGAATATATCTTCATGTATTCTCTGCTTCTGTCTTCCATAAATAATACACAATAAATAACTTTTTATAAAGTTCACGTCTTAAATCAATTATTTATCAAATACAGTATATATCAATATTATTTAATCAACAACTCAAAATATTCCCGATTCATGTCAAATATTTAAAATTGTCACTGATTGTCAGTGTCTGAATGACAATATGCTGACAATATTCTATTCGACTGAGTGCGTTGTATGACAAAGATAGATTTGGAAAATATTACCACGGACATTGTGTTAATTTTTTTCGAATCCTGAAAAAACCAATAAATATTTTTGAAAAATCTAAACGCAGAATAAAAGACTAAATTATTACCGAGGGCCGAAAGTCCCTTAGAATAAATAAATGGTTTATTTTGAATGAGATATTTTAAATTAAAAATAACACTAAATTTTCTCTTAGTTTTTCACCCCTGTAACTTATTAAAATAAATATTATAGAAGTTCTCAGGAACTTTCGGCCCTCGCTAATAACGTAATCTTTCATTCTGCGTTTAAATTTTTCAAAAATACTTATTAGTTTTCTCAGGATTAGAAAAAAATGAATCCCCATTTGAATAGCATTGCAGCCGAAAATACTGTAACAAAATAATTATTGACCTACCCTCGTATACCAGCTCCCGTCTCCGCACAGACAGAACACTATCGATGTTTCGAGATACGCCGATGCAGCGCCGATGACGTCCAAGCGGTCGAGTCACATGGACATAGCTGGAGATATATAGATATTTCTGGAATATCTGTATCGCATATATAAATAGGACATATTTGTAAATAGAGTTAGTCTTAAGCTAAAGTTTGTAAAGTAAACTTGTATAAATAAATAATAAAGTCGTATATAAATTACGAACCGCTAGTTTTATTGTAATTAGAAGTAATTACACTAGTCACGCTACAGTTGGTGTCGGTGTTCGGTTAACTTAGTGCGATATAAATAAGTGAATTACAGAGAGACTTTAAAAGACTTTTGAACTTTATTCGTCGGGAATAACCGGAGTGCGTTAATTGTTCGGTATTCGGAAAGACTTTAAAATACTTTTGGACTTTATTCGTCGGGAATAGTTAAAGTGCGTTGATTGTTCGGTATTCGGAAAGACTGTTAAAAGACATTTTGGAAAGTACGTGTGTGCCGACCAAAGATGTTGCTACAAGAACTTACAGTAAAACAGCTCCGTGAACAGCTCGAGGAACGGGATCTGGACAGCAGTGGGCTCAAGATAGTCCTACAAGCACGACTCGAGGATGTCCTCACGAAGAACGGAGAAGACCCAAAGACGTTCCACTTCCAGTCAGCAGAACAAGTAATCTTATCGAAATTAAAAACTGTTTCTGAAACGATCGATGAAACTTCTAGAAGAAGCGACGAGAAACTTGAAGAAGTTAGTAGAAGAAGCGACGAGAAACTTGAAGAAGTTAGTAGACAGAACAACGAGAAATTTGAAAGTGTTTCTCAAAAGATCGATGAAACTTCTAGAAGAAGCGACGAGAAACTTGAAGAAGTTAGTAGACAGAACAACGAGAAATTTGAAAGTGTTTCTCAAAAGATCGATGAAACTTCTAGAAAAAGCGACGAGAAATTTGAAAGTGTTTCTCAAGTAATTAAAGACGTTTGTAGACAGAATGACGAGAAATTTGAAGAAGTTTCTAGAACATTCGATAAGATGCAGAAAAGTGTAGAGACCGTAGAAGAAAAGATCAAACAACTAGAGAGCATGATAACCGATACAAAAGTACAACCATCAGTTAATGCAGCAGCGTTAGATCCTGTAGTGAAAGATGAACTACCGAGAGACGAAACGTCGCATAATATGAGATTCAAATTACCACCATTCGATGGAAAGTCCTCTTGGTCCATATATCTTAGACAATTTGAAGCTATTGCGACCGCCAATCATTGGACCGAACAGGAAAAGGCTGTTTCCTTGACTGCTGCTTTGCGAGGTGATGCTGCAGATATATTAAGATCAATTCCTAAGGGTCAAGAAAATTGTTACCAGACCTTGTTCACTCGTCTAGAAAAACGCTATGGAGATGCCCATCTACAACAAGTATACAAAGCACAACTGCGAAGTAGAAGTCAACGAGCAAGTGAGAATCTGCAAGAATTTGAAGCAGATGTGGCTCGTGTGGTGCGGTTGGCTTATCCAGAGGTGCCAGACAGCGTTTTAGAAGAAATTGCAGTAGATACCTTCGTCAATGGGCTGAAAGATAATGAACTACAGAAAGCTTTACGACTAGCAAGACCGAAAGTTTTAGATGAAGCACTTGCTATTGCCTTGGAAAACGAAGCAGCTAGCCAAGCTTCACGAAACAATCGAGTAATAACCGTGGAAAAAGGCGATAAGAGAAAAGATGAACGTTTGGTGGAAATGGTACGGAGGGTGATTCGTGACACGATGCCGAAGAGACGCATGAAGAGGGCTGGAAGAGTTGGTTCAAATACAGATGCTTCCTCGATACGGCCATGCAGTGAAAGTTGTAATCACCGGCTTAAAGTAGATGAACAGCTTTGCCCTGTGAGACGAACTACCGTCGTTAATGAGCAATGGCAGCCACAACAGTTACAAGAAGCCCAAGAAGATGATCCATGTATAAAAAGAGTATTGGATTGGATGCAGCAAGGTGAAAGACCTAGTTGGCAGAACATTAGTGCATGTAGTCCAGAAGTCAAGGCCTACTGGAGCCAATGGAATTGCCTGGTACTAAAAGATGATCTTCTGTACAGAACCTTTGAGAACGATGATGGTACACAATCTAAGCTGCAGTTGATTGTACCTAAAAGTAAAGTGTCAGAAGTATTGCGTCAGTTGCATGACGGTACATCAGGTGGACACTTTGGTATTACGAAGACTCTGCAAAAGGTTCGAGAACGGTTCTATTGGGTGAACTGTAAAGATGATGTAAGAAGATGGTGCCGGAAATGTGAACTGTGTGCATCCGGTAATGGTCCAGTTGGTAAAAAGAGAGCACCCATGAGACAGTACAATGTTGGAAGTCCTATGGAAAGAGTAGCAATCGACATTGCAGGTCCATTTCCAGAAACCGATGCTGGAAATAAATACATTCTGGTAGCCATGGACTATTTTACGAAATGGACCGAGGCCTATGCATTACCGAATCAAGAAGCTGCTACCGTTGCAGAGGTACTTGTTAAAGAATTCTTCAGCCGATTTGGTGTTCCCTTGGAGATCCACTCCGACCAAGGGCGAAACTTTGAGTCAGCTCTTTTCCAAAAGGTTTGTAAATTGATTGGTGTCAATAAGACCAGAACAACACCCCTGCATCCTCAATCAGATGGGATGGTCGAGAGGATGAACCGAACGATGGGTAAACACTTGTCCAAAGTTGTATCTGAACATCAGCGAGATTGGGACCAACACATTCATTTATTCCTGATGGCCTACCGCTCGGCCGTGAATGAAACTACAGGTCAAACACCAACCTGCCTGATGTTGGGTCGTGAAGTTCGTTTGCCCTGCGACCTAGAGTTTGGCTGCAGACCTTCCGAGGAATATGTTGCAGGCGAAGAATACGTAGACCGCCTGAAGTTACGAATGAACAACATTCATGAACTTGCCCGACAACACATCCAGATAGCCAGTGACAGAATGAAAGATCAATATGATTCTCGCTGCAAGAATGAAAGCTTCGAAGTAGGTGATCTTGTCTGGCTTTATAATCCACAACGTCGTCGAGGCCTGTGTCCTAAACTGCAAAGACAATGGGAAGGTCCGTATGAAGTTAAGAAGAAAATAAATGACGTAATATACAGAATTAAGAAGTTACCAAACGGTAAACCAAAAGTTATTCACATAAATCGTCTTGCACCATATGCTGGCTCAAATGAAACAGAGGAAGCCCGAGTCCTCCAACAGGAGATGAAAGATGCACCACAGCCAAGTTTTAAGGAATTTATGTCAAATTACGCAGAAAGAAAGAGTGCTAGATTCGGCGTGACCACAGAAGTTCAGCAAGATCTGTTTGGTGTTCCAGAAAACGTCTCTCTAGCCCACTGTGTTGCACAAGACCTCGAGATGACTAAAGGAATCTCGTCCGTATTCAATAGAAAGTTCGGCCGCCTGGACGAGTTAAGGAATCAACAACCTAAAATTGGAAGAGTATTGCGATTGGAAGATGGTCCTCGATCTTTGCTGTATATAGTGACCAGGAAGTCTTATACGGACACGCCAAGCTACGAGAACATATGGCGTGCTCTAACTAATTTGAAGAAAATGGTCTGTAATTATGACATCAAAGATTTGGCTTTACCAAAAATTGGCCATGCAGTAGAGACAGAACACTATCGATGTTTCGAGATACGCCGATGCAGCGCCGATGACGTCCAAGCGGTCGAGTCACATGGACATAGCTGGAGATATATAGATATTTCTGGAATATCTGTATCGCATATATAAATAGGACATATTTGTAAATAGAGTTAGTCTTAAGCTAAAGTTTGTAAAGTAAACTTGTATAAATAAATAATAAAGTCGTATATAAATTACGAACCGCTAGTTTTATTGTAATTAGAAGTAATTACACTAGTCACGCTACAATACGTACCGATCCTCTTAAGAAGATAACAGCAACAACTTGTGGTAGGGGAGCCCAAGCGGGGATTTTTGCAGTTACTCGAGCGCGTCAGATTATCATATGGGGAGAAACCTGCTACCCTGCAGATGTACCTCTACCATATATTGGCTCTTAACACAGGGGAGTTCGTTAAGGGGGGCCCGAAAAAAAATATATCTTTAAAAAACTCGAAATTGTCAGATTAAGATAAGGTAAGTTAAGTACATGCAAAAGAGTGTATATTTCAAAAATCTGACGATTTGAGCCGGGCGTAAGAAAATGGGGGAGTCCCAAAGTTTCACAAGAAAAAAGCGAATATTTCGCGAAATGAATGACAGATCGAAAAACTAAAAAATATGTGCTCAATATTTTTTAAAAATCTATCGAATAATACCAAACATGACTTCCCACGGAGAGGAGTGGGGGTAAATTTAATATTTTAAATACGAATCCCGCGATATTTCGCGAAATGAACGTCAGATCGAAAAACTGTAAAATACACTTCAATATTTTTGAAAAATCTATCAAATGGCACCAAACACGACCCCCACAGAGGTGAGGTGAGGGGTTACTTTAAAATCTTAAATAGAAGCCCCCATTTTTTATTGCAGATTTGGATTCCTTGCGTAAAAATAAGTAACTTTTATTTGAAACATTTTTTCGAATTATGGATAGATGGCGTTATAATCGGAAAAAACGATTGTTGGAAATGGAAAATTAAATTTAAAAATGGCAAGCGCCCAATAAAATGGAAAACTTTACTTAACTTTTTTTGGTCTTAGGACCTACTCTTCACAACCCAATAGGTCCCCATAACGCTCGAGTGACTGCACATTTAGCATACTTTGCTCCCCTACCATTGTGCTGATTATATATCATCAGTTTGTTAAACCACTTATTGACAATTTTTCTAAAAAGAACATCAGTTTCCATAGACGAATCAGAGGATCTTAATATTCAAAGAGGAGTACGCAGGGATGTATCTTGCCGCCCCTGCTTTTCAACGTTTACTCCGAACGAATTTTCAGAAATGCACTTTCTGAAAAACAAGAAGGAATAATAATTGTGAACGGTGAAGCCATCAATAATTTTCGATATGCGGATGATACAGTACTCCTAGCTTCTACTCAAGAAGATCTGCAAACATTACTTGACAGTGTCATTGAGAGCTGTAAGAAAGCAGGTCTAGATCTGAAAACCAAAATACTCGTAATAAGTAAAACTTAATAAGCAAGCAACAGAATATAAAACCGTATACTATGTAAATAGTAGCAAACTTTAGCAGGCCAGAGCCGGTTTTAGAAGGATTTCCCAGGTGTTATGTAATAGCGACATAAAATTGGCATTGCGAATTCGCCTATTTCGCTGTTACGTATTTTAGGTCTTACTTTATGGTGTCGAGCCATGGACTGTGAATAAAAGTGATCTAAATTGCTTTGAGATTTTCGAAATGTGGCTTCTTGCTTTTAAATTTTAAAAGCTTCTTAGATGGAGAAGATTAGAAATTCCACATTACTAGAATGTCTCAGCAAGACTACTAAGATTATAAAAAACATCAAGACGAGAAAGCTGGAGTACAGTGGAACACCGATAAGTCGGCCCCCGATAACCCGGAAGTCCGGCTAACCCGGACCGATTTTCATCAGACAAACATTTCAACAATAAAAATGTACCATCCGTTGCAAGATAATTCGGATGGAATTCCCCAGATTATTTTGTGCTTGATATCGGCCCAGTCTCTTAATCTGGGAAATTTCATATGTAATATAATATTTGAGAGATAATGTGTATTTGTGTAATTTGAACTATGTATACGATAGTAAAAATGACTCATGGCACACGGCGGCGGCAGAGTGACGGTCATTGTCTCGGATTTATCGGAAACAACAGGCACCTTTTATTACTTTATTTATTTCAAACTGTCTTAGTATTGTTTAAAAAATACTAAAAGACTATTTAAAAAAATTATTTTTTAAACAATGGTCTTAGTTTTCACTGTTCATAACATCGTTCCGATTATGACTGTATTGTGTGCAGTACAGTCTTGTATTGTTTGCTTCCGTTTGCTTAGGCTTGTGTTTGCGCGTGTTTTTAATAATTTAGATGTGTGGTTCATGTTATTTCAATTATAACGGAGTTTATCTGTAAGTATACCGTATTTTATTAATTGTTACCATATTCTCCGGCCAACCCGGATTGGCCGCGGTTCCGATTAATCCGAGTTATCGAGGTTCCACTGTACTTCGGACATGTAATGAGAGGTCCCAAATATAGGTCGCTTGTTAGCACTCATAAGAATTGTGTAGAGCAAGATGATTATACTGTAATTGGTATTACTCTGACTATTTCCTTTTTGTGTATCTACACTGTAATGCTTCTCCTCCTCTGGTGTCGTAGATACTTGCTATTTAAAATTTCCTACGAAACAATGCACTTTTTCAGTTCATCATACAGTAATTTCTCCCACTGGTACATTATCCTTCTGCAAACGTATATTTTTTTCATTTTAGCATTCGTTATTATCCATAATAATTTCTACAACTCGGTTATTAAAATCCGCAATGGTAATATTTGTCAAACTGCCTTCTATTTTAAAATTATTACTAATCAATTCCAAAATCAGAATTGTCTCGTGACTAATCTTCTTCCAACCGAACCAACATAATTTCTATTAGCGATCACGATTCGTGTCTCTACTAAACACGCTAGTTGCTTACATCCTTAAGAATAGAAAACGACATTTGCACAAATAGCTTACAAATTAACCGCTAGGTTAAGGATTTTTAGTTCAATTGTTTCTTTTTGTAGTTAAAAAGACACTATGTTTTTATATGTTTATAATATATGTTTATATTAAACTTAAAGCTAAAATCAATATTATTAGATACAAGAATTAATATTAAAATTAAACTCACCAGGCTTCCGGGCCGAACCCCGTTGATATTCACATGGCCGAGCTTTCGATATCGTCTATGGCGTCATCTTCAGGGCTTCCGGAGTCTCAGCTCCTGAGCCCCAAACATTACACTGTTCACCGTTCACTGCAATACTAGAGGCTGGAGGGTTTGATGGTATCTTTTTGAAGAAAAATATTTCTGATATTTTAGTTACTAAACATGTGAATCCGATATTCACAGACCATTGCTCTAATTGATTCAGGAAATACTGCAAAGCATTTGCCATTGATGTGGTGTTGTTTCCTTTTATAGAGAAAACAACGTCATCTGCTAAAGTCTAGTCTTCAGAGGCATAGTAAGGTTGTTAATAATATTGTTTATTGCCATTGAGATCAATGTAGAGCTTAGGACTGATCCTCGGGGTATTCCATCACTTTTCTCTAGTAGGTACCTATTACCTATTACGAATATATACTCTTACGCAAAAAGGCCACTTTTAATTAATTTTACGTAATTTTCGCGAATAATCCATGAATCTAGTTTTCTTTTAGAATGTTGAATTTTCAACGAGTGTTAAATGCCCGTTTGCAATCAAAAATAATGCAATATAGTTTCATCTTCAAGGAATGTATAATTACAGTTATTGTTTGAAGTCTTTTTGACTGCTACGATTTAGGAATGTATTGACTTGTATTATTTGCTTCTTTCTTTTTTTGTCTAATAAATTTTGTATCTCATTTAACCGTTTCTATTCATACTTAGAATAGAATAGAAATATGCTTTATTGTCATGAAAAATTTAACAATTTTATAGACAAAGCGTACAAGAATCATAAATAAAAACAATAACAAATACAATTTAGTAAAATTATATAAATCGTCAATATAAATAAAACATAATAAAGTGAAATAAAAAAGAATGCGTGTGTACTATGTACGCACGTAAGAAGATATTCTTCTATTATATAATAGGTAATTTAAACGAAGTAAATATACTTAAAAGGTTATTTGTATTTTATTTAAAAATCAAACTAACTTTCTTATCTACCACTTTCAAAAAATTTTTATTAAAACAACCAAAAATAAAAAAAAATATGAATCGCCCGGGAATTGAACCCGCAACCTTCCAATCTCAGTGCTAACGCATTTCTAACTACTCCATCGAGGCACTAGAAATAGACATGTAAGTTTCGGATATAATTACACAACACGGCACACGACATACAGGGTGTTTCATTAATAATTGTCTCTATAGCAACTGGAGAAACCTTAGCACAAAATACGAAGATTTAACCTAAAACATCCAAATAAAATGTGGTTCCTTACTGAGTTACAGGGTGTTTTATCTAAAAATTTAAAAATTATTTTTGCTCAACATTTTAAAACTATTCGACGTATCCTTTTCATACTTGGCACAAAGTATAGGTACTGTACACACTACTAAATTATGTTAAACAAACGTTTCTGGCTATTACCAGAGGCGTGCGACGGGGGAAAGTTAATGGTTGACCCTTCTCAAATTCTGCGCCACTGGCAAAATTGCTATTTTAGTTAAATTTTTGGATTCTCCAATACTTTATATGAAAATAATATACTCTTCATTCGTAACGATTAAGTCATTACTTTTCGAGATATTTGAAGTTAAAAATGAAACGACACGGTTATTTTAATTAATGTATTGTGTCGCTTCATTTTTAATTTCAAATATCTCGAAAACTAATCATTTTATCGTTACGAATGAACAGTATATATTTACATAAAAAGTATTGCAAAATCAAAAATGTACACTAAAATAGCAATTTCGTCAGTGGCGTAGAATTTGGGAAGGGTCAAGCAGCCAATATCCCCTGTCGTACGCCTCTGGTAGTAGCTAGAAAAGTTTATTTATCTTAATTTAGTAGGGTTTACAGTACCTACATTTTCTGCCAAGTATGATAAGGATACGCCAAATAGTTTTAAAGTACTGGGTACAAATAATTTTTAAATTTTAATCATATGAATCATATCATAAATTAATCAAAATAACTGTGCCGTTTCATATTTAACTTCAAATATCTCGAAAACAAATGACTTTATTGTTACCAATGAAGACTATATTATTTTCGTAGAAAGTATTGGAGAATCTAAAAATGGCACTAAAATAGTAATTCCTCCAGTGGCGTAGAATTTGAGAAGGGTCAACCATTAACCATCCCCTGTCATACGCCTCTGGTAGTAGCTAGAAACGTTTGTTTATCGTAATTTAGTAGGGTGTCTAGTAGTCGCACTTTTTGCCAAGTATGAAAAGGATACATCGAATAGTTTTAAAATTCTGAGCAAAAATAATTTTTAAATTTTTAGATAAAACACCCTGTAACTCAGTAACGAACTACATTTTATTTAGGTGTTTTAGGTTAAATCTTCGTATTTTGTGCTAAGGTTTCTTCAGTTACTGTATGGACAATTATTAATGAAACACCCTGTATAGTGTAAAAATGTTATGCTTACATAATATTTTATTAATCCAAAAACAGAAGAATTATAATAAATAATACATTTCCTAAAACCACTAATATATTCTTTTAATGACTTATTTGCACGGTTACAGATACATACATACACCTATCTTGAAAGATTAGCAATCAACTACATACTGTCAGACCTACATACTGTCAGTGTGCGCAGGCGCGTGGTAAATGTACAATTTTACCCTCAATCGATTCGCCGCTAAAGAAGAATATCTTCAAAAATCAGTAACAATCTTTTGCAAAATTAAAAAAATTTTGCAAATTGCGTAATCTACGTTAAGAAATTTAATAAGTTAAGCTGCTGCATATGGCACTCAAATATAGATTAAGATTCTATTTATACATAAGAATCCGGTAATTTCTTAGTTATTGGTTAAGAAACTCTGCTATTGAATAATATGGTCTTTCAGATAAATATGCTTTTGTCATTTTACGGAACTTAGGGAAAGATGTTGCAGATTTAAGTTGTAGAGGGAGATGGTTGTATAGTTTTTTTGCAGAATATAATATAGATTTCTTTACTAACTCACTGGACAGGATCGGTAAATAGATGTCAAAGGTAGAATTTCTGGTGGAATTGTCATGTCTAGGTCTTGCTGGAAAGACATGCAGATGTTTATGAATTAAGCAAACAGTTTCTAAAATATACAGGGTGGTCCTTAAGTAATTGTACAAAAAGAAACAGCAGATTCTACACTCAAAAATATTACGATTTACCCAACTTACTTTAATAAAATGTTGATATTAACACAGATACAGGTTGGTAAAGTTAAACTTTTTTTTATTTATTATTGAATATTTCCTGACAGGTATGAGATAACAACATGAAATTTGTATGTGGGGTTTTTTGGGTCGAGAAGACTAAATTCCCTACCAAAAATTATCTATTACCCAGAGGGCGCCATATACGCCTTTCAGCACTCATTTATTACGTTCAATTTTTTTTATCCCTCACTCTGTATAATTTTGACATTAAAATTTTTATTCTCCTATTAGTTTTACTTAAAAAAGGTATACTTTTTTCATCTCCCTAAACTCAACCGTTTTCGAGATAAGCGCATTTTAAATCTGCGATACACCATCACTGTTAGCATAATATCATTGTAGTTACACCCGAAAAATAAAACCATAAAATTATCCAAAAATGTATCGCAAATTTCTTCAAATGGAATTTGCGATGCAATGACATAAATTTGAGAACTGGCACAATTATTATGGTTTTAAGTTATTTTTCGGGTGTAACTGCAATGATATTATGCTAAAAATGATGGTGTATCGCAGATTTAAAATGCGTTTATCTCGAAAACGGTTGAGTTTAGGGAGATGAAAGCAGTATACCTTTTTTAAGTAAAACTAATAGGAGAATAAAATTTCTAATGTCAAAATTATACAGAGTGAGGGATAAAAAAATTGAACGTAATAAATGAGTGCTGAAAGGCGTATGTGGCGCCCTCTGGGCAATACATAATTTTTGGTAGGGAATTTAGTTTTCTCGACCCAAAAAACCCCCACACACCAAATTTCATGTTGATATCTCATACCTGTCAGGAAATATTCAATAATAAATAAAAAAAAAGTTTAACTTTACCACCCTGAATCTTTAATATCAACATTTTATTAAAGTAAGTTGGGTTAATTCGTAATATTTTAGAGTGTATAATCTACTGTTTCTTTTTGTACAATTACTTAAGGACCACCCTGTATAAAGAAGGTAGTGTTAGACTCCTGTGATCTTTGAAGTAGCTTCTGCAATGTGTTGTTCTTCTGAGGCCAAGCAGATACCTTATTGCTCTTTTTTGTAATTTAAAAATAACATCGGATTGGGCAGCTGTACCAGAACCCCAAAAAGCAAGACCATATCGAAAATGGGACTCGAACAAAGAAAAATATGTTATTTTGGAAGAGGCTAAATTCATTTCCTTCAAAACAGATCTTATTGCAAAGCAAGCTGAGGATAGTTTCTTGCTTAACACATCGATATGAAGGGACCATTTAAGTTTGCTATCTAAAAAAATACCAAGAAACTTTACAGAATCAACGATACTGATCTGGCTGTTATGAAGAGGTAAGGGTTGAAGAGTTCCTTTATAGGATAATGCTCCTGTTTTATCTACGTTAAAAGAGAGTAAATTAGAATCGGACCAGGATTTTATTGTGAGTAGATCAGAAGTTATAGTAGCATGAAGAGTTGCGATATTTGAGTTGCTCCAAGTGATACTGGTATCGTCAGCAAAAAAAACTTTTCCATCGATTTTTAAACTAGTGATGTCATTAAGCTCCCTCTTCTTAAGCGGATGGATACGTCTTTTTTCTATTTTAAGTTACTATAATTTTTTTTCCTTGTGCCATCTTGAATAGTATTTTGATATTTTACCGTTTTTATGGCTGTTTGTTGCCATCTCGCTCTCATTACAATCCCACCTATTTCTTTTGTCCTGTTTTTACCCGATATTTCAACCGATTGCTGAAATGCAATATCTCGTATTTTTATTCACAGCGCCACCTATCCTTACTCGTCTTTTATAAAATTTCCCTTCACCATCCATTTTGTCTTCTTGAAGTTGAGGCTCAGGCCGTATGCATCACTAACTGAATTGACCCTTTCCATTGCCTGTTGTAATTCATCTATGTTACTGGCAAGGATCACCGTGTCATCGGCATATCTTATATTGTTCGTTAACTCACCGTTTATTTTATGCCCTCATTTGCATTTTCCAAACATTTTTTAAATATTTCCTCGGAATAAATACTGAATAGGAGTGGGGATAAGAAGCACACCTGTTGGACACCTCTTTTGATTTCCTTACTTTCAGTAATAAGATAAACAGATTTACATTGTTCTTAATAATATTGTTACAATAGAATTACTTTTGAAATGTATCTTTTTTTATGTCTACAACTTATTAAAATCAGTATGCCGTCTGAATAGATCCCCTCCTCCTCATCTTCAATCTCAACAATGAGCCGTCCAAATCCAAACTCATGTCGGGTGTCATCTGAAGTACATCTGCCCCTCAATCCCTCGCTAAACGCCCTCTTCCGATTCACTGTTTACGAGACCTGTGGCTGGTGGCTTGTTTCACTTTGTTACGATATCAAAACTTAACAATGCCTTAATTTCGTTTCGCGGATTGTGTTTCTTCTTTACACCCTCATCCGGCCACGGCTGGGACGATTCAATTACTTTGGGGTGTAATGTGGTGAATAATTATTAGACGTTCTAAAAGCCTTCGGATGAGATTATCGTCGATTGGGACTAAATTACGAATTAATACTGTTAACAGTAGAAAATTTTATCTTCTAAATGATTTACCGACAAAAATAGGCGAGCGGTTTACTCCTGACAGCCATTTTTATCCAATTTTATATATGTTTTTCAAAGTTTAAATTTGTTTTTTTATTTTTCCAACTTTAATAAACAAAAAAGAGGCGTAGGTATCTCATTGAAATAAATCCTTTTCTCTCTTAGTGATTTATCGAAAAATGCTCTCTTTTCAAGTTATTTTCAATTTTTTGTTGCCTTTTTGGACTAGGGCCCAATAGGCCGGGAGTGAATTGAGTAGCTCCCGGACAAAATAAGAAAGGCCATATGCCCAACTTATTTCCCCTATTGTGGACATGACGCCCCACGTTGGGCCCCATGTGGTCGAGAGGCGTCGGTAGGGTGCAGTTGAGCCGTACATGGCTTTTCGGATTTCATCCCAGTCCAATTCCCAGGACCGTAAGATGTCCGAAGAGCCAGGATCTCGGCCACACAAGGATAAGTAATTAAAAAAAAAATAGTTTAAAATTTAAACAAAGATTTCTACGCTACGCGTGCCTTTTTTCAGACATTGGAAGCGACCACTACTTGTTTATCATGAACGGATGTGTAACCAGCATGATCCTAAGGAGGGGCTACAACTACCTGGGGGTATGGAATAGTAATAGTGTTAAGCGTATAGAGCTCAAAGTACATCCAAATGGGGGGTTATAACCCCCCCGGTTACGCCTATGATCATGAAACAGTAGAAGAAAACGAAGACAAGAGGAAAGGTAAATGAAAAAAGCTATAATCTAAAGGAAAACAGATATAGAACAATATATCGGGAAAATTAGATAACATGTTAAAATATAGAGAAATGAATACAAATATAGAGGAAAAATGGGACATTCTAAAAAAGCATAATAATAGAAGCGGAAGAAACATGCGGCAAGACAAAAGTACCAAATATGTTTAAGAACGACAAGAACCGAATGGTGAATAGATATAGATGAGATACAAGAAAAAATAAAAAATTAAGTTAAAAAAAAACAAAAATAGAATAGATGCTTATCACAAAATGACTCGAGGTTTATGAATTTTACAAACACAAAATTAAGTTAACGAAAAGCTATGGGAGGAATTTGGGGACATACGAGGAAAAACAAAAATTCTGGTATGTTGCTGTAAAACAACTAGGACAACAGAAAGTACAGAGAACAATTAAGTTAAGATAAAAGACAGAAATATAATAGATAATAATAGAGATATAATAGATAAGATGATAAAAGAATGGAGAGATCCCGAGAATATTTTAAAGAGCTAACACACAGGGATACGGAAAACTGGATGAAGAAATAGACATAAACGATGAGCAAGAGATAGAACCCATAAAAAGAGAGAAGAAGTAGAGATGGCAATAGAGATGATTATAGTAGGTAAAGCAGCGGGCAAGGATACCATCACTACAGAAATGATAAGATACAAAGGAAGAGGAGGAACAGATATAATGAACTAAGGGAAAACACCACTGGATTGGAAAACATAAATTATACTACCAATACATAGAAAGAAGACAAGGGAAACTGTACCAACTATCGGGGCTAATCATATCAAGTAGGTATACCACGAAACGTGTTGGAAACGAATACTCGAGAAACAAAGGCTAAGGAAATAGGGCTAAAATAAATCCAACATTTGAAGACGTGCAATGTGGATTCAGAAAGAACAAAAGCACGCAAGACCTTATGTAATACAATAACAAATGAGTGAGAAGATAATTAATAAAAACAAAGAGAAGCTTATATGCTACATAGACCTAGAGAAGGCTTCTAACAAAATTCGAAGAAAGCACATGTGAAAAACACTACCCGAAAGAGTAGTGAATGATAACACAATAGAAATTATGAAAGATACCTATGGAAATAATAGCAACATAGCAAGAACAAACAATAATGACTTCAAGGAATTCTAAACACACCAAAGTGTCAAACAAGGATGCGTGCTGAGCTCATTAGTTTGAATTAATTCTGTTAGTTAACATGGCATATTTAAAATTTGTATTACCTAAGCCTATTTCTAAGTAATTAAATATAAAAGATTTTATATGTTCGTAGACACATTTTTTTGTATACGACAATAAATAGTTCAAACCGTATTCAAATGTGTGACAAAAAACAATTTTTTTCTTGCGCTTAACCTAAAAAAAAGGACAGAATGACACGCACTTTTGGTTCCCGTTCCCGCTCTGTAGGTACGTAGCAAAAACATAAGTCAAAATAGAAGAAAAAACAAGTAATAAATTTTGATGAAATTAAACATTTACTGTGACGGAGGAATATACCTTAATAAAAAACGTTCGCGTTTCGTGAGGAGATTTCATTTTCATCGCAAGAATTCATTCATACGGAATTACAAACAATCGCAAATGGTTCAAGTCGGGAAATTCCAGTGGCGTATCCATAATTTTTCATTTACATGATATCTGGTTACAGTGAAGTATAGAGACTGATCTTTACGTTGTTTTCAAAAATTTTCAAATTGTTTATTAGCCTTAGTGAGTACTATAGCACGATTTTTGGTCATTACACATATCCTTTAATGTTTGTAGCGTCTTCGTCTCTTGTTTTCGTAGGCATTCTTTGGATTTTTCAATTTTCTTGCAGTTATACGTTCAGTTAATTTTTGATATAGTCTAAAATACGATATAAGGTCGATTTGCACCGATCGGTTTAATGGATAAAAATTATTGGATGTATAATTTAGTATGTTAACAATTACAAAAAACAAGGGTTGCCCGATCTAATCTTGTGCTAACTATAATTATTTAATAATTAAAAAATGACATTTTTTTTATAAATTAAAAAAAAATCGATCCGGGCAGATATTATTTCAAATTTTTTAGATCATTCTAAACAAAAAAGGCCTTTTGTAATTTTTCTCTAAAGTTGATCGTTTTCTAATTATAAACATTTTAAAACTGAAAAAAGAACGAAAGATGACGATTTTCAAGGCTTAAAAACATAAGTATAAAATATAATTTTTGAAATTACGAAGTACCTAAATTCAAGTTCAAACCTTATTATATCAGTTCTTGATAAGTCTTTTGGACTTATTTCATTCTGAAACATTGTTTTTTAGGTGTTAATGCCCGTCTCTCCATAAGAAACCTTCCTCATTAACAATTAAAAAAATATGTTTTAGAATAAAACATGGCTAAAATTCTTATCGAGACCTGATAGGAAAAGGTTTGAACTTGAATTTATGTACTTGATGATTACAAAAATGATATTCTTACTTGTGTTTTTGATCCTTGAAAATTGTCATCTTTCGTCTTTTTTCAGTTTTAAATTGTTTATAACTCGAATAAGATCAACTTTAGAGAAAAATTACGAAAGACCTTTTTTTGTATAGAATGATCCAAAAAATCTGAAATAATATCTGCCCAGGTCGAAATTTCTTTTGAATTCATAAAAAATGTAATTTTTTAATTATTAATTAATTATAGTTAGAACAAGATTAGATCGAGCAACCCTTGTTTTTTGTAATTGTTAATATGCTAAATTGCATATCCAATAATTTTTATCCATTAAACAGATCGGTGCAAATCGACCTTATATCGGATCCACTACTAATATATTTAGTCCAGAAAGCCAGTGCGCATCCGCTAGGAAAAATATTCTAATTAGGATTTTTTGTACAATCTTACTCAAAAAGGACTCCTTTTAACAAATTTGCATGTTGCCAGGGCCAAAAGGTGGTCAAAAATTTCTTAAACGTTTTTTTTTGTTTTTTTCCTAAAATTATTTTTTTGCATGGAACAAAGTCTTTTTTAGATTTTTTGGATCATTCCAAACAGAAAAGGTCTTTAGTGACTTTTCTCTAAAAATGATAGTTTTTGACATATAAGCGATTAAAAATTTAAAAATTGCGAAATCGGCCATTTTTAACCCTCAAAAACTATGTGAAAAAATTAAAATTTGAATGTTGCCAAAGTAAGTAGATATTCTTTAAACATAGATTCATGAAATCCCGAAGAGTTTTTTGCAATACAATATTCAAAACTCCTTTGTTTTTTAATTGATAATCAAGCGTGCGAGACACTATTTTCCACCGACAGTATGGTGCAAATAAAAGGAATAAATTCGTTATTTCGTAAACCGGCGACTTTAAGGAAAAATCCCGAAACAGGTCGATTTGTATTTTTAAGTTACGATATTATGGCATACATGATATACTAGTGACGTCATCCATCTGGCCGTGATGACGTAATCGATGATTTTTTTAAATGAGAATAGGGGTCGTGTGCTAGCTCATTTGAAAGGCTCTTCAATTCTCTATTTAGTAATATAAACATTTATATAATTATTTATACAGGGTGTCCTTCTAATTCTTTTTTATCAAATAATTTATTTTAATAAAAATTTTTTGGACACCCTGTATAAATAATTATGTAAATGTTTACACTACTGAATAGAGAATTGAAGAACCTTTTAAATGAGCTACCACACGACCCCTATTCTGATTTAAAAAAATAATCGATTACGTCATCACGCCCAGACAGATGACGTCACTAGTATACCATACATGCCACAATATCATAACTTAAAAATAAAAATCAACCTGCTTCGGGTTTTTTTCTTAAAGTAGCCGGTTTACGAAATAACGAATTTATTCCTTTCATTTGCACCATACTGTATACACATGCAACGGTGGAAAATAGTGTCGCGCACGCGTGATTAGAAATTAAAAACAAAGAAGTTTTGAATATTATATTGCAAAAAACTCTTCGGGATTTCATCAATCGATGTTTAAAGAATATCAACCTACCTTGGCAACATTCAAATTTTCAGTTTTTCACATAGTTTGTGAGGGTTAAAAATGGCCGATTTCGCAATTTTTCAATTTTTAATCGCTTATGTGTCAAAAACTATCTTTTTTAGAGAAAAATCACTAAAGACCTTTTCTGTTTGGAATGATCCAAAAAACCTAAAAAACTTTGTTCCATGCAAAAAAAATAATTTTAGGAAAAAAACAAAAAAAAAACGTTTAAAAAATTTTTGACCACCTTTTGGTCCTGGCAACATGCAAATTTGTTAAAAGGGGTCCTTTTTGAGTAAGATTGTGCAAAAAATCCGAATTAGAATATTTTTCCTAGCGGATGCGCAGTGGCTTTCTGGACTAATTTGATTAGCTCTCTAAACAAGTACCTGCACTTCCACTATTATCGATGCACTGGAGATGGTAGTGAGCTTAGTTCGATCCGAGTATTGGTCAGAGGCAAGGCAACCGTTCTTAAATTAAATTAGGAGTCAGGAAAAAATTATAGAGAGTCAGGAAAAGTCAGAGGAAGTCGAGAAAAATTAGAGAGAGTCGGGAAAAATTAGAGGAAGTGGAGAAAAATTAGAGAGAATAAGAAAAAATTAGAGGGAGTAAGAAAAAATTGGAGGAAGTCAGAAAAAATTTGGAGGGAGATACGATAAAATAGAAGGGAGTCGGGAAAAATTAGAGGTAGTAAAAAAATTGGGGGAAGCCAGCAAAAATTGGAGTACGTTAGAAGAAAATGGATGGGGTCATAAAAAATTGGAGGGAGATAAGATAGAATAGGAGGAATTTAGAAAAAATTAAGTGCAGTGGCTGTAGAGGGCAATAATTGATGGAATCCATTGTCGCATGGCGACGGGCAAAATTACTAGTTAGGAGTAGAAGACATATTTGTCAAACTGGTGTTCACACAGCAATTGTGACAAAGAATAATGTTACAACAATCTATGTTTTTTAATCTTCTAGGAGAGTATAGAAGATTACAAAACGAATATAAGGAAGAAATAAATATAACGAAAGCGAGAAGTTGGGAAGCTTTTGTATCAAGACATTTAGAATTAAATATGTGGAGTGTCCCATACAAAATTGTATCTAAAAAACTTAAATGTCCAACAATGCTTTCTACTTTACAAAAAGCAGATGGTTCATATACAAAAAGTGGGGATGATTTATCTGATAAACTACTAGATGTATTACTACCTCCTGACGACTTAGAAAATGAAACAGTAGAACAAAGAAATATTAGAGCACGAATGGTACAAGAGTATGAGATACTAGAAAGAGAGTTAGAAGAATTTACTGAAGATGAAATATATGAATGTATGCAAAACATGAAAAGAAAAAAGGCTCCTGGGCCAGATAACATTCATGTAGAAATTCTTCAAGCACTTTCGGAGTACTTAATACCAATACTCACTTCTCTATTTAAATAATGTCTAAGACAACACAAGTTTCCCAACAACTTTAAACAAGCTGAAGTTGTAATTATAAGTAAAGGAGAAGATAAAGATCCAACTTAACCTAAATCTTATAGACCAATATGCTTACTAAACACAATGGGGAAATTACGTGAAAAATTACTTTGTAAGAGACTAAATCAAATAAGACACGAAACTGGACTTCATCCAAATCAATATGGCTTTAGGGAAGGAAAATCAACAGAAGATGCTATTAGTAAAGTTTTTAATATAATTGAAGAGAGCACAAAGAAGTATGTTTTGATGATCTTTATGGACCTTTTGACAATTTATGGTGGCCGGCATTATTCGAAAGACTTCGACAGATGCATTGCCCCAGAAACTTGTACGAAAGCTTCAGAAACTATTGTCAAGACCGATATGCCAGCTTAAGTTGTCCAATGGATAAAAAGACGAGACATATAACTAAAGGTTGTCCACAAGGTTCAGTGTGTGGACCTATTTTTTGGGACATAATGTTAGAAGAACTGCTGGAACGGTTAGCTGTGGATCCTGAAGTTCTGGGGAGCATAGCGTATGCGGATGATTTGCTGCTTATCATAGATGCTAATTTAAGAAGAGAACTAGAAATAAAATCAAATGGAGTACTTGAAAATATAAATGAATGGATGAAAAAAGTTAAACTAACTATATCAGAAACAAAAACAACATATAGCCTTATAAAAGGAAAACTTGAAAGAAATCAGGGGGAAATCCCCCTATACAAATAAGGGGGAAAGCAATAAAAAGAACAAAAACAACTAGATATCTTGGTATCATAATCGATGAACCAAGACTCTTTACAAACCTTATAAATAGCGTATGTGAGAAGGCAGCGAAAGTCATTGCATTGCAAGCCTAGCACAAAAGGAGTATAGAATTCCGTTCCAGCATATGCGCGTATACCTGAGTACGATACTTGCCTCAATTGTAGGGTACAGTGCAAGTGTATGGGCACACAGACTAACAAATAATAAAAATATTGAAAAACTAAATAAAGCACAAAGAGGTTTCCTTGTTAGAATGACAGGAACCTTCAGTACTACAACAACAACAACAACTTTTAACAGTCTTGACTGGTGTAATGCCCATGCACTTGAAAGCACAAAAACGTGCATGTAAATATTGGCAAAAAAAAAGAAATTTATGAAGAAAAAATACAATTAATGGGAATGTGGAATAGGCACACCATAACACATATTATTTAATTGCGAAAGCCAAACAAATACACAAGAATTACAAAGAATGAGAAGAGACCTTGTTGGCATAAATATAGAAAACATAATACAAAATGAAGAATTATATATATATATATATATATATATATATATATATATATATATATATATATAATACATTAAATAATTTAGCGGACATAATATCAAAGAAACAATTAGAATTATATAATATCAGACGAACAAGAAGTAAATATCCAACCTATTTGAAATTGAATAAGAAATTATAAAATAAAAAATTAAAATTATATATAAAAATATGGATTAAAATAAATATTTAACCTAACTTAATAAGTATTTATATAATAAAAAATTAAAAATTAAAAACAAAAATTAAAAGTTAAAAATTAAAAATTAAAAATTAAAAATTAAAAATTAAAAATTAAAAATTAAAAATTAAAAATTAAAAATTAAAAATTAAAAATTAAAAATTAAAAATTATTATTAGATATAAAATATAATAAAATAAATAAAAAATAAAAAATTCAATGGATATTTTCGGCTAAGGGTCTGAGGCTCAACGAAATACCATTGGAAATATTATACAAGTCAAATAGATCTACACTTACAATTATTTCTGATTAATAGTGGCATTTCTGGCATTTCTCATGTGAGAAGGAAAACTGGAAGAACTATAAAAATTATTTTCAGAAAAAAAAATAAATAAAATTTAAAATAACAAAAAAAAATAAATTAAAAATTATATTTTGTTTATTAAAATTGTTTAGAATTGTTTATTAAAATTGTTTATTAGAATTATTTATTAGAATTATTGATTATTTATAATTTTCAGAATTAGTAATAGATTAGGGCCATTATTAATTAGTTAAATTAAATTAAAAAATTGTTCAAATAAAAATTCTATGTATCAACTATTGTAATCACATCAGGAATTGACCTGGACTAGTCTCAAGAGGCCAGGTCATTTGTAATAAATAAATAAATGAAAACAATCTATGTAAGGAAATCAAGAGCCATTCTTAAAACATATGGACCAGAATCATCGCATATTTTACCTTTAGGATGCGCCACTCAACAAAGCCACGCGCCACGGCGGAAATTTTAATGATGTTTATTCCATAATAAAATGGCGTCGAGAAAGAAGCATTTCAAACCAATAAAACATTCGATTTTTATCTTACACTTTTTTACACTTAATTTTTATTTAACAATAGGAAGCATTTAATTAAAGCTAAATCCCCTATATGAATGTTTATTTTTTGTTGTCTCTACATTTGGTACAATCAGTATTTCGTCCAATTCTCGCCTTGTTTCTTACAACTTTTCCATAGTATTTATCTAATAAATATTCGACCTCCCTCATACCACCCGCCTATACACTCCTATGCAAATCTGAATAGCTAAAGAGACTCAAATATTCCGGAGAATGTTGCGTATAAAGATACGAACTGGTACGAAAAGTCAACTGAAGAGCACGACAACTTTAAATACCGCTGTTATGATTTACTTTATGGAGAATTGTTTGTTGCATCGGTATATTTTATACTGTCAACGTTTTTATATTATATCCGTTTCTGTTGGGGTTTAAAACAAGGGAGGTATCCGTTGTTACAAATCGTCACTTCGAATAAGAACTTGCGTCACAAGAAATGAAAATTGTGTGTAGAGTTTTTCAAAGTTCGAAGTTAATGAATATGTTTAATATTGTTTGTCCGCTATAACTATTCCCATGCGTCACGATTCATTTTCAAACAAATTAAGTCAAAACATAAAGTGAAACGAACGTCAATGTGTATATACATTTTGTATACTGTATACGTGTATACTGTATACTATATACTTATATACTACACACATCGGCGTACGTTTCACTTTATGTTTAGACTTAATTTGTTTGGAAATGAATCGTGACGCATGGGAAAAGTTATAGCGGACGAACAATATAACTTGATATTTCCGATTTTTACACGTATTCTCTATTTTGTGGCTATTCTGAATACGGCATGCAGCAAAATAAACAGTACTGACATGCGTATGCCTCAAACTTGTATGTGTCATGCGTCGAAACATACTCAGTGGTTTCCGAACGTCGTTATAACTTATGTGAATGTCGTGTTAATGTTAGGTGCCTCAGGATGATTCTCAGTTTTATAGAAAAAAATTATCTTGGAGTACTATACGATCCAAGCTTAAAATTAACAATGATTTCAGCAGGACGAAGCAACCTGTCACGCGGCCAGGGAGTCTCCTCGAATACTGCTTGATCATTTTGGGAGATTGCCACTCACCAGACCTAAGGCCACAGGCGTAAACCGTGGGGGTGTTTGGGGGCTATAACCCCCCCCCCCCCCGCCCATTTGAATGTACTCTTTGAGCTCTATACGCTTAACACCATTACTATTCCATACCCTCGTTGTAACCCCCCCCCTCTTAGGACCATCCTGGTTACCGTTGCCTAACGCCACCTGATGCGTACACATGGGGAATGCTGAAGGGGGCAGAGCGATCCACCTCTGACATTCCGAAATTTCGGACTAGAAATAAAGAGTTTTTTCGTGCTAGAAGGTATCTTTAATGTCTATTTTATCGGGAACGTCGTCGTGAATAATGTTTGCAAGGCTATAATATCATGTATTATATATAAACAATAGCCATAAACATGTCATTATTCATTTCAGTACTATTTACTTTGCTGTATCATACTGTACCTGTAGGTACAAAACAACACCAAAACAAAAAACAGTAGTACATGGAAAGATTTAGATCAAAAGAAGTTGAAATGAAGCAAGAGCTAGAATAATTCTAAGATGCTAGATGAAAATAAAGGAAACAATTTTTAATTAGTGTATTAAAGATTTTATTTTTTATTAGAACGAGAAGTCCGACAGGGCTGTATTTTATCTCCACTACTATTCAGTATTTACTGTGAATGGGTATTTAAGGAAGCTTCAGACGGTTATGCGAAAGGAGTATTAATAAACGGTGAATGGTTGAATAACATTAGATATTCAGATTACACCATAGTTTTTGCCGACAATCTGAATGATTTACAGATATTAACAAATCGTATAACAGAAGTCAGCAACAGATACGGACTAGCTCTTAATATAAAGAAGACCAAATTTATGACAATTAGTAAAAAACCAATACTGAACGCTCAACTTACAATCAACCAACAAAATACCGAAAGAGTTGAGCAATATACATATGTCGGCACGAATTTAAATAGCCATTGGGACCAATCAACAGAAATTAAACAGCGAATAATAAAAGCGAAAGCAGCATATGTTAGAATGAGACCCATTTTCAACAGTAGGGACATATCATTAAAAACAAAATACCGTCTGTTGAAATGCTACATATTCACAATTCTGCTCTACGGAATGAAAGCGTGGACACTAACTGCTGCATCTATGAATTGTCTCGAAGCTTTCGAAATGTGGTGTTATAGGCGCATCTTATGTATATCCTGGGTTGACCGAATTACTAATGGGGAAGTCCTGCGTAGAATGGGAAAAAACTGTGAAATTCTCATAACCATCAAAACAAAACAAAAATAGAATATCTAGGACATGTAATGAGGAATCAAGAACGTTACGGTCTTCTCCAACTGATTCTCCAAGGGAAAGTAAATGGTAAAAGAGGACCGGGAAGAAGACGCATTTCCTGGCTTTAAAATTTACGAAAGTGGTGTAACACGACTACCACTGAACTGTTCCGCGCTGCGGTAAACAAAGTCAAGATAGCCATGATGATCGCCAACATCCGGAACGGATAGGCACTTTAAGAAGAAGTATTAAAGATTAACAAACTTCAATTCTCCTTCGATATTGCAAATATTAAAATGTGTTTGAATGTTTTAATATATCCAGTTACCTTCTCTAAGCAAATACTTCCAGATCATTATTGATATCAAAAATAATAATTTGAAGGTTATAGAAATACCAGAAACATAAATACTAGACGAAAAAAGCATTCTCCAGACAGGATGACTGAGTTTGTTCAGTATTAATTACTTTAAGTTAAAAAATATTCGCCATGTGAAATAATAATTGCAAAATTTCATTTGATTGATGGTTTTTGGTGCAATCTTATAAAAAGTTTGACAAAGTACAGTCTGTATTACTATTCAGAGGGTATTTAGTCCAGAAAGCCACTGCGCATCCGCTAGGAAAAATATTCTAATTCGGATTTTTTGCACAATCTTACTCAAAAAGGACTCCTTTTAACAAATTTGCATGTTGCCAGGACCAAAAGGTGGTCAAAAATTTTTTAACGTTTTTTTTTTGGTTTTTTCCTAAAATTATTTTTTTTTACATGGAAAAAAGTTTTTTTAGGTTTTTTGGATCATTCCAAACAGAAAAGGTCTTTGATGACTTTTCTCTAAAAATGATAGTTTTTGACATATAAGCGATTAAAAATTGTAAAATTGCGCAATTGGCCATTTTTAACCCTCAAAAACTATGTGAAAAACTGAAAATTTTAATGTTGCCAAGGTAGGTAGATATTCTTTAAACATCGATTGATGAAATTCCGAAGAGTTTTTTGCAATACAATATTCAAAACTCCTTTGTTTTTTAATTGCTAATCAAGCGTGCGCGACACTATTTTCCACCGACAGTATGGTGCAAATGAAAGGAATAAATTCGTTATTTCGTAAACCGGCGACTTTGAAGAAAAATCCCGAAATAGGTCGATTTTTATTTTTAAGTTATGATATTGTGGCATATATGGTATACTAGTGACGTCATCCGTCTGGGCGTGATGACGTAATCGATGATTTTTTTAAATGAGAATAGGGGTCGTGTGGTAGCTCATATGAAAGGTTCTTCAATTCTCTATTCAGTAATGTAAACATTTACATAATTATTTATACAGGGTGTACTTCTACTTCTTTTTTTGTCAAATAATTTAATTTAATAAAAAATTTTTGGACACCCTGTATAAATAATTATGTAAATGTTTATATTACTGAATAGAGAATTGAAGAACCTTTCAAATGAGCTAGCACACGACCCCTATTCTCATTTAAAAAAATCATCGATTACGTCATCACGCCCAGACGGATGACGTCACTAGTATACCATATATGCCACAATATCATAACTTAAAAATAAAAATCGACCTATTTCGGGATTTTTCTTCAAAATCGCCGGTTTACGAAATAACGAATTTATTCCTTTCATTTGCACCATACTGTCGGTGGAAAATAGTGTCGCGCACGGTTGATTAGCAATTAAAAAACAAAGAAGTTTTGAATATTGTATTGCAAAAAACTCTTCGGAATTTCATCAATCGATCTTTAAAGAATATCTACCTACCTTGGCAACATTAAAATTTTCAGTTTTTCACATAGTTTTTGAGGGTTAAAAATGGCCAATTGCGCAATTTTACAATTTTTAATCGCTTATATGTCAAAAACTATCATTTTTAGAGAAAAGTCACTAAAGACCTTTTCTGTTTGGAATGATCCAAAAAACCTAAAAAAACTTTTTTCCATGTAAAAAAAATAATTTTAGGAAAAAAACAAAAAGAAAACGTTTAAAAAATTTTTGACCACCTTTTGGTCCTGGCAACATGCAAATTTGTTAAAAGGAGTCCTTTTTGAGTAAGATTGTGCAAAAAATCCGAATTAGAATATTTTTCCTAGCGGATGCGCAGTGGCTTTCTGGACTAATTATACTCGGAGGAAAGAAGAATTGTTGGCTTGACCACTTGCTCCGAACGAGCAAAGATCTGTCTAATTAACTGACTGGATTTTTTATGTGCACTAATTGTTTTCATTAAGAGAAAAAGAACAAGTCTAATCTGTTTACGTCAAAAAATTTAGTTTGTTGACAGAAACAGTTCGATAATAGTATCGGCGAAGTTTAAAAAGCCACATTCTGGGAGGTTTGTATTTGCAGGTGGTTAAGACTCGGTAAGAGCGTAGTTAAGACAAGCTTTATTTGATTAACTATTTAGATGGGAAATAAGCCACAATTTTACCAAAAAAATGAATTTATTAACGTTTCGACGCCCAAGTCGGGTGTTGTTGTCAAAATACAAAATACTACTAAATTAAACAAAAATGTTGTTGCTAAGTAAAAAAATTCTTCTACTTTTTGGACAACGACACCCGATTTGTGCGTCGAAACGTTAATAAAACTATTTTTGCAATTTAGTTGTGGCTTATTTTCCATCTAAATTGTTAATCGTAAAAATGCGACAAGGAAATAGCTTCAGAACAACATTAAGATGTATTTGGTAACTGTGTGGTAGATTTGGTCATGGAGATGGCGAGAATTAAGCTTTTGGGTTCTGGACACATTGGTTTCAAGAATATATCATTTTATCTTCGTTATATAACGAAATTTTACTTTTTCTGTTCCAAATACTTCACCCATTTTACTATTTCCGTTGAGTAAAAAATAACCAAGATAGAAACGTTTAAGATTTCAATTTTGCTGCGAGAACCATGTAATCGGGGCCATTTAACCTTTTATTGTTCAAAAAGGGAAAAGTTTAAAAGACTAATTTTGACATTTTTTAATAGCTCTTAGAATCAACTTTTAACTAGTTTTTAGGTGAACCTGATATCTTAAAACCTAACGGAGGCATTCGCAAAAAAACAATAACATTTTTTGGAAAATTTTTAAAAAATACATTTGAAACATTTTTGGTGCATAAATTTTAATGGTATCAATTTGTTCGAGGGCTAATTTGATAGATATTTTTATGAACTTTGACAAATGTTTAATAAGTTTATGTTATAAAATGCATCGTTTTGCCGGTATTTAAGCTTGAATACTTAGATTTGGGTACTCGACGAAAGAAATATACATTTAATTACCTTTAACTTTACTTTTAGTTAACATAGAAAGGTTTTTCTAGTAAGGAGTTTATTTGGTTTTTTATTGGCCTCAATTTGGATAATCATAACTTTTTTGTAAAAACTTATAGTTTTTAAGTTATTTATGAAATATCGGTTAAAAACATGCATTTTTCTCACGAAAAATTAAAATCTTTGATCTTTAAACTCAAAAAGTTTTGATTTATTTGAATAACTTTATATAACAAATTTTGCTTATAATTTGTCCCTCTATCAAATTGTGGGGTTATTTTTAATAAAGCAATTTTCACCCCCGAGGAGGGGTGGCATCCACCCCCAAGGTAAAAGCGCAAGCTGACACCATGTCACCTTTGTTCCTTGAGATATCCTCTAACCACTCACCAATTTTCATGAAAATCGATGGAGGTTCAACGAAATCGGAGGTAATAGCTCATATCCACCTTCAGTGACTGCACTATAACAAATCAACTGGAAGTTCTGTCGGACAAAATAAATGTGACGTTTTCGTGGTCTGACCGTTTCAAATTTTTAACCTGTTCCACAATTAAAATTTCCCCTGTTCCATTGTTCCTATATATCAAAGTTTATCCGACTAGACACCCTTAAGCTATTAAAAAATTTTCAGCTTGCTATTAATCAACTTTTTTCATACGCGGGATCCAGACCTATTACATAGTTTTATGTTTTATGCAATCACTTCACTTTTAATTTATTGTTCATAATCTGCAACTATCGCTATTAACAAAGGTCTGTCTATATTGTTTAATTTTGTGTACAATATAAGCCGCTTTTAATTTGCCAAACATCATTAACACCGAAAGTTAGTTTGTGGAACACAAAACTATTATAAACACTGTATAATTCGGTGTTTGTTTTAATAGTAGCTGTGCAAAAATTTCGATTATTTTCATCTATTGGATGTGTGCTAATATTTAAAGTAGTAAAGTGGTGTTTGTTTTGGTTGCGTAATGGTTGAAAACGGGTTAAAAGTATGTAAACTACGCGCATAAAACCAATTAACAGTTTTTTAAATGTCGATAACTTTAAACTATAAAATGTAGTCTAGCCTGTCCACTGTGCTCACATTATACCTATACAGAGTGAGTTTTACGTATGAAACGCCTCAATTATCTCGACATTTTTCCCAATCTACTTCTTCTTAGGCTGCCTGTCCGTTCCGAACGTTGGCGATCATTCTGGCTATGATGATTTTGTTGGCTGCTACACGGAATAGTTGTGTTGAGGTGTTTCTATAACATGCTCTCAGGTCAGCAAGCCAGGATATTCTTCTTCGTCCTGGGGCCCTTTTTCCTTCAATTTTACCTTGTAAAATTCATTGGAGTAGCTCGTATCTGCCTTGATTTCTCATTATATGTCCCAAGTACCCAAGTAGCACCGAACGGGTTTATTAAGTCTTTTAAGGATGCTTTAAAACTGTAGAATAAAACTAAAATTAAAACCATTTGGTCTTTAAGTAAACCTTAAGGTTGCAATAAAACCGCTTTCAGCATAAAAGGGCCCACTCTGAAAGAGGTCAATAAAACCAAAAATAAAAACCTTCTTAAAACTTTGTGTTCTTAAGCAACTGGTTTTAAAGCTTCTGTGAAGGTGCTTTTAAAATCATGTTAAAAGACACTTTAAGTGCAGGTAGTTTTATAGCTAACTTAAAAAGGTTTCTTAAATGGAGCCTTCTAAAGACAATTTACCATATTAAATGATTCTTTAAACCCATATAGGTACTTTATATAGGCCAACAAATTTTTACATGTGTTATGATAGGTAGATAGGTATTTGTAACTATAAAATAATAAAAAGTACTTGCTTATTTCGGACTGTCAAGGTAGAAAAACACTTGCGCACCCAACTTTATTGATAATGATAACAAAAATAGGTCTAAATAGCTCACGCGCCCTAAAATTTCTGACTTTTGGCGATTAAAAAATAAAAATAATAAAAAAATTTAAATCCGAAAAATATTAATTTGAAATAAAAATAATTTTATTTACAATTTTAATGTTTTAATGTTAAAATAAATCGAATTTATGTCTTGAGGATGCTTATTTATACTTTTTGTGTAAGCCTTATCTGTCATGTAAGCCTGTAATCTATCATGGCTTTCAGCATCTCCAGAAAGCAATATGGCCGAAATCTAAATAAAAGTATTTGGTCTATCGACAGAGAATTGTTAAGACCAAATGATTTTATTGCATACCTTTCCAAGAGCATAATATATCCTACATAAAAGCAAGGTTGCCTTGGAATTAAAACCATTTAGTTTTAATGCTGCTGTAAATAATGCCACTCGGTTTTAATGTGAATCTAACCTAAAATCTAGGCGTCGTAGTGCTGCGTGTGCTGTATTTTTCTTTTAAAATGACCAGTTCGTTTATATTTCAAGTACTTGCTACTTATTTCTTCCATACTAACTGTACTTTCAATTTTTCAACACACTACACCACTGTTTCGCTCTAAAAGAAATGGCCGACCATTTTTGACATAAAAGAAGAGGGGATGAGTTTAGTTTTATTGTTTCTAACAAGAAGCATAGTTTAGTCTTTACGATAACCAAATTGATTCAGTTAAGAGCATTTGGTTTTAATATAGCCTACTAATTGCTTTTAAGAAAGCAACTTTAAAAAAAATTAAAAAGTAGTTTTAAGGCATATGTTTTACTGACATAATACTCTTGAGATCAAGTAGTTTTAATAATAGGTTCTATTAGTCATATTAGGAGAATCTTTAAAACTGCAATAAAACTAAAAGGTAACAAACTAGAATCTAATAAAACCAAACAGTCCGGAAGTTCTTTATAAAACTGATTACTTTTAAAGTGAACTGAAAATAAACCATTTTAAAACTACAATAAGGCCAATTATCTATTAAGATTAATTAGTCTTATTTGATACTCTTATTGATACTTTAAAACTAATGACAAATGCTTAACAGTTTTAAAGTTCTGGCAGTACAAGGTAACTTCAAAATCATTATCTTCTTATTTACCACAATAAAACATTTATAAACCTTAAATAAAACTAAAATGTTTTTATTGTGCTACTTGGGTACTGCACCTTACGGACCGTTACGATGTTGACCAAATATGCGCTTGTATTCATCCTCTGTAGTACTTGTTCATTGGTGACTTGTCCATGGTATCTTCAGGATCTTTCTGTACAACCGTAGCTCAAAAGCCTGAGGTTTCGATAGAATTTCCGCCTTCAATGTCCACGTTGCTACTCTGTAGAGAAGCACTGAGTACACGTAACATTTAAGTAGCCTTAATTTTATTTTTAGAGTGAGGTCATGGCTCTTGAACACAGAACTCATAGTCAAGAATGTACTTTTAGCCTTTCCGATGCGGTATTGACCCACGACGTTGATTATAGTTCCCAAGTAGTTGTATTGTGAGACACGTTCAATTCTCATTTTTGGTTCACATACGGATTTGCTCCAGTTATGTTTTGCTTGCTGATGATCATTAGCTTGGTTTTGCTGGTGTTTATATCTAGTCCATAATACTTGTTTCCGTTATTTTGTTCTTCATTAAGTTTTGCAGCCCTTCTATGGTATTGGAAAACACTATTGTATATAATCTGCATACCGCAGGTTACTGAGCCTAACTCCATTCGCGCCTAAAGAAACATAACATCAATAAAAAAATAATCAACGCGATATAATTTTTGCTGCGGACGAGATGCTCTATAGTTAAAACAATATTTTGGGAAAATTCTAAAGCTATCATTTATTATTTTGGGAACACTCAAAATAAGAAATGAGTATTTTTCGCTAATAAGTTATATCAAAACTATATTTATAAAACGTTTAATAGCCTGTGGAAATATTTTAAAATTACTCATCTAACAAGCAAAACAGAAACAAATCTTAAAAACTGTCACACATTGTGCTTGTAAACATAAAAATTTTGAAAATATTAAGCCAACAGGTAAAATATAAAACAATAAAAATGGTCCATCTGTAGGTTGTTGTTTTTGGAAGGTCGCCAGGAAATAATCAGGAAAGTTGCAATAAAATAAATATAAATATGAACTAGTGTTTGGAAAAATTTATAGGAAAATTATTGTGTCACATGGGAAAAATTATTATTGTAGTATTTTGAGAGCGCCACATTTGTGCTCTTAATTTTTGTGAATTTTCTGTCAACGACCAACTATGTATACTAAGCGCCGGATTTCACTTGCGATTTTGTAGTCGCGCGATTGTTTTGTCGCGCAGATTGAATACATTGTTTCAAATACAAGTCAGTCCACGATTATTTAGTCGCAAACGGATTGACTTGTATTTAAAACAATGTGCTCAATCTTCGCGACAAAACAATCGCAAGTGGAGTCCGGCGCTAATTGTTGTTTTAATAATAATTAATGTCGAGGTATACCTAATAAATTATCTAACATCTATGATAGTCCAAGTAATGAAGCTTAAAATAGGAGAAAACCTCGCAATTTTTACAGAATGGATAGATTTGCTTGAACATTTGAGAATAAGTAGTGGATAGTTCAACGATCAAAATCTATATGATGCCGAAAGGCGCTTTTACCATGGGAGTGGTTGCCACCCCATCTCGGGGGTGGAAATTTTTTTATTATATTTTGACCACAAAAATTGGTAAAAGCATTCATTCTAAGTAAAAAACGTTTAATACATTTTTTTGATAAAATTAATAGTTTTCGATTTATTCGCTAACGAAAATGTTGGTTTTATATCGAAAAAATCATTGTTTTTAATCAGTTTTCTGCTAATAACTAAAAAGTTTTCGTTTTATGAAAACATCTTTGCCTTAACAAAAATGTACCTTTTGAAAAAATAAACAAAACCGTTTTTTTCTAATTTTCTTCAAGACTAATAGTAATCGAGCTATACTTTATTATAATATGTTAGCTCTTCTTCGTCAAATGCTAAATATTGTAGTTTCAAAGTCAAAAGACGGGAAAATTATGCATTTTTCGAGGATAACTTGTTTAAACTAATTTAAAGTATTTAAAATCATCTATCTCCAAAAATAAAAAAAGTCTCTCGCTCAAAAAGTAAGTGACTTATAATGAAAATAATGTCAGTCTCTATTTTCTTCAGCGAAAAAGTAATCCGAAACAACCCCCTAATCACCACCCTAATTTAAATTAGTTAGTGACCTTACTTGATCTTCTTTATTTACTTTACTTAGTCCTAAGCCTTTCTAACTTTAGGTGTAAGGCTCTTTATTTAGTATTATTAAGAGGTTCTAGAAGTTTGACCGGCTTAGAATGATCAATTAAAAAAAAAGAGTGTGTGTACTTGTGTACGCACGTAAGAAGTTATACTTCTTTGTCGTCATAAAAACAGTTTTTTTATATACCTCATACAAAATCGATAATATTTGATATAAGATGGTTATATTTTAGGTTTTAGATCATGCAGAACATTCTATAACTTTTCTTTCGTAAAATTAATAACAAAAGTTATCATAATTGAAATAACAGAAAATAATGTTGATGATATATGCCGAGAAAAATTTTTAATTTCTTTTTCAATTAGAAGGATGTAATTGCATTTTAGAATATAGTTCTAATTCCAATTAACTGTTCATAATAACAATGTTCAATATTGTAAAAATAAAGCTACTTTTCTCTTGAGTGAAATTCATATTTTTTGACATACCCTGTGTAACACCCATAAAAATTTACTATCTGATGGTTGAATCAGAGATTCTAGATATTGCAGAACCTTTTATGTAGAACAACTATTTTTCGTAAAATGAATAATAAAAACGTTTTCCATATTATGGTTCCAACTTACAGGGACATACTGTATATTATGACAAAAATGTTTTTAAATCTGTAGGCAAGTCAAAAGTGTAAACTCAACCTTAATTTAACAAGAGTTATAGTCGGTTCGCTAAACTCAGACACAACTGGCTAGTATTTTTAGTAGATATTTTTTTTGTTTTTGGCCAATTTTGCGAAAACTGGCAAAATTACTAACTATTTAGTAATTATTTTCTTGCCAATTTTACAAAATTGGCAAAATTACTTACTAAATTCACTAGCCATTTGTAGTAACACTGGTGGTACTCATTATTTTCTTTTAAAATATCATACAATATATTATTTACAAAAGTATATACAAATCTCGTATAATATCCCTACTTTATAGCATTTTCAATATCTTCCGTAAGTCCAAACGGTGAGTTTAATTTTTTTTTTCAAGGCGTCCAACTTTCTTTGAAGCGAAGCTGAATTGTTCATATATAAAAAAAACTCTCCTGCAGTGTTGTCCGTATGAGATGATATGCCAGTCTCTAATGCATCATTGTCCTCTATGTTTACTTTTTGATTTATCTGTATAGCCTACAAAAAAATTAATCCAATTTAAATTTTAGATCACAACTACACCTGATATGAATAACATTGTAACTACACTTATAATGTTTTTCAACTATTGTTTGAATGATATCTATAAAGGACAACTTTCATTTTGATCTAAAAGCTTTTATCCTATCTTATGTACCTAAATATAAAGTTTTTTAATAAAATAACCTCATTGTAAGTGCAAATTTTGAATCACTCGATGGAAAAAACTTTGTAACCAATGTTACAATACTATAAATTTCTATTATTGATGAATATTTTTATAAACACATTGTAACATCTATATAATTTACGAGTGAACTAACTTCCACTGTTATATCTGATGTTCACAGTGGATTACATGTTCAATTACAACAGCGGAAACCCCTTCCTGCATCAAAGGCATTAGTTTTATTATTAGATACGTCTGCTAAGGAAAAATTTCCAAAGAAGAAAAATCTTGGAAAGGAGAGACAAAGAGATCCAAGTGTTTCCAAAATTAATATTTTGAAGAAACTGAGGAACTCTGACCAAGAATACACTAGAAAAACTGTAAAATTAACGTAAATGAGAGAATTGGGACCTCTATGTAACGATAAATGTAACATTAAATGTAAATCGAAATTATATAAAAAAAGAATAACTCAATTCATTTAATAATTTTTGGGCAATAGCTGATCATTATAAACAGAGTGATTTATGTAGAGTTTGTAGAGCATACTTATGCAGATATAGTCCGTCCGCTATAACTTTTCTCATACGGTATGAATCTTTTTCAATCAAACTAAATCAAAACATAAATTGAAACGAACGTCGATGTGTATATACATTTTGTATACTGTATACTATATACTACACACATCGACATACGTTCCACTTCCTGTTTTGACTTAATTTGATTGAAAATGAATCGTACCGCATGGGAAAAGTTGCAGCGGACGGACTATTCTCAAACAATAGAGAAAAGTTAAATGAGTCCACGTAAAACTGGTAAATATGAATATAATTTGCAGTTAGCAGAACACTGACACCAAGTTCATAAGAAACGTTTTTGGATACTTTACCAGATAATATATGGTTAACTACGATATTCAAAAAAAGTGGCATTGCAGCTCGACTTAAATCAGAACCATTAATGCTAACAACAATGTGATACATGAAAGCGAAAAGCTGAGGAAAAGTTATAAAATATGGATTAAGCAAATTGTAGCTGGAGCATCACATGAGCTAATGGTTTATTGCATATAAGGAGACAGTCTGCAGTTCTGCTGCAAGAAGTTGCAGCTAAATAGAACATGTTCATGCAATTTTTCTGCAATTGTTATATATAACACATATTATAATTTTCTCAATAATCCAACCTTTTTAATCTAATATCTGATAACTCTACTTAAAAAATCACATTTAATTTATAAAAACAACATAACCTAAAATTTATGGTTAGGTCAAAGTGTCTGTCTATTTCATGTCAGCTTATGCAATTACTTGTACCCTGTAATCATTTTATTGCAGAAATCTAGTTGCAAGTTGCAACTGATTGCAGAAGTTCTTGCTGCAAGAACTTGTGCTATAAATTTCGCAATTACTTGCAATGTGTAAAGTGGCTATGTTCAAATGTAGGAACCAAATTTTATCAACTTATTTCTAAAACACTTACCAGTAATCATTGACAGTAATAACTGGATTCTCCGATTCTTTAGTTTTGAATAAGTGAGATCGTAAATCGTTCCGGGTTGATTGATGTTATCCACAGTTCTCCACACTCTACCTCTTCGAGTGAATAGGTTTTTATCAGTAATTTTGCGATTGAAAATCGCACTCACACAGTTTGGGCTTCCACAATGACATGCAACAATCATGTTAACAAATCCAAAAATATAATATGAAAACTATTTAAAAAGGCAGTTAAACAACCACTCTATATTTATCAATCAACGACATAACCAAACCGTTCACGTCCAAACCACAGCTATGCTACAGCAGCCATATTGGATAATTTTTGACATGTCATTTGAACATCCAATCAGAACAAAGTTATAATGCGCATGCGCCCGGTCGCTAGGTTTTCCCATTTAAAAATTCACTCTCTATCGCCGGTAAAGAAGTATAACTTCAAAAAATGGAGTTAAAAGCGAGTAACGAATTTTTGTAGTTTTGTCAAAAATGCCCTTTTCTTTGCCAACTTTGCCAAAAATGCCAACTTTCCTATCGATGATGAAAAGTCTAAACGATTGGTTTTTACGTGGACTGTCAGCACACAAAAACACCAAAAATGCTGTGGCAGAAATGGTCATCTAATCAATAAGGGTTATCAAAAAGATCTTAAAGAAAGATGATAAAAGCAAATTGACGCTGTACATGATTACACTGCTCAGTACACGAAAACGATGTAGCAGCTTTGAGAAAAAGTGCGACATATACTACAAGACATGTGAATTTATGTAGAGGATGGTAAACGAATAGAAAGAACGAATTTTTAATGATCATCTCATTGTCTTCTTATTATATTTTTATCACTATCGCCACAAAAAACTTGTGTTGTATAAAAAAAGCTAAAATATTCGATTAAATACAGATTCCCATATTTTTCCTGTTCTAAATCCCCTCTTTAGTTGACACGTGTCCGTGGTAAACAAACCATAAAGCATAATCGCGTATTACAGCTACTAAATCCGTTCAAATTATGTACGGGTTAGAGCAAACAGTTCCTTATTGTAACGGTACCAGAAATCAGCCTCTGGTGTAACACACTTTTTTAAATCTCCAACAACAACCTACGCCTCTGCCAAAGACAGCTTCTCGTATGTTTCTGTTACATGAACCATGGAAATCTCCGCAAAATATTCGGTTTACACATTGCGGAAACTTACATTAAGTATTTTTATCGTTCCTAATACAAAGATGATGCACAAGATTGCGGCAGCATATGTCACACATCGGCAATGAGATAATGGATAAATTAAAATGCCGGATAGTTGTTGTACGAGTTAGGAGAATGCATTGATAACAGGTTGTCAATCAAAAAGTGGTCGCAAATAGTTTTAATTCAATTAATGATAATTTATTTTTGAAAAAAAAAATTCGTTTATTTATTTTTTAACTAAATTATCAGTAGTAATTGCACGAGACCTCTAAAATTATCGATTTGTTTCTCGAGTGACACTTTGACAGTTTTAATTATGTCAAAGTGTCACGAGGGCAACAAGTCGATAATAATTTTAGAGATCGAGTGTAATTCGCTAAGATTATTTCATGAATAAATCTGACTTTTTAAATCATTTTAACTAATACTTTATTAATGTCTTCAACTAAATATTTGATAAACCTGTTTCTTGGTGTTCTCTGTGACAAGTTGTAAAACATTAATGTCACTGAATGTTCATTTTTGCGTAGTAATCTGACGTAATTCTTGACGACGGGATATTATCAAAAATGTCCGCTGAAATTTTTATTTCTGTAACTTTATATTGATCAGAATCTCCTATGAATGAAAAAATAATCAATAGAAACCTATAAAGGGCCTAGCCGGGTAAGATGATGAAAACTGCCTCCAACTCGATTCGAATTCCATAATATAGGTCACCGTTTAGCATATACAGGGTGTCCCAGACTAATTTACCCACGCTATATCTCTTAAACGAATAAAGATTTTCGAATGAGACAAAAAGTGTTCTATTCTACTTGTAATACACTTTAATATGGCGTAGAAAAAAATCATCCCCTAAATATTCATCCCTTAGTTACAACCCCTAACTTTAATTTTTTTAATAGCACCCTGTATATTTTTTTATAGTTTTGGATGTGGTCTTTTATCGTCTATTCAACACATTTTTTGAAAATAAAATCGGTTCGTAAATAACCAAGAAAATATCAGTTTAGTTTTGTTAATTATGTGTCCCAGACTAATTTATCAAGGCTATATTTTCATAAACGAATAGAGATTTTCGAATGGGACAAAAACTGATCTATTACATTTGTAATACACTTTAATATGGCCTAGAAAAAAAATATCCCCTAAATATTCATCCCTTAGTTACAACCCCTAACTTTATTTTTTTTTAATAGGACCCTGTAAGTTAGGGATGAATATTTAGGGGATGAATTTTTTCTACGCCATATGAAAGTGTATTACAAATGTAATAGATCAGTTTTGTGCCATTCGAAAATCTCTATTCGTTTAAGAAATATAGCCTGGATAAATTAGTCTGGGACACACAATTTAACAAAAATAAACTGATAGTTTCTAGGTTATTTACGAACCGATTTTATTTTCAAAAAATGTGTTGAATAGACGATAAAAGACCACATCCAAAACTATAAAAAAATATACAGGGTGCTATTAAAAAAATTAAAGTTAGGGATTGTAACTAAGGGATGATTATTTAGGGGATGATTTTTTGTACGCCATATTAAAGTGTATTACAAGTAGAAAATATCACCTTTTGTCCCATTCAAAAATCTCTATTCGTTTAAGACATATAGCGTGGGTAAATTAGTCTGGGACACCCTGTATAGTGAAACTCACTTTCTGAAATTTTTAGCCCACTAGGTGATCAGTGGTCATGTGATCCACCTAGAGCCTAATTAGGGTTTTTATGTTTTTACTTTTTATCTCAGCCGCATCGAGAACTAGCGAAAAACTTTAAATAAAAAAGTTGTAAGCTTTAAAAAGTTCTGTCCGAATTTTTTTTTTTAATTTTTGGCTGGAAATTTAATCTTTAGAACGATTTTAAAATTTTAAATGAGTATAAAAAAATAACTAAGACGTTCGTTTTCACGAAAAAAATATATAACGTGTATTTTTGCATAATGTTTCACCCTGAATTTTTTCAAATTTTTAAAATTGGTGAAACGCTGCTTTAAAAATAAAAAACCGCATATTTTCGGTTTTTTTCTTCGTTTTTTGATACAATTTTATACATATTTTTCAAAAAAGGTAACACCGTTACTAGAATAGGTAAAAAACTGAAAAATAATTGGGGTTTGCTTAATCAAAATTTTTTGTAACGCCATCCATTTTCAAGATACAAGTTGAAGAAAACAAAATTTTACACATTTTTTACGATTTTGCCGAACCTACTGGCAACATTGTAATAAAACTTGGCGGGTTTTAAGAGGTAGTTATTGTGCATGTTTTGACATATGGGCCATTCCACGAACATACGCCTGTTTTGGCATTACTTCGACAACGAATATTTTACTGTGCAACATAAGAAGTACGAAAGTAAGTGGCGCTAATAATTATTCCAATAAACAACAATGTAATTTGCAATTTACTTTCGTTCTTCTTATTTTGCACAGTAAAATATTCGTTGTCGAAGTAATCCAAAACAGGCGTATGTTCGTGGAATAGGGTATACAATTAAGGATTTGATATTCATAATTGGCGCGCGTAGGGGTAATTGTCTGAATTTTCAAAGAAAAAAAGATAGTACGCTACTGACGTATGTCAAATTAACAATCATTTTTAAATTCCTCGTTCAATTTGCGATAAAAAAACTATCCTCTCATTTTTTCATACGACGACGCGCCGTTTTGCTGCAAAAAATAAAATATCTTAACGCTTCCAAAGTATTCGAATTAGTTTTTATAATGGATGTAAGAGTTTATTTAGATGTAGAAGTAGAAACTACTAGAAGTTCGAATACTTTGTAAAGGTTAAGATGTCTTATTTTTTGAATAAAAATGCCGCGTCGTGTGAAAAAATAGGAAGATAGATTTTTTGTCACAAATTGAACGAAGAATTCAAAAACGATTGTTAATTTGAAATATGTCAGTGGCGTACTATCTTTATTCTTTAAAAAGTTCAGACCATTACCCCTATGCGCGCCAATGATAAATATAAAATTCTTAATTGTATGTCAAAAAATGCACAACAACTACCTCTTAACACTTGCCAAATTTTATTACAACGTTGCCAGTAGTTTCGGCAAAATCGTAAAAAATATGTAAAATTTTGTTTTCTTCAACGCCCTGTATCTTGAAAATGGATGGCATTACAAAAAATTTTTATTAAGCAAACCCCAATTATTTTTCAGTTTTTTACCTACAGTGTTACCTTTTTTGTAAAATATGTACAAAATTTTATCAAAAAACGAAAAAAAAAAAACCGAAAAAATGCGGTTTTTTATTTTTAAAGGTGCGTTTCACCAATTTTAAAAATTTGAAAAAATTCAGGGTGAAACATTATGCAAAAATACACTTATATATTTTTTTCGTGAAAATAAATTTTTTATACACTCATTTAAAATTTTAAAATCGTTTTAAAATTTAAATTTCCCGCCATTAATAAAAAAAAAATTTTTTCGGGCAGAACTTTTTAAAGCTTACAACTTTTTTATTTAAAGTTTTTCGCTAGTTCTCGATGCGGCCGAGATAAAAAATAAAAACATAAAAACCCTAATTAGGCTCTAGGTGGCTCACATGACCACTTAGGGGGCTAAAAATTTCAGAAAGTGAGTTTCACTATATATGCTAAACGGTGACCTATATGGAATTCGAATCGAGTTGGGGGCAGTTTTCATCATCTTACCCGGTTAGGCCCTTTACATTGTATTGATAGTTTCTTATCTTTAGACGTATCGGAGGAGTATGTCAACTAAAACTGTCACAGGAGAATTTTATAAAATTCTCCTGTCATCGTGGTAGTTGCCAAACTCCTCCGTTACATATAAAGGTGGGAAACTATCAATATAATGTAAATGTATAAGTTTCTATTGGTAATTTTCCACCTCTACTACTATTATCTCCTTTTATTACACAACGTATTATGTTTTCCGCTTTTTACGATATTTTGCGGGTTATTAGCGCACTCATCACTGTATATGCATAAAAATTCGGCTAAGAGTTCGGCTAAGTAGGTTATGAACTTGGTGATTTTGCAGTGGGATCTTAGACTATAAGTATTTTTATCGTTTCTAATACAAAGAAAGATTGCGGCAGCATCTGTCACTCACACATCGGCAATGAGATAATGGATAAATTAAAATGCGGGATAGTTATTTGGTATTTATAAAGCATTTGCGTTAACTATAACATACAATTGAATTGTAGATAATGTCTTTCCTAATTGTTTTGACAGGACGCGAATGTTAATACGTTTCGGATGTATTTGTTGGTTTGGCTTTGTATATTGTTCAGATACGGTAATAATTTTAAGGCATTATTGAATTCATTTCAGTTTATGTTTTGTGTAGATCCGTTTATAATTTTATTATTTCCTATGCAAACGTATACATTTATAACAGAAATGAAATCAAATCATTGGGAATTTGACGATTATAAAAATGAACAGAAATATGAATGTAGTTATCGTAACTTATTCTACAGGGTGATTGATTAGTGGGGTAAAGCTCAATAGATCCGCTATAGTAATAGATAGCAATATAAGTTAATAACGAAAATTGTAGCCCACTTTGAGCTTTGTATTACAAAATTAGTTAGAATGTTACAGGGTGTGAAGTTCAACTCCCTGTATAAATAAAAATAAGCTTAAGAGCAATGGTTTATTAATACCATTTTTTTGTATTGTCAAATTTTGAAGAATAATTGATATTGCTAATTTTCTTTATATTAGATACAGGGTGAGTCAAAACGCAAGTGCATTATTTTCTCAGTAATTTTAAATGGAACACCCTGTATTTTATATCACTATTGAAAAGTACCATTACCGTACTTTAATTTTTAGACAACATTCCCTATGTCTAAATTTATTAGTTTTTGAGATATTTTCATTTTTCAATGGACAGTAGCGCGGCCACCCAAATCACCAGAATTTAATAAACTGGACTGATTTTTTTGGGGTTATGTTAATAATGAAGTTTATAAAATACCTCCAACAACAAGGGATGAGATGAAAAATAGACCACAAAGTGTATTTCGATGTGTTAATTTACAAATGCTTCATATACTCTCTGAGCTTCGCTGGTGTCGCTCCTAGCGGTTACTAATTCAACTTTCACCGGTAATTTTTAAATTTATTATTTAATTGTTATCGCTTAATATTTACAACACAAAAAAGTAATTAAATTGTAATCGATTTTTTTTTAAATTTTGCTAATCATTTTGACGTTCTATTGATAAAATATGAATTTCTTACTTCGGATACTTTCACAATTATCGTGTAGATGGCGCTAAGATTAATACATTAATTTAAAATTATATATTACGGAACATTAAAAAAAACTTAAATTCAATATTTAAAACGTAGTACCGAATCGCCTCTCGTGCTGTGCGGATGTATTGCCTTAATCATCAAGCAACGTACGCCACGATAAAAATTTCGAACCGGAATTTTTGTTAAAAACCGATACCTACAATTTAAAAACAATTAATGAAATATTTATTTTCATTTACATTGAAATTTAATGAGTTTTTGAACCCAGTGCTAATTTAAGTGAAATAAAAACATGAATGTGTTACCAGCTAGTAATGGACCTGGAGATTCTTATAGCCAGCCAGTTTCGCAAACCAACATACAGGGTGTAGCAGATACAAATATGCAAGTACAACAATTTATTAATTCTCAACCAATAACTCAAGCAGCAATGAATAATAATAATTCTTGTTTATCTCAACAACATTTTGATGCTTCTCAAGCAAATTCCACTCAGCAGGTACCAATTAATCAACAAAATTACATACATCAGATACCAATGATCCAAAAATCACAACATATACCATCAACCAGTCAGAAATATTATCACAGATTGTCCTCTACAAGTGACGATGAGCAGCTAGAACAACACGCAGCCAACGAGAACGAATGGCAACAAGTAACGAATACAAAAAGAAGGAAGATCAGAAGAAGCAACTCACAAAACTCCGACATAGATATAAGCAATAGATATAGTCAGCTTCCTGTAGAAGAAACTGTAGAAGAGAGTCAAACAGACCAACAAATAGATATCACCGAAGCTAAAACTATAAAACCTCCTCCAATATTTGTGTACGGAGTAACAGATTACCAGAAAATGATACTAAGTTTAAGAGATGCCATTGATGATGTGCACTACAGTACAAAAACACTTGCAGATAATACAATTAAAATAATTAGTGATACTGTTGAGTCTTACAGGCATCTAGTAACGTATATGCGTGAGAAAAAAATTGTACACCACACATACCAACTCAAAGAAGAACGTGCATTCCGAGTAGTGATCAGACACCTTCACCACACTATGGATACAAAAGAAATAGTGAAAGAACTCAACGCAAAAGGCCATCAAGTCAGAAATATCCTCAATGCCAAGGACAAAAGAACTAAGGAGCCTCTTAATCTGTTTTTTGTGGATTTAGAGCCTGCGGTAAATAACAAAGACGTATATAAAATACAAAAAATGCAAAATTTAATCATACAGGTAGAACCTCCAAAACCTAACTATGGACCAGCTCAATGCACGCGATGCCAACAATATGGACACACCAAGGGTTACTGTTATAAACCTTTTGTCTGCGTTAAGTGTGGGGGAGCCCATAGTACATCAACCTGCACAAAAACAAGGAACACTCCAGCAACATGTGCACTTTGTGGAGGTGCCCATACAGCCAACTATAAAGGTTGTAGCTACTATCACAACATAATGAGACGCCCTAATAATCAAAATAATAGGCAAAATGTACAGCCAGTCAGCAGTCAGGGTTGCCCAAATGCCCATCCTAATCTTACCACCAAGCCAACAACAACGCCGGTAAGAAATAATGTGACCTATGCAAATGTAGCATCCAACAATTATACTCAGCAGAATCAATGTGACACCACAACAGATATGCTACATAGATTCTTAGACGAATTCAAAGCCATGTTTCAGCAACTTATTCATCAAAACACCATGGTGATGAATATGCTTACTACGTTAATAAATAAAATTCATTAAGTTCATTAGAATAGCACTGTGGAATGCCAACGGCATTCTACATCACAAACAAGAAGTTGAAATATTTCTAAAACACAATTCCATAGACCTGCTTCTCATCAGCGAAACACACTTCACTGACAGATCCTACTTTTACATTCCACATTACACAACATATCACAGCAATCACCCAGACAACACTGCACATGCTGGTACTGCTATCCTAATAAAAAACACAATAAAGCACCATGAAATGCCAAAATATGCCGAAAATTTTCTACAAGCCACAACTGTCAACGTCTGCATGGACTCATATAATCTAAAAGTTGCCGCCGTCTACTGTCCACCACGACACAACATAAAAAAGGAACATTTCAGTGATTTTTTCGATACACTAGGATCCAAATTTATTGCGGGCGGTGATTACAATAGCAAACACATTTTATGGGGGTCTAGGCTTACAACAACCAAAGGTAGAGAATTGGCATCAGTGATTCACGAGAAGCATTACGCATACCTGTCAACAGGAACTCCAACTTACTGGCCAACTGATCCTGCTAAAACTCCTGACTTGCTTGACTTTTTTGTGACAAATGGGTTACCAGCTCCTTACTTAGACGTAATACCAAGCTATGATCTTTCTTCTGACCACTCTCCGATAATAGCTTCAATAGGAACAGCAGCGTTACATAGAAAAACTCCCACAAGACTACATAATAAGAAAACCAAATGGGAAGAATATCGTACCAGAATTGAAGAAAAAGTAAAACTCGACATCAGACTAAAGGAACCCAATGAAGTCGAAGGGGCGATCACAACTTTTAATGACCTCCTAATTGAATCAGTACAACAAGCCACTCCTCGTCCCACCATCCAAAAGAAAGATATTTCTGTACCTAAAGAAGTGAAGGAACTCATAACTCTAAAACGAAAAGCAAGAGCTAGATTACAACGCACGCAAGCCCCTGTTGACAGAACAGTGTACAACCGAGCCAGTAGTCGACTAAAAGCAAAAATTAAAGAATTGCGTGAATGTTCATTTAATGAATATTTGAAGGGTCTTAACCGAAGTGATAACTCCATCTGGAAACCATGCAAATTCAAAAACAAGCCTCAAATGCAGAATTCTCCTGTACGTGACTCCAGCAATCCTGCAGCTATATGGGCAAGAAGCGATAAAGAAAAGGCTTCACTATTTGGTGCATACTTATCCAATGTATTCACACCGAACTGTGATGTAGTTGATGACGAAATAGCTAGACATCTCTCAAATATCCCAAACAACATACCCGCAACCAAACAACTTTCTGTAAAGGAAGTTCAAAATGAACTAAACTTCCTAAATCCAAGAAAATCTCCAGGGATCGATAAAATAACCTCCAAAATGTTAAAAGAACTGCCACGCAGAGGAGTCATATTCATGATGTACATTTTCAATGCTATCCTGAGACTAAACTACTGGCCGACGCAACTCAAAACAGCAGAAATAATTTTAATACTGAAGGCAGGCAAAAACCCAAACGAAGTTTCATCTTATCGGCCAATCAGCTTATTGCCAGTTATGTCAAAACTACTAGAAAGACTCATACTTCAAAGAATAAATAAGGAAGTACTCCCTGAGGATTGGATTCCATCACACCAATTTGGTTTTCGACAAGGCCACTCAACAGTTCAGCAAATACACAGAATAACACATTCAATAAATTTAGCAATAGAACAAAAACAATACTGCCCCTCAGTATTCTTGGATGTTAGCCAAGCCTTTGACAAGGTTTGGCATGATGGACTTTTATACAAAATATCTAAAATCTTTCCACTATCCTTCTATCGACTGCTCGAATCATATCTTCACGACAGACAGTTTCTTGTAAAAGTGAATGATGAATATTCGCAAAAATTCCCAATCAAGGCCGGAGTTCCGCAAGGCAGTGTCCTGGGTCCCATTCTATATGTATTATTCACATCAGATATTCCTACGTCTCCACACACTGTCATAGGAACCTTTGCGGATGACACCGTCATCTTAGCAATTCACCAAGATCCAGTAGAAGCTTCCAACATCCTACAAAATGACTTAGCAAACCTAGAAAATTGGGTAAAAAAATGGAAAATTAAGATAAATGAGGCTAAATCCGTCCATGTCAACTTTACTACAAGAAAAGATCAGTGTCCATCACTATACATAAATAACAAAATTATTGCTAAAAACAACTCTTCCAAATACCTCGGCATACATCTAGACTCTAAACTTACTTGGAAAGTGCACATAACAAAGAAGAGAAAACAAATAGACATGAAAGTCAAAGAACTCTACTGGTTGATAGGTAGAAAATCAAAACTAAGTTTGGAAAATAAACTGCTGATATACAACACCATAATCAAACCAATATGGATGTATGGTATCGAAGTCTGGGGATGTGCAAGCAAATCTAATATTGCTATCATCCAAAGGAGCCAGTCAAAAATACTACGCATGATCACAGATGCACCTTGGTTCGTGTCGAATTTAACATTACATGAAGATCTGAAGGTTCCATTCATCACAGATGTCATTAAAGATAGGTACAACAAACACCACGAGAAAATGGAAACACACCCCAACGCAGTATTACAGCCACTAGTACAAGCTCCAATTGCCAGAAGGTTGAAGAGATTATGGCCAGCTGACATGAAGACTATCTAGGACTCCTTCATTGGAGGGAGTCCCTTCACGCCAATGAGGGGCCCAGCTCCCAAGCCAACACTTTAACTTATAGGATGCTAATGTATTCTGATTGTTAAATAAAGCATAATAAAAAAAAAAAAAAAAAAAATATTTAAAACGTAAGTATATTTAAGGTAAAAATATATATTCTCCTTTTCATGAACATTTTTCAGTGCGTCACAAATTATAGAAAAAAAGGTAAGTCCGTGATAATACACATTTATGACATTTATTCTAACGTGACATTTTAGTTAAATCTGACAGTTGTCAAATTTTATTTTCAATTTGGAATAAAACCAAATCAATTGTGTCTATTGCATTTATAAAATGGTATTTTCTGTCATTTGTATAGTCTTATAAATTGTACAGATTATATTGATAATATTATTATTTTATTTAATAAATAATTCTTTTTTGATTATGGCGCCATCTATCGACAACTAGAATAATCACCGAACTAGAATAATTACCGAAGTATTCCCAGACGTGCCTTTTTTTCTGTCACATACAATTTAATGCGTTAGAGAGAAATCGAAAAACTGTGACGCACTGAAAGATGATCATGAGAAAAAGAATAATACAGCTTTGACCAACTAATATTTTTTATAATTAATGTTTTTAATTTTAATTTTAAATTAATCACTTTGACATTTATGTCAACTTTCCGGTAAACGTTTACAGACTACTGGCGCTCGCGAATTTGTAAATATCCCCTCTACGTACGAGCTCACAGCGTATAGTAAGTAGCTCACTCAATGATCGTTTTTAAAGTGCATAAATGTGTTAGGAGGTAATTTTGAACACCTCATATAATTAAATATTAAACATATTTTATTAAAAGTAGCTTCTAATTTTTTCAAACATGTTTTTTTTTTGCAAAATGTATTACTGATAAATTATTTTTCGTTCTTTGTTACATTGTTACATTTACATACAAAAGTAGTGTTTAATTGTCTTCACAAAATGTTGTATTTTGTGTCTGTGTGTTTTTTGTAAACTTTATTACTAACTTTTTTTATTTATTTGTTGCATTTACATAAAACAAGTAGTTTTTAATTGTTTCAAAAATGTTGCATATTGTGGGTGTGTTTTTTTTTTGTAAAATGTATTACTAATAATTTTTTTATTTTTTTATTTGCTACATTGTTACATTGATTACCGGATTGATAATCAGTAATCGTCAATTGTCAATTCAGTCATGGCTTACTTAAAATTTAGATAAATTTAGACACCTAAAATAATTTGCTGTGAAAAATGAAAATATCTCGAAAACTAAAAAATTTGGACATAACGAATGTTATATAAAAATTAAAGTACGGTAATGATACTTTTCAATAATGATATAAAATACAGGGTGTTCCATTTAACATTACTTAGAATTTAATGTACTTGCGTTTTGACTCACCCTGTATTTGATATAAAGAAAATTAGAAATGTCGATAATTCTTGAAAATTTTGACAATAAATAAAAAATATGTCATGAATAAACGATTGCTGTTGTGCTTATTTTTATTTATACAGGGAGTTGAACTTATTACGATTTTCATACAATATTGTTTATAACTATGTAAATACCCTGTATAACATAACAAACCTTTATATTTTTGTGATGGAGGAGTTAAAAGGATTTAGAATATAAAATAAAATATAGGGTGTTCCATTAAAAAAAAACATAAGTTTGGTCTGCCACTGTGTTATCGAACACTCTGTAACATTCTAACTAATTTTGTAATGTGAAACTCAAAGGTGGCTAAAATTTTTGTTATTAACTTTTATTGCTATCTATTACTATAGCGGATCTATTGAGCTTTACTCCACTAATCAATCACACTGTATTTTCATTTATGGATGCAAGCGTTCGATTGAACATTCTCTTTTATTTTATTTATCTGAAGAGACTGACATATCTATCGACTAAAAAAAAACATTCTTTTCGTTTTGTTCAGCCCATGTATATTTCAGATGTTTCATAAGTGTTTTTTGGTTTTATTCCTTTTTTCTTCAGTAATTGTTTTGGTCTTTAGTATGAAGTAGTGCGCGTATTGTAAATAAATGTCGAAAATAAATTCTACAGAATAATTGTATATAAATATATATAAATTTTTTCGTATAAATAAGTATCTAGTGTAAATAAATTAAAAATAACGGCTAATAAATTAACGTTTTTCAATTAAAATAAAGTTAATAAATAAATAAATAAGTAAAAACCTAACAAAGTTATTACATTGTTTGATATTTGTTTATTTAACGCTTTAGTGTTATGCAGTTATGTATGCAATCGCATAAAATCCGATTGTTACACAAAATAATCTTTCAAACATTCAATATTATTGCAATCGATTGTATTTTACATCGTATTTATTTTGAAACCTATTTTTAACTGAACCAAACATGAAAATTCTAACCCAGTAACACAAATTTGTGTCAGTATCAATTTAAACATTACTCATATCCCATAAATTCCACCAATAATAAATCGGCTCGTTCCGATTGTATCAAAGGTATCGAAGACATGTTAAATAGTCCATGTTGTGATGCAGCTCCCGTACGAAAAAATTCTGCTTCGGTCTCTTTGCGGATTCTTGTTCAAAAATTTCCTTTTTAAACAAATCAGAACGCCCAGAACGGTGCCGGGCGAAATTTTTGGACAAAAACTGTTTTCTGTCCAAATCCATGTCCAATTATGTTAAAGAAGCTGATTTTTTTTTAAATATTCAAAAACCTTTCATTTTTTTATTCCGCCAAAATATTTAATTATATTTTTTAGGCCATTTAAACACAGTTATTTCTCAGAATATGTTTTCAGTTGACAATCTTCGAGTAATAAACAATTTAATTGGAAAAATGCGAAAATACACATTTTTACGTCTATTCGACATTTAAGCCGCCAGGCGTCGCACTATACAGGGTGTTAGTAAATAAGATGACAAACTTTAAGGGGTAATTTTAAATGAAAAAATAATGGCAGTTTGCTCTATAAACGTATGTCCGCAAATGCTTTGTTTCCGAGATACAGGGTGTTGAAATTTTTATTTCAAACTGCAAATTTTTTTATTGCTCGAAGACTGGTTGAGATATGCAAATAACATTTAGTGGATTTCAAGAGGTAGTTATTGCGCATTTTGTATACAAATAATAATTTTATATTCATCGCTGGCGCGCCTAAGGGTAATGGTCTTAATTGTTTTAAAGAAAAAAAAACATGGTACACCACTGAGATATTTCAAATTAAAAAATATTTTTGTATTCCACGTTTAATTTATGAAAAAGAATCTTTCTTGTATTTTTGTGCTATGGTGCACCGTTTTTATGCGAAAAATAAAACATCTTCGAGCGTATTTTTCATTTCTTAATACACTATCAAGAACTCTCCAATATAATAATACCAAAGTAAAACAACATCAAAAAATATTACTAAAAATATTTTAACTAGGTGCAAAGCTACAACAATTGTTCAAAATTACCTTCTTTAAAGGTGACAGAATAATTTTATATTCACCATTGGCGTCCGTACAGGTAATGTACTGAATTTTTTAAGAAAAATAAAATAGTACGCCACTGAGAAACGTCAAATTAAAAATCATTTTTGAATTCCTCGTTCAATTTACGACAAAAAAATTATTCTGTGCCCGGATTACGAACACTCGATACGAATCGTATCCGCCATGTTTTCCCATAAGGCGCTACGGTAAAACATGGCGGATACGATGCGTATCGAGTGTACGTAATCCGGGCCATGGTCTTTTTTTCATATGAGGCGCCGTTTTTATACAAAAAAATAAAATCTTAACGCTTACAAATTATACGAGGTAGATTCCATATGCATAGAAACTTATTTCAAATACTTTGTAAACGTTAAGATATTTTATTTTTTTGCATAAAAACGGCGCCTCATATGAAAAAAAGACAAAAACGATTTTTGGACGTAAATTGAACGAGGAATTGTAAAATGATTTTTAATTTGACATGTCTCAGTGGCGTACTATTTTTTTCTTTAAAAAATTCGGGACATTACCCGTACGCGCGCCAATGGTAAATATCATATTACTCTGTCACCTTAAAAGGAGGTAATTTTGAACATTTGTTGTAGCCTTGCACATAGTTAAAATCTTTTTAGAAATATTTTCTGTTATTGTTCTAGTTTGGCATTATTATATTGGAGAGTTCTTGATAATGTATTACAAAATGAAAAATGCGCGCGAATATGTTTTATTTTTTTGCATAAAACCGGTGCACCATATGAAAAAAAGACAAGAAAGGTTCTTTATCATAAATTAAACTTGGAATACAAAAATAATTTTTAGTTTGAAATATGTCAGTGGCGTACTATTTTTTTCTTTAAAAAAAATTCAGACCATTACCCGTAGGTGCGCCAATGATAAATATAAAATAGTTATTTGTTTTCCAAAAAATGTGAAATAACTGCCTCTTGAAACTCACCAAATTTAATTTTCATAGCTTAAAAGGTCTTGGAGCAATAAAAAAATTCGCAGTTTGAAAAAAAAATTCAACACCCCGTATCTTGGAAACGAAGCATTTGCGGACATACGTTTATAAAGCAAACTGTCATTATTTCTTCATGTAGAATTACCCCTTAAAGTTTTTCATACTTATTTACTAACACCCTGTATAGAATGAATGTCTCGGTCGAACTTATTTATTTATATTATACGTAATTATGCTGATTATTTCATTCATAGGAGATTCTGACCAATAGAATGCTACAGAAATCTAAATTAAATCGATAATTTTTGATAATTTCCTGTCGTCAAGTATATTACGTCAGATGTCCTTCGTTGCTACGATAAATACATTCAGTGACATTAATGACAATTAATGTTTTAACAATTATAATAGTGATGACTTTCAACCGTCAAATTAATATTTATAACAACTCGAGGGTTTAGTGTCAAACAACGTTAACTACATTTTTTGTGAAATTGAGATATATCTATAATCGGGTTCCCCGTTTTTGACTTCATTTAGTAACAAAAACCTCTATCTCTATCTGAAGCAGATTACAAAATACATTAAACGTTAACTACCAATTGTGAAAAAATTGTTCATGTCAAAAACATCTAAGAGGTGATAACGTTATTTCACAGTGAATTTCGTGATACATCAAAAACAGTTATCGACTGTTAACGTTTATTGACACTAATATTTTAAGCTGTAATTGTAGACAGCGTTATTATTATAATTCGTATTTGTTTGAAAAAAGTCATTTTGATACTGGATAGCTAAGTACATGTTTGTTTATTTTCGATATTGTTCGATTCTACCATCTGATTACTCATTACATGATTACAATAATCTGAGTACTCAATACATTTTTTAGTTTTGCCGAAGTTAAAAGAAAACATATTTATGTTATTTTCTTTGCCGGTTACGTATATATTTGTCGTAATTATTTAATATTTTGATTTTGTCAGTGTTTAACAGAAAAATGTCCAGTCGTAGCACAAAACTTTGTATGACACGAAGCATTAGCGGGTCGTGGATCTTCTGAGGTAGCCTCTTGCCTTACAAATACAATGAAAAGTGAAGTTACTGGGAAAGACTTCGCTTTAGAAAATTAATATAGAATTTTTGCCCTCGTGACACTTTGACATAATTTCACTCGCCTTTGGCTCGTGAAATTAAAACTGTCAAGGTGTCACTCGGGAAAAATTCGATAATTTTAGAGCTCTTGTGCAATTATGTACTACTGAAAATTCCTAACAAATACTTGACATTTATTAAAACTTTATAATTTATTATTAACATATTTTTCTTAAAATAATTTATTTATTCATTCAATTAATTATTGCCAATGTGATAATTAAATTCGCAAATCATATAGTGCGACAGAGACACAGTATACAGTGCCACGCGCGGCGGTTTAAATCTTGAATGGACGGGCATAATTAACAATTAAAAAACAACGGTCTAAATTGAAATAAGCCCCGATTACTCATCCTAATCTTGAAGTTGATTGTTTAAACTTCAATTTAGGCACTGGGCAGCCTCAAAAAGAATACTTTACATATGAGTTTTCAAGCCTTGAACATGCGTATTTTTGTATTTTTCAATAATTTTTTGATACTGCAGCTGCCTCACAACATGGACTATAAACATATATTTGCACTGCTGTTGGACATCGGCCAGAAGGTGAACACTGTGGTGAACACTGAACCAATATTGAAATATAAACTTTATTGGCAAGTGTCAAATATTTTCGGTTACCTTATTGAACGAAAATAAACGTTACCGAATATTTCTGTATGATGTCATTGTTATGGACCAAGGCTGCACTTAAATGAAATTAGAACTGTAATAAAGCGGGTCATACATAAAAAAGTTTTTGCGAATGGCACAGTTGTTTATATTTTAATTAAATGGTGGCAAAATGTTCCTACCATTTGTGTTCAGGGTCGTTTTTCTATTTGCTCTCTTAGTCCAAGTAATGAAGCTTAAAATAGGACAAAACCTCGCAATTTTTACAGAATGGATCGATTTGCTTGAAAATTTAAGAATAAGTAGTGGATAGTCCAAGGATCAAAAGCTATATCATGCCAAAAGGCCCTTTTACCATGGGGGTGGTTGCTACCCCATCTCGGGGGTGGAAATCTTTATTATTTATTATATTTTGACCGCAAAAGTTGGTAAAAACATTCATTATAAGCAAAAAACGTTTTTATACATTTTTTTGATAAAATTAATAGTTTTATTCGCTGTCGAAAGTGTTAGTTTTGTATCGGAAAAATCAATGTTTTTAATCAGTTTTCTGCTAATAACTCAAAAAGTTTTCGTTTTATCAAAACAGCTTTACTTAACAAAAGTGTACCTTTTAAAAGAATAAACAAAACCGTTTTTTTTTTATTTTCTTTAAGATCAATAGTAATCGAGCTATACTTTATTATATGTTTGCTCTTCTTCGTCAAATGCTAAATATTGTAGTTTCAAAGTCAAAAGACGGGAAAACTATGCTTTTTCGAGTATAACTTGTTGAAACTAATTTAAAGTTTTTAAAAATATGTATTTTCAGAAATAAACAATCTCTTGCTAAAAAAATTAAGTGACATAAAGAAAAGAATGTCAGTCCCTAGTTTTTTTCAGCAAAAAAGTGATCGTAAACAACCCCCTACACCACCCTTATTAAAATTTGTCATTGACCTGATTTCTTTTGCTTGATTTATGTATTGTTAATAGGTTCTAGAAGTTTGATCGGCCTAGAATGATTAGTTTTTAAAAAAATGGAGTCGAAAGCGAATAACGAATTTTTGTAGTTTGGTAAAAAAATGTCCCTTTCTTCAGAATAGAAAGATTAGCATCAGAGATACAAAAAAATGTTTAAATATGAAATTGTAGGTAATTTAATTCCCAAGAACATGGCTTGATAAAATTTGTTTTAAGGCAAAAATTGAGTGAATCGTAAATGAGTATACCATCGAAAAACATTGATTTTTTAGATATAAAACTAACACTTTCGACAGCGAATAAATCAAAAACTATTAATTTCATCAAAAAAATGTATAGAACATTTTTTGCTAAGAATGATTGTAGAAGAATGATTGATCCATGGACTATCCACTACTTATTCTCAAATTTTCAAGCAAATTGATCCATTCCGTAAAAATTGCGAGTTGAAAAGCTTTGGTTCCTGGACTATGTTTAAATATACTGTTATGACAACCCAAATTTACCTAAATTTTTCATCTATTTATTATTCTCTATTTGCTGTAGCGGAGCTACAGGAAAACCAAATAACATTTTACCTCCAAACAGCTATCTTCAAACTCTTCTGCACTCAGATAAAAATAAACACTGTCACTCAAACTTGTATTTTGTAATCAATTTAATTTACTTTTCTAAAAGTTCGTTGCTCCACAACTTTGACAATCGAGTTCTTTAAAATTTCAGAATAACATGCCTTCCTTCCTTCGTTCCTTTTTTATCTTTTCACTTCTTCATTTTTCTTCCCTCAAGGCTTTCTCTATCCTACCTAAATTTAAAACAAAATCATGAACGCATCCATATTATTAAATAAAAATAAAGTTACACTTTTATAAAAAATAACTTTTTTATAATAAAACGTTTTTATTATTTATAGGAGAGAATATAATAGTATATTACTTTATGAGGCGGAGAAGCATGACTTTTCTTGACGCGCCCGATATTACGCGCCGAACGAAGTGAGGCGCGTAATAGAGGGCAAGTCAAGAAAAGTCGCTTCTTTGCCGAATAAAGTATACTATTTTTTCTTCAAACGTAGCAATTTTCAACCATAAATAGTACAATTCATACGCTATTTTTACTCGAAATTAACTGTGACAACTATCAAAGTCGTCTAGATGTTAGAAATTAAAATAATTAAGTCGTCGGAATGATTGCTGAAAGTTGTGCTCGACCATCAGTATCATCAACAATTATCAATGCGTATCAAGAGTAGGGAACATTTTTGCACGGTTTCAATTTTGAAAATGCCTCATTAACTAATTGTACTTTTAATATTACTATAAATAAAAATGATGTTTAATTGTTGTTAATGACATTTGTATTGTTGCTTTGTGACATGTTTCATATTGTTGCCATGACAACATTTTTCCCTCCGCCGTAAAGAAATGGGAAAAAAACTGCTGCCGGCGGAGACATCAAACTTTGACAGGATCAAGTTAGATAAGTAATGTCATCATTATTTGACGTTTGAAGAAAAAATAATTTGTCGATATAAAATGCTTTCAATTCCAAAAATTACACTATAATAAAAAAGTACTTTTTATAATAACACGGTTTTGTTATATACAGGGCACAACATGTTTCGAAAGAATAAAATATGAATTTTTAGTAGGTTTAGTAGGTTAAAATTATAATTACAAAAATTACACTAGTATAAAAAAGTACTATTTATAATACCACGGTTGTTTAAAATGGTATATGTAATATTTATATATCATAAATAAGTTATAAAATACGAATTTTAAGTATATCAACTTTTATTTATGTATTAAAAAAATTAAAGAAAGATACGCAACAGCCGTGTTCGAACTAGGGAACTCTCGGTCTGCAGTCTAATGCCACTGACCCACCATCAATTTGTAGATATCGATTTATTAACGTAATTTAAAATATCATTGCATTAGCCACATTTTTAAAATAGTTTGAAATAAAAAAAATCGATTTATCCATTCAGGGTGATTGATTAGTGGGGAAAAGCTCCGTAGATCCGTTATAGTAATAGATAGCAATAAAAGTTAATAACCAAAAATTGTAGCCAACTTTGATTACAGATTGATAATCAGTAATCGTAAATTGTCAGTTTTAGACAATTCAGTCATGGCTTACCTAAATGTTGGAAAGATTTAAACCCGCAATTAATAATTTGCTCTGAAAAATGAAAATATCTCAAAAACTAATAAATTTAGACACAGGGAATGTTATATATAAATTAAAGTAAGGTAAGGTACTTTTCGATAGTGATATAAAATACAGGATGTTTCATTTACAATTATGTACTAAGAAGATAATGTACTTGCGTTTTGACTCACCCTGTGTTCAATATAAAGAAAATCAGGAATATCAATCATTTATGAAAATTTTGACAGTAAGTAAAAAATATGGCATCAATAAACCATTGCCGTTGTGCTTATTTTTATTGATACAGGAAGTTGAACTTGTTACGATTTTCATATAAAATTTGTTATAATTTTGTAAATACCCTGCATAACATACCAAACCTTTATATTTTTGTAATGGAGAAGTTAAGATTTGGAATATAAAATAAAATATAGGGTGTTCCATTAAAAAAAACGTAAGTTTGATCTGCCACTATGTTATCAAACACCCTGTAATGTGAAGCTTAAAGTTGGCTACAATTTTTGTTATTAACTTTTATCGCTATCCATTACTATAACGGATCTACAAAGCTTTACCCTACTAAGCAATCACCCTGTATAATAGCAGTTAAATATTGCATTGTTAGCTAGTTCAAAGCTATTCTAAAAATTTCAGGTACCTATGTAGCCTAGAACTATTTTTAAAATGGATTACAAAATTTGCGGAGTCCGCGACACCGACCAAGCCAAGTCAGTACATATATAAAAACGTTTTAAAAAATGGTGGAGGTTCTTATAAAATCCTTTATAAACTGAACTACAAAAAAACTTGAGTACATATTGATAACTAAAAAATAGTAAAATAATGTTGAAAGTCAAATAACTTGATTAACTTTCTGCCATACTAAAAGCGAAAGAATACACTTGACTGCTTTTAACCATAGAAACAATAACACTGACTTGCGGTACGTGATATCGTAAAACTGTACGTTAACGTAGCTCAAAGACTAAACGATACTAAAACTGCAGCAATTAAGAGCAGGTACAATTTATTACACTATTTGAAGGTACACAGATGGTGTTCTAGGAATCTTTTATAAAACAAGTTTTACGACAAAATATTGTGAACGGCCGTAGCTCAGCGGCATGATACTGGCCTTGTAAGCCAGAGCGCACGGGTTCGAGCCCCGGCAACGACAATCCATTTTCATTTCTAAAATGATACGAGCCGTTTTACCGTTAAGCACGTTTGGACTAGTGTATATCGACACTAGTTACTTGAAACAGGGTTAAAGATGTAATTGGCGCCGGAACAATCCGAAAGGATCTCCCCGGCAAGACTGCCTTACGATATAAAAAAAAGTAAAATCCTGTATAAAAGGTATATTTAAAACCCCTCAAAAGGGCCACATCAAAATCACAACATAACTAGTTTTCGACTGGTTTACCAGTCATCATCAGTGCTTACGTGCAATGTACATGCTAACGTACATTGCACGTAAGCACTGATGGTGACTGATAAACTAGTCGAAAACTAGTTATGTTGTGATTTTGATGTGGCCCTTTTGAGGGATTTTAAATATACCTTTTATACAGGATTTTACTGTTTTTTGTATTATATGGTATACAGCCAACTACAGGAAAACTTTTTTCCTTGTGAATTTTTGAATTTTTATTTTCCTGGGCACATGCGCACACAGACAGTATGTTGTTAGTTGCTAAATCTTTCAAGTTATGTATGTATCAGCGCAAATAAGGTTTGAAAAGAATATATTAGTGTTTTTAGTAAATATATTTATTATAATTTTTGTGTCTTTGGATTTGTCTTCCTCGGGAGTAAGATAATAAGTATTAAACATTTTTATATTTTTATACTTCACTTGATCTATTTGTCACCGTGGTGTGTAATTATGTCCGAGAAGCCGTGTAAATAGAGCCCTGATGGGTTATCGGTAGAGCATTCGACTGCAGATCGAGAAGTCCCGGGTTCAAATCCGGACCCGAGCGATTATTATTCTTTTTGAAGTTATACTTCTTTACCGGCGATAGAGGGTGATTTTTTTATATGTTAAAACCTATCAGCCCGGCGCATGCGCATTATAACTTTGTTCTGATTGGATGTTCAAATGACATGTCAAAAATTATCCGATATGGCAGCTGTGGTTTGGAGGTAAAGGTAAAGGTAAACAAATGTATAATATATTAGTTTTATTGTTGTGAGGACAGAAACAAAAAAGTTTATAATATTGTAGTGACTTTTAAATAGTTTTTAAAAGCAACAGGTACGTAATAATTGTTAATGTATTATGGGTATAAACCTACCTATTTGATCTGCCAAAATACATAGTATGTAATACTTTTATTTATATAATTTGATTACCATCAAAATTTCTATCAATATTCACCTAATATATTGTTTTTTTTACTCTATGTTTTGTTGTATTTTTTCAATTCTAAATCATTTTAATTCAAAATTAAAATAATTTGATCAATTTTCAAAATATCAAAATATCACAAGTTTAATCCATTTAGTTAGTCGATCTTCGTAAATAATGACACATAGTGTCCGTGGCTAAGCGGAGAAGGCGTATGAATTCCAATACCAACCGCTCTTATCAGCGCTGGTTCGAGTCCCAATAGAAACTTTCTTTTTTGTTTTTTTTTTAATACATTTTATGATTGTAAGTATATTTATTATATAATTGTATTTTCAGAAAATACGTATTTAGTTAAAAAAATTTTCGACAATTAATGTTCAGACATCATTTGTGGCTTGTTTAATGTGTTTGTGTGTGTTTTATTCTTTTATTATTTTAATTTTTGGCACTGTTCTAATAAAAATGTTTGAGAAGTAGTAAGTATAAATTAGTTTAATATTTAAACAAAATATAAATAAAAAGTATATTAATTTCGTTTAAATCATATAATAGAAGTATAACTTCTTACGTGCGTACAAAGTACACACACATTCTTTTTTTTTAATTTTTGGTATTGTTTTAATAAAAAAAAATTTGAAAGTGGTAGTATCAGAATTAGTTTAATAATTAAATAAAATACAAATAAACTAGTATATTTTTAAGTATATTTATAAGTTTTAAGTATATTTATTTCGTTGAAATAATATAATAGAGTAAATTACTTTTAATTATAATTTTACTTTTAATTTTAATTTTACTATGGAATCTCTAACGCGAGAATTTTACTGCCATCGTTGCATTTGGTTGTCTTTTTAAAGACAGATCACATGCTATGATTTTTTTTGTGACGGATATTTTTGAGCTTGGATTGATTTCATGTAATCGAATTTAAAGTCATCTTTAAAGTAAAGTCATCTCAGAAACGCAACTCATAAATAGGGGTCATCCATAAACTACGTCGTTGAGAAGAGGGAGGGAGGGGGGCTTGCTTGTTTCGACGATATACGACAGGGGGGTGGGGGGTATGAGTGCACATTCGACGTCGTTTAATATATTGGTATATTTAAATTTGTCGCTATTGTCTCTATAAATATAATTTTTTACTAGCTTTTACCAGCATTAAAGTATCAGATATCCATATAAAAACGTACCTATAGTTTTTGAAATGAAATTGAAAATAAAACAAACCGTTTACGAATAAATACACCTTTGTTAAAATTAAAAAGAATTCTCTTATAGATACTTTTATCACATAAATTTCGTATTTATCAGTCACAGTCACATTAAAATAATATTAGGTAGCACTTTTGCAAAAGTTTAGCACAGGACAACAAACAGTAAGACATTGTTATTTGGGTTTAAACAAGCGCTTCTATATACAGAAAAATGTTTGGAAGCAAACAATATTCAATTGTTAGTTTATTTATGTGCTGCATACTGTGTGTGGAAAAATAGTTCTGAAATAATGAATGGAAATAAAATATTGTGTTATATTTAGTAGTAAGTCGTATTTATACTTAGAGAAGATTTATAAGCAAAATCTTGATCCAATGCTATTTAAATGCATTCATTTTTTTCGAATGCTCAGAAAACTAATAAAAATTTTTGAAAAATTTAAACGCAGATTGAGAGATTACATTATTACCGAGGACCAAAAGTTTCTGAAAACATCTATAATGTTTATTTTAATAAGTTACAGGGATAAAAAAATATTTAGTCTGATTTTTAAGTTCAAAAATTTCATTCAAAAGAAACCTTTTGTTTATTCTAAGGGACTTTCAGCCCTCGGTAATAATGTAATCTTTCATTCTGCGTTTACATTCTTCAAATATATTTATTAGATTTCTCAGGATTCGAAAAAAGAATGCATTTAAATAGCATTGGACCAAGATTTTGCGCCTACCCCCTTAATTGTTCTTGTTGTGATACATTCGCAAATAAAGTTTCAAGGTTGATTAAAAAAAACAGAAATAACATTGAATTTTTTTAAATCACTGAAAGGGGGGTCGTGTACTGCAATGACGACGTCGACATGGGGGGGGGGGGGGTTCGTCTGTAACCGACGAATTACGACGGAAGGGGGGAGGGTATTAAAAAGTCCAAATTTTTTACGACGTAGTTTATGGATGCCCCCATATTGGCGATATCAGTTTAAAGTCTTCTACTTTAAAATGTATAATATACGTCTGAATTGCCAATATAAATGGGTCAGATCAAATAAATTATTAAAGAATTTTTTTACTTAGCAACAACAGTTTTGTTTATTTTAGTAGTATTTTGTATTTTGACAACGAAACCCGATTTGGGCTTCGAAACGTTGATAAAATCATTTTTTGGTAAAATTGTGGCTTATTTCCCATTAAAAGTAATTTATTATAAAAATGCCCCAAGAAAATAGCTTCAGAACAACATTAATATAATAGAAGTGTAACTTCTTACGTGCGTACAAAGTACACACACATTCTTTTTTATTATTATACGGCAAAATATAATATTTTCGGCGCGGTATGGCATACCGTATGTCAGTAGTTAAGCGTTAATATACTCTAATTTGTTTATACGACTTCTACATAAAATCCGCGAGGAAAATAAACTTCCTGTAGCCTGTATACCATAAATAACAAAAATACTAGATTTGTTGTAAAAGGCATATTTTAGAATACCCTAAAAAAGGGTCAAAAGGCAAAACGTTTTCGGAGTAAGAAATCCATCATCAGTGTTCTAAAAGCCAAAAATAGCATGCCTCAACCACCAAAATGTGTTGGGTAAAAACCCTTTAAATGTAAAAGATTATGTTATGTTACATATTTATATAAAATGTAAATGATGTTCTAGATATGCCTGGATGTTAATCAGGCAACACAGGACTCTTCCCACGTGGTTGAAGAGTCCTGTGTTGCCCTGGGTAACATCCAGGCATATCTAGAACATCATTTACATTTTATATAAATATGTAACATAACATAATCTTTTACATTTAAAGGGTATTTACCCAACACATTTTGGTGGCTCAGGCATGCTATTTTTTGGCTTTTAGAACACTGATGATGGATTTCTTAATCCGAAAACGTTTTGTCTTTTGACCCTTTTTTAGGGTATTTTAAAATATACCTTTTACAACAAATCTAGTATTTTTATGTTTTTTACTTCTACATAAGTTTTTTGTAATGTAATTTCTTGTGATACGTCCTGTTGACAACATTTTTGTAAAAATTCACGGACCATTGGATGGTGTAAGTTATTTAACGGTATAGTCGCTGCCATCGAGGTATTTACTATAATCATGAATAAGGGTAATAATTAAAGTGAATAAATGGATTATAAAATAAGGAATGCAGTCGTTAAAATACTGTGATATGAAAACGGTGCTATCCTGGTATCAGGGTCGTTGTTTAAAGGTTTTTTTCACCGTTTTCGAGTTGTCTGGAATTTTCTCCGCGTCTAAACACTTTTCTCGTGTCTCGTGCTTTATCTAGCTATAAAATTATTAAAATATGGTAATAAAACTTTAAGTAACTTTAGACCTTTCAAAGAACGATCCTTTGTACTCTCAAACCAATAATAAATATTGATAGATTTCATCATTAGAAAAATGGAATGAAAAATGTATCGAAGTCGGTTCGGTTCGTAAGGGGTCGCGCACGGACAGAGAGATCTAGATCACGATTAAGCTTTAGCCGATAACGCCACATATTGTACACGTAACTCTCAAGTTTATTATTATTGTTATTGATAAAAAAGCGGCATGAGACACGATACTCGCCAACGATCCGTTTATATCTGATTTTCATATTTACAATTCGGACTTAATGGGTGGAAGAAGACGTAATCTATAAGGGCATAATGCACGTTTTGACTATTTAACTGTAGATATTCATAAATAGTAGCTATTACATACATGCAAATGACATACGTTATTGTTTGCGTAGGCGTTTGACGTTTGCAAAAGTTTTCAATGACACAGAACTTGTAATAGAAAATAATAGGTTTGTTCTAGCATCAGTTTCAAATGGTTTGAAACCATAAACCATCAGCGAATAGTGGACCAGCGCGAGTAGAGAGGATAGCACTGGTGACTGTATTATGTTCTCTCACTGACCAACTGTTTGCTGACGGTTTCTGACTAGTTTGACTGTTTGCTAGAACAAACCTATTATTTCTCGTTGGAACTTTACCGCGCTGAGCAGATGGGACGTGAGTTATAAATTGTAAAATTCCCTCATCTTTCTTAGTCTCAGCATCCGTATGGCTTGCAAATTGTAGAAGCCTCGGAGGTGTAACCAGAGAAGGTTCCCATTGTTTTCAGTCTGGTGGGATGTAGAGTAACATTACGGTGTTTTATATGCCATTAGAGTAAAAACTTAGTATTTTGCTAGCAGTTGCCGCTAGGGCATCTATGCCATTTCGTTCGTTGCAATCCGTGACTGCACGCCGGGGTTTGTTATGGTTGGATCAGAGAGAGCAGCATATGTGCCTCCTGATGAGAGACTAATGAGTTTCGAAACCGGTAGAGGTGCTTGTTGCACTCTCTGATTGGACTAGAATATGATTTGGCTGTATTTTCGTTTTGCAACGAAATTGAAAATGGTTATTCATTTTTGAATAATATTTCACTTAAGATAAAGGCACTTTTTGTTTTTATTTGATTCAGAGTTGGACCAACATCTCCATATAGCTATTTCAGCATCTATGCATCCTCAGTGAAGCTATGCAGTCACAACTCTGAAACAAATATCAACAATCCTGCCTATTTAAGGGAAAACGTCTGTCTGGGAAGACATTTGTCTGCAAAAAATTGTTCTCCTTATTGTTTTCATGCATGCTAACATAATTTTTTCGTGCTATAAACAGGAAATTTACCATGAGAATAAATACAACACAGATTTTTCATGTAATCTAAATAGGGATAGTTCCCGAGAGTTGGCTTTATTATCATGATCAGTAGCTCGACAACCCTTTTTGGGTCCTGGCTTGTTCTAGGATTTTCCGCGATTCTGTTCTGTTCCTTGCTTTGTTTTTCCAGTTAGTAATCTTAAGTGTTTTCAGATCTTGTTCCACTTGTTCCATGTATCTAAGTTTGGGTCTTCCCTTTGACCTTCTCCCTACTGGTGTCTGCCTCATTATATGTTTTGGTGTTTCAGTCTCCAACATCCGTTCAACATGGCCCATCCAGCGCAGACGTCCGATATTTATGGATGTTATGACGTCGGGGTCGCTGTATGCTGCGTACAGTTCAAAAGTATATCTTCTGCGCCATACGTCATGTTCTTTCATCATCATCATACAACCTCTTCTGTCCACTGCTGGACATAGGTCTCTATCATTTTTCGCCAATGTCCACGGTTCTGTTCTTTCATGTTCTTTCACCCTCTTATATATGTGTGTACGGATTTTTCGTTCAAACGTACCTAATAGGTTCTCATCGCTTTTCGACAGTGTCCATGTCTCTGATCCATATATAAGGACTAGTGATGTAACGAATATTCGTATTCGCATTCGCATTCGCGAATATTCGCATATTTTTGCATATTCGCATTCGTATTCGCATTCGAGAAGTTTGTGCGAATGTTTTGCGAATATAAATATCAGAAAAAAAATAATTTGAAGATAATATTAGGTTGATAAAATCAAAATCTGTTAATTTCTTATCTTCTTTATATTAAGAAATAGTAACTTTACCTTGTATAATCACACCTTGATATTATGTAGTAAAGCTTAAGATTCAGACTGATTTACACTTAATATCAATTAACTTTTCATTATAAATTTAGAAAACATGTCAAAAATAGACACAAATTAAAAAAACCAGAATATTCGCATTCGCATCCGCATTCGCGAATGTCTGTAGCAGATATTCGCATTCACATTCGTATTCGCCAATGTTCAAAAAATGACATTCATTACATCACTAATAAGGACCGGTTTTTATCAGAGTTTTGTATATTTTGCATTTGTTTTTTTTTGTGATGTTAGATCTTAGATGTTTAATTAGCCTATTATATGTTTTATTAGCGATATGTATTCTTCTCTTAATCTCTTCACTCACATTGTTATCTGCTGTAACTAGTGAACCTAGATATGTAAAAATTTTCACGCTTTCGATGTTATACCATTGAAATGGCCATCGGGAGTTGGCTTTGTACCATTATAAAAAACATACAAGGTTACATGTGGTGACTACCCAAAAATTTACAAGATTTACAGTCACTGGGGAGCTGCTGTAGTGCTATTTTGGTATCGTAGCTACCTTCTTTATATAGTTCAGCTGAGGGACTATCTATTCCGGGTGATTTCTCTGATCAGTTGATCTAATATGGCTCATATATTGAGAAAAAAAATTTAAGTACGAATTTGACAAATGAAATTTGATATTTTGTATCCTTGAGCTCCATAAGCAGAAAAAAGTTTTAGAATAATTTAATGACGAATAGTTTTTAGGATGATAAAGGTATAATGATAACTTCTAAAAAGTTACAGGAAAAATTGAGAGAGTTTTGACGTCTATTTGAGGATAAATCATCTAGTTTATCTTTTTTTTTTCTTTTATTTAAAATTATTTTGCAATCTGTTGAGTGTCAACAATAAACAAAAGTAATTACATTGACTAAGGACAAGGAAGATTTTACCCACTGGCAAAATCAAAGTACAATTTTTATAAAGTTGTGTACAAAATAATTACATTTCATAACTACTAACTCATTAGTTTAAAAGTTTACTCTAAATGGTAAGTCCAATGGTTTGAACCTCTTTAACCTACGCTGTTCTTGGGAATTGTCTAGGAGGTTAAGTGCAAACTGGTTTTTATGATCCTCCAACTTGGCAATGTAAGCAGCGCTACGTTTTGTGATGACTTCTTGTACCGTATCAGTTTTAAGGTCTCGATGAATAATTCTGTTGTTGATGTACCAAGGTGCATTAGTGATGGTTCTGAGGGTTTTTGATTGGAAGCGTTGGATGATTTCGATGTTGGAGTGACTGGCTGTTCCCCATAGTTCCAACCCATATGTCCAGATTGGCATAAGTATTGCCTTATAGAGCAGCAATTTATTATCCAGAGATAGTCTTGATGAACGGCCCATTAACCAATACATATTTCTGAATTGGAGACCTAGTTGCTTTCTCTTGGTCCAGATATGTTTCCTCCATGTGAGACTTCTGTCCAAATGAATACCAAGATATTTTACCTCGTTGGCTGATGGTAATTGGTGATTGTTTAAAGTTACAGGAGGACAAGTTCCTCTTCGTGTTGTAAATGTAACTTGAAAATAGATTTTCCTTCATTCACTTTAATTTTCCATTCCAAAAACCAAATTTGTACTCTGTCTAGATACGCTTGAAGTATATGCGAGGCATAAATAGGGTCTGTGTGTGAGGCTAGGATTGCAGTATCGTCGGCAAATGTTCCTAGCATCATTTCTTCTGTAAGTGGTATCTAGTTTATCTTGCAAACAATTATTATTTTTCATTAAACAGGAATGTGATCACCATGTAGCTTTGCACACACATAATTACGCCAGTTGCGATAGGAATTGATCACCCACTCACTGTGTTCGCCAGATTTAGTCCCCTGTGACTATATCCCCAAATTTTAATGAAAAACTTTTCTAACTGTTGTTTTTTTTCCAAAAACAGTAGGTACCTACTTAGAAAATTATTTAGTAAACAATGAATATTTTAAATTTACATGTTTTTAGAGTGTATAAATTATGTAGTAATTGACATACCCACGTGCTAGCCTTTTCAGAAAAATCCATAAAAACTGCTACGTTAGCAAATATGACATTTTAAATTTAGCCGATTTTGTTATTCCGTAAATATTTCTATTGTACTGTCGTCCCACGCTTTATTCTTGAGAATAATGCTTGGGTGACATAATAGTATACTGAAAGTTAAAAGTGACTGTCGATTTTGATAAATGACCCGTTAGATATTGTTAATGGCTGCTGATTATTGTGAATAATACGGTAAAGGGATTGGCACCTGTTTTCAACAAATATATATGTAGTTATGAAAATATTTCGTGATTTCGTCATAATAGAAGTTCGTGTTATTAGCTTCTGTTTACAATTCTGCACTCCTATTTCTCTATATCTCTAACATTTGTCTATATTTACTCTACTTTGCTATTTACATTTACTTTATTTACTTTGCTTTACGTCATTTGCGATGGAGTTTAAGGCACTCAAGTTCGCTCAAATTATTTCAGAATTCATATTTCTGCTCTAGGATTCTTCTCCATTCTGATCAATTTCTTTCATTTTTAAAGTGTATCATTTTCTTTTGATCCATGTATCTCAACTTCAATCTTTCCCTTATTCTTTTTCCTACTGGCCACTAAAAAGAAAAAATGTATCAATGAGATTCACAGGATCATATTTGATTCCAAATGTATTCAGCGTATATATAGTTTTTGTATGTGCCTGGACAAGAGACAGAGGCCCAACAAAGCTTGCGAATTGGTTTATCCAAAGAATACCCCAACCAACGGTTGTAAGTCCGGTTCTGCTAAATAGAATTTTGCATACTTAGTCTTGTTGAAAACAGCTCTTTTTCGTCAATGTAAGAGTCTTATTTTCGAAATAGCCTAATAAGTAATATGCAAGCTAGGAGGCGTTATTTAATTATTTTCAGAAATCTAGTTTTCTTTGGAAAATATTAAATACAAGTATGCATTTTTAATCCTGTATTACAAAACTAGACCAAATTAGCACATAATACCGAAAACCGCATGTCGATACCTTTTCTCTATCTCGAGATATCTTAAGAAACGTGTAAATTTTAAACAACTGTTAATGTCACCGGTAAACGGAGTTAAGGAAAAGTAGTGTGCTATGGAAAAAGCAAAGAAACATTTTCCAGATGTAAACGTATATAATTAATTAAAACAACAATTAGACAAACAACACTATAAAATATAACAAAGAAATAAAAGCAACTACTTACTTAGTGACGACCTAAATGTTCAAATTGTTGCCCATCATTTTCGATACAAGCATTTACTCTTTCAAGAGTAGATTTAACAGCAGTCCCAATTTCTCCTTTCGCAATACTTTGAATGTCGTTTCGTATTCTCTAGATTCTAGATAATGTTTTCTCGAGTAGTGGGCCTAGCGGCAAAAACAAGGTCTTTAATCCGTTCCCATAAATAAAAGTCTAAAACAGTTAAATCTGTTGCTATTCAATCTAATGCGTGCATCGAAAATTATGGGCAAAAATTTGAACATTTATGTAGGCAGTCACTAAGACTAAGTAAGTAGTTAGCTTTTATTTCTTTGTTATATTTTACAGTGTTTGTTTGTCTAATTGTTGTTTTAATTAATTATATACGTTTACATCTGGAAAATGTTTATTTGTTTTTTCCATAGCACACTACTTTTCCTTAACCTCGTTTACCGGTGACAGTAACAGTTATGTTTAAAATTTACACATTTCTTAAGATATCTCGAGATAGAAAAAAGGTATCGACATGCGGTTTTCGGTATTATGTTGCTAATTTGGTCTAATTTTGTAATACAATAATTACTTATTAGCCTCTTTCGAAAATAAGACACTTACATTGACAAAAAAGAGCTGTTTTCAACAAGACCAAGTATGCAAAATTCGATTTAGCAGAACCGGACTTACAGCCATTTGTTCATAGATAGGTTTCCACTCACCCCCACCTCTTATTTGCAAAGGTAGACTTAAACTTGTGAAATCAAATATGCGCAGAATTTTATGAAGAATACGATCATTGGATTTCCAGTGCCCTTTCATTTTGCCCAATTTCCAGGCTTTTCCCGAGGCAACTTTTGTTATAAATATTTTCTCTCAAAGCTGTACTATAAACGGTTCCTGAGATATGGCCGAGAGCCATTCTTATTGGGACACCCGGTACATGCCTTAATTGTACAGTTGATATTGAACCGTTAGTAACGGACCACCCTGTAAAGACCACATGCGAATCTAATATTTGCTATTTTTCTATGCCGTCGTAACCAGCCGGACTAATTAACCATACACTAAAATTAAATCTGCACTATGTGGAATTCCTAAAGTCAGTTGTAAATAATTAATTGATGGATTTGATGACCCCAATATGCGCGATTCTGGGACGGATGCTGTTTTTCCTCTCGCTTCTTCTTCATTTTTTATGAATTTGTTTATTTTATTTCGCGCTGGAAGTTTGCAACTCTCTGTGTTACGTAATTTCTTGGCTAATGCACCGTAAATGTTCTTGTGGGGTCTTTCATGGAACAGATGAAAGGATGAAAGGGTATTATACTCGTTTTCCGTGGGAAATAGAGCGAAAGAAAATTAGAGTAAATTATATTATATAATTATGCAAAGATCTTTTTATATTTCAAGTTTTTCTGGTTTGATATTTCATTTATTTCAATGTAAGTTTAGTTATAAGAAATAACGTCTAATTTAATTAAAATTTTCATCGTCAAGGGTAACAGATTCATCTGCCAGTTATTCATAATTATCTCTCTCTAGCAAGTGTAAAAATTGCATCTGCGATTCAATTTGCACCAAAGTTATATCTCGCACCCACGGATGTTACTGTCCCCCTGGGCCCCCTTTTTCCCCTATCCTACCCTTTAAAATAAGTTTTAAAATTTCCTAGTTATCATCTCCCAACTCCCATGGAAATTCTGAAAACTAAAAACCTAGATGAAAGAGATTTAAGACTAATAACACACCTCTATTACAATCAGTGAGCAATAGTAAGAATTGAAAAAGAAACATCTGAAGAAATGGAAATAAAGAGAGGAGTCAGGCAAGGCTGCCTACTATCACCTCTATTATTTAACGCTTATTCTGAAAAGATAATGCGAGAAACTCTGGAAGATGAAACAGTCGGCATAAGAGTAAATGGAGTCTTCGTTACCAACATCAGATATGCAGATGATACAGTAATAATAACCGATAGTTTACAAGACCTGCAAAGACTCATGAGTAAAATAGTAAGGTGTAGTAGGGAGTACGGACTTTCTCTCAATATCAAAAAGACGAAGTTTATGAAAATGTACAAACAACCATAATACTAACGAAATCTTGATAGTAGAGGGCCAGCAGATTTAAAGATTAAAAAAGTACATTTACCTAGGAACACTTACTTATAACAGAAAATAATGACTACACTGCAGAAATCAAAGTCAGAATCGAAAAAGCACGTTCTAATTTTATGAAAATGAAAAAAGTCCTATGTAGCAAATATTTAACTTTAGCTCTTAAAGTACGCCTAACAAAATGTTACGTATATAGTGGAATATACTATGGAGTGGAATCATGGACGTTAAATGTAGAGACAATGAGACGACTTAACGCCTTTGAAATGTGTACCTAGAGAAGAATTGTGAGGGTTTCCTGGGTAGACAGAGTTGCGAACAACGAAGTACTAAGAAAAATAGGTAAAGAGAAGGAAGTTGAACTTACAATTAAAGAAAGAAAACTACAGTATCTCGGACATGTGATGCGGGCCGAGAAGTATGGCATCCTGCGACTCATAATGCAAGGAGAGAAAGATGGCAGAAGAAGCATCGGAAGAAGACGAATTGGATGCAGCCCAAAACAACTATTTAGAGATACTGCCTCAAAAATTAAAATAGCTATGATTGCCAACCTCCGTAGCGGAGATGGCACCTGAAGAAGAAGAAGAACTCCCATTCTTTATCATCATCATCAGCACGTTTTGTGCACGGTCTTGTGGAGTATGGATCCAATTTTTCGCCTGCCAATCTTTCACAGTCTGCCATCGTATAGGTGGTCTTCCTCTGTTTCGGTCGTATGTTCTTGGTTTTCATTCGGTTAACGTTTAGCGTCCATCTTCCATCCTTCATCCTTACCACGTAGCTAGCCCATCTCAATTTCAATCTGCAAGCTCTCTCCAGAATATCTGTTCTTCTGGGTTTGTTCCGTAGGTCTTCGTTTGTCATCTCGTCTTTTATTGTTATTCCTACTAGTCCTTGGGCCCACATATAAAATTAATATTTATTACCACACCGTCGAAACTTTTTGTACTTAAAAAAAAACAGTAAGTCTTTTATAAAAGGTACCTATATATTTAAAATCCCTAAAAAGGGCTACATCACAATCACATAACTAGTTTTCGACTGGTTTACCAGTCACCAGTGCTTACGTGAAGTTTACATGCTAACCACCAAGATATAGTTGAACAAAAAACATGTGGGTCAAAGCCCTGTATAAGTGGAAGAGTTTCACTATGTAATCAAGTCAAACCACAGCTCAAATGTTACCTGGGGCATAATATTAAAATATTTTAAACATCCATGCTTTAACTGGCATTTTTAACTGATGTTTCCTTAACGGACCACTTATACAGGGCTTTGACCCACATATTTTTTGTTCAAATATATTTTGGTGGTTAGCATGTAAACATCACGTAAGCACTGATGATGACTGGTAAAACAGTCGAAAACTAGTTATGTGATTGTGATGTAGCCCTTTTTAGGGATTTTAAATATATACCTTTTATAAAGGATTTACTGTTTTTTGTATTACATGGTATACAGCCAACTACAGGAAAACTTTTTCCTTGTGGATTTTTGTACTTGTTATTTGGAACAATGGAGTTGGACAAATTTGGAGCTTGACGCATTATGGTAGTGGGGCGTTTGTCTGTCAAGCTGTCACGAAGTTTGTCAATTTTATGCAAGAAAAAAAATGCATAACCACATTGGTCATTTTATTTTAATCATTGGTTTTTATCATATAAAAATGTTTTTTGTCGGACAAAAATATTGGGCCATATGACGCGTCGGACATGCTAAATATGTAAAATTTATGAAAATAATAAATTTATTACCACATAGCTAATTTTAACAGAATCTACCATAAAACCTTTTTACAATAATGCGGTAACCTTGTCGGACAATTTTAACGGGGCATATGCGCAGTCGGATGCGCAGAAGATGTCAATTTCCTGGTATTTTTTTATTTAGTACCACATGTCATTTTTATTTTGGACTGTTTTTTTTACATGTGTAATGCATATTGGATCATTTGTCTGACAAAAATAATGGGTCCAAAATTTTCAAAAATATTTTCCGAAATTTCCCCTCTTGTAATTTTTTTTGAAAATTCGTGAAAGAAAACTACAGGGCGATGTTTGTCGTTGTTCAAGAAGTATGTACACAAATTTTCAGATCAAAGTTATTCCAAAATTTATCTTGTCATAAAAATTTTTGGAAAATTTTGGCTACACCTCTTCATCACGCCCTTTTAAATGTTGTACTTAGTGTGTGTACCAATTTTCAGCAAAATTGATTCAAAAGTAACCGAGAAAAACTGTTTTAAAAAATGTTTTGACAATGCCTCCTGTTTTCTCTTCGTTTGCCCCAACATTTTTGTCAGACAATTACATTTTTTGTTTAAGAATATAATTATTTGTAACCTACTACTTTTGTCGGAAAAATGGTTGTGAAGATAAGGTATGCACGGATCCAGCATAGTTTAAAAGTATAGTTTACTAATAAAAATTAAATTTTTTGTCCGACTGTCGATTTGCCTCAGTATTTTTGTCGGACACTTAGTCTTTTTGATTTAGAATATTTATAATTACTTATAACCTCCTATTTTTGTCGGAAAAATGGTTGTAAATAAAAAAATTCCAGGAAATTGACATCTTCGGCACATTTGACTGCGCATATGCCCCGTGAAAATTGTCCGTCAAGGTTACCATATTATTGTAAAAAGGTTTTATGGTAGATTTTTTTAAAATTAGCCATGTGGTAATAACTTTATTATTTTCATAAATTTGACATATTTAGCGTGTCCGACGCGTCATATGGCCCAATATTTTTGTCCGACAAAATTGTTTTCGCCGTTTATATGATAAAAATTATTGATTAAAATAAAATGACCAATGTGGTTATAAATTTTTTTCTTGCATAAAATTGACAACTTCGTCACCGCTTGACAGACAAACGCCCCTACCATAATGCGCCAAGCTCCAAATTTGTCCGATTCCACCCAAATAACAAGTACAAAAGTTTCGACGGTGTGGTCATAAATAATAATTTTATATGTGGGCGCAAGGACTATAACGCTACGTTCTTGTTTGTGCTATTCTTAGTTTTGACGCATTGTTTTTTGCTAGGGACAGTGTTTTAATACCATAGGTTATTACTGGAAGAACACACTGATTGAAGATTTTGCACTTTACATTAATCGGTATGTTGTGGACTTTAAATATGTTTTTAAGAGCTCCATATCCTGCCCAACCATGTGCTATTCTTCTTGATACCCCACATTAACGCTACATGTAGAAATTAATAAAATTCTGAAAGATAAAATATTTTTCTCATTTCTATTTTGAACTTTTGGTCTTCTCCTCATAATACCAATATAATTATAAATGATAATAATATAATTTTTGGGACCATCTTCTTAATAATTTTTTTTTCTAGGTAAGTGCAACAGACCTTCCACATTTCATCTTTTTTGGTAAGTAATTTCAGATGAATGTTCAAAATAAATACACAAAAAGATTAAAAATTATTTCTTTTTATGTAAACTAAACCTGTAAGAGTGAAAATACCACAATTCTTGTGAAAAATCTGCAAGTCTACGACATATACCGGGTGGTGAATTGCAAAACAAGCCATAGGAAATTCAATCTAAAATTCTAAACTGTTAAATTCCTGCTTCCGTAATTATTTTATTAAAAGTCGTGGGAAACTATTTGTGGAGGATTGAAATCTGTATTGAAAACAACTGTTAAAATTGTTCTACGAATCAAGCATATTCCAAAATTTTGTAAAAATGTAATACATTTTTCAGAGTTTCACGCCAAAGTTAGGCCACACACAGTGCAATAATGTGTATAACGCTTGCGTTCGGTCACAATGAAGTTATTATATTAACCATATTTGAATTGTCAATATTTTTATTTTATCATTTAATATTATTGTTTAAAAAACAATAAAGTTGATAAGATACCCTCAGCTGAGGAGAAAGTATTAATAATAAAGATATTTTATTCAGTCAATAGTGTGCGCACTGCCAGTTTAATAGAAACGTGTGGCCTAAATTTTACACACACCTACTGTGACAAATATATTATATTTTTATTATTATATTATATATTATATATTATATATTATATATTATATATTATATATTATATATTATATATTATATATTATATATTATATATTATATATTATATATTATATATTATATATTATATATTATATATTATATTTTTCAAAATTTTGGAATGTGTTTAAATCGTCGAACAATTTTAACTTTTATTTTTAATACAGATTTCAATCCTCTACAAATAACTTCGCATGTGTTATGATGTAAAATAATTAGGGAAGCAGAAATTCAACAGTTTAGAATTTTACTTTGAGTTTCCTATGTCCCGTTTTACTATTCACCACCCGGTATATGCCACCGCTTAGATCTCTTTTGGACTTTTTTTATGTAGATTGTAGGCGATTGATATCTTTCTGAAAACTCAAGATGAAGATAAACCACACAATATTGTGCCCATGGAAAGATCTTTTTGTCTCATTTACCCTAATTTCTCTAGGTTTTCTGTATACTTTACTGATTTTTTTGAATACAAGATTATTTTATTATGCTAACCACTATTTTTATTGTACAGTTAATTAACCGTATTTCTATTTTTCTAAACAAAAGTATTGAAGCGCCACAAACATTGGATTGAAGTGGGCAAAACGAACAGTTTGCATCAAAAAAATATAAAATAATGGGACTGGGAATCCGCAGTTTCATATAGCAAATAGACAAAAATACTTTAATTTTCATTATAGTCCTGGATACCGCGTACCAAAAAAAGTTGATTAATAGCAAGCTGAAAATTTGTTATTAAGTTAACGGTGTCTAGTCGGACAAATTTTAATCTACGGGAACACTGGAACAGGGGAAGTTTTAATTGTAGAACGTGATTTTAATTGTGGAACGTGTCATCCTGACAAGTTTATGATTGTAAATACTAGCAGGCTGTTTTTAAGTTTATTCAATAGCAAACTTTATATGTATAATATGTGAAAAAATATTTGTCCGACAAATATGTTGGAAATTTTAATAAGTCCGACACATAGAACATGTCAAATGATAGGAATTATGTTGGTGGTAAATAACAGTCTGATTTTTGCATGAGAGTTTAAGGGTAACAAATAAATTGGAAGTTCTGTCCGACAAAATACATGTGCCGTTTTCGTGGTCTGGTCGTTCCAAATTTTTAACCTGTTCCACAATTAAAACTTCCCCTGTTTCAGTGTTCCCGTACATAAAAGTTTGTTCGACTAGACACCGTTAAGCTAATAACAAATTTTCAGCTTCCCATTAATGAACTTGTTTTTGGTACGCGGGATCCAGACCTATTAATACAGTGACTGAAAGAGAGCAAATCATTATATTTTCTAAATAGGACCGTGAGTCGTCTGTGAGTCGTACCAAGCTAACTATAAACGATTCCGAATCAATTTGTTCATTTTAATTGAATCAAAAATTTGGAACAAATGTTGCGTGTCCTTAATATTTGAATTGTCATCACGGCAAACGATAGTTAGGTTTTGAGACAGTTCTTTACTGAATTGACTTCTATTATATACATATAAATCTATTTGTGGGAATGTTTTTTTTTCTATGTCTTAGCGTAGTTATTTTATTTGCACATATTTCAAAAAAATAAGATACTGAAATGATAATTTGTATAATAATATATGAGCACTATAATAGGCCTGTAATAGGTTTTGAGACAGTTCTTTACTGAATTGGCTTCTATTATATATATATATATATATATATATATATATATATATATATATATATATATATATATATATAGAAAGAAATTTAGGATATTGGGTTATGCAGCAAATGAAAAGTGTACTCTTTCAAGTTTCTTTAATCCAAGCTTTCGGTTATGATTATAACCATCATCAGGGTGCTACAATGATATTTTTTCTATGTAAAAGAATATGAAAACATGTATAAATAAATAGTACTTACAAACTTATTGAGGATATTTCAAATGTGATGTCATTGAGAAGAAATGAGATGCAACTTGATCAATGGTCATGCCGATGCCTCGAATCCAACACAATTTAATTTAATAAGCGGGGTGGTTTGTATTATATCACCATTGCAGGAACGACCAATGAGCAAAGGTTAAGTTGTTATGAAGTATCACCCGGTGACGGGTTTGGCATGACATTTGAAATATCAACAAGACTTTTAAAAAAAGAAGAGTAAAAGAACATTAAGGGTCAATGGTAAATATAAAATAATATTAAAATTTATAAATAATAGTAAGACACTATCATAAAACGATTATAAAATTAAATTAGGCTAAGAATTTTAAAAAATTGACATACACAACATATAGAATTAAAATTTGTTAAAATTGCGGTTAAATTGAGTAACAACAATATTGATTAAAATTGAATTTAAAATTATTAGTACAAATTATAATGTTGATGACAGTTCAGAGTCTCTAGAATGGGAGTTAGGAGATGACTCACGATTATCTAAATAGAGTAAGTAGGAAAACATTTCATTGAGGTGGCCTATATCAGTACGATGGTTCATCGAATTTGGATTTTTGTTTATGTGGACCATTTCCAAAAATAGCCTCTTAGCCGCATGTGACTCACGGTCCAATACCCTCACGTTGTTATAATCAATTCGATGGTCATTATTGAAAGAATGTTCGCCCAGTGCACTTCTATCCGGGTACAATCTACAGTCTGACCTATGTGACGTTATTCTGTCTTTTAGTCTTCTTGATGTTTGTCCGATGTATATTTTATTGCAATTTAAACAAGGAAGGCTGTAGACCGTATCAGTTTTAGAAAGCACTGGTGTCTTTTCCTTGACGTTCGAGAAAACCCTATTGACTGTGAGGGCAGTCCTAAACGCAAGTTTGATGTTTTCAAACGGCTTAAACAGTCGAGTCAACTTCGGTGCAATCTCACTGGTATATGGCAGCGTCATGTAAGCCACGTTAGTATTGGGAATGTCGATGGTTTAGGACTGCCCTCACAGTCAATAGGGTTTTCTCGAACGTCAAGGAAAAGACACCAGTGCTTTCTAAAACTGATACGGTCTACAGCCTTCCTTGTTTAAATTGCAATAAAATATACATCGGACAAACATCAAGAAGACTAAAAGACAGAATAACGTCACATAGGTCAGACTGTAGATTGTACCCGGATAGAAGTGCACTGGGCGAACATTCTTTCAATAATGACCATCGAATTGATTACAACAACGTGAGGGTATTGGACCGTGAGTCACATGCGGCTAAGAGGCTATTTTTGGAAATGGTCCACATAAACAAAAATCCAAATTCGATGAACCATCGTACTGATATAGGCCACCTCAATGAAATGTTTTCCTACTTACTCTATTTAGATAATCGTGAGTCATCTCCTAACTCCCATTCTAGAGACTCTGAACTGTCATCAACATTATAATTTGTACTAATAATTTTAAATTCAATTTTAATCAATATTGTTGTTACTCAATTTAACCGCAATTTTAACAAATTTTAATTCTATATGTTGTGTATGTCAATTTTTTAAAATTCTTAGCCTAATTTAATTTTATAATCGTTTTATGATAGTGTCTTACTATTATTTATAAATTTTAATATTATTTTATATTTACCATTGACCCTTAATGTTCTTTTACTCTTCTTTTTTTAAAAGTCTTGTTGATATTTCAAATGTCATGCCAAACCCGTCACCGGGTGATACTTCATAACAACTTAACCTTTGCTCATTGGTCGTTCCTGCAATGGTGATATAATACAAACCACCCCGCTTATTAAATTAAATTGTGTTGGATTCGAGGCATCGGCATGACCATTGATCAAGTTGCATTTCATTTCTTCTCAATGACATCACATTTGAAATATCCTCAATAAGTTTGTAAGTACTATTTATTTATACATGTTTTCATATTCTTTTACATAGAAAAAATATCATTGTAGCACCCTGATGATGGTTATAATCATAACCGAAAGCTTGGATTAAAGAAACTTGAAAGAGTACACTTTTCATTTGCTGCATAACCCAATATCCTAAATTTCTTTCTATTTACTGTCAGCAAAGACTTCTTGTCTTCTATATATATATATATATATATATATATATATATATATATATATATATAAATCTATTTGTGGGAATGTTTTTTTTTCTATGTCTTAGCGTAGTTATTTTATTTGCACATATTTCAAAAAAATAAGATACTGAAATGATAATTTGTATAATAATATATGAGCACTATAATAGGCCTGTAATAGGTTTTGAGACAGTTCTTTACTGAATTGGCTTCTATTATATATATATATATATATATATATATATATATATATATATATATATATATATAAATCTATTTGTGGGAATGTTTTTTTTTCTATGTCTTAGCGTAGTTATTTTATTTGCACATATTTCAAAAAAATAAGATACTGAAATGATAATTTGTATAATAATATATGAGCACTATAATAGGCCTAGCAGGCCCATGGGTTGATGTACTTACTATTTTCTTCCATTCTCGCTTGTCGTTAGCTTTCCTTTTCCAGTTAATTATGTTTTAACATTACTTTTATGAACTCTGTTGAATTTCCTAACTTGTAATTCCCTAATTGTTTGAAGTATATTACGAATCGAAAAACAATCAACTTCTGTTTTCACTTGCATAGAGATCTAAAATTTATTAGATAAAGTGGTGTATGTATAGTTGGACGGTTTGGAATTTACCCCGCACAATGTAAAAAGGTGAACTTTTCAATAGTCCTTACTCTGAATACGAGTAGAATTATATTTCACAAGTTGCTGTAACAGGATTTCAAAGCATCATGATGCACTCACGTCATGGGGAAACAGTATTATGTTCTCTAGAATTACTCAGTAAAAGGAAAAAAATACCAACTAACTAGTAGATTACCAATTTTTACAACTATGTACATCCAAAATCAAATTGAATCAACAACGTCATTCGGTAAAGAGGAATATCCTATTTCATCAGGATAACCTATGATATACAAATGTTCATAAATGTCCAGTGTATTGTCGGGTTCTTCTGTTTTTAGCATAAGTACTTACTGAATAGCCCTTGTGTAACGGTAGGAGTTCTACTATGCGTATTTTATTTCTAATTGATATTAAAAATAAGCATACCTATTTCGAATTTTCTATACAGGGTGTTTGGTAAAGAATGGGCCATAGCTTAACCTTAGATTCTTGAGATTAAAATAGGTTGATTTAAGCTAACTTACCTTAATACAAAAGTTGATAATAACCGAAATACAGGGTGTCAAAGTTAAACTTTTATTTTATTTATTTTTGATTATTTCCTGACAGGCATTGGACAACAACACGAAATTTGGTGTACTACCAGAGGTGTACGACGGGGGAACATGAATGGTTGACCCTTCCCAAATTCTACGCCACTGGCGGAATTGCTACTTTAGTGCAATTTTTTGATTCTCCAATACTTTCTATGTAAAAAACATAATCTTCATTCGTAACGACAAAGCTATTAGTTTTCGAGATATTTGAAGCTAAAAACGAAGGAGCATAATACATTAATCAAAATAAGTGTGCCTTTTCATTTTTAACTTCAAATATCTCGAAAACTAATGACTTTATCGTTACGAATGAAGAGTATATTATTTGCATAGAAAGTATTGGAGAATCTAAAAATTATGCTAAAATAGCAGTTTCATCAGTGGCGTAGAATTTGAGAAGGGTCAACCATTCATTTTCCCATGTCGTACGCCTCTGGTATTAACCACAAACGATTATTTAACATAATTTAGTAGGGTGTACAGTACAGCCTACACTTTCTGCCAAGTACCATAAGGATATGTCAAATAATTTTTTAGTACTGGGCACACATAGTTCTTAAAGTTTTAAATAAAGAATAAATTATAAAAAAAAAGAATACTTAAAAATAATTTGATATATCCGTGTGATGCTTGGCAGAAAGTTAAATAATCGTTTCTGGCTACTACCAGAGTCGTATGACAGGGGGAAGTGAATGATTGACCCTTCCCAAATTCTACGCCACTGATGAAACTGCCATTTTAGCATAATTTTTAGATTCTCCAATACTTTCTATGCAAATAATATACTCTTCGTAACGATAAAGTTATTAGTTAGATATTTGAAGTTAAAAATGAAAAGGCACACTGATTTTGATTAATGTATTATGCTCCTTCGTTTTTAGCTTCAAATATCTCGAGAACTAATGGCTTTATCGTTACGAATGAAGAGTATGTTTTTTACATAGCACGTATTGGAGAATCAAAAAATTGCACTAAAATAGCAATTCCGCCAGTAGCGTAGAATTTGGGAAGGGTCAACCATTCACGTTCCCCCGTCGTACGCCTTTGATAGTAGCCACAAACGTTTGTTTAACATAATTTAGTAGATTGTACAATACCAGCACAACTTACCAAATTTCGTGTTGTTGTCTCATGCCTTTCAGGAAATATTCAAAAATAAATAAAATAAAAATTTAACTTTGACACCCTGTATTTTGGTTATTATCAACTTTTGTACTAAGGTAATTTAGCTTAAATCGACCTATTTTAACCTCGGGAATCTAAGGTTAAGCTATGGCCCATTCTTTACCAAACACCCTGTATACATAGTTACATTATAAGCCTCCAGTGGCGGCGCCTGGTGTAAAATATTGGGGGTGCACACATAATATTAAGATATAAAAAGACCTTGAGGCCCTATTTCCGTAGGTAAAATATTTTGATTGTCGCCAAATTGTAAAAATCAAAGGACCTTATTAAAAGTTACAATAAATTATGTATTTTATTGACTTAAAATTATAATTTAGTGTTTAAATGTTACAAGCAAGTTTTGTAACGAAAGTCAGTCGCCTGTTTTTTTTAGATAAATTATTCACAAACCAATTTAGTAAAATTTGGAATTTCTTGAATTATGTTTTTTAATTGAAAACATTTCGAGTGCAATTAGTCGATCCTGGCCCATAGTTATTATAAGGAATGTTTTGACACGTTTCAATGCAGAGAAGCATCGTTCTGTTTCTGCAGTTGTCACTGGCATCGTAACAAGTAATTGAAGAATTCAAATATTTCAGAAAAATCATCTTGTAAATTATTTTTAATCAAAAATTTATTTGTGGACTGCCCCGGATAGTTAAAATCGTATCGTCTAATCGTATCGTAGAATAGTAGAATACCTACACAATTTGTAAGTTTTTTCACAAATTTCCATTTTAAATAATCATTTATAATCCCGACCTCTGCACTTTGGTACATTCTTAATTAGGTAACAAATTTGGTTTCGGCATTTTTAATTTTTCTTCTAACTATAATAAAGAACAATTAATTGATTTTAAATATTCCATGCTAACATTCACATCCACAAATCTCTCCATTCTTAATATTGGTTCGACATTCGAACTTCACGAAAGCAAAATTAAAATGTATCTACGTGTGCCGTGCAAGTTAAAAACACCATAAGATCACATTCAATTTGTGCTTTTGTGTCCATCTAAACTTGGTGGCTATAGAGGGTAGCGGGGCGGGTGGTGACCCTATGAAAAGTCATTGGTCATAAGAGCGGTGAACGAGAGGTTCTGTCTAAGGCCTCGCATCCGTGAAGTTTCTCCTTTGAAAGAGAATAAAAATAATTATATATTACCTATTAGATACTTAAATACTCCTTGGATCTGTGATTTCGTATTTCAATTACTGTATAGTTAGATTAAAATGTTATTTATAGAATGAGAAATTTTACATATGAATGTTTGTGTGAAAATAATTTAGGGGGTTCACGTGCACATGTGCACTTATGGAGAAACCGCAAAAGCCTCATATTTATGTCTCTTATTTGTCTCTTTGCAAAGACAATGAAGTCAACTTTATTAACTAACAAGACACTTACTCAACACACACACACTAAACATTATTCATTACTAATTATGTACGTGGCTAAAGGTTCGAAACCAAGGCCAAAAGTCACATTAATACATATAATACGAATTTAAATATGTATATGTTTTTGCAGTGTATTTATTGAATGTTTTTTAAACCAAAAATTGATCTATAAAAGAAATGAATACGACATAAAACAAATATTCTATGGCTCATTGATCCTTAAGCAGTGTCAAAAAAGCGGTACCAATTAATTTCAACTAATATATTTTTAGTGTTCTACATCTATTTTTATTGTTTGCTTAATATTAGCTGGCAAAATGTGTGAGCGAGTCTTACATTGTTGCTACTTATATACGAGAGTTGGCTTGAGAGTTCTTAGTAAATAGAGAAATACAAAAGCGATGGAATTGTCTGCCAATTCAGCTATTAAATTTCGCCCAATTTTTTAATAGGCTTACATTAAAAATTGATTAATCCGCCTCTACAACTGGTATCTTGGATGCTCTACAAGGACATGCTTAACACTGAATGGAACATCACATGTTCCTTTTATCCATGTAGAAAACTAGCATCGCCTTTTTTGCTGTTACGCCACTGGTAGCAAAATAATTTCTACCTTCATAGAACCTACTGATTGACTTCTTCCCAGGAAATCCTGGATATGATGAATTTAAAAGATGGTTATACTAACTAATAGAAATTTCGTCCCCAGCCAACCCCCGGTAGGCATTGCAATTATAATTTTAAGCAGTTAGTATCAATTGAGAGTCCAGGGAGGTATGGACTCCGTTTTTATCGTTTTAGAGTTAAAACTTTAGCGTATTTGTGTTAGTTAGTATCAAGTTAGAATTATTCCAGTCAGGACGTCGCATTTATTAGCTTAAGAGTTACTACTTGCCCTTATTTTATACTATATATACAATTTATAGAGTTATGGACCGCCTCGCTTATAGTTTAAAAGCTACATGTTTCGCAAACGATTATTATTAATTAAGTTTATTAGTACTAAAGAAAACATCCTTAGTCCATGTTATAGTTAGTGGCCTTTAAACTGTAAAAGCGATATTCTCTTTGTGTTTCGCGGACTCTTGTGAATTGGACATTGAATCGGCAGTTAAAATACTTATAAGAACTTTACGAAAGAAGTTTGACTAGATTTTAATTTAGTAATACTAACAAAGTTATTAAATTATATATTTATTAATGCTTGTATTTTTTATTCCCACGTTAGTGGCTGGTCCTTCGAATTGTAATTTATTACATTGCTTATTACGCTCTAAATTAGTGATGGGCAAACTTTTTTAAGGAGAGCCAGAATTATAGAAAAAATGCATATTATGTTAGAGCTATAATGTTATAGTATTTTTACTACAAAAGCGATATTACGTAGGTCAACATTTTTGACGTAAAAGAACTGTCAAAACATTAGAATGTGACTTTTCATTATTACCATGTTTATAATTAACATGGCAATAATGAAAAGTCACATTCTAATGTTTTGACAGTTCTCTTACGTCAAAAATTTTGACCTACGTAATATCGCTTTTGTAGTAAAAATACTATATCTATTCATGTCAATGGACCCTCGACGGGCCGGATTAAATACTTTTGCGGGCCGGTGTTGGCCCGCGGGCCGTACTTTGTCGATCACTGCTCTAAATGGTAGTAAGATAGCCATCCTAATTTATTGTCCACAATTTAGTTCAATATATTGTACCATTTTTGTTGGCCATATTCGAACCGGATTTTCAGCAAATCTTATACCACTCGTAGTTCTTTTACCTACAACTTAAAAATTTATGTGGAGGCTTGTCAACAACGTACAGTGTGCATTTTGCTTGTAGAGTGGCGATGTGCCAAATCATCTAAAACTTTTTAACCTTACATAAGTGCAACCACCTGTTTTTATGGGGATATAATATTTGAGGGCAATTATGTAGGCAAATAATATTTGTTTTATATAGCTCTTGGTTCTGATCCAAATCATGTTCAAATTGCTTTAATAAACTTTGAGATTAACTGGTAGATGAAAGATATATATCTAATATGATTTTGAAGGTTTGTAATTTATTAGAAAATACTTTAGTTTTATAACCGCGCTGAAACCTATGTTTAACTGCTCCTGAGTCAGTGAAGCAGAAATCTCTGAAAATATTTGTAAAACTCTTTTTGTTCAGCTGTTTCAATTGAATAATATTTAGCCACTACTGATTTATTCATATTTTTCGTCGTCAATCATTACGTCAGATGCCCTTCGTTGCTACGCAAAAATACATTCAGTGACATTAATGACAATTAATGTTTTACAACTTGTCACAGAGACAGTGGCGTAGCGTAAGTGTCGGCTGCCCGGGGCAGAAGACAATTTTGCCGCCCTCTTATTTAGGTATTTTAATTTAATGTATACTATACATTACATACATTAACTTACAGAGAACTTTTCGGCGAGAACAATCATCATTTTTTTGCATTATACAGGTTAGATTTTAAATAAAAAAGTTTATCTAAGTTTTACAATCACGTTTACTAAGTAAAACCTGTGTTAACGGCCACCTGTCAAAACCGGCCACCTGAACTAGCCGGCCACCTGAACTAACCGGCCAGTTTAAAAGTTCCCCAAACCAAAATTTGTGGAATACAAAACCTGGTATTAGCGGCCACCTTTTTATATCGGCCAATAGTTCTGTCATTTTAAGTGACCGTTATTGACAGGTTTTACTGTATGTACGAAAATTCTTTTACTTTAACTAACTAGATACATTGATTCATTGATATAATTTAGGTACCTATCACTTAAGATTATGTACACCTTGACGATCGACAAGATTAAATAAAATCAATTTCTAATTAGAACTAGAAATAATGTTATATTTTTATTTTTATTGAAAAGTAATATGAGTATTTCTTAGAATTAAAAACAAAATTTCCGTCTTCAATTAAAAATGTATACCTACGTTTACTTTTTTTAAGAGCAAAGTCTTTTATTGCACTGTCAATGTCTATTCTATCGCATCACACACCTCTTTATCAATAGACAAAATAGCCAGATTAGTTATATTAGTCTTAGAGTACCTACTCATTGTCGATCTTAAATAATTTTTAATCAATTTCAATTTTGAAACACTTCTCTCACAGCTGGCATTGCTTATAGCAACTGCGAAAACAGAGTATCTTTCAGCTTGGATTTAACACTAAATTTAAATAATTCAAGTGAGTCTGCATTAATCAATTTATTTTTGTTGCCTGTAGCAGTAACGAAAGTCCGCAGTCGAAGTCTTTCCAGCTTGAAATCCTGCTCGTCAATTTCGTCAGATCTAATAATAATAGCCGGCGTTAGATAAGCAAACTTATCCGTTAAATTCTGTACCTGTTGAAAACGGTCACGAATCTCTACAATAACTCTATCTAACGAAGAAAATAGCTTACGTCTCAACTCATATTCACATGACAAGTTAGCATCTCTGGAAATTCCAAGTTCTTCACACATATTTTTTGCGTAACCTACAGCGCCATTTGCCCATTCCTCTCTTTTCTCTGTCAATATCAACTGCAACGTATTTACTTTCTAAGCGCACAGTCTTATGTCAAGTCCCCTTGTTTGTAACTATTTTTATGCATCATTCATTTCATGTAGCACCGGTTGCCACACGCCCAAAAGACAAGAAAAGGAAAATGACTGCATCGAATCTAGTAAAGACCAATTAACTGTTCGAACAAACCACCCTCTTGCAGTGAACAAAAACCTAGTCGATCATACAATGCAAGTCTCATTGCATTCAGCTGATCTGGCTGTACCTGACTGCAGAGTTGAACAATTTTTTCTTGCAATTCGTATTCAAACAATTAAGTATTTTCTTTGTTCCACCCACACACTGAATAACGTATTCGCGGTGTGCAAGTACTTGGAAAGGGAAACGAGAAACGACCGTGCGCGAGTCGCGGAGAAATATTGCAACTATCTTAAATAATTCATATTGTCAATTGAAATTGTCAAATTGACGTATATTTCATACCTTCTGTCATTGAAGCAGAAAAATTATATATTGCTCCACAATATTGATATGATATGCAATTATTATATAAAGGTAAATTTAATTAATTGTATTTTGCTTGCAATACTGCATTTTAATAACGGATTTTATTTACTACATACAGGGTGTCCCATAATGGATTTAAGATTTTAAATTATTCTGACACCGGCCCTGCGCTAAGTAGGAATGAGCTGACTGTGTAGGTAGGTTGCGCAAGCATGCGGATTTCAGTTACGATGGCACAGTGGCCAGCAGAACAACGGGCGTTTATGCTTGAATCGTTCTTTAAGTCGAACGATTCTTACACTATGGCGCATTTTTTGTTAACATTTCAACATCAGACGTTTAGCCGATGCACCGTCGGCATCTTTAGTGAATAATTGGGTAAAAAGATTCCGAGCAACAGGTTCTGTTATAAACCACAAACCAGCTGGTAGACCCAGAACCATGAGAACGCCAGACAATATCGACAGGGTACGGCGCGCTGTAAATCGCCATCCCATGCGGTCAGTTCGCAAACATTCTCAATCATTGCGATTGGCGCGCACTAGTGTCCAAAGAATATTGCGGAATGACTTAAAGTTTCACACCTATAAGATTCAGCTTTTTTGGACGATCATCTAAAACGAAAAACTTTTGCTGAAACAATGATAAACAATTTTTGGAATGAAGGTGGTATGGAGAACATTATTTTTAGTGATGAAGCACATTTCCATCTTAACGGATATGTGAACAAGCACAATTGCCGCTATTGGGCCCAAGATAATCCAAGGCAAAAACACCAAAGACAATTACACTCCAAAAAAGTGACCGTATGGTGTGCCATGTCCGCCTCGGGCATAATCGGGCCGTACTTTTTTGAAGATGGTGCAGGACGTGCGGTTACTGTGAACAGCGCCCGCTACACCACTATGATTCGTAATTTTTTACGCCAATCCTTGCTCCAGATCCCTGGCTATGATGTCAACGGAACGTGGTTTCAGCAAGATGGTGCCACGGCACATACTGCAGCAATGTCAATCAACGCAGTTACAGAACTGTTTCCTGGAACGGTTATTTCAATTAACGGAGATATTCTGTTTCCCCCACGATCCCCAGACCTGACCCCCTTAGATTTTTTTCTATGGGGATACCTAAAGAGTATCGTCTACACCGATCCAGTACCAGAAACCATACAGCAACTGAAAGACCGCATTACCAATGCTGTACGTAACATACCCGTTCAGATGTGCCAGCGAGTTTTCCGCAGCTTGCGCTCTAGGTTAACAGCCTGCTACGAAGAAGACGGCCAACATTTAAAGGATATTTTATTTAAACAATAAATCCGCATTGTTAACGTACCCAACAAGTGTATTAAAATTGTTCTAAAATGATTTGAATGTTTCTTTTTATTCCTTTAAAACCTTCAATCCATTATGGGTCACAATTGTTTACGTTTGCTAAACATAACCTGCATCTTATTTTTTTCTTCTTATTATTTTTTTGGACTATGGTCTTGACAATTATCCAGCAACCAGGACTAATATAATTGGCCAATATAATTAAAAGTGCGAATAAAAGTACAGAGCGTAGAAATAGAGGTCGCTTTGCCGAACTTGCACGGTCCCAATAGGGTAGTAAAAAAATTGCCGATGTATGTAATAGAAGTCATTGTCGCTGATTGTTAGTCATATACGGGGAATTCCCACAAATCAGTATAGACGTTGTTGCCGGTCGCTACAAAATATCATTCAAAGAAAAGGAATTTCCCGAATTCCTCATAAAATAATTCGTCCTATATAATGAGAAAAAGAATGTGTGTACTTTGTACGCACGTAAGAAGTTATACTTCTATTATATGATTTTAACGAAATCAATATACTTTAAGCAGTTTATTTATATTTAATTTAACTATTAAACTAATTTTAATACTTACTACTTTTCAAAAAATTTTATTAAAACAATACCAAAAATTAAAAAAATAAAAGAATAAAACACATACGAACACATTGAAAAATGCCACAAAGAAATGATTTCTGAACAATAATTGTTGCCAAAAATTTTAACCCAATACGTGAAAAAATTATATAATAATGTACTTACAATCATAAAATGTATAAAAAAAAATAAAAAAAATAATAACTTGCATTGGGGATCGAACCCGCTTCCCGTCGATCCCTCCGATCGAAAATCGAAGTGCTTTCCCATTGCGCCAACTTCGCGTGTCTGTCATGTGGGAATATACACCAACTGAACGTTTACACCATAAACTTTTTGACACTAGTTGTTTATGACATATAAATTTAATCAAATCAGTTTGATTTTTGTGGAATTAAAGGAATATTTTGTGTAATAACAATATATTAGGTGAATATCGGTAGAAATTTTGATGGTAATCAAATTATGTATATCAAAGCATTACATACTATTTTGGTAGATTCATTTTAAATTTTCCAAATAGGTAGGTACCTACGTAATTTTTTATTAGGATACTGAAACATTTACAATTATTACGTACCTATCGCTTTTAAAAAACTATTTAAAAGTCACTACAATTATAAACTTGCTTTTTTCTCTGCCATCACAACAATAAAAACTAATATACACAACATTTTTTTATCCATAATATCCATATTGAACAAATATTGACAGATGATTTTAACACCCAATCAGATCCCGTATAACGTTTGAGCGACTGATACCATACTGTCGGTGTACGCATGCGCCAAGGAATGTAAAAATTCACCCTCGTGCCTAAAGAAGTATAACTTCAAAAATTCCGTGCTCCTTTCAATCGGTCCGAATTTGTAGGTACGGTAAAAATATAAAGTGGTTCAAATATCTACAATAGTATTTTACTCACAATCGGTTAGTAATTTATGGATTTCTAACCTTTGAAGTAATCAGGAAGCGACTTATTACTTACTTTACTTTCCCAGCTAGCCGGGAAAGTACTTTCCCGGCTAGCATCTGTCACTTTTCTACCTGCAAATGTCAATGTCATTTTTGATTAAAAGATGGTTTAGAAAGAATAGAATCCACTCAACATTTATTTAATTAAGAAACAATAACAACAATAACAAAAAGAAAACTATTTGGAATTATAAATATTAATAGTTACATTGGAATTATGATTACTATTAACGGTTAAAGTAAGACCGTGTTGCTAAAAATTATGAGTTTCAGAAATAGATGATGACGCCGACGTTTCTGGATTTTCTACATGAGACAACATATTAGCAATTTTTATTGGTCCATGTAATGAATTCTCCACATATCCCTCTGCTACGGTGTTGGATTTCCAACCTCCCAACTTTTTCAACTGTAGGATGTCTCCACCTGTATTTGCTAATAATGTTGCTAAAGTACGTCTAAAAGAATGTCTTGTAAACCTGTTAACATTTTCCAACTTTAAATAAGTTGCTATTTTTTTGGGAAAACTTCCTATAGCAAAGCCAAATCAGACATCCATATAGACAGCCAAAGGCTGTCGTGTAATTTTATCAAATCTTATTTGTAAAAAAAATCTATCAGAGTCAATGTTATTACGAAGGTCACATTGGTATATTGGAAGGTATTGCTTTATTATTTTTATCCATTCCGATTTTGTAATTACAAATGTACGGGAAGAGTAGGTTTTTGTGGCAGGAATCACTATTATAATTCGATTTTCTAAAATATCTAGGTCACTTATTTTCATTTTTAAAAGTTCATCGCACCTACAGGCTCCGGACATGCCAATAATTAAAGCAACCTAAAAAAAATTAATATAACATATATTTAATATGCACTAAATAAATTAAAATTACCTTTTGAGGAAGATATTCTATCGGGGCATTGTTTAAAAATGTATCGATGTCTGCTTCAGAAAAAACACTTGACTTTTTAGCTGGATATCCCACATTCTGCCTTTTCAAAAATGCCCGCAATTTTGCGTATTTACTAATATCAACATTATGCCTAAAGTTTAATACTGCTCGCAACATCGAATATCTTGACCATAATGTGGAGGCTTTACTTTGTTTGCTCATTTCACAAAAATAAGCAAGAAGTACCGTCTCAGAGGTATGCTGCACACCTTTAGCCACGCACCATTTACTGTATAGTTCATAGGTGTTTTCATACCTATCCCTGTTTTTTTCAGGAATTATTCCTTCAGTAGCTCTCTCTGCAGCTACCCGCAGTTCTGGTGGCGTACATTCAAATTCACTATCAGACATTTTTGTAAAATAAACACAATTTGATTATATGTACAATTAATGGCGTCGTGTATCGCCTAAATGTCAGATTCAACAAACTTGTTTTGTTACCTAGCAACGATCTCACAGGTTACTTAAAATAATTCATCTTATCACATAATGAAAATGGATACAGATATTTGAAACGAAATTATTATTGGTAGATTGTGAGTATTAGAAATCCATAAACTACTAACCGATTGTGAGTAAAATAGTATACAAACCTCGCGGGAACTCATTCTAGCCTCACGTCTGTAGTTTACCTCGGTGCTTCGCACCTCGGTAAACTACCTTGCCGCTCGGCTGAAATAGAGTACTTTCCCGCTAGGTATGTAATATACTATTACAATGTGGAAACACGTCTTCATCGCAAAACTTAAAGCTTTGTATGACTGAATTTTTACTATTTGTACTTCAGATCTTAACATAGCCTCAGGAGAAAATGAAGTTTTTTGAGACGAAACTGACTCAAAGAAAAAACAAATTACTATTGTTATCTGATCGCTGGCAGTAGATGATAATAAACAGATTTATAGTGAGAACTTTTCGTTTATTAGGTTCCAAAGACTTTTAATAATTTTCGATTCCAAGGAATTCTGTTTTATGTTTTAGTTATCCATTATCAACAGGAAACAAAACACAAAACTCACCATTTATTTTCAATCGTAATTATTTCTTTCTTAAAAAAAGAATGTGTGTGTACTTTGTACGCACGTAAGAAGTTATACTTCTATTATATGATTTAAGCGAAATTAATATACTTTTTATTTATATTTTATTTAAATATTAAACTAATTTATACTTACTACTTCTCAAACATTTTTATTAAAACAGTGCCAAAAATTAAAATAATAAAAGAATAAAACACACACAAACACATTAAAAATGCCACAAATTATTTCTGAACATTAATTGTCGGAAAATTTTTTAACTAAATACGTATTTTCTGAAAATAAAATTATATAATAAATATACTTACAATCATAAAATGTATAAAAAAAATAAAAAAATAAAAGTTTTTATTGGGATTCGAACCAGCTATCAGCGCGGTTGGTATATTGGGGTTCATTCGCCTTAAACGCTTCGCCACGGAGGCGATGTGTCATTATGTGCGAAGATCGACTAACTAAAAGGATTAAGCTTTTGACATTTTTGAATTAAATTAAATTATTTTGATTTTGAATTGAAATGATTTAGAATTGAAAAAATACAACAAAACATAGAGTAAGAAAACAATATATTAGGTGAACGTTGATAGAAATTTTGATGGTAATAAAATTATGTAAATAAAAGTATTACATACTATGTATTTTGGTAGGTTCAAATACGTAGGTACCTATGATACATTTACAATTATTACGTACCTGTTGCTTTTAAAAACTATTAAATGTCACTACAATTATAAACTTTTTTGTTTCTGTCCTCACAACAATAAAACTAATATATTATACATTTGTTTACCTTCATATTGAACAATTATTTATTATTGACAGATCATTTCAACACCCAATCAGAGCCCGTATAACGACTAATACCATACTGTCGGTGTGCGCATGCGCGCAGATCAATATAAATTCACCCTCAATCTCAATCGCGCCTAAAGAAGTATAACTTCAAAAAGTGTCAGTAGACACCAGGCGAGATCTCAAGGAGGGGCCAATTGACTCCATTGAGCCCCCCTTGGATCCGCGCCTGACTCGGGATACAAATCGATAGTTTTAGAGCTCTCGTGTAATTATTACTGAAATATCAAGTTAAACTGATGCATTAGGATTGAATTCGGAGCCAAATGCCCTCATTCACTGCACTAAAAAAATGTCATGCTCTTAATATTTGAAATAATTTAAAATTTTAAATATTTATTACCAAAAACTATAATAATCATCTTTAATTTTAAAATTCGTTCCCTGCGCTCCCCGTCTAGACGTACACATCTATTTCAATAAAAACTAATTTTCCTTAACGTTTTTCCCAAATGCGGGACACCAATTAATACATTGTCTAATTATTAAATGTTATAATATAGCAACTGATGTCATCGCCCAAACATTTTTTAATAACTTCAACGACGATTCACATTGTACTAATGTCGGGCGGGTTTGGTACTCAAAAGAAATCATTTGTTTTAATCGGTTTCAAGATCTTTTCGAAGATGAAAGATGGATTGCTAGGGAACTGATTTGTTCGATGATTATTTTTAGCAACAACTGGTTCGGTAGAGTTGGAATTTTGAGTAATTGATCATCACGAGCAGATTAATTGTATTTTTATTATATAGGTCTTACCAATTGCTCTTTATATACCATATAATTATGTAGTGTACACAATATACGTATATATGAGCAATATTTTTTAACTTCCTTACTTTTTCGACCACTTTTGTAGGAGGGAGTGGACTTTTACCAAATTTTAACATATTGTTGTACCTTAAAAAGCATATAGCTATTTCTTTAGATCTCTAGGTGACGCTGGGCCTGAGATATACCTCTGGAAAGGGCCTGAGATATACCTCTGGAAAGGGCCAAAATATGGAAAAACCCTATTATTGCAGAGCTATAATCCTGAGCCCAGTAGACCGATTTTAGGCCGCTATAATATATATTTATTTTGCAAAACCGAAAAAGATACGTTGTATTTTAAAAGTTAGAAGAACCAAAAAAAACTTACAAAATTTTATGATTTTCAACTAGTTGTCAAAATTTTACTAAACGAAAAAAATGTAAAAACCGGCAAATGAAAGGGTTTTTAAATACCTTTCAAACGAGCATTTGTAGCATATTCGAAGATAAAACAACTACTTTTTCAAAAATCGCATTTTTCGTCGGTTGTAGACTGATAGTACTTTTGCCTGACAAAATCAAATTGCTTAAAAATTCAGGTGAGTAGTTCTATATGTATACAACAATCTCTACTTATTAGATTTCCTGCTCCGAGCCTTTAACTATTTTTTACCGCCTAAAAATTGAGCTTTTTGCTTCATAAGTAAAGCCAATACACGTTATCGTTAATGATTTCTCTCACCTGTTTGATTATTTTGCAATACATATTAGTACTCAACGAATTATTATAATAGATAACGAAACGTGAATTTTAAGCGTTTAACCAAGGCTTTAGGTGGTCGATAACCAAAGTTATGGCAGTTTAAATTTTAACTCTAATCTGGTGCGGGAGCACGCCAAATATAATTATTCTATTTTAGTGACGTCACCTTGCCTAGCAACCGTCGATTCTACCATTATGAAATTCTATTTTGTGACGTCAGCAAAATAGAATTCTATTTGGCGTGCTCTAGGCCCAGACTTATCAAATATGACCATATCATGATAATGCCAGTTACCATTCAAAATTAAAGAAACCAAAACCTTACAATAACTGGAAAAATAAAAGGCTCTTATCAAGTATAACATCGAGTCTAAAGTAGTAAAAAAATCAGCTGATGGATTGAAAAAAAAACAAAAAACTATTGGTAAATAATATTCTATCAAGATACTCGAGAAATACACCGAAAACAGATTAGGACGACACCAGTAAAGCTTTAGAAAAGGAAAATTAACATTGAAAACATAAATATATTAATGCAATCGATCCAGAAGTGATGTGAATATGATGCTGACCTACATCTACCTATTTCTAACTGGAAAAATATACCGCAACTTCTGGTGAACATTGAGATCACTAATATACGAAGAAAAATAGTCAGACGATTTTTTCGTTCCCATTATTTCACTTTAAATTTAGTTTACTTTTTATAACTCAAGTTTCTCTTATTCTTATTCTCTTAACTTTTTCTTTTATTTAGTAATCATTAATTATACACTTCTTATACACATTCTACACTACGACCTAAGTTTCACAGCAATACTCTGGCAAATATATTTTTGAAAAATTTTGGAATGTGTTTAATTCGTAGAACAATTTTTACATTTGTTTTCAATGCAGATCTCAGTTCTCTTCAAATTATTTGTTATGGCTTTTCTCATTAAGTCGATCCTCTATCTGGGATAACTAGCATTTAAAAAACCTCTTATCGAATCAGCGAAAAGTTCAATTTTATGCACAGCTCCCACCTCTATCACTAAAATAGGTTGTAAAGAGGTTGATAATAGCAAACTTACGAGATATTACAGATTGCCATCGTGACAGATATATAAATCAAGGCTTCCTTATATAGATTCGGATTATTCAGGAATTGTGCTTATCTGATTTATTGATTTGTGTGTAGTTTGCCTTAAGTCTTTAACGTACCTACTTAGTACAGTATTTTACTGAAAATATAACGTCAGTGACTATAAAATCCTAGTATTACATATACAGTTACTTGGATATCGTTATATCGTAACAACGCTTAAAGAAAACGACAAATTGCATTACGAAAAAATACTCTACTATGTGTATGGTGCTCGTGTAAGAACTTAGAAAAACTCCTTTCGTATAATCCTTTTAGAAATAGAAATATGCGATTTACTTCGATTGAGATATCATGACTTTCATTAAGACAATTAGGACTCTTTTCAATCTCAATAGCTTCTTAATACGATAGCTAGATAATTTTGGCTTACGAAAACTGACGAGGCTGTAGTTCTGATATGTATCACAAAATCTTGGTGACCGATATTAAGCTAATGCTAGGCTACGACAGCAATTGAATTGAAATTGTGAACTAAAATATTCATAAATTTTGATTTGAATTCTTCTGCTGGTTTGATATATTATGTATAGATTTTGAATAACATACAGAAGGAATTTCGTAAACTCCATATTGTTCGTTTGGGATGCCGTCTGTGATAGATATTTTTTCGTTGTTTAGTCCAGGTCCAGACTCAATAGAATCAATAGAAATAAAAGGAAACACTAACACAATCAATGACAAAAAAGATACAAACTTAAATAAAATATATTTCATTCTAATTTAAATAATAATAAATAGTATACCACAAAAAAGCTCTTATTGTAACATTTGCATCTTTTGACAACACCATGAAAGAGGCGCCTCCGTAAACATAAAACTATATTAATGTTGTTCTGAAGCTATTTTCTTGTGGCATTTTTATAATCAATTACTTTTAATGGGAAATAAGCCACAATTTTACCAAAAAAATGATTTTATTAACGTTTCGAAGCCCAAATCGGGTTTCGTTGTCAAAATACAAAATACTACTAAAATAAACAAAAATGTTGTTGCTAAGTAAAAAAATTCTTCTAATAACTTATTTAATCTGACTCATTTATATTGGCAATTCAGACGTATATTATTATACATTTCAAAGTAGAAGACTTTAAAATGATATCGCCAATTTTTATGAGTTGCGTTCCTGGGACTACTTTACTAAAAGATAGTTCATTCGATTACATGAAATCAATCCCAACTCAAGAATATCCGTCACAAAAAAATCATAGCATGTGATATGTCTTTAAAAAGACAACCAAATGCAACAATGACAGTAAAATTCTCGCGTTAGAGATTCCATAGTAAATCACGATTTTTTTTTCTGATTTTCCCTCGTGATTTACTATGGAATCTCTAACGCGAGAATTTTACTGTCATCGTTGCATTTGGTTGTCTTTTTAAAGACAGATCACATGCTATGATTTTTTTGTGACGGATATTCTTGAGTTGGGATTGATTTCATGTAATCGAATGAACTATCTTTTAGTAAAGTCGTCCCAGGAACGCAACTCATAAATATTGGCGATATCATTTTAAAGTCTTCTACTTCAAAATGTATAATATACGTCTGAATTGCCAATATAAATGAGTCAGATTAAATAAATTATTAGAAGAATTTTTTTACTTAGCAACAACATTTTTGTTTATTTTAGTAGAATTTTGTATTTTGACAACGAAACCCGATTTGGGCTTCGAAACGTTAATAAAATCATTTTTTTGGTAAAATTGTGGCTTATTTCCCATTAAAAGTAATTGATTATAAAATTATATATTATGACATTAAGCATTGAGTTATAAGATTTTAATTTTTACTCTCTGTGCGTTCATTAAATTATATATTATAGAGTCTTGACAAAGGCAAGGATTATCTGCCGAAACGCTCAAATAGAAGACTAGGTGTACTGTTTTCTACGGAATCCTATATTTCGTTAGTTGTCACTAACATCACCAGGGACGCTAAAATAATTTTAAAATTACATTTTAAATTTAAAATACAATAGTGAAATGATATCTAGATGACATCTAAATAATAATTGTCTATTGTGACTGGACTATATTAGCAGCCTATTTGAATACACAATGCATTAAACGATCGCCTTGAACCACACCGCAGTCTTCTATATTTACAATAGACTATTTCAGTGACCGTATTTATAATTGTTATGATTATTGCAATGCCAGTACATAGCGCAATAATTTTTGCGGGCGATTATCTCATGCCGTTTTTTTTCTAGGTGACGGTTTGTGCTTTATTGGCATCATCCGCACGATGATAAAAATGAACTGCAGCAGCAAATGATTCACTTACTCCATGCAAATATTGGCATTTGGATTGATTATACCATCGGTGTCGATGCATGACCTCATATGTGCGATATGCAGTTCTTTGGGTTCGTCGTGTCTGTTTTGCTCATTTGGCAAAGCATTAAAATTTAATTATTATTCGCTAAATCGGGTTTGGAGGTCCCGAAAAGGTCAAAATAACTGATTTTTTATATACAAATACTTAATAAAACAGGCGATTTGCTTGTTGTGGCTGCGACAATTGAGAGATCATGAAGTATATATATTCATCAAAATACGTAGTGATCTAGGATGAAGATCGATAATAGACTACATAACAGTAAATAAAAGATAAGTAAGCGTCACGAAAGATATTTCAATATACCCCGAAGTCGATGGAAGATGACAAGATGACAATGTCGTGATAGCTTCTACCGTTACTTGATTGAAGTTTTATTTAACAATAAAACACTGAAAACTTTTGTTTTTCATACTTACATAAAATTTATTAAAATTTTCACTACAGCTGTTTCGTCAGAGCGTTTTTCTCAAGTATGGATTTTTACTATGCGTCTACACTACAGTCTTTGCTGAATATGTTAATGAGTGGAGATCTGCTTGGCTCTAATTGATATTTCAGAATTATATGTATCTTTTTTAATTTATTAATTTTCATAAATTCTAATAAAGATAGCTTAAGACCTTTATCTTAGATATGGAGAATTTTAAATTGATAACTAAAATATTGATTATGGTCTAGTCTAGAAGGTCAAGTGTGTACGTAGAATCTGTTTTTATAGCCATTTTATGTTCTGCTATACGTATGTTAAAGGGTCTACCAGTTTGACCGATGTAAGTTTTTGCAGAGTAACCACATGTCAGTTTGTATACGCCACTGAGTAAGTGCTGTTGCTTTTAGCTCTTTTTGTTCTTACTGGCACTGGATATTTGCTTAAGTGGTTGTTTGCTCTGAAAGCTCGTGTTATTACTTTATATTTGCTATCTAGCTCTTGCTTGATAACAATTTTCATATCTTCAAAAGAGCGATCGCTATGCCCGTGAAAAATACCAAAAAAAATAGGTTGAGGAAAATTGAATTTCACTGTTCAAAAGGTTAATTTACCAAACATGTAGGTACCTTTTAAGTCTAAATGCAAATATTCTCAAAAAAAAAATGAATAACCATTTTCAATTTCGTTGCAAAACGAAAAAACACAGCCGAACCATATTCTAGTCCAATCAGAGAGTGCTGCAAGCACCCCTACCAGTTTCGAAACTTATTAGTCTCTCATCAGGAGGCACATATGCTGCTCTCCCTGATCCAACCAAAACAGACCCCAGCGTGCAGTCCCGGATTGCAACGAACGAAATGGCATAGATGCCCTAGCGGCAACTGCTAGCAAAAAGACTAAGTTTTCACTCTAATGGCATATAAAACAACATAATGCTATTCTACATCCCACCAGAATGAAAACAATGGGAACCTTCTCTGGTTACACCTCCGAGGCTTCTACAATTTGCAAGCCATACGGATGCTGAGACTAAGGAAGATGAGGGAATTCTACAATTTACAATTCACGTCCCATCTGTTCAGCGCGTTCTCGTTGGAACTTTACCGCGCTGAGCAGATGGGACGTGAATTGTAAATTGTAGAATTCCCTCATCTTCCTTAGTCTCAGCATCCGTATGGCTTGCAAATTGTAGAAGCCTCGGAGGTGTAACCAGAGAAGGTTCCCATTGTTTTCATTCTGGTGGGATGTAGAATAGCATTATGTTGTTTTATATGCCATTAGAGTGAAAACTTAGTCTTTTTGCAAATATTCTCATTTGAAAACTGTATAATTATTATTTAAGCAGTTTTTGTTTAAACAAATCTTTTAAAGACATTAAAGAAAAATTATAAAATTTTTTTTATGATACATAAAAAAAATGAATTCCATAACAATACAGTGATGAGTGCGCTACTAATAGAGGTGGGAAATTATCAATAGAAACCTATAAATTCACAATAATTATATTGATAATTTCCCACCTTTAGACGTATCGGAGTCAAACTGTCAAATCTCCGATACGTCTAACGGTGGGAAACTATCAATATAAAAAGTAAATTTATAGGTGTCTGTTGATAATATCCCACATCCACTAGTTTTATCTCTTTTTATTTCACAACTTATTATGTTTTCCGTCTTTTACTATTAGTGGAGTCACTGAAGGTGGATATGAGCTATTATCTCCGATTTCGTTGAACCTCCATCGATTTGCATGAAAATTGGTGAGTGGTTAGAGGATATCTCAAGGAACAAAGATGACATGGTGCCAACTTGTGCATTTACCCTGGGGGTGGATGCCACCCCTTCTCGGGGGTGAACATTATTTTATTAAAAATAACCCCATAATTCGATAGAGGGACAAATTTCAAGCAAACTTTGTTATATAAAGTTATTAAAATAAATCAACACTTTTTGAGTTATTAAAGACCAAAAATTTTAATTTTTCTTAAGAAAAATGCATGTTTTTAACTAATTTTTCATCAATAAAAAGTTATTATTGTCAAAATTGAAGCTAATAAAAAATGAAATAAACCTCTTACTAGAAAAACCTTTTAATGTTAACTAAAAGTGAGTTGTAGGTAATTGAATCTATATTTTTTTCGGCGAGTAAAAAACTCTAAGTATTCAAGCTGAAATAACGGGACATTGATGCATTTTATAACATAAACTTATTAAACATTTGTCAAAGTACCTAAAAATATCTATCAAATGAGCCCCCGAACATGTTGATAGCATTAAAATTTATGCTCAAAAATTTTTTCAAAATTTATCTTTTAAAAATTGTTCCAAAAAATGTTATTGTTTTTTTATAACTCCGTTCGTGTTTACGATATCAGGTTCATCTAAAAACTGTTTCAAAAATAATTCCAAGTGCTATTTAAGCACGTTCAACCTAATCTTTTAAACCCCTTACTTTTTTAAAAATAAAAGGTTAAATGGCCCCGGTTGCATGGTTTCAACAGCAAAATTTAAGATTTAAACGTTTCTATCTCGGATATTTTTTACCCTATAGAAATAGTAAAACAGGTAAAATATTTGGCACAGAAAAAACTAAAATTTGGTTATATGTATATAATTTTTTACGTATACATATTGAGTATTTTTGGAGTATTATCAAAAGAATATGAGAATTACAATAATTTTAAAAATCATGTTTTTTGTTCAATTATATCTTTTTTTCAAAAATATATATATAATTTTTGGTCTTTAATAACTCAAAAAGTGTTGATTTATTTTAATAACTTTATATAACAAATTTTGCTTATAATTTTTCCCTCTATCGACTTATGGTATTATTTTTAATAAAATAGTTTTCACCCCCGAGAAGGGGTGGCATCCACCCCCAGGGTAAAAGCGCAAGTTGACATCATGTCACCTTTGTTCCTTGAGGTATCCTCTAATTACTCACCAATTTTCATGAAAATCGATGGAGGTTCGACGAAATCGGAGGTGAAAACCTTCAGTGACTGCACTATATATTTTGCCGGTTATTGGAGCACTCATTATTGTATAATTTTATCTTATTAAATTTAATTTATAGAATTTAATAATTTCTAGCTTTATTCTTGGCCCAATATGCAAAAACTGATATCTGTAATTGTTATCGAAAATATTAAACATTTATTTTATTACTAAAACAATAACCAGGACTAATTTGATGCATTTTAGCATTTTTATTCTTTTAATCTGTTCTATGCGATCTAATAGAAAAAAAAAAATTGATTTCACCTTCAACTTGTCCGATCAATATCAATATCGATATAAATTCAATATGATTGTTAAAAACTGTAGTTAATAGATGTTTCAGAACAACAATTAACTATTTATTGACAGACAATCGAATTGATTAAGTGATTATAAAACCAATAAAGACATCTTTAGATCTATTAGAAATGTTATCACATCTTTAGAAATTGATTGATTTTTATTAAATTACCATTTGGTGCAATAGGAAATTATTTCTGGGCAACTAATTCTACAAAATTTTTAATAAGAAAACGTTTGATTGAGGATTCAATTCCAGGGTCTCAATTCTCTTCGTTTTTTGATTGTTTGTTTTTCTTTTTAACAAAAAGACTATTGCTAGTAGACCTGCCTTTTCGAAAGGCTGTCTATTATTCTTTTCATTGTAAGTTTTTTTGAAGTTCAGGCACCATTGGCCTATCAGATGTACCGTTCATAAATGTAAAAATCCCTCCATCTTATTCTTTCGATTTTTGACCGCCTCCACCAATTTTTGAATTTGTATTTTTATGGTTAATTCCATGTAAAGTTTTTTCTTTTGAGTCCTCTTCTATCTAATTGCCATAATTGTAGTATAGTCTTTCATATTTTTACATTTGTATATTTTATATACAGAGTGGGCCAAGAAAACAGTCCACCTCGAAATTTGGCAGTATTTATTAGATTTTAATGACGAAATGACGAAACAGGTCGATTTTTGATCTAAGGGGACACATTTTTACGGTACATACATCTGTCATTTGTCAACCCCCTCTTCCACTTCCCCACCCCTTATTCAGTAATATAAACATTAACATAATTATTTATACAGGGTGTCTAAGAATAAAATATTTTAATTAAATTAATTGACACAAAAAGAAGAATGTATGTAATTTATTTAATTCAAAATACATTCTATCGCTGTCAAAAAACAGAAAAAAAAATGTTTTTTGATAACTAAACATCGCTTTTCGCTTAATTTCAATGTTCAAGGTAGGTTGAATATTGAATTTAAGCGAAAAACAATATTTATTTGTCAAATAAACATTTTTCTCTGTTTTATGTCAATAGTAGAATGTATTTTGAGTTAAATAAATTGCATACATTCTTCTTTTTGTGTCAACTAATTTAATTCAAAATAAATTTTTCTTGGTATAAATAATTATGTCAATGTTAATGTTATTGAATAGAGAATTGAATAACCTTTTAAATGAGGTAGCACACGACCTCTATTCCCTATTTAAAAATAAGGGGCGGGGAAATGGAAGGGAGGGGGTTGACAAATGGCAGATGTATGTACCGTAAAAATGTGTCTCTCTTAGATCAAAAATTGACCTGTTTTTTTATTTCCTTAAAATCTAATAAATATTGCCAAATATCGAGGTGGGCTGTTTTATTTGGCCCACTCTGTATAAACTAAAATCTTCCCATCCGTTAACATCTGAAATGGTGAACGATGCTATAAAAGGTCTCAAGGAAAGAGGTGGTTCTTCTCTTCAAGTTATTAAGAAATATATTACTGCAATTTACAAAGTAGATGCGGAAAAAGTTGCACAATTAATAAAAAAAATTAAAATCTGCAGTTGCTACTGGATCGTTGGTGCACACAAACGGAAAATAAGCTTCCTGATCTTTCAAGTTAGCGTCGACCTCATCGTCATCTTCTGGATCTGCAGTGCCTAGTTCAGGAGAAAAAAAGAAAGCGGCAGGAACAACTAAACCGAAGAAAACTGCCTCTGCTGCCAAATGTTCTGCTACCGGCGAAAAGGGAAAATCTGTGAAGAAAGTGACTAAAGCTAAAACAGCTGCATCAAAGATAGAGAAAAAGCCAATCAGGGCCAAGAAAGTTGAAAATAAGTCAGCACCTAAGACTGCGTCATCTTCATCCGCAGTTCCGAATTCCTCAGAAGCCAAGTCTTACGAAAAATCCAAAGACACCTTAGCTAAAGACCGCCAAGGCTACTCCAAGTTCACCAAAAGCTAGAAAAGTGGCTGCTCCTAAGAAGAAGCCCTAATTGGACTAATGGGTATCTTCTAATTATTAAAAACAAGTGTAATATGCCATGTATTACAAGCAATCCAGAGGGTTTCTATTTCTTCTTCTTCACGTGCCACTCCTAGCGGAGATTGGTAATCATCATGGCCATTGCGACTTTGTTAGCAGCGCGCCTAAAAAGTTCAAGCGAACTACACCCGAACCATTCACGTAGATTTCGAAGTCACGATATTTTTCTTCTTCCCAGACTTCTTTTGCCCTGCATGATATTTCTTAAAAGTTCGTACTTTTCACCCCCCATAATGTGCCCCAAGTATTCCATCTTTCTATTTCTACTAACCAAGACCAATCTGGGCCACACTGAACAGAATAAGAACAAACTGTGGCAAGTGTTTCGTCTCATTTTTTAGGTGGAGGCTCCAAAAAATACCGTCTTCAAATTTCGATTTCCACAACGACAAAGACTAACGATTAAGCATCTAGTGGAGGAACGTCCAATAAGATTCTACAATGGCCATCCGTCCGATTTTTTACTTACGATCAAAAAGTCAATTGAATATATTATGTAATATGTGTCAACAAAATGTTTGTAAAAATTAATTATTATTATTTATTGTTTGTACTGTATTGTCCTCTTTATGTTTACACAAATCTCAACGGCGATGTAGCCATACGATAAATAAAAAAATTAATGAATGATTTTAAATTGAAAAATTAATTATAAAAAAAAACAAAGCTAAAATACGGGATGCCATCTATTTATACAGGGTGTTTCATTAATAATTGTCCATATAGTAACTGGAGAAACCTTAGCACAAAATACGAAGATTTAATCTAAAACACTTAAATAAAATGTGGTTCCTTACTGAGTTACAGGGTGTTTTATCTAAAAATTTAAAAACTATCTTTGCTCAGCATTTTAAAACTATTCGACGTATCCTTTTCATACTTGGCAGAAAGTGCGACTACTAGACACCCTACTAAATAATGATAAACAAACGTTTCTAGCTACTACCAGAGGCGTGCGACAGGGGATGGTGAATTGTTGACCCTTCTCAAATTCTACGCCACTGGAAGAATTACTATTTTAGTGCTATTTTTAGATTCTCCAATACTTTCTACGTAAATAATATACTCTTCATTGGTAACGATAAAGTCATTAGTTTTCGAGATATTTGAAGTTAAATATGAAACGGCACAGTTATTTTGATTAATTTATGATATGATTCATAATGATTAAAATTTAAAAATTATTTGTACCCAGTACTTTAAAACTATTTGGCGTATCCTTATCATACTTGGCAGAAAGTGTAGGTACTGTACACCCTACTAAATTAAGATAAATAAACGTTTCTAGCTACTACCAGAGGCGTACGACAGGGGATAGTGGCTGGTTGACCCTTCTCAAATTCTACGCCACTGACAGAATTGCTATTTTAGTGTTATTTTTTAGATTCTGCAATACTTTTTATGTAAATAATATACCCTTCATTCGTAACGATAAAATGATTATTTTTCGAGATATTTGAAATTAAAAATGAAGCGACACAATACATTAATCAAAATAACCGTGTCGTTTCACTTTTAACCTCAAAGATCTCGAATACTAATGACTTTATCGTTACGAATGAAGAGTATATTATTTTCATAGAAAGTATTGGAGAATCCAAAAATTGAACTAAAATAGGAATTTCGCCAGTGGCGTAGAATTTGGAAAGGGTCAACCATTCACTTTCCCCCGTCGTACGCCTCTGGTAATAGCCATAAACGTTTGTTTAACATAATTTAGTAGTTTGTACAGTACCTATACTTCCTACCAAGTATGAAAAGGATAAGTAGAATAGTTTTAAAATGCTGAGCAATTTATCGTTACGAATGAAGGGTATATTATTTACATAAAAAGTATTGCAGAATCAAAAAATTACACTAAAATAGCAATTTTGTCAGTGGCGTAGAATTTGAGAAGGTTGACCCTTCTCAAATTCTAGTAGAATTTGGGAAGGGTCAATCAGTCACTATCCCCTGTCGTACGCCTCTGGTAGTAGCTAGAAACGTTTATTTATCTTAATTTAGTAGGGTGTACAGTACCTACACTTTCTGCCAAGTATGATAAGGATACGCCAAATAGTTTTAAAGTACTGGGTACAAATAATTTTTAAATTTTAATCATTATGAATCATATCATAAATTAATCAAAATAACTGTGCCGTTTCATATTTAACTTCAAATATCTCGAAAACTAATGACTTCATCGTTACCAATGAAGAGTATATTATTTACGTAGAAAGTATTGGAGAATCTAAAAATGGCACTAAAATAGTAATTCTTCCAGTGGCGTAGAATTTGAGAAGGGTCAACCATTCACCATCCCCTGTCGCACGCCTCTGGTAGTAGCTAGAAACGTTTGTTTATCATTATTTAGTAGGGTGTCTAGTAGTCGCACTTTCTGCCAAGTATGAAAAGGATACGTCGAATAGTTTTAAAATGCTGAGCAAAGATAGTTTTTAAATTTTTAGATAAAACACCCTGTAACTCAGTAAGGAACCACATTTTATTTAAGTGTTTTAGGTTAAATCTTCGTATTTTGTGCTAAGGTTTCTCCAGTTACTATATGGACAATTATTAATGAAACACCCTGTATTCTTTTTTTCGTAAAATTTTTCATAAATGGTGAATTCGCACATCTCGGTTAAAAGTGTATGAACTCAAAAAATTTCATTTTTGTGTTTATCTCACCAACAAAATGCATTATGCATCATTTTCCTAAAAAAACTGTAATATCGCAACCTTAAAAATATATCAGTAGATGGAGCCAACCGATATGTCACAATATTAAAAATAAAAACTTATAATAAAGCTCGGTAAAATCTTCATAATTTGAAGAAACACAGCATCATCACAAGAATGGGCGCCAGTTTCCGGTGAAAAACGTATTAAAAAAGTATTAATTCAAAAAGCGACCATATAACACCTTTATTTCAGTGAAGTGTCGTAAATAAATTTTTTTGAGAAAAATTGTATTATTTCGAATCAAAATGTCGTTTTTTAGTTGCCATTTTATTTTAACACATATTTTCGTATCTTACTCCAGCCCAGTTGTAATAGGTAAAATATAAAGGAAATATAAAAATAATGTAGTAATAAATAAAATAAAAATTAAATGTATATTAACTGAAATAAAAAATATTAGAGAAAATAATCAAAGCAAATATTTTGTTTTCGCTCTCCTGTAAAATGTTAATATTTTGAGTTGCTACGGTTTAAAACGAGATTATTTTATTGTTATTTTATATAGTTTGTAACTAATTTATTTTTATTTACATAAAGCTGCATCAACAATGGAAGATTTTTTTATCCAGTCAAAAACCCCTAGTTTGGAAAATAACTATTTCCATAATCATTTTGAAATTTTATATTTCAGAATCTCTATTAGTCCCAATTACTGCAGCAGTGGAGCTATGTTTTTTTCACGGTGCCAGCAGATGGCGCGTAATTCGTTTAATTTTCAATATTTTGTTATTATTTTTTTTTTACGTATTACTTCTTTTCATAATAAAATTTTCATGCAAATTTTCAAAACAACCGGTACAGTATTTTTATTTTAGACATTCCCAAAAAAGTCTTTTTAAAATGCATTTTTGAAAGACGCCTTCGGCAGTTATGGAAAACAACTAAAAATGCCAAAAATATTTTTTTGTAGTCGTCGAAATCTTCTTAACAATGTAAAGAAATATGACCATAAATATAATATTTCTTTTTTTTAAACCATCACAAAAGTCTGTTTTTTTTCTAATTTAGAAGATGAAAGTCCCACTAAAAATCATTTGTTAATAAAAAGTAAAATTAAATTATAAATGCCGTCGATTTATTATTTTTTCGGTAAATTTTTTCAGTATTACTGAATAATTTTCCAGAATAAAATGTTTCTTTGTCTTGGACAACAAATTAACATTTTATTCAAAATTTTTCAATCCAAACTTCAAACCAGCAAAACGCAACGATCATTTGCATCAGAATTTCACGAAAAACTTCACCAAATTCTCCAGCTAATTATCTACAGCGGTCCATGATTTAGCTTCCGCGTAGAGCCAGCATCAAGTCGTCCGTGACTATCCCGTCGCGTACCTGTGACAGTTCGTCAGCGTTGGCGGTGGCGCAAAACAAATGCCGGCCAACCACCGGCGGATGGTAGACGTAGACACACACACATGCCTCAAAGATTAACACACACCAACAACATAGCGAAAGCGAGGCACACTGTGCGATCGCATTCAGTCACCGCCAAAACGTTTAGCAGCTCTTGCTCTCCGCTCTCGCTCTCGCTCTCGCGCTCCGTCAACAGTGCCGAATTCGCGCTCTATAGCGAATTTTCGAAACTTCTTCTTTGGACGGTACACATTTTTGCCAAATTTTTCTTTTAGTTCATTAGGGCATGTGTTGTGAAAGTTTGCACTGTGATTAATAATAATTACTTTATCAGTTTTATACTTTTTTTTCGGCAACTTTTGAACGCACTTTTCTGGTAATTATTTTTTATTCTTTTTAGTTGTAAGGACACAAATTTTGATAATTTAAGAAAGAATGACTGATTGTGCTACTTATCTATACCTATATTACCTACATTTTTTATGACATTTAATATGTTCTTATCTTTTTTTATTTATCTAAACTATTACGTATAACAATGCTTTAAAAAATCACTTAAAGATATATATCTCAAATATTTTTAGATATTATATAAAGTTCATATCTTAAAATATACTATATATTAAAAAAAATTGTTTTGTTTAACTTTTTACGCAATAAAATTCTTTTCTTTATCCCAGACTTTTTTTGCAATAATTTTAGTCAGAAAATAATGGAAATAATTCTAGGCACACCAAATAAAAATTTATATTTATTAATATGATCAAAAAAGTTAAAACATTTTACAATGCAAAACTCTTCAAAATTTCTCTTGATTACTTTTCATTTATAAACATTTAGAATGACTTTTAAACTATTGGTCGTATATAAAATTTTTTTTTATATTCGAAAATCTGATAATTTTTATAAAAATTTGAAAGAAATAGAAAATTATTCGAAGATTAGATAAAAAATAGGAATTTTTTTGTTTATAATAATTAAATTTTGTAAATAAAAAAATAAACGGATTTGTTTATAATAATTTAAAAAATAATTATTTTCATTTTAAAGATAAAGACTTAATTTTATTTTACAGAAGATTAATTAATTTAAATTTAAAAATTCCAATTTTTTGGAAGAATTGTATATATTTTTAACTGTTTAAACTTATTACATCGTTTTTATTAATAATATTATTAGAGTATCAATGGCCATATAAAATTCAAAATGCATTATATGCAAATTTTTATACAAATTTGAAAGAAATAGAAAATTATTCGAAGATGATTAGATGTAAACTAGGAATTTTTCGTTTATAATAATTAAATTTTGTTAATAAAAGAAATAAACGAATTTGTTTATAATAATTTAAAAAATAATTAGTTTTATTTTAAAGATAAATACTCAATTTTATTTTACAGAAGATTGATTAATTTATATTTAAAAATTCCAATTTTTTGGGAGAGTTGTATATATTTTTAACTGTTTAAACTTATTACATCGTTTGTTTATTAATAATAGGTATTATTAAAGTCCCAATGGCCATATAAAGTTCAAAATACATACATCTACTAGAACATGAGATAAAGAAACTGACAGTATTTTGAAGCTAATTATCATTTTGGTACTCTTGAATTTTTAGTTGCTCCTTAACAGGGTATGACTTATCTTCATTTCAGCACTAACTTTAAGCAATCTCCATTTTTCATTTTTAAGCTTTTTTTAATGGTAAAAGATAAAGTTTTGTAATTTTACCTCAAAATGGTAATTAAAAAAATAGAAAGTGGAATTTTTTTACACTAAATTGTTAATAATTAAAAATAACCCCGAAATCTCTGCAGAAAACTTATACGTTTTCTTTTTATAGACTTACAATAACTAAAAAAATCAGATATACATGGAAAATAAGCCACAATTTAACTAAAACAATGATTTTATTAACGTTTCGACGTCCACATCAGATATCGTTGTCAAAATACATAAATATGGCTTATTTTCCATTTAGAATAGTTAATTACAAAAATTCCACAAAGAAATAGCTTCAGAACAACATCAGATATACATTTGTGACAGCTTTGAGCAGGATTATTTTTTCTTATTTACCTGTAGTATAATGTTAAGAGACCGAACAACAAGGCAGTCAAAGAAAAAACTGAGAGAAAAATATTCTTGTACATTCCTTTAAATATTTTCCAGTGTCAACTAGTTTTCAGAATTTGAAAATTTTCTAATCAGAAAAAAAAATGAAGGCATTCATTCAGTAAAGACCTTTAAAAAAATATAGGTATATCCCCATTAGATATCCGTATCAGCCAAACTATTTCTTCTTAATTTTTTTTTTCTAATACATATTTTTAGTTTATCTCTTATCTAGTTTCTTCATTTCTGTATCTATCAATAATTGTGATCTTTCCAGCCATACTTACTAGATAAGTCACTTCCATAGCTGTTATTTTTCTTTCTTGTTTTGTTGCATTGTCCATTTTTCAGTCGTATAATATATGTAATATGTGGGAAACTCTTGCAATAAAAACTCTTAATTTAACACTTGCATTTATTTCTTTTTTCTAAATATTGCTTTATTTAATGTACAGTGTATAATACTGGTGGCATTTCTTCTTTTTATGTGTCATTTAAGTCTATTTTTCATTATTATAAATTATCGGATAGTTTTTCAAATCTTCTCTGTGGACGGTAGACACACATTTTTGCTATTTTTTCTTTCTTTTTCCGTTCATTAGGGCTAGGGCATGTTGTGAAAGTTTACAATGCGGTTAATTACTTTTTATCAGTTTTATACTTGTTTTTCGGCAACTTTTGAACACACTTTTCTGGTAATTATTTTTTCTTCTTTTAGTTGTATTTATAAGACACACATCTTTATAATTTAAGAAGGAATTACTGACTGTACCTATATATTATATATACACGTTTTTTATGATATTGGATAATATTAATGCCAGATCTTATCTTTTTTTTATTTATTTAAACTTCTATTACGTATAAAACGATGCTTTAAATGTAAATCTCCTATAGATATTTATCTCAAATTTTTTAGAAATTACCTAGGTATATCTTAAGAAATATGCTATTAAATATTTTTATGGTATTTAAATATTTACGAAATTCATTTTAATATTTACGACGAATAAAATTAAAGAATATTGTAATGTTAAGAGAACGATAAACGAGGCAGATAAGTAAAGAAGAATAGGAGAAAAATATTATTGTGAATTAGTACATCAAGCAAAAAGACCTTGTTCGTGATTGTGACAAATCCAGGTATAGTCCGTTCTTTAACGGTAAAATATTGCAAAACCTTTAGATTTTAAAGAACCGCTTGGATTGACATGAAATTTGGCATACACATAGCTAACAAGTCAAAGAAAAAAAGTGATATTGTGCCGATATGTGCTTTTGCCTCGAGGGTGGTTTTCACCCCCTCTTGGGGGTGAAAAACTGACTAATTCTGAGTAACTTTTGTTTTGTAGAGTTTTTTCACTAAGTCAATATTTTTCGAGTTATTTGCCAGTGAATATGCTCATTTTTTCAACAAAATAACCACGTTTTAGACGGTTTTTTGCAAATAACTCAAGTAGTAAGTATTTTGTCGAAAAAACATTCTTAGCAAAAATATCGAGTGTAAAAAATTTAAAAAAATGGTGTATACATAGGGTTACCATACGTCCGGATTTCGTCCGGACAGTCCGGATTTGAAAGACATGTCCGGATTGGCGTCCGGATATGAGAAATGTCCGGACTTTTTTCTTTACTAAAAAAAATGGAAAATACTTCTCCCAACATGGTGGGTAATTTCATTCTGCGCAGCACCTAGTTAATAGATATTTTTTATATCGTTCTGTAATATTATTTTCTAGGTCTAAAGTATGTTAAAGCATAGGTGTATAAGTATTTTAAATTGGCAGAGATTTTCGATGTTAGTTGCATATTGTATCGAAACAGCTTCACTTTTAATTATGCCATATGCATTTCGCATATATTATGTACAATGTAGAGGTAGCAACACACTCAAATTCACATTTTACATTTTCTACAATCCCTTGGACTACCCCTGTCCGGATTTGGCCTTAATTAATTATGGTAACCCTATGTATACATCACGTCTGTATACCTAGTAGAAGCAGAATAACAGCTAATTAAAAATAGGTTCATATTCGTAAAATTCCAAATGGAATACTTTAACGTGAAATAACTAAAAATGAAGCTCATTTCGGGGAAAACTTATTACAACTTATTTAAAGTGTTTAAAAAAGCTTCATTTTTGTTTTATAAACAAAATTTGTAGTATTAAAAGTAAACAAGTTACGCTCAAAATAAAGTTAGTCCCTTTTTTTTGGTAAAAAATCGGGAAAATCACCCCCTAATTAGGATCTCAAATAAACTTAATCGTTACGACTTCACAAATTTTTTGACTCGTGTATGTATTGTTTATATGATCTGTAAGTTTCATCGGTTTAAAGTCCTTATTTTTGAAATGGCTGTAGTTAAAAGGGGTTGAACGGGTCACTGATCACGAATGTATGCAAATTTAGAAACACCAAATCTTAATCAATTTTTGTCTAACAGAAAAACAACAAAATACATGATATTCAGAAAAGCAATGCTAACTTTTTTTGTTTTTCGAGATTTTTGGTATCTCTAACAATTTCTAAGTTATTTTGAAAAAAATCATATTTTTCAAAATTAAAATTTTTAAAAATTTCATTTTAAAACCAAATTTTTTCAAAAATAAGCACTGAATCGATGAAACTTACAGATCATATAAAAACAACATAAGTAAAATAATTTGTGGAGCGGTAACGATTTATTTCATTTAAGTTGCTAATTAGGGGGTGGTCTTTCCGATTTTTTTTTTGCCAAAACAAAAGGGACCCACTTTATTTTGAGCGTAACTTGCTTAAATTTAATGATAAACACTTTTTATAAAAACAGAAATAAAGCTCTTTTTAAACACTTTCAAAAAGTAATAATGGATTTTCCCCAAAAAGTGCTTAATTTTTTGGATATTTCACTTCGAAGTATTCTATTTGAAATTTGGTGAATATGAATCTACTTTTCATTGGCTATAACTCTGGTGCTACGAGATCCAGAGACCTAAAGCGTACACCATTTTTTTACTTTTTTTATAGGCTATATTTTGCTAAGAACTTTTTTTTCGACAAAATACTTACTTTTTGAGTTATTTGCCAAAAACCGTCTAAAAATGTGGTTATTTTGTTGAAAAATGAACATACTCACTCGCAAATAACTCGAAAAGTGTTGACTTGGCGAAAAAGCTCTATAGAACAAAAGTTACTTAAAATTAGTCAGTTTACCCATTTCCGGACTTATTTTGGACTTATATTTTTTCACCCCCAAAAGGGGGTGAAAGTCACCCCCAGGGCAAAAGCACACATCGGCACAATATCACTTTTATTCTTTGACATGTAAGCTATGCGTATGCCAAATTTCATGTCAATCCAAGCGGTTCTTTAAAATTTAGAGCAAAAACCGTGAAAGAATGGACTAGTACTTATCTGAATTTTTTTAGTTATAGGCTTATATACAGAAAACCTACAGGTTTTCTGCAGGGATTTAAGCGTATTTCTTTAATTATTAATAATAAGTTTAAGAAAAATTTTCACGAGAACCTATTTATTTATAACAATTTTCAAAAACAAATAAGAACATTTCGATTGAAAACATTTGTTTTTTTTGACAACTATTAAACAGTTATTCTTGTGATGTTTTCTCTTCTTATCATATCATTGCTCGTCTAAAATTAATAATAATAATATTAATAGCTAGTAACAGTTAAAACAATATAGCCCAAAGAAAGCAAAATATTTTAATTATATTAGGTGATTATTATTAGGTAATTATTACAAGTGATTGATAGGCAATCGATGAAGAAGCAAATGTTGTAAGCTATTACTTTTACTGTAAAACGTACAAGAAACAGTTTTATGTCAGATAAAACATGTTGGAGAGAACTTTTCATTAGCCTGATTTATTGACTTTTTTCTTTAAAGCATTTAATATTGCACTTAAGCAATGTTAATGAGTTTTCTAATCATTTTCATTTGTTTTTACACCTTTTTTTAACTAAAAAGCCATTAATCTATATTTGCCTTTTATAGTGAAACTACTCGTTTTCACGTGAAACTACAGAGATAGCATCACCCGTCAGCTAAATAATAATGGTCACACATAACTCCCAATCGGGTGAAAAATGACTAACAATAAAATAAATAAAATCTTTAATTAAAACAGCACTTTAACTTCCTCCACTACTTTTTTAAAAGCGCCAATAAAATCTAGATTTACTAAATCAACTGAGCACTTCAGTTGTGTTTAACGACGTGTAAATTAGAATTTTTATTGTTGATCTAACCTTGTATTAATTAATTTGAACAATGAAAAGTGACATAAATAATATAACTGCTGTTTTATTAATTGGTGGCGTCTATGTGCATGTTTATATTTAATCAAATATGACAATTACAGCATAATCGTTTTAGTATTGTAAAAAAGTGTATAAGGCACGTCTAAAGCCGGGATCCAACGGAATGTGGGAATGATGGGACCAACGCAGTGTGGAATACCGTTCTTTTCCTTAATATTTGTGGTTTAGGATCCGTGGTAGATCTTTTCAGAGCAGCCGTCAATAAGGTACGGACAGCTGTGATGATAGCCAACCTCCGATAGGAAAAGAAACTACAAGAAGAAGAAGGATCCGTGGGCTAGGGAAGAACCCTTGATTTATGGCCGGCATGGGCAATCGCATCGTTTGTCGGTAAATCAACGCGGTTCAAAGGAAGTCAGAAGATGATACACAACAGGTACCCTCCAACCCTTCCGATGTGGCTAGGGGCTGATACGATTAATGTCGTGGTAATTTTACTATGGAGTGATCTAACGAAGTTGTGTTGGAATTTTTATCATTGTATGAATTAATTAACTTGCTAAAATTTGCCAACACAGGTGGAGTACAACACTAAACTAAACCCTCGATACTCGATAGGACACGCTCCAGCGAAAGAAGATTTTTCTAATGGATAACATGTGATAACACCACAAGACAGAAAGTAAATTAGAAGGATTCTAGGATACTAAATGGCAGAAGAAGAACTGTTGTAATCATTTAATAGTTTCACATTTTTAAATTGTAAAAGATTCCTTCTAAAATAAACCCGTGACAAAACTTCAACCGTAAAGGGTGATGACCAGTATCTTACTGACTTTGAATTCTGCTTCATATCTATTTTAAGACTTTTCTCGTGTAAAAATGAGCAAGCCATATTTATAGATTTTTACATCTTGTAAATAATTGCAAACACTTGTTGGGAAAATGACCCCCATATAATATCATATTATCATATTAATAACTCATTTTGTATTTCAATTAAATTTGGATATTAAGTGGATATATTGTATATTTTTTTGTTAATACATTTTGAAAATTTACCTTTTTTCTTCTTCAAATTCCTCTTACCAGCCAGAGTGTTGGATTTTTTTTGTGGTGGTGTCTATTCTCTTTTTCAATTCTTCTTTGTTTTTTGATATAAGTTTCATTTCTGTTTAGGCATCCTTCTGACTTTACCTGCTTTTATAAATTTATTTATCAAGATTTTTCTTGGCCGTCCTGTTTTCGTTTCTTTACTCTTTTTGTTTCTAATATTCTCTTTAGTCTTCTTTCATCTCCGACCCTCTGTATGGGTGGGTCTCTATTTTACTTGTTATGGATTCTGAATCTAGTTGTTTTTTATTAGATCATTTCTTATTCTGCCTTTCCTGGTGTTGTATGTTATTTACCTCAATACCATTCATTTCGATACCATTTATCTAATTTACTTTTATGTTCCTTTTGTAATACCCAGTTTTCACTTGCTTACTTACTTACTTATTCTTCTTCACTCCATACGGAGCATAGGGCGTCAACTGTCTGCCTCCATTCTGTCCTATCCTTTGCAGTAATCTTTATTTCTGCCAAGGTCTTCCCAATAGCATTAATTTCTTTGTCCACACTTCTTTTCCACGTTTCTACGGGTCTACCTGGTGTTCTTGTGCCATATGGTGTGTATTCTAGGGCTTGCCTCGCTATGTCTCTAGCAGGTTTTCTTAGTGTGTGCCCCATCCCACTCCATTTCCTTTTGCATATTGTCTTAGATATAGATACCTGGTTAATTCTTGTCCATAATTCTTGGTTTGATATGCGATTTGGCCAGTAAATGTTAAGAACCTTCCTTAGGCATTTATTTATAAACACTTTCATCTGTCCGATACATGTTCTTGACACTTTCCAAGTTTCTGCTCCGTATAATAACACAGTCTTCGCGTTGCTGTTGAATAATCTTATCTTGGTTTTACTTGTCACCTGACGTGAAGACTACATTCTCCTTAGCATATTGAATGCGTTTTAAGCTATTCCTATTCTCCGTTTTACGTCCTCCTCCGTCCCTCCTTTGTTGTTCAAAATACTGCTCAAGTAGTTAAATTTCTCTACCGTTTCTAATTCCGTGCCTCCCAGTGATATTCCCATTTCTCTTGATGTATTTATTTTCATTATCTTAGTTTTTCTGACGTTTATATTTAGTCCGACCTTCTTCCATCTGCAAATTCCAAGTCCTCAAGTTGGTTAAAAACATTCCATCTTATTCCAGTCTTATTACTAGTAGCCTTAGACATGATCCAGTCGATTACTATCAGGAATAAGGTTGGAGAGAGCACCACAGGTTTTCACTTGCTTAATGGTATGTTATGTTATGTATATTGTCTCATTTAGCGTACCCTCCAAGTAGATTTTGTTGGCTTTCTTTTGTTTTTCTTTTTGTTGTTTCGAGATGACTTTTTCTTTCTCTATTGTCATGTCCCGTTCTCTTCTTTCCTTGAGCGTGAGTGCTCATTTGAGTTCAGGTGTATTTGTATTTGTGTCTTCTTCTGATTTAAATTTACAGGTGTACTGTCTTTTTGGCAATTTTATTTTTATTGTTATTTAGTTCTTTGCCCTTTAGATCTTTTGTTTGCATGCTTCTTTTTTATCAGACAGCCAGTTTTCCTGGATTTGTTCCCCATCTGATTCGTTTTTCATTATTTTCTCTTTACCTGATTCCTATATTAATTCCTTTAATTTGTTCCATTTTTCATGTAGTGATCCATATTTTTTAATCTTTTCGTATTTCTGGAGTGTCTTATTTATTTTATTTTGGTAAATGTTCCTTATTTTGTTTATATTTAGTTTTCTTATGTTTATCTTGTTATACTGTAGATTGTTTTCAGATTCTAACAGGATTTTGAAAACTTTTTGAAAACTCTTCTTGCTAGAAATCATTTTATTTATTTATTTACCTCATCAATTACATAATGTAAGCTGTATTTACGCTCTGGTTATCATATACACGTAAATTTCAGTTACCGCGATTGATGGGAAGCATCGATCCATTCATTTTTTAGTTATTTAGGGATGATTTATTTGATATTAGTCTTTTGGCTGTGTCGCACTAAATGAGTTTTGTCGATTTCATTTGTTTGATATTCAAATGACTATCTTTACCAGCATAGAGCACTGGTAATTGGTAAAATAATTAAAAAACGGAAAATATTAATAAAAACAAATGGGTATGACGAACTAGTGATAAAGAATCTGCAAGCTCTGGCCACATTTTATTTAAAGGTTGACGTGAAGCTGTGATTGAAAGTTGCAGAGTATAAAATACTTTGAAGAATTATATCTATTAAGTTAATTACATTTCTCCATGAGCTTCTGTCTTGAATGGTACCAAAATCAACTCAATTTTTATGTTTTAATTACCATCTTTACGTTGAACATGCTCTAACAACATTTTGGCGTGAATTGGTGGCTTCCCTGGTCTGTTATATCTATTCCTAATTTTATCATTTATTTTCGCATCACTCATTTATTTAAGCATTCTTATTTCGCCACACGGATTTGTTATGTTTCTCATTCATTAAATTAGATGTATCCGAGATGAAAATAATAAAATACTAGTTCACGAAAGGGATGTCAAAAAGAGATGAAGAAAGTACTTTGACAGCTTATTAAATGAAGAATTTGACAGACGGAGAGCCAACGGAGACAGTAGCAGCAATAGTCACCAAAATAACAAACGAGGAAGTGGCTCAAGCGCTTCAAAAAATAAAGAAAGGAAAAGCGGTATGACCAGATGATATTCCTGGGGAAGTATGGAGAGCATTGGGAGAGACAGGAACAAGGTGACTAGCAGGTCTATTTAATAGAATTATGGAAGTTGGACAAATGCCAGACGCATGGAGAAGCAGTATAAGTATACTGGTACCTGTTTACAAAAACAAGGGAGATATACAACAATGTACAAACTACAGGGCTATAAAACTGCTTAGCCACACCATGAAAATATGGGAAAGAGTAATTGATAGGCGGATACGTGAAGAGACCGAAATATCCGAGAATCAATTTGGCTTTATGCAAGGCAGATCAACAACAGATACAATTTTCATTATAAGGCAGTTGATGGAAAAATACAGGAGTAAAGAAACAAACGCTTATATGGTATTCATTGATCTTGAGAAAGCATATGATAGAGTTCCTCGAGAGATTCTGTGGTGGGCACTTAATAAGAAAGGAGTCCCTGGTGAATATATAAAGATTGTGAGGGATATGTATGAAAGAGTAACGACTAGTGTTAGGACAGGTGTGGAAGAGACTGATAAATTTCATGTGGAAGTAGGATTGCACCAAGGCTCTGTGCTTAGTCCGTATTTATTCTCATTAGTTTTGGACCAGATAACAGCGAAACTACAGGGTAACATTAAACGGTGCTTAATGTATGCTGATGATGTCGTGTTAGTAGGTAATAGTGAAAGAGAATTAGAACAAAAACTGGAACAGTGGAGGCAAGCTCTGAAGGAAAAAGGTTTAAAACTTAGTAGGACAAAAACAGAGTATTTGGAATGTTCATTTAAAGATGGAGTTACTACAATAGTTTTATGTACCTGGGATCGGTATTACAGAGTAATGGAGAAATAGATGGAGATGCATGCAGTAGAATTAGGGCTGGATGGTTGAAGTGAAAAGAAGCGATTGGTCTGTTGTGTGACAGAAAAATTCCAATGCAGCTGAAGGGAGAATTCTATAAAACAGCCATAAGACCGGCTATGATGTACGGAACTGAATGTTGGGCAGTGAAGAAGAAAGAGGAACAACGAATGCATGTGGCGGAAATGAGAATGCTTAGATGGATGAGTGGAGTGACAAAGAAGGATAAAATTAGAAATGCATAGGTTAGGATGGTTTGGTCATGTTCAACGTCGAGACGTTAATCACCTAACACGAAGAATAGCTGAAGTGCAGATTCCTGGAAGGAGTAGGAGAGGAAGACCAAAGAAGACCTGGGGGGAGACGATTAGGCAGGACATGTTGGTAAAGGGGATTGACATTGATATGACCCAAGGTAGAATTGTGTGGAGAAATGCAATTAGGGAAGCCGACCCCGCATAGGGATAAGGCAAAGAGAATGATGATGAATTTGTTGTTTCTTTGTTATTAACTGGCTTCTTTCTTATTAACTGCTCAGCGTATGTAAGTTTTTTTTTATAATTTTTGTTTGCGTTTCAATGGGATCTTGTTGTTACACAACACACAACTCGCGTCCTTCTATTTCATACGTCCAGGTTTTCAATTCAAAATTTTCTTGAATACAATACCTCATCATATTGATTTTCGTCTTTACATATCCGTTATTTAAATGTTACCATTTTCATTCATTATTTCACATCGAAGTTTCCAATTCTATTCCTGCGTGACATCCGTCTAGTACAACGAAAACTTACATCGGTCAAACTGGGAGAACTTTCAATAAAGGTATAGCAGAACATAAAAGGGCTTTCAATAATAGAAAACCAAATTCTACATACGCACTTCACCTTCTAGATTCTAGATAGATCATAATCATTATTTTAACGACCAAATTTAAATTCTCCACATTCAAAATAAAGGTCTTAAACTAGTTTTATTGATCTATGGACATTAATGAATTTAAAAATACAGTTATAATTCTGAATGACCAACTTGAAAAAGGTACATAAAAAGGTCGAAATATCTGTAGTTTTGTGGAGTTGTAGAAAAAAAAGTTTTCAGTGTTTTGTTCTTAGATAAAATGAACTTCCATAAAGTAGTAACGGTCAAATTGATCACTTTTAAAATAAACGCATTTTCAATAAAAAAAATTGGCGATTTTGTAAAAGTCATGTAAGTACAACTTTTAAAAAACCATTTAAAAATATAGAAAGATTACGAATCCATCGATATTTTGTCAAATTTGCTTGTTTTATCGTTGCTGTTAAAAATTATAAATTTATTATTAAAAATAAACGTTTTTAAAGCATTGTTTAAAATAGGTGTCATAGAAAATAGTCAGATGTTAAACAACTCGATAGCGAGCATATCAGTCATTCTTTTCCTCATTAAATATTTGTTTAAGTTTCTTGCACTTACATATTTTATATCTACGTACTATTTATTTGAAATAATGCATTGTTGAGTATGTATGTATATAAAATGTTGAAATGATGTAATGCTGGTCTCCATGCTGAAGTGAATCCTACGAAAAGAACGCACTTTCAAATATTTACTCAAAAAAGTTTTAAAAAGACTAAACTTTACGCAAATGTTATCTTATCTTTTTAATAAAATGTAGATTTACGGGGAGTATTCGATACATTCGTGATATGTGGTGTGAATTTAAAAGATTCCTCTTTACTATTCAATTTTTCTAAGCGAAGCTTTTATACTGGCATTGTATGACTTTTTCGCTATAATAAAATGCTGAAGCGATCGTCACGTAAGTAGCGTCATGAAATAGTTGGGGAAGTTCATTTACGCGACGAGGGGAGTTCGTTATACAACATGTAAACTTTGTTAATTTTATTAAAATCTATAATAAGGATATTAATTCAAAAATACAGAAAACAATATATAGCTTTGCGCTGGTCTACAGTACCACCTACGGTATCAGTTGTTTTTATTATTTAGCGTATGGTCTTACATCACAGAATAGTTCATTAAATTTACGTTTATACATTATACAATTACAAACAGATGTCCATCTTTATTATAGTATCTATTGGCTCTTCAGTTCCATTACGAAGTCTGTACTATGTGTGTGCCTGATCGTCTGCATTGCTGCGCGCTGCGCCGCAATCACAAGAAAGTGACGGAAGGTGTCTCAGTACTTTTCTTTCAAAGATATCCCTATCGTTTTTTACAAATTATTAAGTAAATTTCACAACCATTGCTCACTATCGGTAGGATTATGGTCTTGTAGATTCGTATCTTAGTCCTTTAATTTAACATCTGTTGATTTAAGTATCTAATCCATAGTAAAATATGCTGTATTAGCTAGTAAGATTACTTTAACCAATCTTCTTCCAATGCTGCTACAGCCCAAATTAAGGGTGCTGTAATTTTTGCCTCCAATATATGAGGTCCTGCGCAGCTTTTCTTTTTCTGTTACTGACTTTTCTATTGAGATTGGTTCTTGCCACTTTTAGCCCAATCAAAGAACAATCTGACCCAAAAAAAAATAAAAGAAGGATGAAAATTTGGGAATAGGTAGTTGCAATTGTCTATTATTATATAAGAAAAAGTTTACAATTCTACATCCCATTTTACAAAAATGGAGGGGAATACCCCCTCTCGAAGATGAAAAAAATACATTTATAATAAAACCGGAATTTAAAATGACTAATTCTAAACAACTTTTCTTCTATAGAGTTTTTTCACTAAGTCAATACTTTTCGAGTTATTTGCGAGTGAATTTGATCATGTTTAACAAAATAAAACATGTTTTTGGACAGTTTTGCGGAGATAACTCAAAAAGTAAGTATTTTAGCGAAAAATATATTCTTAGCAAAAATATAGCCTATAAAAAATTGAAAAAAATGCATGAGGTCTGTAGACCCAGTAGAAGCAGAATTGCAGCTAATGAAAAGTAGGTTCTTCTTCGTCAAATTCCAAATCGAATATTTCAATGTGAAATAACCCAAAAACGGAGCACTTTTAGGGGAAAATTCATTTTAACTTTTTTAAAGTGTTTAAAAAAAAGTTTATTTTTGTTTTTTAAAAAAACTTGTAATATTAAAAGTAAGTGAATTACGCTCAAAATATTGTTGGTCCCTTTTATTTTTTGATAAAAAAATCGCGAAAATTACCCCCTAATTAGCATCACATATAAATTTTAACATTACCACTTCACAAGTTACTTTGTCTATTTATTTTAAAACCAATTTCTTTCAAAACTGAGCACTTTGAACCAATGAAATTTATAGATAATATAAACAATACATAAGTAAAGTAACTTGTAAAGCGGTAACGATTAATTTTATTTGAGAAGTTAATTAAGGGGTGATTTTCGCCATTTTTTTACCAAAAAATAAAAGAGACCAACAATATTTTGAGCGTAACTCACTTACTTTTAATGTTAGAAGTTTTTTTAAAAAACAAAAATAAACCATTTTTTAAACACTTTAAAAAAGTTGTAATTAATTTTCCCCGAAAAGTGCTCCGTTTTTTGTTTATTGCACATTGAAATAATCGATTTGGAATTTGACGAAAAGGAACCTACATTTCATTAGCTGAAACTCTGCTTCTACTGGATCTGCAGACCTCACGCATACACCATTTTTTTCAATTTTTTATAAGCTATATTTTTACTAAGAATATTTTTTTTGCTAAAAGACTTAATTTTTGAGTTATCTCCGAAAAACCGTCCAAAAACTCTTTTTTTTTGTTAAAAAAGTACGCATTCACTCGCAAATAACTCGAAAAGTATTGACTTAGTAAAAAAAACTCTATAGAACAAAAGTTACTTAGAATTAGTCATTTTATCAAATTCCGGACTTATTTTGAACGTATATTTTTCACCTTCGAGAGAGGGTATTCCCCTCAATTTTTGTAAAATGGAGGGGATGTAGAATTGTAAACTTTTTCTTATATAATAATAGACAATTTGAACTACCTATTCCCAAGTTTTCATCCTTCCTTTATTTTTTTGGAGGTTTTCGTAAAATTTTGCGTTCCCTGATTGGGCTATTTAAGCTGTCTTATGACATTCAAAAACCATATTTAATAGTTTTGGAGCCAGTCCATCGCCTCGTTTGAGACCTTGGGCTATGTGAAAGTTTTTAGTAAGTTCTTTATGTATGGAACCATTGCTGCCGTTTAGTCTATCGTTGACGTTATCAGTCGAATATATTTCCCTCCAATACACATTCCTCCATCATTTTTCATCCTTTTCAACTTTTCAACCTTTCCGGTTTGTTTATCGTGATCAACATATCACGTTACTTTTCCATTCTGCAGAGAACTTCAGCAGAATTAGTAAAACGATCAAAATGAGATCAGTAGTATTCGTCTCTAGCAGCACTTCGCAAAAGCTTGCAACTATTTTGATAAGCGTTTTCAAAAAAGTCCAAGTTCTATTATTCTCTTCCATGGTTATTTGTCTGAATTGTATGTTCGGTAACCAGCTTTCTTAGATACATAGGGACTTGCTAGAGATCTATTTTTTGTAGATCGAGCGTATCATGATTTTCCTCTCTAATTTTTCTATTTCGTCACAGTTTTCATTTAAATAAAAAAGCTTAAGGGGATGGGTACGTATTTTCGGCTGCAATGCTATTCAAATGGGGATTCATTTTTTTTTAATCCTGAGAAAACTAATAAGTATTTTTGAAAAATTTAAACGCAGAATGAAAGATTACGTTATTAGCGAGGGCCGACAGTCCCTGAGAACTTCTATAATTTTTATTTTAATATGTTACAGGGATGAAAAACTAAGAGAAAATTTAGTGTTATTTTTAATTTTAAATATCTCATTCAAAATAAACTTTTTATTTAATCTAAGGGACTTTCGGCCCTCGGTAATAATTTAGTCTTTCATTCTGCGTTTAGATTTTTCAAAAATATTTATTGTTTTTTTCGGGATTCGAAAAAAATAAACACAATGTCGGTGGTAATATTTCCAAATATATCTTTGTCATACAACGCACTCAGTCGAATAGAATATTGTCAGCATATTGTCAGTCAGACACTGACAATCAGTGACAATTTTAAATATTTGACATGAATCGGGAATATTTTGAGTTGTTGATTAAATAATATTGATATATAGTGTATTTGATAAATAATTGATTTAAGACGTGAACTTTATAAAAAAGTTATTTATTGTGTATTATTTATGGAAGATAGAAGCAGAGAATACATCAAGATATATTCTGTGATCCAAGTATTTTGTTGTTAAAGATGTTCAAAATTGTAAGCGTTCCATGGTAATAATATATTATTAAAAAATCCCTTTAACACTTTTCCTCTTTTCTCGATCGAGTATAAGTTTTTGTTGTAGATACATATAAATTATTACAATCACTGAATACATAGTTAGTGAAAAAATTATCACATTTAATAACTGAATTAATAATTTGCAATTATACAAAAAATAACAGTTATCCAAGAACATTCAAAAGCCATCTCTTTAAGTTAGTTATGGCATTGTCAAGTAGAATGACGTTCTAGTAATATTTACATATCCATACCAGTGTGAATTTTACTACACGTAATTTGTCATGTAAAGACAGAAAAGGTAGGGATAACCGTAAACTATTTGCGAATTATGTACCCATGGCCTTAAAAATGCCTCAGTAGAAAAATGCCTATATGTGAGGAAGTTATGACTAATATCCAAGTAACAAATGATGTAGAAAATATTCTTGCAGTTTTAATAAAACAATTTAAAATGAAAATAATATTTGCAATGAAATAATGTAATATTTCCAAAGATAAATCTAAATAACCGGAGAATTAAAAGTTTTCTTACGCTGCAAAAAAATTCTGGTTACAACTGAATCCGATTGTTCTACAATTTTCAAGGAAAACGGACGATAAATAGTAGGGGAGTGCATATAGATTTTCACTTCGGAAAAAATCAAACAAGATAGAACTTTTTGTAATTTCATTAAGAAATGTTTAATAAACCACATGTCAAAAAGTTCTACTAGAGAAGAGGGTGCTTAATTTTTTATTGAACAAATGAACTACGAAGTTTGATGTTTTTTAAATAACTCCGAAACTATAAATTTTAGAACAAAGCTGACTTGACCATTGAAATATTCAGAAAATTTTACAAAAAAAATGTTATATAAAGAATTTTCGAAAATTAAATCTGTATCTTCTATAATTTTTTATTTATAACGCTAAAGTCACCCTTCTCACAAACATTGGCGCACTGTAAACTAGCATACGGCGAAGTGCACGGTTGAGTTATTTTAATGTAATTCTTTAACTAATGGATCAAACGAAATTTTACAAATTATTATACTTTAGAAATGAAATAGACTATTTCTTTTTGAGAAAATTAAGAAAGATACCAAAAATGTAATACAAAAACCGAAAATTACCAGCTAAAAAATGTTTATATAAACTGATCAAAACTCTTTTCTGTAAAAACTTACCTAAAATACATTTAATAATAAACTTGTACAATAATAAATGTTCAGCAAAAAAATTTTTTTTAGCTCATACGTATGTCTGCGTAACTTGGAACCTATTGATAACTTTTTTATTATCAGTTTTACGAAAAAAAGTTATTCTTTATAAAATACTGTTCATCGTATATAATCTAAAATGCAATCATCAAAATATCAAATTTAATGAATTTTATACGAGGTATGTCAAAAAATATGAATTTCACAAGAGTAAAGTATCGTTAAATTTCACAATATCGAAAATTGTTATTAAAAAAAGTTGTTTGGAATTAAAAAATTTGTTTTAGTGTTCAATTACATCCTTCTAATTAAAATATTGTAAATAATAAAGGCACTTAACTCTTAAGAAAAATTCATATTTTTACACACCTCGTATAAAATTAAAAAAGTTTAATATCTGATAGTCGTATCTTAGATTTTAGACTAGGGAGAGCATTTTATGAAGAATAACTTTTTTTCGTAAAAGTGATAATAAAATAGTTATCATAATTGTAATAAAATAATGATGAGTATCCGTAATTTGAGAAAAAATTGAAAAAATTTTTTCGATTAGAATAATGTAATTGTATATTAAACATAGCTTTTAATTTCAAACAACTTTTCATAATAGCATTTTTTGATATTCTGAAATATAAAGATACTTTACTCTTTAACGAAATTCATATTTTTGACATAACTCGTATAAAATTGATAAAATTTGATATCTGATGGTTGAGTTTTAGATATTTGACTATCCAGAGCATTTTATGAAGAATAACTTTTTTTCGTAAAATTGATAATAAAAAAGTTTTCCATGTGGTTCCTAGCTACGCAGACATACTGTATAAGAGCTTCTGTATAAGAATTTTCAAATTGCAATGCCATATTCGGATTCAGTATAATCAAAAACAATATAGAAACATATTTGATCAAAGTAAAATGATGAATTTAACGATTATTTTAAAATTATTTTAAGTTTTTTAAAATTATTAATACAAAACAGTTGTTATTGTTTAAACAATTAATAAACAATTAGTGGCCAAATCCGCGAGTAGAACTTTTTACTTTGACATGTATATAAACTAACAAAAAGAGTTTTAGAAAAATATAAGCTTGTTTGAATTTTTCCGAAACAATGCATGTTTTCGTTCTAATTTCACTCCCCTCTAGATAGACATGGGAAATCTACAATATGCACTCCACAACACGTCAATTTATCTAAATAAAAATCTAAAAAATTTTGATTCCTAGTACTCAATTTGTGAGTAAAACGAAGGTAATGAAATATATATAAGTCCCCATTTATCGTCCGTTTTTCTTGTAAATTATAGAACGACCCGATTCTAGTGTAAACACAATTTGTTTCCAGTGTAAGAAATCTTTTATTTCTCCGGTTCTTTAGATTTCTCCTTGTATTTAATAGATGTCGCTATTGCGTCCTTTTACAAATTATTTCTTATTAATTTACTTAGATCACTGTTAAATTTTTTGGTTTCGAGTCAGAGCAAAACACGGGCTATTCTGAGGAATCCAAAAGGATGAAACGTACATAAAAAGATGGTGGGTGTCTCTGAAACGAAATTAAATAATTTTAAACTGCCTTTCATTAATGTAGTATTGTTTTAAAGCTACTTTCTTGTGGCATCTTAAGAGGCTACAGTAGCGATCAACATGTAGCAACAAACGCGTTCCAAGATTGCGGCTCTAATTTGGAATATTTGGTCAGATTTTCTCTAATCTGTTCTGTCATCTTTATCGATATCTGTTCAGTGCAGTAGTGTGTTAATTTAAGAATTCGTTTTTGTTGTTTCATAGGAAAGTAGTGTTTATTGATAGTTAATTTATTATATATGTGTTGTTGTATAAGTTGTTGGCCTCTTTGAAAGAATAGATTGTTGTTAATTGTGAGTTTTAGTTATATGTAGGTACATAAGTAAAAGTATATTTTACGTAAAAATATTTCGAATTCTAATGCGAGTATATAAAGTTTTAGGAGGATTTTTTATTTTAAAAACATTATCAATAGTTTAACAAAATGGAAAAGGTAAATCAAACGAAAAATAAAGTGAAACCTTCGAAGAAAAAGTCCATTAAAAACCGTGCCAAAATTATGCGAAAATCGAAATTTGTTTCGCTTCACAACAAAAAATGATTATTTATTATTGATTTATTGTTAGATATTTCATGCAAATACCTATCTTAACATAAATTTTTCACCCATTTTGGTTTATTTTTATAAATATCTATTTATTAATAATAAAATCGTTTTCTATTACTTCCATTTAGCGCGACTATGATATTGTCAAAATATTAATCTTAGATAATGTCAAAGATTACCACTGTTGCCACGGTTTATGATACTATCTCCCGAAGTTATATTTTGTTTCTACCTGTTGATCGCTACTGTTTACTCTTAATGCAATTTATTATTTTTGTTGGGAATAAGCCACAATTTTACTTATTTAAATAAGTTTATTTTGACATTTCGATATTTACTTCGGGGAAATCCTTCCCAAAATAAAGAACATTACTTAAGGAGGGGGTATGGTTTGAAATCAACAAATCAATTTTTGTCGAAGCTATGGTACAATTATTTTATTTTTAAATTAAATAAACATATTAAGTACAATTCAAAGAATATTTAGAAAAAAATTCAATCCAAAATATTGAAAAATAAGCCATTGGTGACAAATTTTGACAGGCAGCTCAAAAAAAAATGGATTTTGCGGTGGACATCAGAACTCGACACTCGATCACACGAAACAAAAAATTCAAAAAGATTTCATTAGCTTATGAGTTTCACGAGGTCACAACGTCGAGTTTTTTATTTTTAATGATTTTTGAATTTTTGGTATCACTCAGAAATCAAAAAAATGAAATTTTTGGTAAAAATTTTGTGAAAATCAACAGATTTATTATTGTTGAAAAAAAAAATAAGCAAAAAAAGAAAAATATCTCGACGTTGTTACCTCATGAAATGTCTAAAGAAAATCTGTGCAAAATATCAGGTAGATTGGCCTAGTAGTTTTTCAGCTACAATGTCCACCGCATTTGAAAAAGCAGTTTTGAGAAAAATGCGTTTAAAGTTTTGACAACTGCATCTTCATATTTTTATTTGTCTGCCAAATCGTAAAGTGATTTGGAATATGTTTTTTAAATCGAGGAGTAATCTACAAAAGAGAAGGCGAACAGTTGTTTAACGTTTCTCACTACGCCCAAGCATGCTGGCGCGAAGTCGCGGCAAAGCGAGTCGAAGGTAGGAATATTCAACACCCTGTTTCTAATTTTACTCCGATTATTTTGAAATTTTTAGAGTGTATTCTTGAAAGTATGCACTTTTATTTGAAATAATAAAAAGAAATAAATATTTCAAACCATACCCCCCCTTAAGGGGATGGGTACGAACTTTCGGCTTCAATGCTGTTTAAATGGGATTCATTTTTTTCGAATCCTGAGAAAACTAATACGTATTTTTAAAAAATTTAAACGCAGAATGAAATATTGCGTTATTGCCGAGATACCGAGGGCCGAAAGTCCCTGAAAACTTTTATGATGTTTATTTTAATAAGTTACAGGGGTGAAAAACTAAGAGAAAATGTAGTGTGATTTTTAATTTCAAATATCTCAAAAAGAAACTTTTTATTCATTCCAGGGATTTTCGGCCCTCGGTAATAAAGTAATCTTTCATTCTGCGTTTAAATTTTTCAAAAATACTTATTGGTTTTCTCAGGATTCGAAAAAAAAATGATTACATTTAAAATACATTGAAAATTTTGACAGGCGTCAAAATGTTCCTTTCCTCTTAATAAATTAATGTAAAACTTCATGCATAGAAATGTATTATTATTATGTAATAAAGCGATTTAATTTAACTCTTGTTTAAACTGTTTGAACACAAGGTGATAATTATTTTTAACAATGACTTCACTTTGAACCAATTAGTTGCACTTGACTACGTATTTTTAGTTGAGTGCAGATCAGCATTCGCTGTGCTCAAGATATTTTTATATTTTTAGTAAAAAACACAGAAGTTTTTTTCACGTTTTCGAGGTCACGATCGCTTATCTGTGTAGAAAGATGAACAATAACTCACGTAGAGGTGTGATATCTAGGAAAATTAGAACACATAAATCTACGGGGCGAGTCAAAGAAAAAAAATCAGTTTTGACCATAGGAAAAGCTCTTGATATTAATTTATTTTTGGTTCCTTTTTTACGTATAGGTCTGGATCCCGCATACCAAAAAAAAGTTGATAAATAGCAAGCTGAAAATTTGTTAATAGCTTAACGGTGTCTAGTCGGACAAACGTTGGTATATGGGAACTAGTGATTGCAATTGCTGGATCCAGCATCCACCAATCCAGCTGGATCCAGCGCTTTTTTTTACATGCTGGGTCCAGCAAACCGTGCTGTATTCAGCAGCACGGATCCGCAAACGTGTCAAATTCGAAATTTTTTTTTTATATATAACCCCTAATGGATTCTGCAATCTGCCGGAAGGGCAATAAGCGTTTGCTTTGACAAATGTGAGATTGACATGTAGAGTATCACTCCAGTGACTGATCTCCAGAGAGATCACTCACTGGAGTGATACTCTACATGTCAATCTCACATTTGTCAAAGAAAATTCGAAATAAGCTACTTAATGTCTTCATTAGCCTCTTCATTCAAAGTAGTGAGTCGGCAACTTGCTATTATATCGCGCTGGCAGTAGCTCAGTATGCTGGAAAGTTTCTATAGGTAGGTAGCTTAAAAGTTTGCATTGATAAAGCGTTGATATACATTGATTCTGCGATAAAATTCTCTGCTGGCGAGTGGTCAATAATCAATGAGTTAATCGCCACTTTTAACCGGCTGCAGAAGCTCTTTGCAGAATAGAGTCCACTTTGATAACGGCCGACACAACCATGAAATTTGTCTTAGACAAACTAAATAACCAGGACTTTAGCCTTAATACCGATCTATCGGAAGCACTACAAAACAGAATCACCGCCTCTATGAGATTACAGGTACATTAGTGTATTTACAAAATCAAAAAATTATGACAAAGGACTAAACAATCCTGGTTACTTCCCCATGCCGAAAAAGAATGCAATGCGACAAGAGTAACTGTTTAACCTGCGCAAGAGATAATGGAAGAAGATGGGCCAACTAATGCGGAGCCCGTGAATTTTACTTTGGAACAAGAACTTGAGATTGAATTGAAACGAGAAAGAGAAAACATTTATAGCCAAAAAAAAACTGGTTCTCAAAGAAATTAAAGATTACGAAAAGATTTTGGAAAATGAAATGGCGGTTTATGAGACCGAGGGAGTGAAAGGCGATCGTTTGTCAATGGTCTATGACTATTTGATGACCTTAAAACCGACCAGTACAGAGGCCGGAAGGGCTTTCTCCGCAACCGGCTATATGTGCAGTTCTGTGCGAAGTAATGTTTTTAAGGTATCACTTTCAAAAAACTAAAAAATTCATGTTTCTGTTGTTTAGAAATTTAGCATAGAGATAAAAAAACATTAAAATCGTGTTTTTATTTTGCTTCCACATTTTGCTGGATCTGCGCTGGATCCAGCTGGATTCAGGCCAATCTTGCAAAAATCCAGCTGGATTGAAAATGCTGCTGGATTGTAATCCCTAATGGGAACACTGGAACAACGTCAGATGTATTTTGTCGGACAGAACTTCTAATTGATTTGTTACCCTTTCATTAAACTCTCATGCAAAAATCAGACTGCTATTACTAACCAACATGATTCCTATCATTCGACATGTTCTTCGTGTTCCACTCATTAAAATGCCCAGTTGGTGATAAACACCAGTCTGATTTTTGCATGAGAGTTTAATGAAAGGGCAACAAATCAATTGGAAGTTCTGTCCGACAAAATACATCTGACGTTTTTGTAGTCTGACGTTCCAAATTTTTAACCTGTTCCACCATTAAAACTTCCCACGTTCCAGTGTTCCCATATATTAAAGTTTGTCCAACTAGACACCCTTAAGCTATTAACAAATTTTCAGATTGCTATTAATCAACTTTTTTCTTATGCGGGATCTAGACCTAGTAATTTGTGTGTTCTTTTCTCAATATTATTGGTAATGTGTCACGTTCTTTCATTGACACAATTGTTCTCCAAAAGAAGGAAATATTTTCAATATCTCCATTTTTATCCCCTATCCTTGCATAATTTCATATCTCTTCTAGAACTGATGTCAAAAATTAGTGTAAATATATAATATAGCATACTTTGTGATTGAACCAAAACCATGTTAATTTTATGACAATAATTAAAAAAAACTGCTTTGCATAATTTCTATTATTATTTGTCCAATATATACTCATAATTTTTGATTTTAAATTTAGGGGTCCAATGATTAACTTTTAGCTGCACATATTATGATTATTATTTGTTAATTTGAATTTCCATGAAAACTATAAAGTGACGCAAAAAAGTTATTTTGTTTGCTTTGTTGCCAATGAAACAAATCCAAATAGTTTCTTTAAATAATTATATAGTTGACACTAGTTTTGACATTGCACGAATAACTTTTACCGCCGAATCGATACTGATACCGATAATCAGTAGGTGCCAAGTCTGTAAAATAAGGCGGATAGGACAATAATTTCAATTATTATTATGTTAGTTTTCCAGTGTCAGATTCTTTATATTGAATAGAAAACACTGTTTTTCTTTAGACTGCGATTTTTTTATTGAATTATAAAATACATAGAATAGAATTATGTAAACATAACTGAATTTCGTTGATGTAGTATTCAATTTTCTCCTCCAAAATTCTGGAAACCTGTAGTACTAGCTTGTACAAGACTAGAGGATGGGTACAACATGTCTTTGGAGTCACTTGATCGTCTCCAGAAAGTGTTTTCCGCCTGAGATATCGTCATATTTAGGGTTGTCCAACTTGACTGATAGCATCATAATAATCATTACCATATTAGCAAGTGTTTTCTGGTTCACCATTAAGCTTCAGCAGCTCGGTTAGTTTGATCGGCCTATCGCTGGGAGATCGGTCGCATTGGTGTTGACTCTCAAGCCTTCTTTGGACCACCAACTGCTTCATGTTATGATCGCTTTGATAAATATGACGAAAGAACTCTAAAACTCTAGAGTAAACAGTTCTAGAAAGACGTTGATTGGGTTTAATTTCCTCTAGAACCGATACAGCCGTCAATGAAATTCGACGCAATCGTCTTTATGTTCAATTCCAAAAGTGTCTATGCGTCGTCTATCTGATTCTTTGACTGTTCTTGTTTCGCATGCATAGATATGGAAAAGACCAGAGTTGAAACTAGTCTCTTCTTGTTTGTCATAGTAATGTAACGATCACGCCATACCTCGTTTAGTTCAGTCATTGCTGCTCTTGCTAGTTGTATGCGTCTTAGAATTTCGCAAAAAATGATTGGCGTATGTCCAGTAAAGGGCCTGTTATGTTCGGTTCACATTATTCCAGTCCAGTATTCCAGTAAAGCGGAGCGGTGGAATGCCACTGGAATAATGTGAACTTTCACTGGAATGCACCATTCCAGTGATTAATCCAGTCCAGTTGATTGGAATGACGGTCTATTTTTCATTTTATCTCTACCATTCCAACATCACTGGAATAGTGTGAACGGCCAATCCAGTGCTTGATTGTTACATTAAAGCATTGTCACTATAGTGTTACCAATATAACAGTTATTGAATGACTGGAGTAATGCTGACGATATGATCCAGTCCAACACTATACATTACATGCACAACCGAGCATTATGGATGCCCGGTCTAGATCTGTAGGTTCTATGCGCTATCTATTCTGACTTGGAGTCTGTTGCTTTGGTAGTTGTTTGCAATGGTTTTTATATCCAAAGGCATTTTTTCGTATTACAGTACAAAATAAGACATTTAGGTCACTTTTTCATACAATTTTATAACAAGCCATTGCGCAGAAATTATTTGACTTTTAATAAATGCTGACATAAATTTAAAGGATAAAGGAAAATTTGTATATTGATTAACACTACTCGACAATAACTATTGTTAATGTTACATTGATAAATTGTTTCTTAACACTTTCCTGACTGACGTAGTGACGTACGAACGAAAGAAAAAAAAGGATAAAACTTCGATGCCTTGTAGATTAATTTCTATCGCGAAACGATCAATTCGCCAAGGCTGATTTTCCTTTTCATAAACAATTATGTAATGAGAATTTATTTGGACGTGTAGTAGGTGTTCAAATTAAACGCAGCGTCTGTTACTAATTAAAATTGGGTAGTTGAACGTCTGAAAATAGCCCATCACTCAAAAAGCTATAAAGTGCGAAAGCACTTCGTCTATTTATATTTAGAGCAACATTCAAGTGGATACAATTAAAATATTGAAAATTCTAAGATGCCTACTACATTTTTTAAACTTTGTAATTAATCCCGAATTGATTGGTATATTTGGAGCATGTTTTCATTATAAATTGACTTATTGCTACTTTTTTTAGAAAACTGATAGTAGTTAACGCTTTGTGCCTTCTGTGTATAAGACTATTCTACAACTATTTCTTTCGTGGTCGCCTTCTGATTTTATCATTCTTGTCACGTATCCCAAGAAGCGGAGTCTGTTTGTAAAATTATTTTTACAGCTTTTAAGTATTAATAATATCTTTCTCAGTACAGCAAGAATAACAACTAAGGCACAATTCGCCTTCAATGCCTTTAATAAAATCTGGCAAACAAATGAAATAGCAGAAGCAAAAACCATATTGTATTCATACCTGTGTCAAAAGCATATTACTCTACGGAGTAGAAACTTGGAAGCACGACGAAAGCACAACAGAGAGAAAGCCCATCACTCAAAAAGCCATAAAGTGCGAAAGCACTTCTATTTATATTTAGAGCAACATTCAAGTGGATGCAATTAAAATATTGAAAATTCTAAGATGCCTACTACATTTTTTAAACTTTGTAATTATTCCCGAATTGATTGGTGATATATTTGGAGCATGTTCTCGTTTAAAAAATGACTTTTTGCTACTTTTTTGTAGAAAAAAGTTTGGACCCTCTCTGTCTAGGAAATTACATACCTACAACTATTTTTTTGTGGTATCTCTGCTTGTGTCATTCTTGTCACACATCACAAGTTTTGCTAACTTATTTCTCCCACTTTAACTATTCCTAATATCATTCTCAGTACACTTCTTTCCCAGACATTTATCAAAGCATTTTCTCCTTTTATGATCATCGCTCATTCATGCTTCTAATATTTCTTTACCAAGTTTCTTTGATGAAGCAGAAGCAGTACTTTTAATCAATATTTATATTGTTTGATTGAAATCATTGACATTATTTGAAACATAAGTTTTTGCTCCTGCTACTTTGCTCCCCTACCATAATAGTAGGGGAGCAAATACCATAAAGTATGCTCAATTTGCACTCACTCGAGCGTTATGGGGACCTATTAGGTTGTGATTAGTAGGTCCTAAAACCAAAAAAATCTAAGTAAAATTTTACATTTTAGTGGGGATTTTTAATTTTTTAATTTAATTTTCCATTTCCAACAATCGTTTTTCCGATTATAGCACCATCTATCCATAATTCGAAAAAATGTCTCGAATAAAAGTTGCTTATTTTTACGTAAATAATTAAAATCTGCAATAAAAATTTGGAGGTCCCATTTAAGATTTTAAAGTAACCTCCCACCCCACCTCCGTGGGGGGTCGTGTTTGATACCATTCGATAGATTTTTCAAAAACATTTTGAAAGTATATTTTGCAGTTTTTTGATCTAATGTTCATTTTGTGAAATATCGCGGAGTTTGTATTTAAAATTTATCCCCCACCCTTTTCCGTGGGGGGTAATGTTTAGTACCAGGGTTGCAAACAACATGTTTTTTTAAATTTTAAACAAAACACATTTTTTTGTTTTAACTGATTTTTTTGTTTTAAACATGTTTTTTTATTTTTAAATTGTATGTTTTAAACAAATAAAACTTGTTTAAAACACATGTTTTTTTGTTTGTAAATTTTATATTTTAAACAAACAAAACTTAGAAGAAAACATTGTTTAAATCATATTTTCTAAAACATAATATTAATTGAAACTATTTGATTTATTATTCTACTAAATAATAAGATAAAAAACCAATTGCAAAATTAGGAGCTATTGCCTGGGGAACCCCAGACTATTTAATATTTATAAATTCGCATGGCAAGTTGGCTATTGCAATATCGTCTACTGTCAGATATTTTGTGCTGTTTCTTTTCTTGTAATGCTTAATGTTTTTTTAAACATGCAAATGATTTGGTGACCCCAGCTCATTTTTTGGCAAATTTGCTTGATCATCGCATTAGTGGAAACAAAATTATCATCCATTCATTATAAATTATCATCCAGAAGCATTTTCAATCATTATTATTAACAGGCGAAGCCCTTTAAACCATATGTTTTCTAAACATCTAATTGAGAATGTAAAACCATTGGCATGGTGGCGTTCTAAGACAAATATAAATACTACAGCATTGAAACTTGCTCAAGAGCTTCACACAGCTTTTACATCGTCAGCCAACATAGAAAGGCTCTGCTCATCATACGGTTTACCATTCCAAACTACGTAATCGGCTAGGCAATGTCAAATTAAGCTGCTAAGTTGGTTTCAATTTTTAAAATTCCATCAGTGATAACGTGACTGATAAGGTTGATGATTTAGATTACAAGATTACTATGAGACTGAAACAGTTTTGAGAAATTGATTAACTCTTGTATGCAAAATTTTTTAAGTTTTCCAATTTTATTGTGTTCCGATTATTAATAAATAAATAATTAGTATGATAAAATTGATCCAAATAATGGCATAACCCAGACATCCAAAGTGAAAGTTATCCTCCAACGCCAAATTGTTCTATATGGTCCACATAATGTTCAGAAAAAAGTCACGTCATTTTTTTGAGCGTCGTGTTTGGGGGGGATAGGGGGGGAGAAATCAGTAAATTCGTAGTTTTTTAGGGTTTTCGTCAATATTTCTAAAACTATGCGGTTTAGCATGAACAACCTTCTATACAAAAATGTTCTACATTAAATTTGAAATAAAAAAAGGCGCTATGCATAATTCTTCTAAAATGAACGGTTTTAAAGTTACGGAGGTAGTATAGTATAATTGATCTAAAAAAGGCCTAACTCAGACATCCAAAGTAAAAGTTTTCCTTCAACACCAAATTGTTCTATATGGTCCACATATTGTTTGGTAAAATATTACACCATTTTGAGCATCCGGTTTAGGGGGGAAGATGGGGAAGAAGTCGGTAAATTAGTAGTTTTTTTTACGTTTTTCGTCAATATTTCTAAAACTATGCTTAAGCGTAAACAATGTTCTATACAAAATTGTTCTACATAAAATTCAAAACAAAAAAGGTTCTATACATAATTGTTGTAAAATCAACGGTTCCAGAGTTACGGAGGGTGAAAAGTGGAGGTTTTCGATACTTTTTATATTATTTGGGCAATTAATGATTTTGGGTGGTGAGGTTGACGTATCATCAAAGGCTTATCACTAACATACCATCGGCCACTGAAATAGCAAATTTTATTTACAAAACCCAATCCTGTTAAAGAAAATTTCTATAAATTGCTTAAAGAATATAAAAAGTATCGAAAACCTCCACTTTTCACCCTTCATAAGTCTGGAACCGTTGATTTTATAACAATTATGTATGGGATCTTTTTTGTTTTAAATTCCATGTAGAACATTTTTGTATAGAACATTGTTTACGCTAAAGTATAGTTTTAGAGATATTGACGAAAAACGTAAAAAAACTACTAATTTACCAACTTTTCCCCATCTCCCCCCAAACCGGACGCTCAAAATGGTGTAACTTTTTACGGAACAATATGAGGACCATATAGAACAATTTGCTGTTGAAGGAAAACTTTTACTTTGGATGTCTGGGTTAGGCCTTTTTTGGACCAATTATACTATACTACCTCCGTAACTTTGGAACCATTCATTTTAGAAGGATTATGCTAGATCATTTTTTAATTCTAATTTAATGTAGAACATTTTTGTATAGAAGGTTGTTCATGCTAAACCGCATAGTTTTAGAAATATTGACGAAAAACCTACAAAACTACGAATTTACCGATTTCTCCCCCTCTCCCCCCCAAACCCGACGCTCAAAATGGTGTGACTTTTTTCTGAACATTATGTGCACCATATAGAACAATTTGGTGTTGGAGGATAACTTTCACTTTGGATGTCTGGGTTTGGGTCTAGTTATACCATACTAAATATGTATGTTAAAAATTTTATATAATGTATTTGATAATTTTTTTGATATTCATTATATGTATTAATAAAGAAAATGAAAAAAGAACACTTGTTTAATTCAAGTGTTTTAAACATGTTTTAAACTGTTTTAAACAAAAACTGTTTTAAACAAAAAATGTTTTAAACATAAACAAATGTTTAAAACAGTTGATTAAAACAGAATGTTTAAAACGGAACAACCCTGTTTAGTACCACTCGATAGATTTTTGAAAAATATTGACGACGTATTTTTTAGTTTTTCGATCTGACGTTCATTTCGCGAAATATTCGCTTTTTTTGTGAAACTTTTAGACTCACCCATTTCCTTACGTCCCGCTCAAATCGTCAGATTTTTAAAATATACACTCTTTTGCATGTACTTAACTTACCTTTATCTTAATCTGACAATTTCGAGTATTTTTAAGGATATATTTTTTTCGGACGCCCTTTAACGAACTTCCCTGTGTTAAGAGCCAATATGTGGTAGAGGTACATCTGCAGGGTACCAGGTTTCTCTCCATATGATAATCTGACGCGCTCGAGTAACTGCAAAAATCCCCGCTTGGGCTCCCCTACCAGAAGTACTATGTGAAGGCGATTTAAACATCAACGGCTCTATCTAATTTTGCTGAACAACTGAAGTTATAATTGTTATACATTGGGGATTTTACTACTAGTAACTACAAACGGACTTTTGACCAAAAAGACCACGTATTGACCGTTAAAAGACGCAATCAAGCATAGGCGAAAAATGCTTTATACATAAAAGTATTTATATAAAAAGAAAAATCGGCGGCACGCGTCATTTGTGACAACACCTGGCTATTGGCGTTGACAGAAATGGGAGAGTAGTTAGGGCAAAAATTGAATTCCGAGAATACTTTTCCGTTTCGTTCAACCAAATTCCCGAATAAACTTGTATTTGATGTCTGTGTACTGGACGGACTGGCCGAACGAGATAAACAGAGCTTTTTAAATATTAAGGTTGATCTGCACCCCCCAAAAAAATTACACATTCAAAAAATTTGAAAAAAAAAATGAGAAGATATATATGATCAATAGAAGTATTTTAACAAATTTTGAGCAATCTTCATGTTTTCGAAAAAACTCAAAAGATCTACTTTTTTCTAAGTATAAAGCGGGAAAACCAAACATACACTTTTGTTAATTTTCTTACAGCATGAAGATATACTCCTAATAAGAATGTAAAGTTTTGCCACAATAGGAAAAAATAATATGTTATACAGGGTGTCCAGAAACTCTACCGACAAACGAAGACAGGAGATTCCTCAGATAATTTTAAGACAATTTAACCCAATTCACCTAGTCCGAAAATGCTTCCTAAGGGAGCTAGAGCTCTTTGAAGATGGCGCCCTGTAATTAGTTTTTCTTAAATACCTCCAGAACGCTTCTATTTAGAAAAACGAAAATTTGTATACATATTTACTTTCCAGAAATGAATCGATTCCATCCATTGCGAATTTCTAATACCGGTCATAGGCGTCCGTTTTGGGTAGGGCAACGGTTATTTTATCGCATAACTTTTTTGTCTTCAACTTTTAAGCATTTTTGTTACTGGATTATTAAATTGTGAGGTATTCTAGTACTAAAAGGTACTCTTACTTTAAGTCGGTAGGACACACCATTTTCTAGAAAAATCGATTTGAAAGTTTTTAGCTTTGGGAATTTAAAAAAAAAATTGAAAACAATTTAAAAAAAAAGATGTATTTTACCAACTTAAAGCAAGAGTAACTTTTAGTGCTCGAATATATCATAATTGAATAATCTAGTGTCAAAAATACTTAAAAATTAAAGACAATAAAGTTATGCTATTAAATAACTGTTGACCTACCCAAAACGGACGTCTATGACCGGTACTAGAAATTCGCCGTTAATGAAATCGATTAATCTCTGGAATATAAATAAATGTACCAGTTTTCATCTTTCTAAATAGTTTTTTTTTTAATCTTTTTTTTTTAAATTCAAAGAACGAAAAAATTTCAAATCGATTTTTCTAGAAAACGGAGTACCCTATCGACTTAAAGTAAGAGTACCTTTTAGTACAGGAATACCTCACAATTTAATAATTCAGAGTCAAAAATGCTTAAAAATTAAAGACAAAAAAGTTAGGGGATAAAATAACCGTTGCCCTACCCAAAACGGACGCCTATGACCCGTACTAGAAATTCGCAATGGGTGGAATAGATCCACTTCTGGAAAGTAAATAAGCATACCAATTTTCGTTTTTCTAAATAGAAGCGTTCTGGAGGTATTTAAGAAAAACTAATTACATGACGCCATCTTCAAAGAGCTCTAGCTCCCTTAGGAAGCATTTTCGGACTAGGTGAATTGGGTTAAATTGTCTTAAAATTATCTGAGGAATATCCTGTCTTCGTTTGTCGGTAGAGTTTCTGGACACCCTGTATAAGGCTTATAACAAAGCTACCGGTAAGAAACCGGACAAAATTTTAATAACAACATATTATTATGAACATATGTATAAATTTGTATTTGTATTTCTTAGGAGTATATCTTTATGCTGTAAGAAAATTAACAAAATTGTATGTTTGGTTTTCTCACTTTATACTTGGACAAAAGTATTTTTTTTTGACCTTTTTCAAAAAAGAAAACATGAAGTTTGCTTAAAATTTGTCGAAATATTTCTTAATACCTTCTCAATTTTTTTCAAATTTTTTGAATCTGTGGTTTTTTTGGGGGGATGCATATCAACCTTAACTACACTCCTAAAAAAACTCAGGTAGTGTTTAATACCAAAATTTGTGTTTACAAAGTTAAATGTGGTGACTGATCAAAAACTTATATCGGCCAGACTGGTAGAACATTTTACAATCCTATAGCAGAACATAAACATATTTCAATAGTAGGAAACAGTTTCTATTATTTTTTATTGTAGACTCACCATGGTTTTGTTTGAATCACCGCTTTGCCATATCTAATGCCCAACAAGAATTTTTGAACGAAATTCGAGAAAAACTTATAAAGATGTAACATTAGGCCCCATATAAGTTTTACCGCATTTATACTCAGTCCTGTTGGACATGAATTGGACAGGGAAGTGGGCAGCGTGAATGTGTAAATAGCTCACTCACGCTGCCGCTGTTAATGCTACTGCCATTGCACGGCGCTCCCTCAAAAGTCGGTTTTCGAGATGGAAGTCAAAGGACTGGCAGCGCGAGCGCGAGTAAGCATTCACATTCAACTACTCTCTCTCTCACTTGCCGCCCGCAAAGCGGTAAGTGAGTAGGGAGCAAGACGATGCTGTCGTCACATTCCATTCTTGAGAGTCGTTCGGTAAATGAGTTGTGAGGACATTGGCGAGTAAAGCCTGGGTTTCCTCGAAAGCGGCACCGACAAACAGCGACCGTAGCACTGCGATGAATTACGTAATATTACGGTGATAAATTCAAGGTTCTTCACTGGGGCAATGGAATGTGCAAGCTCAGCAGGCGGTGGCTTCCGACGCATCTTTGGAAACCAACGCTATTATTTTGCATGGTACAGTTTTTTATGATGTCATTCATTGTAGTGTTACGATCGCACGTTGTCGACACCGCTTTCGAGGAAACCAGCGCTTAAGAGTTACTGATATGAACACCTCACTCGCGTCGATATAGCATTTCGGGTATTATTTCCGGCAACGGCAGCAGCAGTGGCAATGTCTGAGTCTAAATCCGGCATTAGATAATTATTAAGAGCAGAAAATTTTGAACAATAATAATATACATACTTTGATTTTTACATTGTGTTTGCTTTGTGTTGAACACGGTAAAAATCTAACAGTAATCAAATTTAATTTGTTTAATAACAACTTGCTTGTTTTTTATTCATCGTTTTGTTTATTTCCTCTCTTTATGTTTTCAAACTTTTATGCGTGTATTTTCTCTGGAAAATCCCTTAAACCAAATTGATAAAATCGCAGACAAAAAGGTGTTTGACCCTAAATACCTACTTTGGTTATCAACAAACTAGAAAGGTCAAATTATAAGGATTGCTCATACAGCATACTATCAGTAACCCTAAACCAACTGAAAAAACATTTAACGATATCGATGAGATTGAGACATATACCTTACGCACCATTTAAAATAATTTGCATTCTAAATGACTAACTCTGTAAGCCAAATTAGCCAAATATGTCGTGTAGACATAACAAACTTTCTTATCAACCTCGCTCTTGGATAGAGCTATCAGTTGACTTTGCTTCACAGGAATCACCCACCTACGATTCAATGGCGCAACATACCAGTGGCGCGCAAAAAGAAAGAAGTCACTATTATATCTCAACTTTCAGCCGTCTTTCATCCATCACTGGATATAGATCTTGTTCATGATTATAAACTTGTTTTTATCCTTACTTGTTTACTTATCTAATTCTGTCAAACCAAACCTTGTTCATTCAAAGGTACTCTGCTTTTGTTTATCTGAAACGCTGTACCTAGTTTCCCGAAGAGAGTAAGTAAGTAAACGGGCTGTATCTTAAAGTGCGTAACATTGTTCTATCTGTTTTTATCTTGTGTCCCTTATCTACATCTAGCGTAGATCTTTAGATGATTATATCACTTTATAATAATAATAATATATGAGTACTACAGGCCTAGCAGGCCCATGGCTTGATGTACTGTTCTCTTCCATTCTCGCTTATCGTTAGCTTTCCTTTTCCAGTTGGTTATGTCTTGTCATGTCTTCTTTGACCTCACTGCTCCATCTTGACTTCGGTCTTCTTCTTCTCATGCTTCCTGCCAACGCACTAGATATTATCATTTTTGGGACTCTCGCTAAACTCATTCTCTGGACGTGACCCATCCATCTAATTTTTTGAGCTCTTGTTACTGCTAGTATATTAGGTTCTTGATAAAGCTCTGATAGCTCCTTGTTTGTTCTTCGCATCCATTGTCCATTTACTTTCTTCCCACCAAAGATTTTGCGCAGCACTTTTCGCTCCCACACTAATAGCATTCCTTGCTGTTTTTTTTTATGTGGTCCATGTCTCAGATGCATAAATTACGATTGGCCTTATTACGGTTTTGTAGGTTCTTAACTTAGCTCCTCGGAATATATTTTTGCTTCTCAACAGCCTGTTGAGAGCATATACGGCACGGTTACCTGACAAAATTCTTCTACGTATTTCTTCTTGGATATTAGAGTGCTTTGTGAAAATACTTCATAAGTATTCAAACCTTTCCACTTCTTCGAATATATATTGGATTCCTTTTGTTGTTTTCATCGTTATGTATTGACCCGGAGTAAATTGTTTTTTTGACCATTCCATATACTTTGTTTTTTCTTCGTTGATATGTAATCCTTTGGTCACCGCTTTCTTCTCGAGCTTCTTCGCTGTTTCCATCAGTTCCGCTTTGCTCCTAGCCAATATTACCAGGTCGTCGGCAAACGCTAAGCACTGGTGCTTCTTATGATATATAAGACCTGTTCTATTAATATTTGCTTCCTGTATAACCTTTTCTAATATTATGCTAAACATTAGAAATGATATGGATCACCTTACCGTACTCATTCTTTGACAGCAAAGCTTTATGTTAAACTATCGCCTATCTTAACGTTATTCGCTGTTCTTTGTAGAGGTTTGAAAGGTTTATTTAAATACTTGATTTCTTTTCGACACTAATTAAGTTATTATCCATCACAACTATTAACTGGCTTTAATTTCACTGAATGATTTCACAGTATAGCATGCTAAAACTAGTTGGATTTACTTGTTTGAAACAATGTTTGCTGTTTTTTTTTATTCACCACACCTGTTTGCACTAACTTTTTAACATTACTTTTTTTAACTTTTTTGAATTTTCTAACTTGTAATTTTCCAATAAGTTGAAGATTATTATGAAGCGAAAAACAACCAACTTCTGTTGTCACTTCCAGCGTTATATCACTTTGTTTGTCGTATTCTTGGATTCCTTTTTCTTAATGATGTCCCTAATATTTTTGTGTCTCCTCTGCACTCTCCCTTTTTATTGAAAAAAAAAATTATGCGGGTAATAGGTCTGGATCCGCGTTATGAAAAAAAGTTGATTAATAGCAAGCTTAAAATTTGTTAATAGCTTAAGGGTGTCTAGTCGGAGAAACTTTGATATATGGGAACACTGGAACAGGGGAAGTTTTAATTGTGGAACAGGTTAAAAATTTGGAACGGTCAGACCACGAAAACGGCACATGTATTTTGTCCGACAGAACAGACTTAAACTCTCCGAACAGAGATTAAACTCTCATGCAAAAATCAGACTCTTATTTATCACCAAATGGGCGTTTTAATGAGTGGAACATAAAGAATATGTCAAATGACAGGAATTATGACAGGTGATAAATAGCAGCCTGATTTTTGCATGAGAGTTTAATCTCTGTTCGGAGAGTTCAAGTCTGTTCTGTCGGACAAAATAAATGTGCCGTTTTCGTGGTCTGACCGTTCCAAATTTTTAACCTGTTCCACAATTAAAACTGCCCTTCTTCCAGTGTTCCCATATATCAAAGTTTATTCGACTAGACACCCTTAAGCTATTAACAAATTTTCAGCTTGCTATTAATCAACTTTTTTTTTCATACGCGGGATCCAGACCTATAAAGATACAGCCCACTTACTGATACTCTAGCATACCTAACTTACTTACTTAACATTACTTCTTAACTCTAGGATATAAAAGGAAGACAATTTATAATCAAGATTTCGCATACTATTTCGCATTTTAGCCCACCATCCCTCACCCCCTACCCACAAAAACGTAATTTTTTGTTTTTTTTAACAATTTAAACATTTCAAAAATTTCAAACGCATAGTTACAATAAATTCATAAATTTCAAAAAACTCACACGCGTAGTTGAGGCTTTTACAAAACTTTTTTTTACACCCGTAGGTTCAGTGTACATAAACTAAAAATGCATTTCTTTTTCGAAAAAACGTGTAACTTTTTTTGAGATATCTTTATGTCTATTTTTTTTAATTTGGGTATTTTACCAAAAAATATATTTCTGCTTTTTTCTAGATTTTTCCGTAAGGTGAGCTCCTTCAAAAATCCGAAAAACTGTTTTTTATGTATTTTGTGGGGTTTTCTCAACTCCATAGTCTTCAAAGTAGATCAAATCGAAATTTTTTTTAGGTAATATATAACTTAAAGTAAATGGGTCCTTTAGAACATTAAAAAATTTTGCGAAGTACCTTTAAACCTAGAAAACACAAGTTTTTTTCAGGGTTTTAAGTGTCTTTGCGAGTTTTGAAAAACATTGTTTTTTGGCGGTTTAAAGGTGTTTCGCCCAATTTTTGAATATCCCAATTTAAAGTTATAACCTATAAAATACATGGATTTGACCTTTTTTAAGGTCTCTAAAATGGGGCCGTCTCTAAAAAACCTGTTTTTCGGGTTTTTGGGATAGCGGGAGGAAAGTGAAAAAGCTGATTCATGTTATATCGATCTCAAAAATATTATTACAGCGCAAAAAATCGCAAAACCGTAAAAAAACCTGAAAAAACATATTTTTTTGGGGGTTAAAGATGTTTCGCCCACTTTTTAAATACCCTAAAGTACTCGGTCATTTCAAATTATAATAGTGGCCTATAAAAAATCTTGATGTATTATAAAGTCTATAAAATCCCTGAAAAACTAGCATTTCGAATTTTGTATCGTGGCGCATCTGAAAAAATCAGAATTTAGAATCAGAATCAGAAAATCAGAATCAGTTAGACCTGCGGACATCTCTAATAAAAAATGATAGGATTTTTTGAAAAAAAAAAATGCATTTGTAGGATATGTACATCAGGTTTTATAAAAATCTAGAAAAGTGTTAGCTTGAAAAGGACTGGAAATTGTAGAGTCCGAAACCTGGCCGTACAATAAATCCAACTGTGAGTAAGCTTTTTCCTTACCTATTTCAAAACAAATTCAATTAAATGCAAAAAAAGTGTGTGTACTTTGTACGCACGTAAGAAGTTATACTTCTATTATTATATATCAATTTTATTACTTAAAATAATACCAAAAATTAAAAATAACGTTAATACGTCATTTTTTATAAACTGGAGCGTCCCCGCAATTGCTTTTCTCGCGAGGAATCGCATAAATTTTAAAAAACGTCGTTTTTTGACAAAAAATTTATACTATAATTTTTTCATGGGCTTTTCGATTTTCTGCTGCATTTTCGTCAAATTTTAAAATCATTAAATAATAAAATTCTCGAATAATAATATTATTCCGTCATTTGTTGACGAACTGGAGCGTCCCCGCAATTGCTTTTCCCTTAAAGAATCGTAGAAAATATAAAAAAAGTCTCACGACGGCTCTAAAATTATTGATTTGTTTCCCGACTGATACTTTGGCAGTTTTAATTTCACGACCCGAAGGGGAGTGAAATTATGTCAAAGTGTCAGGAGGTCAACAAGTCGATAATAATTTTAGAGATCGAGTGTAATTAGCTGAGATTATTTCATGAATAAAACTGTGTTTTTAAATCATTTTAACTAATATTGTATTGATATCTTCACCTAAATATTTGTTTTACCTGTTTCTTGGTGTTCTCTGTGACAAGTTGTAAAACATTAATTGTCATTAATGTCACTTAATGATCATTTTTGTGTAGTAACGAAGGGCATCTGACTTAATGCTTGACAACGGGGTATTATCATTGCGACAATTTTTCGAAAACTTGTTGTCTGGCAATAGACGCGAGAGTCCACAGGGCTCTAGTGGCTATTGCTCAATGACTTTCGGCCCTCGGTAATAAAGCAGTCTTTCATTCTGCGTTTAAATTTTTCAAAAACACTTATTAACTTATTAGTTTTCTCAGGATTCAAAAAAATGAATACATTTAAAACACATTGAAAATTTTGACATGCGTCAAAATTTTACATTTTGCTCCGTTCCCTTTAAACAGAAACAATCTACTTGAAAAAATTCCCACTGAATTTTGTACAGTAGAAAATTACCGATGTAATAATAATCTGATTGGGCAGAATTAAACACGTGATGAAAAATCTTACTACATGATTGGAAGTTAAAATCGTTAAAAAGTAATCGGCTTTAATCACAAGAGAGTGAGAATAAATTGAAAATAATGCGACAGTTTTTCGAAAATTTGTTGTCTGACAATAGACACGAGAGCCCGCAACGGTCGAGTGGCTATTGCCCAATGACAACAAATTTCAGTAAAAATGAAGCATTATTTTCTTATTTATTCTTACTGTCGTGCGATATTTGTAAGATTATTTTTTAATAGGTATATTATGGATACTTTCTTAAATGTGACAGTTGTCAAAACTAGGAAACTGGTTGCCATTAAAGAGAAACAATCTACTTAAAAAAATTCTATCGGTAATTTTCTACAGTAGATAATTCTCAGTATAATTTTAATCTAATTGGACAGAATTAAACACGTGATCAAATATCTTACTATACGATTGGAAGTTAAAATCATTAAAAAATTGTCAGTAGTAATTGCACAAGAGCTCTGAAATTATTGAATTTTTCCCGAGTGACACTTTGACAGTTTTAATTTCACGAACCGAAAGCGAGTGAAATTATGTCAAAGTGTCAGGAGAGCAAAAATTCTATATTAATTTCAGAGGTCGAGTGCAATTTGTTGCGATTATTTCATGAATAAAACTGTTCAAAACCAAAATTTTATTGTAATTTATTTATGTAAGTACCATTAAACACACAGTTTTTATAAATATTTGACGATTGAAAGTCATCACTTTTATAATTTTTAAAACATTAATTGTCATTAATGTCACTGAATGTATTTTTTCGTAGCAACGAAGGGCATCTGACGTAATATACTTAACGACGGGAGATTATAAAAAATTATCGATTTAATTCAGATTTCTGTAGCTTTAGCTGTAACGTGCGTACAAAGTACACACACATTCTTTTTTTCTATATTAATAAGTCCAAAACTATATATACAATCAATTTAAAAAGTCAGTACAGCTATAAACTCACTTTTGTCTCTGTTCTTACAACTTTTAAAACACAACTTAACAACCATAACCATAATAATAAAAATGACAACAACACATTCTTTAACCACATCCGCCATATTGGAAAATTTTTGACCCACTGTATAATACATACATTATACACAAAAATATTTATAAAGAATTAGCTAGAATAATGGAAAGTACCAAAGAACATAAGACATTTTAACTGCCTCAAAAAGTGTCGCAAAGACAAAACCGTACGGCACTGTCTAGACCTCAATTTGATTAATTTACTAATTTGTTCCTGTTTTCGTACCTGTTAACCGTCGTAATAGCGTACAGGATGCGGTAGCGGCGGTAACGGCGATGGCACTCTATTAAATTTCCATTCATGCCCTTCTGTCTTCCTTCCCTACATAACTTGCTTAGGGTTCATTACAATGCCATATGCACGATATCAACAACCCAGTCCCAGTTGCTTACCTCTTCCATCTCGACTTTTTTATTTATTTTTGTGCCGACTCTACAATTAACTAAAGGTAGGAAATGGTTCAAAGACTCAATATATGCGACAATACATTGTTTGTAGTCAGTTTAGTATAATAATTAAGACAGAAAATAAATCCTGCATTACCCCTTATATGGTGCTTCTTTCTAGATAGAAAGACTAAATTATTATCGAGGGCCGAAAGTCACTTAGAATAGATAAAAAGTTTCTTTTGAACGAGATATTTGAAATTAAAAATCACACTACATTTTCTCTTAGTTTTTCACCCCTGTAACTCATTAAAATAAACATTATAGAAGTTTTCAGGGAATCTCGGCCCTCGCCTCGGTAAGAACGTAGTTTTTCATTCTGCGTTTAAATATTGCAAAAATACTTATTAGTTTTCTCAGGATTCGAAAAAAAAAATGAATCCCATTTAAGGGCGAAACTTTGTACCCATCCCCTTAACGTAGAGTTTAGTAGTTGTTTTTTGGAATAGTTTCAAGATTAGTTGGGCGTACACTCTAATTTTTAGAACAGTTTTCTCATACTAATTTAATTGATTAATGACCATTCCCCTAATAATTTCTGTAGTTTGACGGGGAGTTCAAATGTCGTTTTTATTTTGTACAATTATTAATTGACCGTAGTTTAGAACTAGAATAAACTCTGATTGATGTCAGGAAGTTTTAAGCTTTATGTATAGCGATAAAGTACACTGAAGCGCAAAATTTGTCATAAAACAGTTATACAAGACATATTACAGACATAAACAAAAGTTTAATGTGTTGCATATAAAGAGTCATACCTTTGTTGTTTATAAATAAGAATTTTTGCATGCGTTTCGTTTGATCTTTTGAATGACGGATAGCTCGAATAGTATTGACTTAGTGAAAAAACTGTATAGAACAAAAGTTGCTTAGAATTAACTAGTTTATCCAATTCCGGACTTATTTTAAAGGTTCCTTTTTTCACCCCTGAAACAGGGTGAAACTCACCTCCAGAGTAAAAGCACACGTCGGCACAATATCACTTGTTTTGTTTGACATGTTAGCTACGTGCATGCCAAATTTCATATCATTCCAAGTGGTTTTTTAAAATTTAGAGAAAAGACCGTGAGTAAACGTACTATAAATCGTTATTTTTGCAATAATTTATTAATAACAAAGTCGGAACGTGGTTTAAGCTATCACGACTAGTAGTTCATGTGGTGAGACCGCTCCCGTCTGGAAAAATTTCTGATTCGGTTTCTTTGTGGATTCCTATTCAAAAATGTCCCCTTTAAACAAATTTGAAGGGTGCCGGGCGGAATTTTTGGGCAGAAATTGTTTAAACAATTTTTTTAAACTAATACAAAAAAACACGTTTTTTGCTCCGGAACATATATTTTTGAGTTTTGTGGGTCATTCTGAACAAGAAAGGTATCTTGCAAATTTTCTCAGAAATTGATAGTTTTCGAGTTATAGGCGATTTCAAATCTGAAAAATGCGAAAATGCGCATTTTCGAGGCCTAAAAACTCATATTCAAATTAGTATTTTTGAGGTTGCCAGATACTTAGATTGAAGACTGAACATTCAGCTTCAAGATTCTAAAGAGTGATCGCGTCTAACTTTAATTTATACAGTTGTTTTTTAATTTTTAAATATGCGTGTTTATCCGATTTTTTTGCCGGTGCGGCGCGCTACATTTCAAAAATTTTCTATTTTCCTCCGAAACATATTTTTTTAAATTCTTTGGAACATTCTAAATAAAATAAGTTTCCTGACATTTTTCTCAAAAGTTAATAGTTTTAAAGTTATGAGCGACTTAAAATCCGAAAAAGAGTTTTTTGTCATTTTTCGGATTTTAAATCGCTTATAACTTAAAACCTATTAACTTTTGAGAAAAATGTCAAGAAACTTATTTTATTTAGAATGTCCCAAAGAATCTAGAAAAAATATTTTTCGGAGGAAAATAGGAAATTTTTGAAATGTAGCGCGCCGCACCGGCAAAAAAATCGGATAAACACGCATATTTAACAATTAAAAAACAACGGTATAAATTAAAGTTAGACGCGATCACTCTTTAGAATCTTGACGCTGAATGTTCAGTCTTCAATCTAAGTATCTGGCAAACTCAAAAATACTAATTTAAATATGAGTTTTTAGGCCTCGAAAATGCGTATTTTCGCATTTTTCAGGTTTTAAATCGCCTATAACTCGAAAACTATCAATTTCTGAAAAAATTTACAAGATACCTTTCTTGTTCAGAATGACCCACAAAACTCAAAAATATATGTTCCGGAGCAAAAAACGTGTTTTTTTTGTATTAGTTTAAAAAAATTGTTTAAACAATTTCTGCCCAAAAATTCCGCCCGGCACCCTACAGATTTGTTTAAAGGGGACATTTTTGAATAGGAATCCACAAAGAAACCAAATCAGAAATTTTTCCAGACGGGAGCGGTCTCACCACATGGACTATAGTGACAATCGACTTAGCGTATAAAAATACTATGAAAAATACTAAAAACTTGCTGTAGATAACGCATTTCGAGATTTTCGGCGAATAAACAATTATTTTGTTATTAACAAAATAAGAACACATTTTGAGTAATCGCGACTAGTCGCATTCGATTTAGCGACCAAAAATACACCAGAGAAGACCTTAACACTATCAATTTATTTACAGGGCTTCTAATAATTCCTGAAAAACACCTAATTTTACCATAATTTGTTAATAACAATTAAACGCAACACATTTGGGCTTACAGACCACTTCCATTGGATTCAGCGACCCAAAGGACCTATAATACCACCATCAAATCGCGGCAAGCTAAAAGTGCACACGGGACCCCTATGTTTGCGACTAGACTATTTTTGTGATTAGTGTATTTCAGTGGACTAAGTAAAAAGGGTGTACTCAATTTTGAAATATTTATAATGATCAATCACATCCTTGTACACAAAATGCACATCTATGCACGTAATCAAACAGTACCGGTCTTCCATTATAACTCACTCTAAATATTTATATTCCGATTACGAATCTCATTACAGCGTATTTCATTCTGCCAAACTATTTATTTGTGTTTGTAGTCAATTTCCAAAAGCGTTTCCACTACTCTTTACTTTTATTGCCTATAAAATTTTCCGGCTCGTGTGATCTAACTTTGCGCGTACGATAATATTTCACCTTTTTTTTCACCGGTGCAACTTGTTCGGTATCTATCGATATAATAGACTCACAGTTTTTTTGCTTGTTTTTTCAAGATGGCAGAGTTACTGAAGTGAGTGTATATACAGGGTGTTAGTAAATAACTATGAAAAATTTTAAGGGCTAATTCTACATGAAAAATTAATACCAGTTTGCTCTATAAACATATGTCCGCAAATGCTTAGTTTCGGAGATACGGGGTGTTGAAATTTTTATTTCAAACTGCCAATTTATTTATTGCTCTAAGACCAGGTGAGCTATGAAAATGAAATTTGGTGAGTTTTAGGAGGTAGCTATTACAAATTTTTTGACATACAATTTAAAATTTTGTATTTATCATTGGCGCGCCTACGGGCAATGGTCTGAATTATTTTAAAGAAAAAAATAGTACGCCACTGAGATATTTCAAATTGAAAATTATTTTTAAATTCCACGTCTAATTTATGATAAAAAACCTTTGTTGCCTTTTTTTCATCTGATGCACCGTTTTTATGCAGAAAAATAAAACATCTTGGCGCGCATTTTTCATTTCTTAATACATCATCAAGAACTATCCAATATAATAATACTAAACTAGAAGAATAACAGAAAATATTACTAATAAGATTTCAACTAGGTGCAAAGCTGCAAGAAATGTTTAAAATGATCTCCTTTACAGATAACAGAAGCATTTTATATTCATCATTGGCGCGCGTACGGGTAATGGTCTGAATTTTTTGAAGAAAAAAATAGTACGCCACTGAGATATGCCAAACTAAAAATCATTTTTGAATTCCTCGTTCAATTTACGACAAAAAATTTTTCTTTCCTTTTTTTCTCTTGGGGTTTTTAGACGATTTTTCGCAAATAACTCAAAAAATAAGTATTATGTCGAAAAAAATATTCTTAGCAAAAATATAGCCTGTAAAAAAGTAAAAAAAAATGGTATACGCTTGAGGTCTCTTGACCTCGTAGAACCAGAGTTATAACCAATGAAAAATAGGTTCATATTCGCCAAATTTCAAAAGGAATATTTCAACGTGAAATATACAAAAAATGAAGCACTTTTTGGGAAAAACCCATTCTAAGTTTTTTAAAGTGTTAAAATAAGGCTTTATTTTTGTCTTTATTTAAGTTTCTAGCATAAAATGTAAGCAAGTTACGCTCAAAATAAAGTTGGTCCCTTTTGTTTTGGCAAAAAAAATCAGGAAGATCACCCCCTACTTAACAACTTAAATCAAATTAATCGTTACCACTTCACAAATTATTTTAATTATGTTATGTTTATATCATCTGTAAGTTTCATAGATTCAAAGTGCTTATTTTTGAAAAAATTTGGTTTTCAAGTAAAATTTTTAAAATTTTTAGTTTTGAAAAAAAAATAACTTAAAAATTGTTAGAAATACAAAAATCTCAAAAAACAAAAAAAGTCAGCATTGCCTTTCTGATTATCTTGTATTTTGTTGTTTTTCTGTAAGACAAAAATTTATTAAGATTTGGTGTTTCTAAATTTGCATACACTCGTGGTCAGTGACTCGTTCAAGCTCTTTTAACTACAGCCCTTTCAAAAATAAGGACTTGAAACCGATGAAACTTACAGATAATATTAAACAATACATACACGAGTAAGGTGGTGATTTTCCCGATTTTTTTACCAAAAAAAGGGACTAACTTTATTTGAGCATAACTTGTTTACTTTTGATGCTACAAATTTTTTTTATAAAACAAAAATGAAGCTTTTTAAACAGTTTAAATAAGTTGTAATACGTTTTCCCTAAAAAGTGCTTTATTTTTTGGTTATTTCACGTTAAAGTGTTCCATTTGGAATTTGACGAATATGTACCTATTTTTCATTAGCTATAACTCTGCTTCTACTATTGTTTGTTTTTTAACCAAGAGGAGTGATTCAAATTTACCGCGTCGTAATGCTTGTTTCTAATTGGTCTAACCGCAGGCAAGTTTACTCCACTGTTATTAAATTTTGACACTAATGACATTTATGAAATTTTGGCTCTTCTGTCATTTTATAGGTTAATTAAGTATATCGGCGATTTTTTGCGTTTTCTGCATTATTCCTTTAATTTTTAGGTTTTTAGTCTATTTTTGTATAAAAACAGAAAACAGTTGTTTTTAGAACTCTTTAGCGATGTGTTAGTATAATATAATATGTATGGATTATGATCGAAAGGTGATATGATCAAAGAAAAAAGAAGATGAATTTGGTGACTTTTCTAGTAACTTTCTTGGGTGTGAATCTGTCTTTTTAGTTTACTCCTCTTGGTTAAAAAATCAACTACAGGCATAGAGACCTCATATATACACCATTATTTTTTAAATTTTTTTCAGGCTATATTTTTCCTTAGAATGTATTTTTTGACAAAATACTTACTTTTTGAGTTATTTGCGAAAAACCGTCTAAAAGCGTGTTTATTTTGTTGAAAAATGAACATATTTACTCGCAAATGACTCGAAAATTATTGACTTAATGAAAAAACTCTATTAAAACAAGTTACTTAAAATTAGTCAGTTTATCCATTTCCGTAATTACTTTGTACGTATATTTTTTCACCCCCGAGAATGGGTGAAACCCACCTCCAAGGCAAAAGCACAAAGCACACATCGGCACAATATCACTTTTTTTCTTTGACTTGTTAGCTATGTGTATGCCAAATTTCATGTCAATCCAAGTGGTTCCTTAAAATTTAGAGGTTTTGCAATATTTTGCCGTTAAAGAACGTAATCATAATTATTATTTTAGCAATAAAAATGTTAAAAAACATAATTTTTTTTCTGACGTCTTTGAGATACTCGGTTATGAAGAATAACATTGTTATTATGTTCAGTTTTTATAAAAAAAGAAAAAATTGATCTGGCATAACGAACATTCTGAGAAATAAGGCTTCAACGAGTTCATAGGAAACTTTAGAATATTGGTGGGAAAACTGGAGCTCAGATTTATATGTAACAAAAATTGAAGAAAAAGACGCCTTTCTAGGCAAAAATATTTATTAACAAAGGCAGAAATCTTAAATGTAGGCAACTTACTATAGATATAGGTAATATAGACAAACACCTTATTATTTATTGAAGGTATACTTCTTTAGGCGCGTTTGGAAGTGAACGTAAATGAGCGCGAATTCATGAAAATTGTTAGTGCCACGCGCAGATACATTATACGTTAGCTCTGATTGGGTATTGCAATGACATGTCAAAAATTATCCAATATGGCGACTATGGTTAAAGAATGTGTTGTCATTTTTATTATTTTGGTCACAGTTTATGGTTATGGTTGTTAAGTTTTGTTTTAAAAGTTGTGAGAACAGGGACAAAAGTGAGTTTACAATTGTACTGACTTTTTAAATAGTTTTTATAATATATATTTTTTGGACTTATTAATATAGAAAAAAATATGTGTGTACTTTCTACGCACATTAGAAGTTATACTTCTATTAACCCTCGCAGGACCAACCTTTTAGTACAGCGAGGACCAAGGAGGGTCAATAAATGTCCACACATAAATTATTCAAAAATGTGCTTATTTATTTAAACTAATTTAAAAATAACACTTTTATATTATTCCTAGACGTTATTGGAACAGTTAAAAGATACGAATTTATAATTTACCCGGAGTCTTCGGCTTCAGTGGAATTGGCTTCATCGTAGGATACAGAAACATTTATGACTGCTTTCTGTGCTTACCGCATACATACTTGCATTTTGAACAAACTATGGTTGTTTTTGCCCACTTATTGGCCTTTTTTCTTTTAGATTTTGCTAATTTGACACATGAATGATATCGTCCCTTTCCATTTTGGGATGGTGTTGAAGGTATTCAAGGGGATTATTTATAGTCCACTGTCAAGTTTTTATAAAAGTACGGGAAAATGAATTAAATTATAGAAATGCTAATTATGCCATCTAATAGGGCAGTAGTACACCGACAACTACTAATTATTTGAGATTTTTAGGAACAAAGGTATTTAGAAAATCGGATGTAATGCAATGTCGTGGATACTTTTTAACCCTCCTTGGTCCTTCTAGGGTTAAAATTGTTTAGAAAGTCTGACGTTTTTTTAGATTTTCTAGGATTCCTCAAAGGGAGAAGCAATTGATGGGACGCTCCAGTTTGTCGAAAAATGACGGATTAACATTATTTATCGAGAATTTACCATTTTTAATGATTTTAAAATTTGACGAAAATAAAGCAGAAATTTGAAAGGCTATTATTTTAAGGAATTATTTTTGGTATTATTTTAAGTATTAAAATTAGTTTAATATTTAAATAAAAATACAATTAAAATGTTTAAAATATATTTGTTTCGCTCAAATCATAAAAATAGAAGTATAACTTCTTACCTGCGTACAAAGTACACACTCTTTTTTTTATACAAATTATGGAATATTATTTTGACACAAATATAGTGAAAACATATAAAGTTGTGAAATAAAAAGAGATGGAACTAGTATAGGTAGAAATGATCGATAGAAACCTATAAATCCACATTATTTTGATAGTTTCCCTCCTTTAGCTGTATCGGAGGAGTTTGGCAACTGCCACTGTGACAGGAAAGTTTCATAAAATCTCCTGTGACAGTTTGACCCAATACGTCTAAAGGTGTGAAACTAAGAAAATAATGTAAAGTTATAGGGTTCTTTCGATAATTGTCTCTAATTTTATCTCTTTTTATTTCACAACGTTTTATGTTTTCCGTCTGTATACAGTGACGAATGCGCTAATAACGGGCAAAATAGCGCAACAAATTGAAAACATAATATGTTGTGAAATAAAAACAGATGAAACTAGTAAAGGTGTGAAATTAGCGATAGGAACCTATAAAATTACATTACATAGTTTCCCACCTTTAGACGAATCGGAGGAGTATCAAAACTGTCACTGTGACAGGAGAATTTTATGACAGGAGAGAATTTTATAAAATTCTCCTGCCACAGACCTCTAGAGGTGGGAAACTATGTAATGTAATTTAAATAATTTGCAGGTTCATATCGATAATTTCCCACCTCTACTAGTTTAATGTTTTTTTATTTCACAACGTATTATGTTTTTAATGTTTTGCGTTATTTTGCTGGTTATTAGCGCGCTCATCACTATATCTACACAACATAACATTAATCACAAATTAATAATTAAATAATGGGAACTTGCATAAAATTTTAAATTCGAAACAAATGCTATAAATCACAACAGACCACAATTTAAAATATACCGGCTGGTGAATCGTCAAAAGGGCAATTTGAAATCAATGGGAAATTTTTTTCCTGGATTTTTCTTGTGATTAGTAGTTGGGTTTCTTGGGTTCTAAATGTGACATGTGTGTACCAAATATCAAAAAAATATACAGGTGATTCTAAAGTTATGGGTCCAGAAAGAAATGGGCAACATCGATAAAACACCCTGTAACTCGGTTATACAGTCAGTTTAGCAATAAATTTAGTATGCCCAGAACCGCCTCATTTACCTCTATTCACCATTCTAGTATTTCCGTTTCCCAATGAAACACCCTGTATACTACTTCATCTTGATTGCGGCCCGCAAGCTGTGGCAATAGCTACTATGTGGCCCAGGAAAGAAAAAGGTTGAGTATCGCTGCTCTATACTCTATAGATAGGCTACTTTAATTTATGCATTTAAAAACAAAGATCTTGACATTTCTTATCCAAATTAACGTTGTAAGAGAACTCAAATGTGAATAAGTGTCCTCATTCTCGAACTTCCAAATTATGATTGGTATAAAAACTTCCTTGAAATAGATCTTCCTTTCAATTTTCCGTGTCAAATTATCTTAAAATGTCATCCAACAAATATCTTTGCGAATACCTTCTTTTGTGGTATTCCCCCAGTAGACGGTTACCGGTCGGAAGAGTGACACTGTACATTTTAACTTTGCATAATTCAGCATTTTACAAACGCGCGCGCGGACATGCTTTACTATTTCTTGCCAGTGGCGCAGTCAGGAGTATTAGACGATTTTTTTTCTCGCGTATACATAATATCTCTCACGTATATCATTATATGCTATTAATGAAAGTATTATAGTAGTAAGAAGATTAAAAATACATATATTTATAATAAGATATGTTGTATCATACTGCACAATTTCTTTTATTAATTATATATTTGACAAAAGACTATAATTGGAAAACAACTTACTTGATTGTTGTACATTAAATGGTTTTCAAGATTTTGAAAACAGTTGTATGTGAAATTGTTCAACATTACTTCTCCTGTAGGAAATCTCCTTTTGCTCTTGCCTATAAGTGTAGATCCCTTGTGTCTCTTATGTCTAGTGAAATCGATTGTGTAAAAATATTGTTTGAAATACATTGAGATATTATGATTAAGAGGAAACAGTAGCGATCAACAGGTAGCGAAAACGCGTTCCAAGATTGCGGCTGTAATTTTAAATATTTTTTCGAGATATTTGGCACACGTATTCGTAATATAATAAAGAATGGCGGTACAGAGCCCAATTTGAAAGATATATTAATATGTGGAAATTACTCTGTAATTAAATACAATATTAAAAAAACGAGCCTCTACCGCCATTAAGAAGAACAAAAAAATACACTTTCTTCAAATAAACTTTTTTATCCGATGCCTAGATTTTGTGTCATTTTGGAACTACTAATGAAGTAAAAAATATTAGTAGTTCTAAAAGTATTTTGCTCTAATAATTACTCCAATAAACAACAATATAATTTGCAATTTACTTTTGTTCTTCAAATTTTGCACAGTAAAATATTCGTTGTCGCGATAATCCAAGAGGGTCGTATATTCGTGGAATGGGGTATACGTATTGCAGTGTTTTTTGTCTATTTCGAAACTTTCACAGCTATATATTTTATAAGTATATACAATTTCCAGCACCAACTCTTTCGATATAATTGTAGTTTTTCAGTTAACGATGAATACGATCTAACAGAAACTGTAATCTAGCACGATTTGATCGGGATTCTGCCTTTTCCTTTTATTGTTTCTTTCTAGAAATTTCCTAAAAGTTCTCAATAATCGTTACTAGTTATTCTCTATTATATGTATGTTAGGTCTACATGTTTCTTATGTACAATGTTTTCTTATTTCTAATATACCGTTTTTAAGATTTTAACTTAGCACTTTCATATTTTTTTAGTTAATGGGTCATTAGGTCGTCATGTGTCATTTACATATATATTATTATAATATTATATATTATATAATATTATGTAATAAAAAGAAGTCAAAAAGCCAGGAACCAAACAATAAACAATAAAAGAATCCCCAGAAACAAAAGAAATTCCTTATGTTCCTTTGTTTGTGGAACCAAACAACAAACAATAAACAATGAAATAATCCCCAGAAACAAAAGAAATATATTATGTTTCTTTTGTTTCTTGGTCTCTTTTATTGTTTATTTTTTGGTTACGACTTTTTGATTTCTAAGTTAGTATTACATTTTTAAGAGTTTAATATATTGTCTTTTTTGTAAATATATTATATTATATTTTATATTTTTATATATAAAAAATATTATATTTTATTTTTTATCATCTTGCACTTTTCTGTTTGGAGTTTTATTGTGCTCGCTATCATATGGTCACTCTAGTATTAAATTGACTAAGCGTCTCTCTTTAAAATAAATTTTTAGCTGGTTCTCTTGGTTTATTTACTTGTTTAATTTTCAAAAACTAAAGAGTCTTATACACTCAGATGCGAAAAAAACGCAACGGAGAAAATTTTGGTCAAATTCAAAGTACTTCAGTTTTTTTTATTTTTACCCCATTTTGATGATTTTTTTAGCACACTGTGTAAAAATTTATAAATTATAATTTGGTATAGTGAGATTTTTAATAAAATTTTGTATTTGACTGATTATACGGGGTTAATCGAAAGGTGGTTTTTTATCCTAACTTTGAAACATCCTGTGGAATAATTTTGTTAGCGAATTTTCGTAAAACCTTGTTTTGCGGTTGCAACCATGTCTTCTAAGTATTATGTTTTTTGTTTCATGTGAAAATATGGATTGGTTCATTTTTAGGAGCGAAATGACTTTGCCACTCGCAATTTACGACTTTTCCTATTATTACCATTATATTTTGTATTAAGTTGTAATACGACGATGGGGGCTTTGATGACTGATATCGAACGAATGTCATATCGACATGCCAAAAGCACTGTATTTAAATAATGAATAAAAGCAACGACGTGATCTTGGTTTTAATGAACAATGATAACAATAACAAAACATAAAAAAAACAACTTAAATGTAACTTAACCTAAGTACGCAAATAACAAAGAAAAGCTACTAAAAAATAACTTAATAATTTGTATTGCCTCCCCTGGCCTCTTTAACTGCCTGTATACGTCGGCTCATGCTGTCTATGAGGTTGCGAATAACATCTTGCTGGATTTTTTGCCATTCCTCTTCTAGAGCCAAGCGAAGTTCGTTAATTGGGGCTGATGCGACTTTGCGACTTCTAATATTTCTACCAAGCATGTCCCAAACGTGCTCTATTGGGTTCAGATCTGCCGAACACGCTGGCCAGTTCATTTTATTAATACCAACTTGTTCTAAATCTCACGGAAAAAATCATCGGGGAATATCAAGCAGGGTTTAGGCAAAATAGATCTACCATTGACCAACTATTTACAGTTAAACAAATACTAGCCAAAGCATGGGAATATAACATGGACGTTTACAATCTCTTTGTAGATTTTAAACAAGCCTATGATTCAATAGATAGAACAATTCTACCTAATATATTGGAAGAGTTTGGCATACCATCAAAATTAATACGACTAGTGCAAATGACAATGACAGAAACAGAAGCACAGGTTTGTATTCAAGGACAGATCACTGATGCGTTTACGATAACGCAAGGACTGAAACAAGGCGACGGACTAGCTCCAACGCTTTTTAATCTTGTTCTTGAATATGTAATTAGACGGTTGACGGTGAGCGGAAATAACATACTTACAAACAAATCTACCCAATTAGCAGCATACGCAGATGATATAAACTTAATGAGCAGAACAATGAATGCAGCGGAAGAAACCTACGTTGAGTTGAAACAGAGTGCAGAAGCAGTAGGGCTAGAAATAAATACAAATAAATCAAAACTACTCATACAAACCAGATCAAATAGACCGGCGCAACAACACTTTATTGACGATATAGAACATGTAAATAGATTCACGTACCTAAGAATGGATCTGGTTGCAAGCAATGAAGAAGAACCGGGAATAAATAGAAGGCTTGTGCTGGCAAATAAAGCCTATTTCGCGATGGGCCACATATTCAAATCGCGAGACGTACACCGGAAAACAAAACTCCGGGTATATAAAACAATAATCAGGCCGATAGTAAGTTATGGCTGCGAAACATGGGTGGTGACACAGAAATCTGCCAATGCATTAGATGTGTTTGAAAGAAAAGTATTACGTAGGATACTGGGCCCAATAAGGGAAAATAACAACTGGCGAATTAGGTATAATAGAGAAATATACGAGCAATATAGCGAACCAACTCTAGCACAATACACTAAACTGCAGAGATTACGGTGGGCAGGGCACGTGGTCCGCATGCATGAGAATAGAATCCCCAGAAAATTGCTGAATGCAAGAATGCAGGGAAGAAGACCTGTTGGAAGACCTAAAAAGAGATGGGAAGACGAAGTCGATGAGGATGCCAGGAACTTCCTGGGAACGCGTTCATGGAAAAGAACAGCGGTAAATCGAAATGATTGGAAAAGCTTGTTAAAGGAGGCCAAGGCTCGATTTGGGCTGTAGTGCCATTGGATGGATGGATGGAACTTGTTCTAAATATTGCGTGACACACATTGCAGAGTGGGACCGCATTATCTTGCATTAATAGAAAGTCATCGCCGATATATTGAGAAAAGAGTACTACGTGATTCGCTAAAATTTCCTCAATATACCGGTGTGCAGTCAACGAACCCTCAATAAATACCAATTCAGTGTGCGCCTCTTGGGATATTCCTGCCCATACCATCACCGAACCCCCTCCATGGCTAACGCGGGGACTGACAGCGCACTCCGCAAATCTCTCTCTAGTTCGACGCCATACTCGTTCTCTCCCATATGATGAGTGAAGACAGTATCTCGACTCATCCGTAAAAAGAACATTACTCCATTGTCCTAAATTCCAATGTAAATGTTCCCTGGAAAATTGTAGTCTAGCCACTCTGTGCCGTGGAAGTAATTTGGGCCCAGTTGCTGGTCTGCAACTTTGCAAACCAAATTCATGTAATCTTCCACGTACTGTAAATGCCCTTACATTATTGCCTAGAAACTCTTGAAGCTGATTTGTTGTTTGCACCGCTGTTAAATGACGATCCTCCAAAGCGTTTACTCGTATAAAACGATCATCTAAAGCGATAGTTTTGCGCTTCCTGCCACTTCCCGCTTTACTCTTGTTTGTTCCAGTTCGTATAAAGCGTTCCACTACCCTTTGGATGGTAGAGCGATGAGTGTGTAGTACTCTAGCCACATATTCATAATTTCGCTCATCTTCAACCAGAGCAACGGCTTTGGTAAAGTAAGTAAACAAAATGTAAGTGTCAATATGACTTAATGATAACAGTCACCAAAGCCACCTCGTCGTATTACAAAATAACTCAAAAATAATCATAATTAAAACAGTCCTAAATTGTGGGCGGCAAATTCATTTGGCTCTAAAAAATGAACCAAGGCATACTTTGACAGGAAACAAAAAACACAATGCTTAGGAGACATGGTTGCAACCGAAAAATAAAGTTCTACGAAAATTCGCAAGCGGGATTATTCCACAGGATGTTTCAAAGTTAGGATAAAAAAACACGTTTTAATTAACCCCGTACAATAAGTCAAATATAAAATTTTATCCAAAAACTGACTATACCAAACTAAAATTTATAAAAGACTAAGTTTTTCAACCTAATAAAAATATTTGTAAATTAAATACTTTTAAAAGATTTTTAATTGAAAAACTTTATTGGCCCATTTCCTGGTGACAACCTCCAAGGCTTCTACAATATGCAAGCCAAATGGATGCTGCAGTGAAGACTAAAGGGAAGGAATTCTACACTATGCAATTCACAACCCCCGTCTGCAGCGTGGTAAAGTTCCAACGGAAAATGGACCTAGTTACTCTATAGGAGTAATACTAATATAAAAATAAAAATGTATACCATTTTTATTCATTCAGTTGCGGTGCGAAACCAAAACTGTCTTAATTTTTACTCAGATCAGAGAGTGCAGCCAGCACCCTTATCGACGATTTCACCTCTTGTTAGAGGTTCATCAGAGACTGCATAGGCTGCTTTTCTCTGGCCCAGGCAAAAATCTTCGACATATCCATCTCCCACCGCAACTGACGAGATGGTAGTAGGTGCCTAGCGGCACCTCTAACAAGAGGTGAAATCGTCGATAAGGGTGCTGGCTGCACTCTCTGATCTGAGTAAAAATTAAGACAGTTTTGGTTTCGCACCGCAACTGAATGAATAAAAATGGTATACATTTTTATTTTTATATTAGTATTACTCCTATAGAGTAACTAGGTCCATTTTCCGTTGGAACTTTACCACGCTGCAGACGGGGGGTTGTGAATTGCATAGTGTAGAATTCCTTCCCTTTAGTCTTCACTGCAGCATCCATTTGGCTTGCATATTGTAGAAGCCTTGGAGGTTGTCACCAGGAAATGGGCCAATAAAGTTTTTCAATTAAAAATCTTTTAAAAATATTTAATTTACAAATATTTTTATTAGGTTGAAAAACTTAGTCTTTTATTTAGCAGATGCCGCTAGGCACCTACTACCATCTCGTCAGTTGCGGTGGGAGATGGATATGTCGAAGATTTTTGCCTGGGCCAGAGAAAAGCAGCCTATGCAGTCTCTGATGAACCTCTAACAAGAGGTGAAATCGTCGATAAGGGTGCTGGCTGCATTCTCTGATCTGAGTAAAAATTAAGACAGTTTTGGTTTCGCACCGCAACTGAATGAATAAAAATGGTATACATTTTTATTTTTAAAATTTATAAACTTATACAGAGTGTTCTAAAAAATCATCAAAATAGGGCTAAAAATAAAAAAATTGAAATACTTTGAATTTGACCAAAATTTTCTCCGTTACGTTTTTTTTGCATCTAAGTGTATATTTTAGTCATCAAACTCTCTTTAGATCCGCCACTGCTTCGCGCTTTCCTCTCGGAAGTTGCCAGCTTCTGAGCCCCGAGTCGAGGGAAGGAGACGATGTGACACTCGAATTTTCATTGTAATAAAATTAGCGGGAGAAAGTTTGAAGCGGTCAAAAAGGTCTTCCCAGATCTCGAAAATGAATTACAGACAAGCCTAATTTACATTTAGCATGATGTGTTTGTCACAAGAAATGTCAATTTGCAGTGTAAATATTTTTGAAATGTCCCGTAACTTCGCTCAAGTGTAATTCTTTTATCTTTTTTTTGTGGCGTTTATTTTTTGGGGTGGAAAATATATAAGAAGTTATTACTCTTGTCTATTAAGGTATTGATATTGTTATATTTTTTAAAAGTAATTTTATTACAGACCTATTGGTCGTTTATCGTAATTTTTACACCATATTTTCTTGATTTATTGTATCTTTTCTATTCATGACTTCATGCCTTGATACATTCTCTTTAAGGGATCAACATAGACACTTTATTTTGTATTGATAGATAGTTATAAAGGAAAAAAAGTTTTAATACCTATCTCGATTTAACACGAAAAATTGTTTCTAAACTAGCAAAATCCACAAAATTAACCTTTAACTACCCGCGCATTAAGTTATAACATAACTACACGCGTGGCGTACTTTATACGCCACAAGAAAATACACTGAAAAACAGCGGATTTGTTTTTTTTTTGAAAAATACACTTAGTTGTTTGGTATAAACCTTATTCGACATCAGTGAATACTTGGAGTTCCTTCTCAGTAAGCCAATTGAGATTTATAACTGAAATCATGGAATAACTGGATTCCATGGTAAATAAAATTAATAATAAAATTTTTTTTGAAATGTCATTTTTTACGGAAGAAAGTATTGTTTATAAAGAAAAATATATTTTGTTCAATAATGACTAAAAAACAAATGAAATATGTACTCATATTACGACTTATATTAATATAATCGTGGCGTATATTGTCCCCCACCGGAAACAACAAATAATAAACTGTAAATTACGATCTTCCCAGAACGCCGATTATAACGAAACTAAACCCAAATTGTAAAGCACATTCCAGTGATAGGTTAGAGAGATAAACAAGGTCAAAAATTAAATTTTTAAATATATTTGTAGTAGAATTCTTATTTCTGGCGTACAAAATACGCCAGCGCGTGTAGTTAAAGGTTAATAATAACTGGTTTGACAGTTCCTTCTATAAAACTGTCTTAATTTCATATTTTCAGCTCTATCTTAATGATATGTTCGCTGACACAGTTTTTTTCAATTGCAAATTTGTATTGGAATCAAACAACATCAGTTTAAGTAGACGTTTGGAATCACAGGTTCTTTATATTAAAAGAGGAGTACGACAGGGATGCCTCTTATCGCCCCTCTTTTCAACGTTTATTTTGAAAGAATTTTTTCAGAAATGCACTTTTTGACCAATTAGACCTATATTAACATACACGGCGGAGACAAGACCTGAAACATCTAAAACGAGACGACTACTAGAAACAACAGAGATGAAAATACTCCGACGAATATCAGGGAAAAGTCTGTCGGATAGGGAGAGAAGTGAAAACATAAGACCATGCCACTGGCGAAGCGTCCATGTAACCACTGTTACCATTGGTAACAGTTAAAAATCTTGCAAATAAATATTTTATGACTACTATGAAATAAATCCATTTATATTTTTTACCAACAGAAATATTTGTTAATAGTACCTAATTCAGTAAATAGCCAACTAGACGCACGAAAATATTGGCGAGATTATGTGAATCCGTGCACGTTATTATACGTTGTTACCATATTTGGGAGTGGTAACGCAGGAGGGACCTCGCTATCGCTCGGGACTAGCCCATTTTTGAAAATTTTGAAGGAGCGACGGCTCTAGAGAGGGCGCTTGGGCACGCTGTGTATATCAGTATTGTAACCATTTTTTGGATTGGTAACCATTTTTTGGTTTAGTACCTATTACAGATTACAGTGTGCGTGCATTTAAACATGGAAGAGTGTTGCTGCGTATTGCGTGATTGATCAACTACTTGAATAGTCATTCTCCATTGTATATTTTTTTATATACAAGGTGTCCCAAAAGTAGTGGAATGGTCGAATATTTCGCGAATTAAACATCGGATCGAAAAAATGAAAAATAAGTGTTCAATGATTTTCAAAAATATGTCCAATGTCATCAAACACCAACCCCTACTACACCTCCTGGAGGTGGGGTGGGGGGTAACTTTAAAATCTCAAAAGGAAACCCCCAGTTTTTATTGCAGATTTTAATTCGTTACGTAAAAGTAAGCAACTTTTATTCAAGACATTTTTTTGAACTGTGGATAAATGGCGCTATAATTGGGAAAAACGATTTATCCTGATACCGTAGGTAAATTATAGAAACGGTCTAATATCTCTCGAAATACACTTCCAAATGAGAAAATAAAAAACAAATTTTTAATCTTTTTCGAAAACCTTTCGAATAACGCCAAACGTGACCCTCCAACCCACTTTAAAACTTTAAAATCTTAAATAGCAACCCCCACCTTTTATTACAGATTCGGATCCGTCATGAAAAATTAAGCAACATTTATTCGAAACATTTTTTAAAATTGTTAATAGATGGCGCTTTAATTGGAAAAATACGATTTATTAGCGCCATCTATCAGAAATTTTAAAAAATGTTTCGAATAAATGTTGCTTAATTTTTTATGACGAATCCGAATCTGTAATAAAAAGTGGGGGTTGCTATTTAATAATTTAAAGTTACCCCCACCCCACCTCCAGAGGGTGGGTTGGAGGGTCATATTTGGTGTCATTTGAAAGGTTTTCGAAAAAGATTAAAAATCTGTTTTTTGGTTTCTTATTTGGAAGTGTATTTCGTGAGATATTAGACCGTTTCTATAATTTACCTATGGTATCAGGATAAATCGTTTTTCCCAATTATAGCGCCATCTATCCACAGTTCGAAAAAATGTCTTAAATAAAAGTTGCCTACTTTTACGTAACGAATCCAAATTTGCAAGAAAAACTGAGGGTTTCCATTTGAGATTTTAAAGTTAACCCCCACCCCACCTCCAGGGGGTGTAGTGGGGATTGGTCTTTGGTGTCATTGGATAGATTTTTTAAAATGATTGAACACGTATTTTTCAGTTTTTCGATCCGATGTTTAGTTCGCGAAATATTCGACCGTTCCGCTACTTTTGGCGCCCTATATATAATTTTGAAGAAATTGAAGAATGAAAGAATTATTGAAAATGGAAGACTTAACTCTTAAACGCCCAACCTTTTTTAGGTTCCAGGTATGCCCAAGGGTGGGTAAAAAATGTGCACCTCGAAAATAGCTAATATATTTATTGAGAGTTGTTGGAAATGTATTAAACTTAAGAATCTTATGCTTAATAAGCACAGCATCTTCTAAAATATTAATAAAAACAATTTACAAACCTTACAACAAAATTACCATGTACATCAAAATTAACATACCAGTAAAAGCCAGATTTGTCGATTTTCTCCACATTCTTCCTTTTAGCCTCCTCATTGGCGGATAATTATGTCCATAATGTAATTATACGTCGATAATTATATGGATTATGTTCCTACCAATGAGAAATTATAGAGAAACCTTTAGTAACAAGTTTTGCAAAGGGTTTACTTTTTATGCCCACCCATATTTAACTCAAGATATTACTTTTATTTTCAAAAATATCGGTAAAACCAAATTAACATTCGATAAAGGGCTGTATTTTTAACAATTAATAATTTTTGAAAAATTTTTAAACACGTAATAAATATGTTACAAGGGAATACGCATTAGGTGGACATTTTTCACCCACCCTTGGGCGTTTAAGGGTTAAAATATAAACAATAGTTTTCAAAATATGTTCTTTTTCCCAATTGTTAATTTTTTATGTTAATTTTATGGAAATGGTAGAAGAATATTTTTAGTTTGTTTATTATTTATTGTTATACCTATTACATTTTGGGAAAAGTGATTTGTTTAATTTTATCCAACAGGATTGAATACAAAAACTTATATTTGGGAGGTTCACAGTAATTTTTTAAATAAGATTTTTACATCTGGTTTTGGTAACACTTTAGAAAAAGTCACGCGTCGCCCCTGGACCATGCAATGCAAAAGACATAAATGGATGGGTGACAAAACGGAAACAGGAGTGGAACGAACACATTAGTAGAATGGCAGAGGATAGGGTAGTACGAATAGCACGAGATAAGTCACCAAATGGACGAAGAAGTATTGGCAGACCAAGAAAAAGATGGTGCGATAACTTAAACAATTTACGAGGCTAATATTGAAGAAGAAACAGGCTTTAAAGCCTACATACAAGACGAAAGAAGAAGAAGAAGACGGTATTTAAGATTTCCATTTATTTATTCATCTTTCTCAGAACCTTTTTGTTTGTGACGTGTTCTGTCCACGATATTTTCAGAATTCTTCGGTACACCCACAGCTCGAATGATTCTAGTTTTTTCATTGATACAGCATTCAAGGTACAAGCTTCCATTCCATAAAACAAAGTCGAGAAAACATAGCACCTAGCCAACCTAACTCTTAGCTCCAACTTCAAATGTCTTGCGCAGAGCACATTTCTCATTTTGTTAAAATTTGCTCTAGCCTTTTCTATTCTGATTTTGATTTCCTGTGAGTAATCTCCTGTGGAGTTGATCATTGTTCCAAGGTATGCACATTGGTCGACTCGTTCGATATTGGATCCGTTATTTCTTTGAGTTTTTGATATTCTCACAAACTTTGTCTTCCTGACGTTCATTGTTAGACCGTATTCTTGTCCAAACTCCGCTATTCTAGTCACCTAGGACCTACACAGCGTTGTAAAACCTGAATGATTATGATGATGTTGATACGTTCAATATTAGATTTAATTATGACTGTCTTGAGGGTTCGTAAAACGGAAACTAGAAAGTAACCAGCAAATGCAATAACAAATGCAAGGTGTATAAGACAACACAGCATTATAAATTAAATTGTAAACAAGAGATTCTAATGTATTCACATCTTTTCACGTAGCAACTTAATAGAGATATATTGTACAATCGCACATTTTTTCTTCAGCTGTGTTGTACCAATAAGTATAGTAATTCCTGTTGAAAGTTATTCAAATGTGTATTGTCTTGAACGTGTCTTGGAATCGTTAAATCGACAATAACAATTTATATGTGTGCCCGTTATCGCTGTATATAAAATTAATGGAGACACGTTAAATCGTTGAAATTGGAAATAAAAACATTGCACACGTGTAAAGCGGAAAATAGGCCAGTTAACTCAAGAGGTAGGCTTAATTTTGTAGCTGAGATAGTACTGGATGGTGCGGCAGCCTGTCAATTTGTGAAAAAAATCTCGTTTTTCTAAAATATTTGAATATGCTGTCAAATAAGCAAAAAATTATATGTGGAAATTCCCAGTAGGTGGCTGTATCATCATCACCATCTAGCCTTCAACGTCCACTGCTGAATATATACCTTTCACTTGCCTTTCAACTTAGTCCGATTTTACGCCATCTGCATCCAATTTGTAGTCACTCTTTTTATTCCATTCCAATTCTTCTTGTCCACCGATCGTCGACTGTTCTTACTACATGATATATCCACTTTCATTCTAATGCTATTCTTTCAATAACGATTGCTACTCCTGCTTAAGGCATTAGCTATTCTACCACATACACAAACCCCTAACATTATTCTCTCCAGTGCTCTTTCCGCAACTTGTAGTTTACTCACAGTTGTTCTTGTAACTGTTAGGGTTTCTGCACCATAGGTCATCACTGGCACAATGCATTGATTAAATACTTTTTTTCAGACACATTGGAATATTCGATGTAAAAAATAACCAATATCTTTCCAAATGTAGCCCAAGATATTTATTTATTTATTCTTCTCTTTAGCTGGATTATTTGGTTATTTCGACTTCTGTATCATGGCCCAAATATTTATAGGAGGCAACTGACCCAAGAGATAGATAGAAGGGTTGGTCTACGCTGGGCAGCATATGTCAGATTGAAAGACATATTCAGCAGTGAAATTCCTTTAAGCCTTAAGAGGAAAGTATACAATCAATGTGTCCTTCCAGTCATTACGTAGAGAGCTGAAACACTAACATTAACCAAAGCAAGATTGTCAAAGCTTAGAATAGCACAGCGGAAAATGGAAAGATCCATTCTAGGAATAAGACTTGCAGATCGAGTGAGAAATTTACAAATAAGGCAAAGAACGGGTGTGCAAGATATCATAGAAATAATTACCAGATTAAAATGGAACTGTCCGCAAATGAAACTGTCCGCAAAGAGAACAATGTCATCAGCAAACTTGAGATTTTTTAAAAATTTTCCATCTACATTTATGCCCTTTTCGTTTGAATCTATTGTTTTACAAGCCTAATCTAGCAAAGTTGTAAACGTGGCGTCGTTGCGCGAGCAAAATCTGCTATTAGTAAAAAACTAAATTTTACAGGGGAGACATAAAACTGTGATTTTACCTCACCTGAACACACAGCAGATTTTAACCAAATGTTTATAACTTGGTTAATTATATTCATAGCCTGTAGCAGATTATACCAATGTGATAAAAATTAAATTTTGAGAATTTCTGTGCTCATAACTCAATTTCACCAAAAAATGAAAAATGTACATAGCAGATTTTACCCGCACAACGACGCGTGGTCTCTTTTAATATATGCTGTAACATGCTCATATTGTCTTTTTCATGAGCATTTTTCAGTGCGTAACAAATGATAGGAAAAAGGGTAAGTCCGTGATAATACACATTTATGACATTTATTCTAATATGACATTTTAGTTAAATCTGACAGTTGTCACATTTTATTTTCAATTTGGAATAAAAACCAATCAAATGCATTTCTTGCATTTATAAAATGGTATTTTCTTTGATTTGTATAGTCTTATAAATTATACAGATTATATTTGTAATATTATATAATCTAATTTAAAAAAATATTTTTTTTATTATGGCGCCATCTATCGACAACTAGAATAACTAGAATAAATGTTGTAAATGTCTGTAATCACGGACGTGCCTTTTCTTCTGTCACATACAATTTAATGCGTTAGAAAGAAATCGAAAAATTGTGACGCACTGAAAGATGATCATGAGAAAAAGAATATATGTAATTGATGAGGGATATCTATCTGCGTTCAATGTGTGAAATGCTTTTTTAAATTCGACAAAGACAAGTATCATACCGGGATCCATTTTCTTTGGAGACTTTTTTTAAAAGAGCTTTTTGCTTTTTGCATCAAGAAACCCAAAATTATTTCACATAGCCCATAAAATATCTCTGTCTGAATCCATAGGGTTTCTCTGCAATTAGGGTTTCTTCCAGTTTACATCCCAACTTAGCATTAAAATCACCCATTATTAGATTGTGTGTAGTAGGCGCCAGTCTTATTGCATTCTCTATATCTTCGTAAAAGATTTCCCAAGACTATATGCAATCAACAGTAAAAATATTCAGCTTCAATTCCAAGTGTCGAACGTCTCCAAATATGGTCAGAATCGAAAGTTATATACAGGGTGGGGCATTATTGTGACAAAGTTCAATTACTCGTTTGTCGTGAGAGATACAAACTTATGTTTTTTTAAATGGAACACCTTGTATATTTTTACATATTTGGATTCTCCTCAATGTTTCCTTTCGTAAAATATAGGGTTTTGTAATATTATACGAGGTGGTTTAAAAGATAATTACGTTTTTTTGTTAATTTCGTAGCAATATTTACACTCTGTAGAATTGTAGTGACTCGACATCAAATTTCTATTTTATGTTCAAACGATTTTTAATATAGTCTACTATTGTTAAACATTAACAGTATAGCGAAATGTTTAATTTTAGTATACAGGGTGGGTCGAAACTCGGAATGAGTATTTTCTGAGTTTTCTTAAATAGAACACCCTGTATTTAAGTATTGTAATGAAATGATATTTTATCGTACTTTTTTTATTTCTTAAGCATTCCCTATACCTAAATGCTTTAATTTGTAAGTTATTCGTGATTCTTTAAGCCAAACAATAATTACAACAAAAATTATGTGAAATTTTATTAGATGGCCGTGAAAATATCCAATCAAAAATAATTTATCGAAAAACAAAATACATAATAATATAGCCTGATCCTTAATTTATTAATACTATATGAGATTGAGATATCCAAATACATTCGTAATTAAGGTTGTTGGTGCTTAAAATATTAATCAAACATACAACATTCTCCCTAGTTGGCTATGACACAAAATTTGCTTAAACATTTGACATTATACTATTTATATAGTTTCAGTTAATTTGTTACCATTACTAATATTAATTTTTCTAACGAGGAACTGATTGAAATGGCTTTGTGTTAGGAGAGTATAACAAAAATGAGCTACTTGCAATAAAAATTTATCATCAGCAATTTCCTGATAGACGACAACCAAGAAGAGAAACTTTGAAAGTATACTAAAACGGTCTCAACAAACTAGATACTTAGATTGTAAGAACGGTTGTACTAATATGCAGATCCGCAGTGACACTAAGGATTACATATAATTCCTGTTTTCTTCATTTACAATAGTTTTTGTTTTATCAGATTTATCGTAATCTAAGTGTCCAGTTCATTGAAACCGTTCTAGTATATTTTCAAACGTTTCTCTTCTTTATTGTCGTCTATCAGGAAATTTCTGATGAAAAATTCTTATTGTTAGTAGCACATTTTTGTTATACTCCACTGGCACAAAAATCTTTTTCAGAGATCACAGATCAAAATTAATCAGTTCCTCATTAGAAAAATTCATATTAGTAATGGTAACAAAGCAACTGGAACTAAAAATAGTATAATGTCAAGTTTTTAAGCAAATTTAGTCTCATAGCCGACTAGGTAGAATATTGTATGTTTTTATTAATATTTTGCGCACCAACAATCTTAACTACGAATTTATTTGGATAGCTCATCCAATATTAATAAATTAAGGATCAGGCTAGATTATGATTCATTTTTTTTTTTCGAAAAATGATTTTTGATTGAATATTTTTACGGCCACCTAATAAAATTTCACGTAATTTTTGTTGCAATTAATGTATGGCTTAAATAATCACGAATAACTTACAAATTAAAGCACTTAGGTTCAGGGAATGCTTAAGAAATAAAAAAGTACCATAAAATATTATTTTATTACAATACTAAAATACAGGGTGTTCTATTAAAAAAAAAACTCAGAAAATACTCATTCCGAGTATCGACCAACGCTGTATACTAAAATTAAACATTTCGCTATACTGTTAATGTTTAACAATAGTAGACTTTATTAAAAATCGTTTAAACATAAAATAAAAGTTGATGTCAAATCACTACAATTCTACAGGGTGTAAATGTTGCTACGAAATTAACAAAAAAACGTAATTATCTTTTAAACTACCTCGTGTAATATTAAAAAACCCTATATTTTAAGAAAGAAAACATTGAGGAGAATCCAAAAATGTAAAAATATACAGGGTGTTTCATTAAAAAAAACATAAGTTTGTGTCAACCTGTCAATACGCACGCCCCTGTACATTTGAAAATATTTTTAAATTATGGTCCTATCTGTGCCCCAACTTTTACCTAAATAACTTTTTTTCGTATCTCTTACGACAAACGAGTAATTGGACTTTGTCACACTAATGCCCCACCCTGTATGTTTTTAAAACTTTTAAACTCGTTTCTTTTCCTTCCTTCCTTCTTTCCTTCCTGGACAAGTACGTGCAGGAGTGTACAAGTAGGCGGGGAAATTTTTGTTTTGCATCTTTTTTGTAGTTCCAAAATTGGCATTCACAACAAAATACAGCTTGTTCATCTCGTTTTTAGATCTCAAATATGTGACGACTGAGCTCGACTATTAGCCTTAAGTTGTATTTTATTGAATATAATAACTAATGTACAAGTAGTAAACAACTAGTCTAAATTCACAATCAAGATTCAGTAGAAGTAAACATACCAAGACACATTAACTGTTAAACGGCGAACACACACTCCACACTCTCGGCGAAGTTACTTCGCCAAAGTTGACCGAAGTCCGAAGTGCCTCTCTACACACTCGTTCTACTTCGCGAAGAACACATTCAAGCGGTATGATACCGACAAAGATCCCTGTGACTCGGACGCGCCAGACCGACAGATTTCGGAAGTAGAACGAAGTTAGGCAAAGTTAGACAAGGTGGCCGTCTACACTCTCGTACTTGATGAACCTCGATCGACTTCGACGAGAGTGTGGACGGCGTTTTACAAGGAGCACTCCTGAATCATGATTTGCAATGTATCTACATTGTAAATTCCAAAAATGATGATTAAGTTTATACATTGTAAATGATGATTCAGGAGTGCTCCTTCTAGTAGTTAGTTTGTTTAGTTCGTTCGTGTTTGTTAGTCTGTTTAGTTCTGCTGCATCTTGATTGTGAATTTAGTATAGTCTAAATAAATTGAAACGTGGGTTAAACCTCCGTCGTAGTATTATTTTTTAAGTTTTGGACTAAAATAAAATTTATACGGAACACGGTTCCGTTTAAACCTCCCGTACTGCCATTACCCCGTATTTGTAAACTGTGAAAATTAGTGGCATTTTACGCAATATTATCTATGCACATAACATAGCAGTAAAGTAGGTAGAAGAATAGTTGTTTCTCGAGCTTTATTTCAACGACCGTCGACGGTAAAAAGCGCATGAATAATAATATTACCATAAACTACAAAAGCTCTAAACACATTTTTTACGTTTATTACGAAAACCTACACCGGTGTGACCAAACAGAAAAATTTTACGAAAATAAGAGATGGTGACGATTTATTTCTACGACATGTTGTTGTACAATGAAAGACTTAATTAATTAACTTCGAATGGACAGAAAACACATTGATAGATTGATAATGGACTAAAAACAAACAGATAAAAACACAGATAGCCGGATAGGGATAGCGAGTATGAGCGGCCTAGCGGCGAGTTTCGTATAGAGTACGAGCTTCATAATGATAATTAAATGCAAGTTGTATACACGATTTTTTCTATGATCATTCACAACAAAAAATATATTCAAATTTATTAATTTAGTAACGCTAACAAATTAAGTAGTTTGTCAGTTTGCGGTTTGTTTATATATTGAGAACTGTCAAAGCGTATATACATATTTGACTGGCCATTGGTCACTGCGTGTGTGCCACCTTTATCGCGAATGCCATTTAGCGATTCTATTGGTTAAAAATCTGTACCGTAATGAAAATCTGTATCATAATGAAGTTAATTATGATACAGCTAGTGACATCATAATTGATATATTATAGTATGAGAATAGAAAAAAATAATTAAATATGCGGACGTATCTGAAATTGCAGATACATGTGACGGGGCAGGTCTCTTGTTGAAGATTTGTGTACTTACGAGAATATAACGTCTGTTATTACAGAAGCAATACACATAAATACATACAATGTGAAGGTTGGTGTCCATATGTATCGACTTTTTTGCCAAGGAAGGGTCCCATGAAAGCATTTTTCGCTTTCATAAAGATAAAAAGAACACCACTCTCTTCCACCAAAATATGGTGATGTTCTGAGTAGGTAAAAAATATACCAAGTGTTCGATGGTATGAACTTCCTTCAATTTTTTCTATTATCTATTGGTAATATTATAGTCTAGGCACCAAATAGAGGTCACCGGTCCTTTTCAATTCTGATGAACAAACTCAACGATTTCTTATGGATTTTTGGCTGCTGATTAAAAATTTCGAGGGTGGATTTCGATCCGAGTGATCAAAAAATTGTTATAAACAATTTAATTGTTTATAAGGCTCTGGCTCATAAACTAAAAGAGATAAAAAATTTGTTGCAAATAAAATTTGTTCCTTAATAAAAAACGAAGAAAAAAACGTTTACTAACCATAAATCCAACAATTAGAACTCAAGATATTGAAAACTTATTGCACAATGAAAATTGCAAAATAAGTATTTTTCGAAGCTTTATAGATCGTAACTCGACTTTATAGATCGAAGGTCTCATTTTAAAGCTTAATTAATGGGCTTCCAGTTTGTTAAATTACTTTATCTTCATTTGTTTTAAAGTTATACCCGTTTGAAGTTATAATTTTCTTTAAAAAATTGTACATTAATTTGTTTATAAGGGTTTCAAGCGAATTTGAGCTATAAACATTTATACTTTAATTAACAATAATGATAGAAGAACTCAAAAGGAACATTTTGAGCTTACGAAAATGTTCGTAAGTTTATTTTTGGCCAAAATCACGATATTTTGGCTTCGAATTTCGTCACTTACTTGACTGTGAGCCGATCTTGCGCCTCATAGCGCGCCATTAAAGTATTGGCCAAAAATAAACTAACGATCATTTTCATAAGCTTAAAGTGTTCCTTTTTAGTTCTTCCATCATTATTGTTAATAAAAGTATAAATGTTTATATCTCTTTGCTTGTAACCCTTATAAACAAATTAATGTACAATTTTTTAAAGAAAATTATAACTTCAAACGGGTATAAACTTTAAAACAAAAGAAGATAAAGTAATTTAACAAACTTTGTTTGGAAGCCTATTAATTAAACTTTAAAATGAGACCTTCTAAGGCTCATTTGCATGCGCAGAAACCGAGCTACGATTGATAAAGCTTCGAAAATACTTATTTTGCAATTTTCAATTTGCACTATGCACTAATTTTTCAATATCTTGAGTTCTAATTGTTGGATTTAAGTTTAGTAAACGTTTTTTTCTTCGTTTTTTATTAAGGAACAAATTTTATTTGGAACAGTTTTTTATCTCTTTTAGTCTATGGGCCAGAGCCTTATAAACAAATAAATTGTTTATAACAATTTTTTGACCACTCGGATCGAAATCCACCCTCGAAATTCGTAATCAGCAGCCAAAAATCCATAAGAAACAGTTGAGTTGGTCCATCAGAGTTGAAAAGGACAAGGTGACCCCTCTGGCGCCTAGACTATTACTATTTTAGGAACTCTACAACAATTTATGTATATATTTGAGCAACTTGCTTTAGATTTGACTAATGTGCTTTCTTAATTTTTTTGTATTACAATTATAATTTCAGAGTTGTGTGAACTGTATTAGGTTTTGATTCAAGGGTGATTAAAGAGGGATTATGATATACAGACAATATCTAATTAAATTGATAAAAATCTTACCAAGTCACTGTTCACTCGTGTATCGCTCAACGTCACATATGCCGGTTTCACAAGCTGTTGCTTCTCGTTCGAGGTTTAATTGTTTTTAACGGATTAGCGGTTTGTCTATAACGAATTAGGGTTTTCATTATTGCACAGAGAGAAAAGGCGTTTATTTAGTGGTACTTGAACCCAGAGAGACGTTTGTGGTATTTTCGCGTGTTAACTAATGAAGGGAGAGTTGGGGCACTTTTTAGCACGCGGCAAGTATTGCTTCTTACTGAGAGAGATGTGTTACCTTCGACGGTCAAACATCAAGAGGGCCAGTGTGTTCGTTTTTAGTTCTCAGCAAATGTCTGTACTAAGTAGGGAGTGGAGTGGAGTCAGTAGTAGCATATTAGTAAGGGTTGCATTAAGGAATAGTTTAAAATTTAAGGTGAAAAATTATTGAAATACTACAGCGAAATAATAATATTATTTGTCGCCTGTAAAACTGCATATATAGACTTACTGAAACGAACCATTTTTGATAGCTCTCGTATATACAGTGCTCTTCAGATAAAACCTTAAATAACTTTTGAACCACTGATTAATAGAAAAAAGGCAAAAACACGTCAAATAATACTTGAAGAGGGAGACATTATGCCATATTTAAGCTTACCGAAAGAGGCACCCTCTCACTCCCCGTATCATCCCTTAATTTTTTTTTAATTACCACCCCCTTTTTTATTTCATATTTGGATTCTCCTCTTTGTACTGATTTCAAAAATGTATAACAGTTGATGCTTAAAGTGATTAGTTTATGAGAAAAATAAATACAAAAGCAAGAAAACTGGATTGAATAAAAATTATTTTCTTAACAATTATATAACATTTAGAGTGAATATTTCACTACCAAAAATTTTAACAATAAATATTCTAAAATGTTAACAATAATTATTCAAGCTTTCAAAAGTCATTTTAAATAATTATTGTTAAAATTTTTGGTAGTGAATATTCATTCTAAATGATTGTATGTAATAAAATTATTGTGTTAAAAAATAATTTTTTTCAATCCAGGTTTGTTGATTTTGTATTTATTTTTCTCATAAAATAATCACTTTAAGCATCAGGTGTTATACATTTTTGAAATCAGTACAAAGAGGAGAATCCAAATATAAAATAACAAAGGGGGTAATAATTTAAAAAAATAAGGGATGATACTGGGGGTGAGAGGGTGGCATAATGTCTCGCTCTTCTAGTATTATTTGACGTGTTTTTGCGTTTTTTTCTAAAAATCAGTGCTTTAAAAGTTATTTAAGGTGGATAGTTTTATCTGAAGAGCACTGTATAAAAGTTAACTATATTATTCAGGTGACATAGGGGAATTTTACGCGATAAAGTTAGATATATCTGTTTGCATATAAACAAAGAAATAGTTTATATTATTTGATGTTTATATTATTTTATTATCTCGTTACTAGGTCGTTAAATAGAAAAATGAATAAAATGACAAAATGTTTGTTTAAACGTGACTAATGAGTGTAGAGTAAATTAATATAAGAGTAAAAAAAATATGAATGTGACTTATTTTGCATAAAGAAGCGACATGGAAAAATTTAAATTCAGTTGTGTTTTAGTTTGTTCGAGATAGGGTTTTTTGTAAGATTAGATTCAGTATGTTCTAGATATTGTAAATTCATGTAGAATATGCAAGCCAAATTGGAATGTCTGTAAGCTGTTTATCTTTGAGACATTGATGGTGCCAAATATTGTATATGTACATGATCCGCAATAACCGAAACAGAGATTTAGAATATCACCATCGATGACTTTAACTTTAAAAACGTCAGATAATTTAAGTATCTTGGAAAAACAAGACAACTGAAGACAATAACGTATCACAAGAAATAAACAATACGAGACAAGCGTGCAACATATATGTCTTTAACTAACGGGACATACAATAAATATACAACTATATAAAACAATCATACGACGTGTAGTAATGTATGATAGCGAAACGTGGACGATAACAAAGGCAAACGAAGTGTGACTATGTGTTTGGGAAAGAAACATCCCAAGGAAGATCTTTGGTCCTGTAATTGATAGAGAAGCAGGACAATATAGGATAAGAACTAACAAAGAGCTCGAAAAACTTTACCCAGACGGCAACATCATAAAAGAAATAAAGTCCAGAAGACTCCAATGGGCAGGATATCTCAGAGGACATTCTTACTAAAGAACAGTAAGGCTAGTGTGGGAGGAAGTCCAAACTGGAAGAAGACTACCTGGACGCCTTAGCTAGCATGAGAGCTTAAAGCTATGGACGTGGAGAATTGGATGGGTTGGTCGATTGTCAAAAGAATAAAACTCAGGAAAGATTTTAACGTTGCGGACACATTATAGACCAGGGCGCATCTGTAAAAATATTGGTACATTTGGACGTTGAGAGGTGACTCAAATTTTTTTGCAGAAATTGCTTGAAAATAAATCAAATAATAATATTTGAGTTATCCTCCCTCTCAAAAAAGTCCGGAACATTGTTTAAATAATCAAAATGTCAAAAAATTAAGGAAAAATTCGATTTTTTTCTTGGTTTTTTGATTATAACTTTAAAAGTATTCATTTCCGAGAAAAGTTGTACTGATATAAAAGTTGCGTAATTAAATTTCCTACAATATATAATTGGTTAAAAATTTAAAAGATAGTCACCCTTGTTGCACAATAGCAATAATTGTGAAAAAAACATACAAAAACAAGTATTCGCATTTTACGTTTTTCAACCATTTATGCTGCACGTAGAACCTTCATATTTCACCCTGAAAAACATAATGACATAGTAAAACAATGCTGCAAATTTCATTAAGACCGGTTCAATAGATTTTGCAAAATAAATTTTGCAATCCAGCTTTCGTAAAAAGAATTCATTTTTTCAAAATGTTACAGGACTGAAAAAAAGCAGATAGCAAGTTGAAAATTTTTTTTCTTATATAAGTTTACTGTACCTTTCATTTGCAATTTTGTAAAATTAAAATCGATTAACACCACGGCGTCAGGAATTTTTTTAAATAAACATTAATTATTGGTGCTACGCGCAGGACAGAGGATAGTTTGCTCTGATTGGGCATTCCAATGACCTTTGATAATGATTGATACATTTTAATTTTTATTACATTTCGATATAAATAAATAAATTTGTTTATTGCAAAATAAAAACACATACTCTATCCTTTGAAATAACACTTTTATTAGCAAAAACTTTCTTTGTTCATATATTTTAAATTAAATAATAAAAGTTTATTATTTTTAAACATATGCAATTGTTTAAACAATATTTCACCAACAATAATAAAATTAGTTTGATTTTTGTGGAATTAAAATATTAAAATACAACAAAAGATAGAGTAAGAAAATAATATATTAGATAAAAATTGTACACACACAGTACACTTCTATAAGCAAAAAAAATTTTCAACTTGCTATCTGCTTTATTTTCAGTCCTGTTAACATTTTGAAGAAATGAATTTTTGTTTGCGAAAGCTGGATTGCAAAATTTATTTCGCAAAATCTGTTAAACCGATCCTAATGAAATTTACAGTGTTGTTTTACTGTGTCATAAAGTTTTTCTGGGTGAAATATGAAGGTCCTAAGTGTAGCATAAATGGTTGAAAAACGTAAAATGCGAATACTTGTTTTTGTATGGTTTTTTTCGCAATTATTGCTATTTTGCAACTAGGGTGACTATTTTTTTAAATTTTTAACCAATTCTATATTGTAGGAAATTTAATTACGCAACTTTTATGTTAGTACAACTTTTCTCGGAAATGAATACTTTTAAAGTTATAACCAAAAAACGAAGAAAAAAATCGAATATTTGCTTCAATTTTTGACATTTTGATTATTTAAACAATGTTCCGGACCTTTTTGAGAGGAATGATAACTCAAATATTATTATTTGATTTATTTTAAAGCAATTTCTGCAAAAAAATTTGAGTCACCTCTCAACGTCCATCTCAAAACAGATGCGCCCTGCACTATTATGTTGTTGGGGCCGTTTGAGTTTTCTTGTGCCTCTCCAAGGTGTATAATCTGTAGTTTCTTACTCAATTACTCAATTACTTCAATTACTTTAATAAGACAGGAATTTTTTATTATCTTAAATTTTCCAAACGACCTTATTTGATGCCATATCTAGTTTTCGAAGTTTTGATACTTCGGTCCTAGTCCAGAGAAATAAGATTTTTCTCGTGACACATCCCCCTCCAGGACGAAACCAAATTTTTTGAGGAGCATGGACATCTATATTAATAACCTATATGTTTCCTGCAGCCGATTTTGATGATATACATAGTTATAAACAAATGGAGATCGAAAACGGTAAATTTTCACTTTTTTCGTCTATTACCAAAAAATTAAGCATTTTAAACAAATTTGAGAGTAAGAAACTCATAAATCGTATAAAAAACTTCAATATGGGGTTCGCTGAATATGTCTTTCATTATTGGTTGCTTAGAAAATTGCAAGATAAATCATACATTTTGAGTTTTTCTTAATATTTTTATGTAAAAATTAAATTAGAAACTACTTATTACACGGAATGCTGAGACTTCTGGTGCTTAAATCATACCCTAAATGTCTATGTCAAAGCAATTGGTCAACTAGTTTAAAAGTTATTTAATTTGTTTATCTCAAATTCATTTTTTTTGCAACACTGTAAGTCAGAAAATTATGAGGTTGCAGTAATACTTCGGACAGTTTATGAAAGAAGAACATTTATACTATTAACTTAATTAAAAAAATGAGAAAAAGTAATAGTAAACAGTGTAAAATTATTTTGCAAAAACATGTCGATTTTTTGCTTACTTAAAAACAATTAGAATAACTTTTTAACCGTTACCCGTAGAAAAATTATTTTTTCATATTTAGAAAGACTGAATTTTTACACATTTAGAAAGAAAAACAATTATCCTAGGACAATTAGGGACGAAGTTAGCCCCCCATTTTTTTAATTCACATGTTCTTGCAAAACAATTTTGCAATATTTAGAAATATTTTTGGTCATTCTTTTTAAATTAAATTAATCGTGTAAATCTTCTTCTTTCGTAAACTATCCAAAGTATTATTACTGTTACTTCATCATTTTCTGACTTTAGTGTTGCAAAAAAATTAATTTGGGAAAAACAAATTAAATAACTTTTAAACTATTTGACCAATTGCTTTGAACTTTAGGGTATGATTTAAGCATCAGAAGTCTCAGCATTCCGTGTAATAAGTAGGTTCTAAGTTAATTTTTACATAAGTTGTGAATATTTATAAAAACTCAAAATTTATGATTTATTTTGCAATTTTCTAAGCAACCAATAAGGATAGACATATTCAGCGAACGCCATATTGAAGTTTTTTTATACGATTTATGAGTTTCTTACTCTCAAATTTATTCAAAATGCTTATTTTTTTATAATAGACGAAAAAAGCGAGAATTTACCGTTTTTTGGTCTTCATTTGTTTATAACTATGTATATCATCAAAATCGGCTGCAGGAAACATATAGGTTATTATTATAGATGTTCATACTACTCAAAAAATTTGGTTTCGGCCTGGAGGGGGTTGTGTCACCAGCAGGATATTTTTTTCCTTATTTCTCTAAACTATTCTAAATTGTAGTCATTTTTCATAGTTACCTAGGAGAGATTGATTACATTGTCACTAGTATCGACTGAAAAGACGATAGAAGCGATACATGAAAAAGTATTGAAAAGACTGACTTAAATAATTATCATCCTATTGAAAAGCAAATATGTAATAAGTAACTGAGCACCCATCCCATGGACATTTTTTTTATAGTTAATATACCACAGTATAGAATTCTAATCATGATTCTAATAGTAAAGAAGACCTATAATATAATTCACTCAAAATAAAAATAATCATTTTATCAATAATATTATCAGTAAAATTCAATCTGGTAGTTATATCGTTATATTCCGGTGATTTGGTTTTCAATAACTTATGAACAACTCATTGTTATATTTATATACACATAAAAAAGCGGAACTAATCGAGCGTTATATATGTGTGTGTACAAATCTAAATTTATCAACAACAGAACTTGCTACAATAGATGTAACCAATTTGTTTAATCGATATACCTAATTTTTTGAGATACGTATCTGATGTATACTCAACGCGTAAACATTATGATAAGAATGATACTACGCCAGTAGCGGGGACATTTTACGCCATGTTTTTTAAAGATATTATGCGATTTTATATATCACTCAACCGTTTTCTTCAGTTCTTTCTGTTTTGCCAGTCCCCTTCCTATAGATTTCTTCTTTCCATTGCTTCGTCCACTTCATCTCTGAAAGATCTTCTGGGTCTGCCTCTCTTTCTTCTTCCTATCGGGCTCTTAAGAGTCCGATTAAGAGATTTATGTCCAGTTGCACAAAAAAAAAAGATTGATTTGGATTGCCGTTTATTTTAAAATATAATTGTCAAAAAACTGTCAAATTAAAAACAGAAATTTTAACGATTCTCCCAAAAAATATTAAATAACCTGTTTCAAAAGAAAAGAAAAGTGTTCTATTATTATATTTAATGTTAAAAATTTTATATTTTTCGGGAGAATCGTTAAAATATCTGTTTTTAATTTACAGTTTTTTGACAATTATTATATTTTAAAATAAACGGGCAATCCAAATCAAAAAATCAATCGTTTATTTATTGGTGCAACTGGACATAAGCATGTTTTTTTGATTCGTTGTTACTTTTTATAGACCAGCAGGGCGCATCTGTAAAAATATTAGTACATTTGGACGTTGAGAGGTGACTCAAATTTTTTTGCAGAAATTGCTTGACAATAACTCAAATAATATTATTTGAGTTATCCTCCCTCTCAAAAAGGTCGAGAACATTGTTTAAATAATCAAAATGTCAAAAAATTAAGGAACAATTCGATTTTTTTCTTCGTTTTTTGATTATAACTTTAAAATTATTCATTATTTTCGAGAACAATTGTACTGACATAAAAGTTGCGTAATTAAATTTACTACAATATAGAATTGGCTAGAAATTTAAAAAATAGTCACCCTTGTTGAAAAATAGCAATAATTGCGAAAAAACTATACAAAAACAAGTATTCGCATTTTACGTTTTTCAACCATTTATGCTACACTTAGAACCTTCATATTTCACCCAGAAAATATCTATGATACAGTAAAACAATACTGTACATTTCATTAAGATCAGTTCAATAGATTTGGCAAAATAAATTTTGCAATCCAGCTTTCGCAAAAAAAATTCATTTTTTCAAAATGTTACAGGACTAAAAATAAAGCAGATAGCAAGTTGACATTTTTTTGGCGTATAGAAGTGTACTGTACCTTTCATTTGCAATTTGTAAAATTAAAATCGATTAAATACCACGGCGTCAGGAATTTTTTTAAATAAACTTTAATTATTGGTGCCACGCGCAGGACAACGGTTAGTTTGCTCTGATTGGCCATTCCAATGACCTTTGATAATGATCGATACATTTTAATCTTTATTACATTTCGATATAAATAAATAAATTTGTTTATTGCAAAATAAAAACACATACTCTATCCTTTGAAATAACACTTTTTTAGCAAAAACTTTCTTTGTTCATATTTTTTAACTTAGAGAATAAAAGTTTGTTATTTTTAAACATATGCAATTGTTTAAACAATATTTCACAAACAATAATAAAATTAGTTTGATTTTTGTGGAATTAAAAAATTTAAATTCAACAAAATATAGAGTAAGAAAATAATATTAGATAAAGATTGGAAAACATTTTAGAGGAAATCAATTGTGTGAATCGAACACCGCTGTTCTGCGCGTAGCACCAAAAATTAATGTTTATTTAAGAAATTTCCTGACGCCGTGGTAATTAATCGATTTTAATTTTGCAAATTGCAAATGAAAGGTACAATAAGGAAAAAAAATTCAACTTGCTATCTACTTTATTTTCAGTGCTTCAACATTAAAAAAAAAAATGAATTTTTTTTGCGAAAGCTGGATTGCAAAATTTATTTTGCAAAATCTATTAAACCGATCTTAATGCAATTTACAGTGTTGTTTTACTATATCATAAAGTTTTTCTGGGTAAAATATGAAGGTCCCAAGTATAGCATAAATGGTTGAAAAACTTAAAATGCGAATACTTGTTTTTGTATGGTTTTTTCGCAATTATTGCTATTTTGCAACAAGGGTGACTATTTTTAAAATTTTTAACCAATTCTATATTATAGGAAATTTAATTATGCAACTTTTATATCAGTACAACTTTTCTCAGAAATGAATGGTTTTAAAATTATAATCAAAAAACCAATAAAAAAATCGAATTTTTCATATTTTGACATTTTGATTATTTAAACAATGTTCCGGACCATTTTGAGTGGAAGGATATTTCAAATATTATTATTTGAATTATTTTCAAGCAATTTCTGCAAAAAAATTTGAGTCACCTCTCAACGTCCATCTCAAAACAGATGCGCCCTGGACTATTACATAAATATCATTCTTTTGTCTCATTGCGATAAAGTAAGTAGTTTTCAAGTTATTTGCGTTTAAAGATAATGAATTCCATGAGACTATGTATTATAAACTACATTTAATAACATGCTAAATGACTTTGCGACAGTGGCGTAGATTGTAAGGGGGGAAAAGGGGCGAAAAGGAAGTATATATCCCTACGGCACGCCTCTGGTAACAGCGGAAAACTATTTTTTAACACTGGTTAAAGTATCCTAACATGTGTAAACTGTTATTACACCTATTAAAACCTATTAAAAGGTGCTTTAACAATAGGCTAACATCCTTTTAGAACATTTGTAATAAAACACTCTGTATCTCGGTAAGGAAGAATATTTTATTTAAGTGGGTTATTTATTTGGGTTAAATCTACATGTTTTGTGCTAAGGTTTCTCTAGTTACGATATGGACAATTGTTAATGAAACACCGTGTATAAAGGGGTTTTTTGTAAATAAAAAAACAAACATCAATGTTTTATATATGTCAAAAAGCACTGTTATTTTTTAGGAGCTTTAGTAAAAATTTAAATACCGTAAATTAATAGCAACTGTATATTCTAAGCACAATAAAAACTCATAACAACTAAGCCTATGAAAAACATATCAACTGACACGAGCATCAACCCATCAGTCAACGACAAGGTTTATGCTACTAATGGAGACCAGCATTGCACGCACTGTATCGATGTTGAACGATTTTATTAAAGTATAATAAAGGTTAATTGTTGTTTGTTTTCTCTTTAACAGAATAGAGCTAACATGTGCGCTGCTCTAATATAACTAAAGCGTGTCATCGAGTTTTTTGCTGTCCACTTGCGTCGTGAAGATGAAGAAAGGACCGTTCAGTTCGCTGTTATATCTGGCGATCTTTCTCTTGGCCGTTAAGCAATCAGGTAATGTCAAGAATATTCAAAAATTTATATTTAATTATAATTTTAATAATATCTTGTTATCGGAAAGAATCTTAACTGAGGTGGTAGTTAATTGTTTGAAATTGTCATTGCAAGCAAAATGTATAATCGTAAAATAATTCTGCAATGAATAAAATAAATTCTACGAGCAATATTTTTTTACACTTCGACCACGATTTTACCAAATTTTAGTATATTTTGCCAACTTTATCTTTATGCCTTTTTCTTTACTTTGCCAATAGCATGCGTAGTAATAAATACCGACTTTTACATTTGATCCTACAAGGTAAAATTGAGAGCAAGAGAAATCTGGACTTAAGCGTATATCAGGGATTTCTTGTCCCGAGTCTGTAATTATTTTTTTGGCTGCCTAAAAATTGAGCTTTTTTCATAATTAAGCCAACACAAGTTATCGTTAGTGATGTCTCTCATATGTTTTATTATTCTGCAATATTAGAGCTCAACGTATTATTAAAGTATATAACAAAACCTAAATTTTAGGCATTTAAAAAAGCCTTTATGTAACCCTTATGTAACCTTATGCAGTAACGCATAGTGTTCACGTATTGGATACGTCAGATTACCAGATTACAGTTAAAATTTAAAACTGCTATAACTTTGGTTTTAGACCACCTAAAGCATTGCTTAAATACTTAAAATTTAAGGTTTGCTATCTATTTTAATAATTCGTTGAGTTCTAATCTTGCAGAATAATCAAATAGATGAAAGACATCATTAACGACAACGTATATTGACTAAATTATGAAGCAAAAAGCTCAATTTTAGGCGGTCAAAAAATTGTTAAAGGCTTGTGCCAAGAAATCCAATAAGTAGAGATTATTATATTATTATATTATGTATCACTTTATCAATCAAAGATAGAGTAAAAATTTAAATTTTTAATTATAACGCGTGCACATAAATTTGATACACCCTGTTTATTGATTTGTAACTATTTAGTAGAAGGTAGCTTTTACGCAGTGGGTTTCTCCTTAATGAGTTTTTCCCTGAAGACTTGAAGACATTTGTAAATACAGTGAAGTGAAATGACAATTTATTTCGGATTAAAATTTAAAAAGATTGTTTGTTACGGGAAGGTAAAATCCACAGGTAGTTGTAATTATTAGTTTTTAGAAAAATAAAGGTAGAGAGATTTGGAATTTTAAGTCTGTTTGTTTTAAGCACAAGAGTATTTGTATAATTTCCGGAAAGTGATTAGGATGAGTAGAAGTATTGTTTGAAAGAATGCCTGGTTTTTCGAATGAAAAAGAGGAATGTGGAAAGAGAAATGTTTCTGATTGGCTTGGCAATTTGGAATGGGGAAAGGGAAGTTTGAATGTTGAGACAGTTTTGGAAAAGAAAGAGGATTGGGTGGCCGGTATCCGGGAAGAGCAGTCGAAAGTTTTCGCGGATAGTTCAGAAGCAAGTACTAGTGGTTGTTTGATAGTGGAGAGTAGCTGAAAAGTGGAACGAGAGACAAATCAAATTGAGAAGAAATACCTCTTTGATTCTGTAAAGTCCAAGAGAGTAAGTTACAAGAATTATAGTATTAAAATTATTTGTGACACCAAGTAAAAAAGATACTTGGGTCTCCGGAGATTATTATTGAGAGAAAGAGAGGAGAGAGTTTTGGAGTTTATTGAACGAGTACTGGTCAAAAGCGGCCTGGCTTGTGTTTTTGGAAAAATAGTTGCGGGTGTGCTGCTGGATTGATGCTGAAAACGGAGAGGGCTTTGATTGGTAGCCTAACATAATCAACAAGGAAGAGCTGTTTGGGTCAAGAGGAGACATCATTGTGTGTGAATCAAAAAGGTCAGTCAATAACTTATGTGATAGATGTTCTTTATAATCAGAAGTTAAAAATTTTGTGTAAAAGCATATGAATTAAGATTCCAACATTTTAAAAATTTAATAGGAAGTATAAGTAGTTTTACAAATACATAAATTTGTTTGTTTAGCTTATTTTATTAATAGTAGGTATCAGGAAGAAAGCGATAAATACTTGTTTAAATTGGATTAATTATATGGTAAAAGTTTCATTGGACAATTATGCCCACAGGATTTAATTGATAGATTTTCAGAGCATCGCTTTTGATAATAAAGGTATTTTTATGAGTTTATTTATGATTTTTCTATTTATTTCCTTTTCTTATTTTATCCCGATAAGGATCAACTAAGAGATACTGAAGCCAGGAGAAAGGATAAGTATAACCTAAGATAATTGATTTAATTTTTAATGACAAAAAGGCACCCTGAGATTTTTTATTAATTTTTTTTTGTATGATTTGCGTCAATTCAATAATTAATTAAATAAATACTAATTAATATAAAAGTAAGAGAAAGCAGATCATAACAATACATATTTATAGATCTACTTTCATCTAAATTTTTATGTAATTTTTTTCAAGAAAAAGTGCTATCTATCACTTAAAAAATGCGATTTTCGAAAAACTGGCTATTTTTAAACAGCTCTATCTTCAGATATACTAGATGGATTTTAATTTACAAATGTTCGTTGGAAAAGTTTTAAAAGTAACTTTTTCATTTGCCGGTTTTTACATTTTTGTTCCCCGTTTCAATTAGTTGAAAATCATAAAAATTTTTAGCTTTTTTTTCGTTCTTCTTAATATATAAAAAACTTACATTTTGCGGCTTTGCAAATCAAAAAGTTGACATTATAACAAGAAAAATCGGACCTTGTGTTCTAAAATATATCTAAAATATAGGGTAAAAAGGGTTATTTTTGACCCTTTCGAAGGGCATATCTTAGGCCCAGTGGCACTTGAAGGGCTAAAAATAGCTTTAGTAGATTTTAATGTTAGTAACTTTAGCTGTATCAAGTGTTCAAAAATAATAATATATTGTCAGTGAAATAGAAGTCAATTTCAAGCAGTAAGAAACCGCTTTGTTTTGTCTAGACACCTCGATCTTACTCTAACATCGAACGAAAACGTAAAATATGTATAATATAGACATAGAAAGGCACATCAGAAACGAGCTATTATTTCTACCTTGGCTTTATTATACATCTTTCAGAAAATTCGCACGACCCCAAAAAGGAAAGTATTCCCCGTTCCTCCATTCATATTAATTGTCAGTATATTCACGTCTTCTATGTGATCACTTACATTGTTTTTCTACCCTTGAATTTAAAATCGGCTGCGAAGACGGCGAGATTGCCTGTATCGGATAAATTTTAAAGAGTATTTCGATTCGTTTGGTGTTCCCTTCTCTCTCCCACTGTACCCGCTCAAAGGGCCGTGATTAAAGACTAACAAACCCAACAAATGAACGTTTATATACTGAACTGCCTGATGAATTGAAATAAGCTTACCACCGAATTACCACTCAGTCGGGTGGTTATACAGCTCTATCGGGGCGTACAATAGTTTTGCCACTTCTATGCATTTTTAAGAATCGAAATAGAAAAGGCTCTGACACGTTTTCATGTTAAAAGAAAACTATTAAGTTGTGCTAACTATCTAAATATAACAAACTGTTCGATACCTATAGATAGGTGGAAATACATTATCAAATTACTTTATTACTTGTAATGAGATATTTTCTATTATACAGTCTTTAAAAGGTAAAAAGTGAAAAAACAGTAACAGAATGGAATATATTGTAAAATGAATAAAATATAACAAAAATTTTTTACCCGGAAAAATATTTTCCGGGTAATTTGAGGTTGGGAACTGCACGGGGCCAGAGGTTCTGGGCCTTACTACCTGTTGAATATTTCGTAGCAGCTGCAAAAACCTGTAATAAATACTCGAGATACAGAACAGTGAACAACAGTGTACAGGCTGAGTAACTTGAAGAGAATCGAGAAATTTTTAAAAGAAACTTTTGAAATGTACTGAGTAAGAGAATAAGAGAATACCTATATTAAATAGATATAAACTCAGAAAATCTGTTATGGGCCTATACAAAACATACAAGGACCAGAGTTAGAACAGATAATATGGAATCCGACGAGTTTAGAGTCAATGATGGTTTACGACAAGGAGGTGTACTAGGCCCCATCCTATTCAATATTGTTCTAGATTCTGTAGTGAAGGAAACCAGAGAAGAAATAATCGAAAATATATGTTGGACATAGAAATCTGGAGATGATCCAGATAGTGAAATGCGCATTTGCAGATGATCTCGTTGTGTTTGGAAGTTGGAAGAGAAGAGAGCGCACTCAAGAGAACCTCCAAATATGGAGGGATAAACTTGAAAAGCGCAATATGAGGATTAACGAAAGTAAAACCAAGGTTACGTTATGTGGGAAAACAGATAAACGTACAAAAGTTAAAATCAATAACGACACTTTAGAACGAAACCTTCAACTACCTGGGAGTTGAAATAGAGAGTAGGGGTACGCAAGAAACTGAAAAAAACGCTAGAATAGCAAACGCAGCTTGAATATACCATGCGATTAAGAGCACATTCCTATCGAAAAAAGAAGTATCTCAAAAAGCCAAGATAACCATCTACAACACAGTTTTCGTACCCATCTTAACATTTGGATGTGAAAGCTGGACGCTTACCATCAGACTAAAGAAGAAACTGCAGAGCATTGAAAAGAAGTATCTGAGAAGAGTCCTAGGTGTGAACGAATGGACAGGATACGAAATGAAGAAATAAGAGAACGTTTTAAAGTCCAACCAATAGAGAAGAAAATCGAAGAAGCCCAGCTGAAATGGCACGCCCACATAATTGGGATGGAGGAAGACTAGTGAAACAAGTTTGGGAAGCGAGAAGAAACTTAAAAACACCAAGGAGCAGGCCCATGAAGGGACGATAAAAGAGAGGAGTCACTAAAGTGCAAGCGAAGAAAATGGTAAGAAACAAGGATTGGAGGAAGTTTGTGTACGAAGCATAAAAAGAGGCTTTTACACCCAACACTTTAGGGTAGAAGAGTATGTTTAAGGTATAACCTCACAACAAAAATGATATTTTTGAATGAATTTCAGAAGTGAATTTGGTGTTGCTATTATTTTTACTTCTTCTTTCGCTCCATATAGTGCTGTATCCATTCCTTGTATTTCTATTTAAACATCAATAACACAAACCGATTGCTTAGAGATAAATATGTAGGAAGACGGTATCACTGAAAAGAAGGTTACAAAAATCGATCACTTTATAATTAAAGAAACCGTAATTTTCCTAACGTGGGTTCCATATTACTATGCGCTTACTGCCGCTTACTAATATACACAGTAAGTCAAGGTGAAGCAAAAGGTAAACATAGGCATTATTTAAATATGATATCACCGTAAAACAGATCAGATAAAAAATGTTTAATGAAATGATGTAATCAAATATGTAGGATTTTTATATCCGAACATCTAAATGGTAATTAAGACGTAGATAAATACCAATGATATGCAAATAAAACGTTTCGTATCTGAATGATGCATTTACCATAAAACATTAATTCTGCAGCCAACTTCCAAAAGTCTCTAATTATATGACAGATTATTATGTAAAACATACAAAACAATAAATAGTTATTTACCATCTTTATTGAGAATTAACCACAATTTCAGGTAAAAATATGTTTATTTTGACGTTTCCATTTCAACTTCGGAAATTTTATACCAAGAGAAAATTTAAGGATTAGTCGCAAAAAGATCAGACACAAAACTATAAAAGAACCCAACCAAATTCTTGGAGAACAAAATATAAAGAACATTATCTAAATATACTAAGTACCTGGGTAGACTACTAAAGAAGAACATTGCCCACTATAGTATACCCTATTCCACGAACATACGCCTGTTTTGGATTACTTTGACAACGAATATTTTACTGTGCAAAATAAGAAGAACGAAAGCAAATTGCAGATTACATTGTTGTTTATTGGAATAATTATTAGCGCCATTTACTTTCGTACTTCTTATGTTGCACAGTAAAATATTCGTTGTCGAAGTAATCCAAGACAGGCGTATGTTCGTGGAATGGCCCATAGGATACCACACTAATAGTGAGTCCCAAAAATACACAAAGAAAACGTACCTCTTAGACCAAATTTGCAGCAGCATGGGTTCTTGCAGCAAACCGTCTTAGATCCTTCTGAATATTTAAATATCTCACTACCCATCTGTGAGATGAAGAATTTCCATCTACATGAAATGCAAACAGCTAATAAAGGAAAACATAGTTTTATTGTTGCCGTTTAAAACTCAGCAAGATAATTCAGTATTACCATCCAAGCCTTAGACCCCTTAGACCAAATTTGAAGCAGCATGGGTTCTCCTTGCAGGAAACCGTCTAAGATCTTTCTAAATATTTAATTATCTCACTATAAAACTATCTAAATATCTCAAATAAAACAAATACAAATAGACAAACATAAGTTCATAGAAGAAATAAGCAATCTAAAGAAAATAAACAAGAATTTAAAAAAAACAAAAAATAACAATCTAAAAAGCACAATCATGCTCATTTTCTTTGCCTTTGTTCCCATGGTGGTTCATAATTTTTCTCCATGAGTTTCTATCTTGGGTCATAACAATATCAATGCCCTTTATCGACATATTCCGCCTAAGCATTTGTCCAACTTCCATAATTCTATTAAATAAAACTGTTAGAGCCAACCTGTTCCTGTGTCTCCTAATGCTCTCCACATCTCTCGAGAAATTCCTCTGGTCCAACTGCTTTACCTTTCTTTCTTTTTTAAAGGCTTGAACCACTTCCTGGTTTGTTATTTTGGTGACCATTGCTGTTACATCTCTCCTTCTTCTTCTTTTGCAATCCATTAATGGATGTTCGCGATCAAGTTTGACCATTTTTCTCTATCCCTTGCAGTGTGTATTCAGTCTCATATGTTTCTTATAGACCTAGATCCCGCGTACCAAAAAAAGTTGATTAATAGCAAGCTGAAAATTTGTTGATAGCTTAACGGTGTCTAGTCGGACAAACTTTGATGTATGGGAACACTGGAACAGGGGAAGTTTTAATTGTGAAACGGGTTAAAACTTTGGAACGTCAGACTACGAAAACGTTCCATGTATTTTGTCGGACAGAATTTCCAATTGATTTGTTACCAATTCATCAAACTCTCATGCAAAAATCAGATTGGTGTTTATCACCAACTGGGCATTTTAATGAGTGGAACACGAAGAACATGTCAAATGACAGGAATTATATTGGTGATAAATAGCAGTCTGATTTTTGCATGAGAGTTTAATGAAACGGTAACAAATCACTTGGAAGTTCTGTCCGACAAAATACATGGAGCGTTTTCGTAATCTGACGTTCCAAATTTTTAAACTGTTCCACAATTAAAACTTCCCCTGTTACAGTACATCAAAGTTTGTCCGACTAGACACCGTTAAGCTATTAACAAATTTTCAGCTTGCTAATAATCAACTTTTTTTGGTACGCGGGATCCAGGCCTATTAGCCCTGTCCATTCTTTGACATTACGGAGCAATAAAATTTTCTTCCTGCCCACTCCACTTCTTCCTTCGATCTTTCCTTCATTAAAGGTTTGCAGAAATTGGTATTTTTTTTAAGTTCATCCTTTCATACCATGTAGGAGAATCGAGTATTATGTATGAAAACCCTCAATTATCTCGGAAAAGGCTTGCACGATTTGTATAGATTTTGGTAGGTAAGGGTTTTCTAATGCGGCCGATATTATAGTGGTAATTACATTGTTGTCAGATCTTCCGTTTTTCTGAAAATCTAATGAACTTTCTTATTTCAAATGGAACACCCTGTATATTCTTTACGTTTTGAAGTCCTAAAAAATACTGATTATTTTTCATGTTATATTCCCTATACTTAACCCTCGTAAGGCGGTGCGGGGTGCAGCTGCACCCCAGACCCCGTTTTTCTCACCTATCTTATTTATTAATTTTTTTTTTATTTTTGTCCATTTTTTTATTCTCATTCAATTAAATTCTAAACGCACTCCACCCATTACAGCATTTAAAACTCTACCTTTACGTGTTTTTTTTTTGGAAAAATGACTGGACCGAAAGTCCTGGCATAACTGCATTGTGTGTAAAAACTTTGTGTTTCTCACACTGTGAAAAATTTCATGTGTTTGTCTTGCAGCGATAGACCAGGGCGCATCTGTAAAAATATTAGTACATTTGGACGTTGAGAGGTGACTCAAATTTTTTTTGCAGAAATTGCTTGAAAATAAATCAAATAATAATATTTGAGTTATCCTCCCTCTCAAAAAGGTCCGGAACATTGTTTAAATAATCAAAATGTCAAAAAATTAAGGAAAAATTCGATTTTTTTCTTGGTTTTTTGATTATAACGTTAAAATTATTCATTTCCGAGAAAAGTTGTACAAACATAAAAGTTGGGCAATTAAATTTCCTATAATATACAATTGGTTAAAAATTTAAAAAATGGTCACCCTTGTTTCCAAATTGCAAAATAGCAATAATTGTGAACAAAACATACAAAAACAAGTATTCACATTTTACGTTCTTCAGCCATTTATGCTACACTTAGGACCTTCATATTTCACCCAGTAAAACTTTATGATACAGTAAAACAATACTGTAAATTTCATTAAGATCGGTTTAATAGATTTTGCAAAATAAATTTTGCAATTCAGCTTTCGTAAAAAAAATTCATTTTTTCAAAATGTTACAGGACTGAAAATAAAGCAGATAGCAAGTTGAAAATTTTTTTGCTTATAGAAGTGTACTGTACCTTTCATTTGCAATTTTGCAAAAATAAAATCGATTAACACCACGGCGTCAGGAATTTTTTTAAATAAACATTAGTTATTGGTGCTACGCGCAGGACAGCGGATAGTTTGCTCTGCTTGGGCATTCCAATGACCTTTGATAATGATTGATACATTTTAATTTTTGTTACATTTCGATATAAATAAATAAATTTGTTTATTGCAAAATAAAAACATACTCTATCCTTTGAAATAACACTTTTATTAGCAAAAACTTTCTTTGTTCATATATTTTAACTTAAATAATAAAAGTTTATTATTTTTAAACATATGCAATTGTTTAAACAATATTTCACAAACAATAAAATTAGTTTGATTTTTGTGGAATTAAAATATTAAAATACAACAAAATATAGAGTAAGCAAATAATATATTAGATAAAGATTGGAAGAAATTTTGGTGGAAATCAACTTGTGTGAATCGAACACCGCTGTCCTGCGCGTAGCACAAAAAATTATTGTTTATTTCAAACATTTTCTGACGCCGTGGTAATTATACGATTTTAATTTTGAAAATTGCAAATGAAAGGAACAGCTTCTATAAGCAAAAAAAATTTCAACTTGCTATCTGCTTTATTTTCAGTCCTGTAACATTTTGAAAAAATGATTTTTTTTTTGCGAAAGCTGGATTGCAAAATTTATTTTGCAAAATCTATTGAACCTATCTTAATGAAATTTACAGTATTGTTTTACTGTATCATAAAGTTTTACTGGGTGAAACATGAAGGTCCTAAGTGTAGCATAAATGGTTGAAAAACGTAAAATGCAAATACTTGTTTATGTATGGGTTTTTCGCAATAATTGCTATTTTGCAACTAGGGTGACTATTCTTTAAATGTTTAACCAATTCTATATTGTAGAAAATTTAATTACGCAACTTTTATGTCAGTACAACTTTTTGTTGTTCTGAAGCTATTTCCTTGTGGCATTTTTATAATTACGTATTTTTTATGGGAAATAAGCCACAATTTTACTAAAAAATGAATTTATTAACGTTTCGAAGCCCAAATCGGGTTTCGTTGTCAAAATACAAAATACTATTAAAATAAAACAAACATGTTGTTGCTAAGTAAAAAAATTCTTCCAATAATTTATTTAATCTGACTCATTTATATTGGCAATTCAGACGTATATTATACATTTTAAAGTAGAAGACTTTAAAATGATATCGCCAATATTTATGAGTTGCGTTCCTGGGACGACTTTACTAAAAGATAGTTCATTCGATTACATGAAATCAATCCCAACTCAAGAATATCCGTCGCAAAAAAATCATAGCATGTGATCTGTCTTTAAAAAGACAACCAAAAAAAAAATTTACAACTTTTCTCGGAAATGAATACTTTTAAAGTTATAATCAAAAAACGAAGAAAAATATCGAATTTTTCCTTCAATTTTTGACATTTTGATTATTTAAACAATGTTCCGGACCTTTTTGAGAGGGAGGATAACTCAAATATTATTATTTGATTTATTTTCAAGCAATTTCTGCAAAAAAATTTGAGTCACCTCTCAACGTCCATCTCAAAACAGATGCGCCCTAGACTACGATAATATTGTTTTTAAGAAGAAATGAGTACTTTGTTTGTAAAATTATGTTTTATAATATGAAAAACAAGTCCTAATTATCTTTCAAATCAATTTCCCCAACGTTCAGATATAAAAAAAATGGATATACGAATATGGTGCAAATGCACCCCGCACCGTTGTTTACGTAAGAATCTAAGCACCGCCTTACGAGAGTTAAATGCCATAATTTCGGAGTTATTGCTACATTTATTTAAAAAAAATTAACCAAATTTAAAAAATCAACTTTTTTGTACCGGGTAGACATTATTTTAGATTTTTTGAATTATTGGCAACAGAGAATGTCTTTTGTAATTTTTAGCCGAATAGCCGAATTTTTTGAAGCCGTTGTTTTCCATTTCTGTAATCGGAAGTGAGAATCTCTCACTGGTAATATAATACGTAAATATTAAACTTTTCAATCTAAATAAAGTTCTCTGGTGTTATCTACATTAATACAGTCTGGAAGGCTATTATACTATATATTAGTAGGCATGTTATTTCATTAAGAACTCCTATTTTCTATATAATCTGTACATCTCCCTCGTTATCTATACAGACCCCATTAGAATTCAAACACAACAATCCACATCGACCGGCAATTCCGTAAATAAACTGAAAATTCAAATAAAATCTTTCATCTGCTTGATGATGAATGTCACGATTTGTCCTTATTGTCCTTTTGCTATCCGATAGAATAGTCAATGGCCGGTTCGAAATGATACCACCATGATGAGATCACTGTGTACCGGGTACTGTCAGCGGAATACTAATCACATAACAGATTGTTAGACGGCGGAAAATTTGAGTTAGTCGTTTCTTAGCAGTGGCCTGTGGTCTGCCCGGAACTTCCGGATAATCAAATCAAGAGATTTGCGCTGGAAGTTTATGGTCGGAACGGAGTTGCACTATTTTTAAACTTCTTAACAAGCATTAGAATCTGGTTGTTTGGGGCACTCGGACGAGGCCGTGTATACGATACGGTCAACGGAGCATACGAACTAAGTCGGGAAATTCATTCCTCGAGAATATTTTTATATTAAATTTTTAAAAGACGTGGCTACTGTTACGATCAACCTTGTTTCGTTATACCTAACGTGTTACTTTGTAGTACGTTATAAAAGTCATGTTTATTATTTTTAACTTTTTTATTCATTTGTTTTGTTTCCACTATTTTTCTTCTAAATATAATTGGCGCCCAACTTTATATCAACTAAACATTCTGTCGAATCTGTATTCTTCATTTTAAACATACTGTTGTGAATTATACACAACATTAAATTAAAAACCAAAGTGATAACAAACAAAATAAATGAAATTATAATAATTACTAGCCGAAGAACTACAATGATTTAGGTTGGGAAGACCATGTACCGACGCTATATTTATAATGAGGCAAGTTCAGGAGAAATTATTAGAATACAACAAATTGACATATTTAATGTTTCGTACACCTTAAGAAGGCATTTGATAAATTAAATGACGTTATCCACTTATTGTATGCAGTAGAGGTACCTACCTCTAGCCATAATTAAAACGATCGAAAATATCTACAAGAACAACACAATCAAAGTAAAAGTAGTAGAAGAACTAACTGACAAAATTGAAGCCGGTAATGAGTATTAAAGACATTGGGATTCCCTGATCCTCTATTAGGCCTGGAACCCGCGTATCAAAAAAAGTTTATTAATAGCAAGCTGAAAATTTGATAATAGCTTAACGGGTGTCTAGTCGGAGAAACTTTGATGTATGGGAACACTGGAACAGGGGAAGTTTTAATTGTGGAACGTGATTTTAAATGTGGAACGTGGCATCCTCACAAGTTTATGATTGTGAAAACTAGCAGGTTTTTTTTAAGTTTATTCAATAACAAACTTTATATAATATATAAAAAATATTTGTCCGACAAATATGTTACGCATGTTAATAAGTCCGACACGTGGAACATTTCAAATGACAGGAATTAGGTTGGTGGTAAATAGCAGTCTGATTTTTGCATGAGAGTATATTGAAAGGTTAACAAATCAATTGGAAGTTCTTTCCGACAAAATACATGGGACGCTTTCGCAGTCTGACGTTCCAAATTTTTAACCTGTTCCACAATTAAAACTTCCCCTGTTTCAGTGTTCCCGTACATCAAAGATAACAGAACGCTTTACTAACGCAAATATTCATGCAATTTCAAATGTTTGTTTTCGTATTTTCACATTTTCGCATTTTCGCATCAACATTAGCATTTTTCAGCAATATCTTCTTTTAATATCGTTAACCAGATCATATTCAAGTCCAATGAGAAATCTACTACGCCATTTAGTAAAATGAGTCTAACTTTGCTATAGGTCCAATGGACTCGCTCGTTGTATAAATTTTTTGCACGTGTTAACTTGAGCAACCTTATCTTTCTTGAGTTTACTATTAGACCAGTAAGGATCTGTTTTTAGGTGGATGTGAGAGGTGGCATTCAGATTTTTGCGGATAAAGTTAGGTGATAACTTCGTTAATAATCAAGTATCAAGTATATTCAAATTGGAAATAAGCCACAAAAAATGCCACAAGAAAATAGCTTCAGAACAACATTCGTTAATAATAATAATTGATTTATGCTCCTTCTCAACTATGCCCGGAACATTAATAAAAAAAAATAAAATATTTAAATTTCTTTTTTTTCTACTTTTTTTGCTTAATACTTTAAAACGATTCATTTTGGAACAAAGTCGTATAGGAATAAAACAAAGATAATTAAATTTTCTATCAGAAGTGATTGGTTAAAAATTTCTTAATTTATCACCCTTGCTGCAAAATAGCAATAAATATAAAATAAGGGGGCAAAACAAGCCTGTCCTTATTCAATGATTTTCCATCACTTAGGTTACACTTAGAACCTTCCTAATTCGCTTAGAAAATTTTTGTAATGTGCTAAAACCGTACACCAAATTTCATTAATATTGACTTACTAGATTTTGAATAATAATTTTGCAATCTAAACTTTTTTTAAAAAATTTAAATTTTTTAAAATCTTGCACAACAAAAACTAGAACATACAAAGATTTGTCAATTTTTTACATATAAAGAAGCACTCCACCTATCTAATGCACTTTACAGAATTGAAATCGGATTGTTTAAGCAGCCTCAGCAATGTTTTAAAGTTATAAACAATTTTTTGGCTTATAAACAAATTAGTCCTGTGGCCAGGAGGGGGTGCTACGGGCTCCTTTATTTAGATGGACTTACCCAAGATTTTTATGTATTTTTTGACCCGTAGAACACGATTATTTTGGGTAACATTTGATCCGGATGTCGATAAGATTGTTATAAACAAAGAACTTGAGGAATTACATAACATCGATTTTTCGCAAAATAAAACATTTTTTTGTATTTCTTTGGTAATTCTAAGCAAAAAATGTTCTTACAAGTTTTTTCGTAGGATGCATAGTTTTCGAGATAAACGCAGTGAAACTTTCAAAAATTCGAAAAATTGCAATTTTTGAACGCGAATAACTTTTGATTAAAAAATAAAAGAGCAATTCTGCTGACAACATTTGGAAGTTTAAGTCAAATTATACCGGTTTTAATTATTTACATTTGCTAAAAATTAATTTTTTTATTATTAAACAAAGCTATTTGTTTATAAGTTTAAAACATTGCTGAGGCCCCTTAAATAATCCAATTTTAATTCTGTAAAGTGTATTAGATAGGTAGAGCACCTCTTTGTATGTAAAAAAATTAGACAACTTCTAAATGGTCTACTTTTTGTTCAGAAAGATTTTGAACTTTTTTAAAAACATTTAGATTGCAAATTTATTATGCAAAATCTATTCGGTCGATTTTAATGAAATTTGGTACACGGTTTAAGTATGTTACAAAGAATTTCCTAAGCGAATTACTAAGGTTCCAAGTGCCACCAAAGTGGTTAAAAACATTGAATAACAACAGGCGTATTTTGCCCCCTTATTTTGTATCTATTG